>NC_051863.1:17085466-17760051 GCF_015732765.1 Culex quinquefasciatus | reverse complement strand
TTCCTTCACTTGGGGGGCTTCGGCAAGGCGATGGGATCTCTTGCCTCTGTTTCAATGTCGTGCTAGAAGGTGTTATGAGACGAGCGGGCTTCAATATGCGGGGCACGATCTTCAGCAAGTCCAACCAATTCATCTGCTTCGCTGACGACATGGACATTGTTGGCAGAACGTTCAAGGCGGTTGCGGATGCGTACACCGGCTTGAAGCGGGAAGCAGAGAAGGTTGGGCTAAGGGTGAATGTGGCGAAGACAAAGTACCTGCTGGCAGGAGGAACCGAGTCCCTTAGGGCTCGCATTGGACCAAGCATTACAATCGACGGGGACGAATTCGAGGTGGTGGAGGAGTTTGTATACCTCGGATCGTTGGTGACGTCGGACAACAGCTGCAGCAGGGAAATTCGGAGACGCATCATCGCTGGAAGTCGTGCTTATTTCGGTCTCCACAAGAGCCTAAGGTCCCGGAAATTCTCCTACATACGAAGTGTTCCATCTACAAGTCGCTGATAAGACCGGTCGTCCTCTACGGGCACGAGACGTGGACAATGCTCGAAGAGGACATACGAGCGCTAAGCGTCTTCGAACGTCGAGTGCTAAGGACCATCTTTGGTGGCGTATATGAGAACGACGGATGGCGGCGGAGAATGAACCACGAACTTGCACAACTCTACAACGAACCAAGCATCCGGAAGGTCGCGAAGGCTGGACGGTTGCAGTGGGCCGGTCATGTTGCAAGGATGCCGGAACGTACCGAGCAATTGAGCCAACGGAACCAGAAGATCAATCCTGCGAAGTTGGTGTTTGTGTCGGAACCGGTAGGAACAAGACGTAGGGGGGTGCAACGTGCGAGGTGGGTGGACCAAGTGGAGAGCGATCTAGAAAGTGTGGGTGCACCGCGAAATTGGAGACATGCAGCCATGGACCGAGCTTGTTGGCGGAGAATCGTGCAGCAGGCCAAGCTAATGGTGTAGCGCCAATAAAAGTAAAAGTAAAGTAAGTAAGTTAAAAAATCACGTTTTCATCGGATATAAAATGAAAACGGCAATTTAAGTGATAAGGCTAGTACTAGTAATGGCCTAAGAGTATGGACAAACCAAAAAAGTTGGAATAGGTTAAGTAGTTTTGGTATAATATGTAAAAGTTTCCAAAGGCCGGTTGGCACTGCCTTAAGTTATAATATTTTAGGGTTGGGAAATAAGGTTTTGCAGGGGATATATGGCAAAAAAGTGGACAATTCTTGTTTAAGGGGGTTGCTTGGACGATGCCTGAGATAAGTACGTATAGAAATTGTGCATTTTATCCATTTTTATCATCAAAAATTGCAATTTATGATAGAACATGCTATGGGGGTAATTTGGACATGGCTTGTGGGGTAATTTGGACATACCTGAAAGTCTACCTGTAAGGCAAAAAAAAGTAACTTTCATGGTTGGTTGAATTTTAAAGCAATTTAGATAAATTTAGAGGGAATTAAAATCTCAAAACACTCAAAAAGGAATGTGAGCAATGAGAACTTTCACAAAACCCCTATTTTTTTAATTTAGATAAATTTATTCCATTATTCGAATGGATGAAAATCTGATTACTGCACATTCAACTAGACTCTAATGTTGATTGCTTTTAATTAATTTGACATTTCTAATTTCTATGCTGGTTTACAATAATATTTAAATTTGAAGGGCCACAGAACATAAAATTAAAAAAAAAATGGATAGTTTCAGGTTAATAAGTTCTATATAAAGATTGATTTATATAAACCTAAACGATACACTAATCACTAAAAACTATACTTGTGCCTAATCCAGAATCAATGGTTAAATTATGTATACTACACTGAACTATTTGTTATCTTCCTATTAAATTATAGTTCTATCACAAAATCATTATTTAAACCTTTGATGAAATATTGTGAGCAAAACAAATACTTCAAATATAAAGCAATTACAAAACCAGGTTGAAGTATGAAAAACATGCTCAAAAAATCAAATGCTTAACTTATTCTTCAACATGTGTCCAAATTACCCCACAAAAGGTGTCCATATTACCCCACAAAACGGAATCGACGTAACACCTTATAATGTGGCCCTCTTAAACCTTGCGGTTTTGTCAACGGTTCCACAGGTGTGTATCGTTCTTTTTGCGACAAGACTCCGCCTCCCGGGTCTCCTAAGTGGGAAAGTATGGCACGGGGAGAGGGCACCGAATACCTATATTTACACTTAGAATTTTTGCGTCCGCCTCGGGATTTGAACCAGCGACCTCTGGATTGTGAGTCCAGTGCGCGGTCCGATTGATCCACACAGGCAGACGATATTACCCCACAAGGTATGTCCAAATTACCCCATAAGGCATGTCCAAATTACCCCATAGGGGTGTTCATATTACCCCCACACAAAAATGTGGGGGTAATTTGGACACCTTTTATTTTTTGCGATAAAAATGGGGTTTTCATCAAAATTTATCGAAATGAATGAAATTTTTCCATCAAATATGGTCTCTATTATCCTCTGGTGTCATCCACTTTCCTTCTAAATATCCATACAGCCCGTGGCAGAGCAATTTTCTTAGGGTGTCCAAATTACCCCACACTCCCCTAATATTCAACCATCTAAAATTCTGGAGTTTTTTTTTGAAAAGGACCAATAAACCAAATTTTCAGTTTTTGCTTTTTGGGTGTTTTTCAATACCCCTGACTCAAGGCGGTTCTAAAAACACCCAAAAAGCAAAAACTGGAAATTTGGTTTATTGGACCTTTTCAAAACAAAACTCCAGAATTACACCATCCAAATTTACACTTTTTTTTTGTTGTGTAGCTAAAAAAAACATTTTTGAAAAGCTGAGACAATTTTTTTTTATTTTTTATTTCTCACTTGTTGATCGGACTGCTGGTTGCCAAGAGCACTGTGCAGTCCATATTCGATTATCCAAAGCCTCGATTATCCGAAGTTTCAATTATCCGAAGTTCGATTATCCGAAGGTTTGTATGGGCCTTCGAATAATCGAATATGGAAAAAAATTCCGTTTTTTTCTTTTTCTTGTTTTAAACATCAAATTCGAGTTCTGTGACCCCAAAAGCAAAGCAATCCACTTTATCGACCCCCGGGTCTTTTGTGGGCTCTGTTGCAAGTTTCTGCTCATTTCTAGGCGTCCGAAGGCTATGTGTGGTGAGTCACCCAAAACCTCTTTTATGCAAATGGACCGTCGTTTGACTTCCCCATCCGATAGAAGGCCAAGAGGATATGGCGGGAATCGAACCCGAACTTAGGGATCGGCAGCCGAAGCCGCTTACCACCGCGCCACGAGGCCCCCCATTTTAGTCAAATTTGAATAGTTGATTGCTTATTAATTAATAATATGCAGTTTTTTTGCATCTAAAATATTTTTTGAGTTGTCAAACATGTAATTTTGATCTTTCCCAAAACTATTTTTTTCATAAAATCAGATTTTTTTGCCATCCTAAACTCTTGCGTAAAATTGTAGTTTATGCAACAAGTTGCAAAAAGAGATTTTTTTCAGCACGAGTCGTACATTTATCCAACGAGGTTCACCGAGTTGGATAAATACGAAGAGTGCTGAAAAAATCAAGTTTTGCAACGAGTTCCATACAACATTTTTTGCAATTTCAAAAAACACACACTGAGTGAAATTTTAAGTCAAATTTTCATGTATTTTGTCAATAAATCGTTTAAATCAAAAAAATGTTGAAAAGTGTTACTTTTCGAAACAAGTGCTGAAAAGTGTTGCTATTCGATTCTGTTATTTTTGGTACAGAAAAGTAGGCTATTTCGTCGTTCAAGAATGACAGGAAAAGTAAGTAGTTTCACGACGGAATTGCAAAAAATGCTTTTAAGTATGTTTGTGTACATGTATGATCTAGCGCTAGGCGAATAATTCGATCATATTTAATCCGTAATATCATAGACACAGTACACCAACGTGCATATTTTTTTTTTGCACGAAATTTATTGCTACCAACACCGACGCATTGAATAAAAAGAAACTTCGCCTAAATAAAAAGAAACCCCGTCCCCCTCCTCAAGCACCGGGAATTTGTAGCGGGTGTAAGACACTTCGTATAGACGCCCTTGCTCCCATCATGCCACCAAAGGTATGGAGTGATGAGGAATTTATAGGCATGCCCTCCCATCTCCTTTTTTGGGAATTCCAATTTTTGTAATAAAAAGTCATTTTTTTTTTTTTTTTTTTTTTTTTGCAGGCCAAGTGCGAATGATTCTGATGATACCTCTTCAGTTGACGCTCAGGCGAGGAACATCCTGGAAGGAGCGTCACTGACTACGTCCGCAGTCCTGTTAGATCATTTCTTGATCGAGACAGTATAGCTCTGGTTCCTTGCAAGTGTCCTATTTTCTTACCTCCACGTTGGCTTGGTTTTCATGATGACCTAGCTGGTGGCCTGTGGAAACGGATCGTAAACCTTTGACCACCGCGGGTCAAAGTCGAGACGGCTAAAAGAAAGGGGCGCGACAATGTGGGAAAGGGAAGTTATTTGTGATTGTAGACGGTATTGTTTTGATTCGCAGTATGTTGAGTCAACTGCTGTGGATGTACCTGAAACATCGCACAACGGGGTTTCTCTTCTTTCCATTTCATCTACCACCTATCTTCTGTTTATTTTGTTTCACTGATTTTCTAACGCGGCTTCTGTTAACTCCATTTGATTTCGATTTTACTCATTTGATTCTCTTATTTCTCAACGCTTTTCCACTCTATTTTACCAACTGATGCTGCTGTAACAAACTGTCTGTTTTTCCTTAATTTGGCAGCGATGTCAATATTGTTTATCTTTATTTATCTATTTGAATAATTTTTCATCTGCCCTATAAATTGCATTTAATACAATCTAAGCTTGTTTGTTACCTCTTTTTATTAACTATTGTTAATTTCATTATCTACTTAATAAATTACTATCTTTCTTTTACTATTGATTCTTCAAATAGTATATTTCTTTCACTGTCCATTGTTTTCAATCTTCACCCTTTTCTTCAAACAAATGAGGTTCGAACCCTTACTCAATTTTTGGAATGATCAAAGAATTAACACAAATATTACTATTGTACTTTTGAAAAACTTTTCTAAAATGCTTAGGACCAAAATATTGTAACAAAACACCGCGACAAAAGAAATAGCAACATATAAACACGACTCAACACTAGGAGAGATTTCAGGAGAAAACAATACACAGTAAATAACAATTAGTTTTTGAACTCAAACTAAAAATATAACAGTTTTTGCTTTAAACTTTATAGGCACACTATAAATGGTTAGGCGCTTGTACTTACATCGAACCCTACGTAATGTACCACCCCCGGCCGAGTTAAAATGCGTAACCGGAAAAGAAGGTGTGCATGCCTGGCACGAACACTCAAAGCGTGTTCTAGCGTGCTGCTCGTACTGACTCAGAGCAAGGGTGAGATGTAGGTGTAAGGGCAGTGCGTGTTCGTCGGGAACCTGGTGCATAAGATCGGTCAAGGCCCGTTCTTACACTAAAAATTGCGAATTGCGAATTGCGAAAAAGTCATTTTTTTTTCTTTGAAAGCCGTATTCATAACCTACTATTTCGCCAAAGACACCATATCGATCAAAAAAACTATTAAGGCGCAATGTCTTCTTTTGACACGCATGGACAAATTTTCATTCACAAAAAAATCCAAGGAAAAGTCAATTTGCAATAAAATGAGGATCGATTGAAATAATCATCCCACTCGCTAATACATCAAAAGTTTTTTTTTGTCTTTTACAACAAATTAAACAATTTATAAATGAACTGAAAAACTTCGACATCGAGAAACTTATTTATTTTTTTGTGCCTGGTCTAACAAAATTTTAGGATCGGGATATATTTTTTTGAAAAATTTATGAGTTTTAGGAAATTCCCTGGGCTTTGTCATAATGAGTGTCATAGGTTTGATGCTTGTTTGGCAAAGAGTATGATTGATTCGATGTGGAATTAAAATCGAAGTGTTCAGTATATTGCTGAAGCTTCCATTTTTACACATGGACACCACTTCATGCTGCGAGAACCCACTTTGGCGTAGTCTCAGGGCTTAATCGATGGCCGGTAAGCTGTCATCGAGACAAGGAGGTTCTATGATAGTGGAAATATCACATTTGTACAATGAACCGCTACATATGTGATTTTTCCCTATCTTAATGTGGGTGTCACGTTAGGATGCGGGTTTAAAAAAATAGTGTTTGTAGAATTTAGGATTTTAACTATAAATATCAACTTTTTGTACTTTGCCTTTAGTTATTTAGGGACAAAATTAGTAACAGGAAATTTAGTAATTCTATCAGAATCGGTGATTTTCATTCAAGTAGCATAAAAACCATTCTGATTTGTCAAAATTTCCATAGAGTCTCGATCAATCAATAGTGAAATGATATCGGACTAAATTCGTTGATCTGTTGAACTAACGGTTGACGGATTATGATTGTATCGACATTGTTGCGAATCGAGGATCTACTGGAATTCTGACGAACAAATGGTCGTCTCTTTTTCAATTCACGACTTGTAAAATATCAACTGTTATTTTTTTTTTGTTTTTTAAAAGAAGCCAGACAGGTTTTAAAAGAAACGTTTTTTTGGTTAATAATTAAAATGTCGGGGATTTGAGATAAGAGTAGCTTTCGGATAGGTTGCTTTAAATCTTGTATTCAATTCAAGTTAGGTAGTTATCCGCAAATGAATATTTGGACTTATATGAATAATTGAACATTTTGGACTTATGAATAACACACAACTGTGCATTTATTCTAGAGTCAGATCCATAGAGTTATCTACGTGCGCATGTATTGCGTGTACGTACACAAGAAAAAGTGAGGTTAAATTTTGTACCAGCCAGCAAAACAAATGGTGTGCTAGTGTGTGTGAGATCGGGCTTAGATAGCTCTATACAGCGTCAGTGTTTATTTGGTCGAAGTTGTAATGTACGACAAGACTACTGACGGACGTGACAGGACGAGGGCCCAGTTTAGAGGTTTCGACATCAACGATGTGCGGCTGGATCACCCTCCAAAAAAAAAAAAAAGGGTTTTAGGAAATTACAAAATTTACAATAGAAAATTACAACACATTTTTTAAAAATAAAATTCAATTAAAGTAAAATATATAAAAAGTATTTTTTGATATAGAAGAATTTGCCTTTATAAGAAAATTACTCTGTTGGGTTTGAAAGTTGTGCAGCACCTGCCACCATACCCGATGCATTTATGGAAATTAGTTCCAAGCACTGGCATCTCTAATTCTAATCCCGCACCACCACACCATGAAAACCGTGTCAACCCACAAACCGGAGAGCGGACGGGGCCTGGTACCATATACCGAAGATGAATCAAAGGACTTTTTGTGTGTTTTGTCCCGCTGGAAAACGCCGGAGTTAATCCGATACTTGAAAACACATTTGTAACTACTTATGGCTTTCGAGAAGGTCGCGCACATGGTCGTTTGAGTTTTTTTTGTCGCACAAGGTTTGTAAGCCAAACTTGGGGGTAAATTTCCTAAGCCCAAGAGAAGCGATAAGCCTGTTCGTACGGTGAAGGACAAGCCATGTGCAACTGAAATTAGTATGCACTTGAGATTGGTCTAGGGACATTTACTTGAATTTAAATTCGATTGCAAGAAAGGTTGGGATTTTATTCTACGCAGAGAATAATGGTGCGTAAATCAATCATCCCTTCTTGAAAATGTTTTCCCCTTCTCCGAAGTTTTCATTCCCTTAAAAAATGTTCCCAACATTTTGGAAATAAGGAAAAACAGATAATAGCCTCGAGAGTCATTATGATTCCTCATTCTTCTCAGCAGTGGAAGAAAAGGAAACATCCTCAAGATATCATACCGTTTCTTAAGACTTTATGCTGGGTTTCTTTCCCCTAGTCGCAGGTCGTGGGTATAAAGAATAAGCATAATCCGCGGTAGCGTGTTCTTTGGGTTGCTTTTTGAAGAACCGTCAAACAATGATCCCGTAAAGACATCATCATCCTCGGTGTTGCGCCGTCGTTTCAGGCGATACATTGTAACATGGAATAGAATTCATTTAGTAGGCATATGAGCAATTCTGTGAGATTTCGGTCATTCGATTTTTTTTGTATTTTTTAATCCGGCTGAAACTTTTTTGGTGCCTTCGGTATGCCCAAAAAAAGCCATTTTGCATCATTAGTTTGTCCATATAATGTTCCATACAAATTTGGCAGCTGTCCATATAAAAATGATATGTGAAAATTCAAAAATCTGTATCTTTTGAAGGAATTTTTTGATCGATTTGGTGTCTTCGGCAAAGTTGTAGGTTTAGACTGCACTGAAAAAAAAAAAAAAAAAAAATGATACACGATAAAACAAATGGTGATTTTTTATTTAACTTTTTGTCACTAAAACTTGATTTGCAAAAAACACTATTTTTATTTTTTTGATGTTTTAGAAGATGTGAACTTTTCAGAAATTTCTTGAATGGGCAAAAAATCTTTGACCGAGTTATAATTTTTTGAATCAATACATTTTTTTTTTCAAAAAATCGAAATATTGGTCGCGATTTTTTTTCAATTTCATTTTTCGATGTAAAATTGAATTTGCAATCAAAAAGTACTTTAGTGAAATTTTGATAATGTTCACCGTTTTCAAGTTATAGTCATTTTTAGCTAACTTGTTTTTTTTAAATAGTCACGGTTTTTAATTTTTTAAAATAAGTGCCCATGTTTGCCCACATTTGAAAAAAAAAATATTTCTGAAAAGCTGAGAAAATTCTCTATATTTTGCTTTTTTGAACTTTGTTGATACGACCCTTAGTTGCTGAGATATTGCCATGCAAAGGTTAAAAAACAGGAAAATTGTTGTTTTCTCACCCAAACAACCCATCATTTTCTAATGTCAATATCTCAGCAACTAATGGTCCGATTTACAATGTTAAAATATGAAACATTCGTGAAATTTTCCGATCTTTTCGAAAACAATATTAACAAAAATTTTAAATCAGGACTAACATTTCAAAAAAGGCGTTATACTGAATGTTTGGTTGTAAATCGGACCATTAGTTGTTGAGATATTGACATTAGAAAATGGTGGGTATTTTCAAAAAAGTTACCCAAAAATGCTTATAAAACGGTGCACTTTATCAAAAATTCACTTAAGTACTTTTTGATTTCAAATTTGATTTTACATCGAAAACTGATTTTTGAAAAAATCTGTACTGATTCAAAAAATCATAACTCGGTCAAAGATTTTTTGCCCATTCTGGAAATTTCTGAAAAGTTGGCATTTTATGTCCTCTAAAACATATCAAAAAATAAAAAAATTAAAAATAGTGTTTTTTTGCAAAGCAAGTTTTAGTGACAAAAAGTGAAATGAAAAATCACCATTTTTTATCGTGTATCATTTTTTCAGTGTAGTCCATATCCATACCTACAACTTTGCCGAAGACACCAAATCGATCAAAAAATTCCTTCAAAAGATACAGATTTTTAAAATTTTCATACATTATTTTTGTATGGACAGCTGCCAAATTTGTATGGCAAATTATATGAACGAACTAATGATGCAAAATGGCTTCTTTGGGCATACCGAAGGCACCAAGAAAGTTTCAGCCGGATTAAAAAATACAAAAATTAAAGAAAAAAAAAGACCGATTCCGTAGAGAACTGCTCATATGTAAAATTTAAAAAAAAATCGCTGTCGAATTTAATTATTTTTTTCAATCACTTTGTAAGTACTTTCAAAGACTAAATTTTACTTCATTAGTTCGTCCAAACAAGTCACATTACAAATATCTGTGTCTTGAGAACGAAATCTTCGGTAAGGGCAGGGGGATGCTAACGGCAGCCATCTTGGGTGATTGAGATTGATAACGCTCGCAAACTGCGCACAGTGAAAACAAAAATATTTCTTTTTTTAATAATTCAATTTTTGTAAAAGTCAAATTGCATAGTAGTTAAGTTAAACGTTTCATGTGATAAAAGTACAGCTTTAAATGAGGTCATCGGCCCGATGTGTGCTTAATAATCCCAACTTTAGTAGTTTATTTTGCAAAAAAAATGATAAAAATCACCTCACAAACATACACTAACTTTTAAACGTACATTGCGGTAAAATTTTACATAGAAACAATGATTACTTTATTTCCATTTTATGCCTGCTTTTTTGTTACAGTGCGCAGTTGCTTTGTTTTGGTTCCGTAACGAACAGCTGTTCTTTTGTGCTGGAGCCGAAGTTGACATTTCCCTTTTGTTCTGGTGCCGAAGTTGACAGCTTGTGTTGGCTACCGGCGAGCTGCCTGTAGTGAGATATAGATGTCGCCCCCCTGGGTAAGGGCCAATACGCAGCTCCAAAGGAAAGGGGTCAAGAAATAGCGTTACGAACAGCAGAACAAAGGAGGGAAAGCTTTCTTTCACCGGCTTGCTTACGCTGCCTACTGCTAAAAACATTAAAAATTAAATACTTAAAAACTTTAAAACGTTAAAACTTAAAGACATTAAAACTTAAAAACTTTCAAACTTTAAAACATTGAAACTTTGGAACTTTGAAACTTTATAAAATCAGGAAAACATGAAAAAAAAATAAATTACTAGCCTAGATTTCAACATTTGGATGTTAAAAATGTTTTAAAATGCATTTTACACGTGTCCAGTTGCTTTTCAATCATTAGTTTTCAAAATATCGATGTTTTGACGGATTTTTATTCACGAAAAGAAAACTTTTCGTGGGACTGTACATTGGTATTTCATGAAAAAAAAAATAATAAATTATTATAAACAAAGCAAATTGCAATTTTACTGGTTTTCGGTTCATTAAACTTTAATTTTCATAAAAATTTTGAAGTTTAAAAAAAATATTTTTTTTGCCCCCTGAATATTTAGGCCGAACTTTAAAAACTTTTCAAAACTTTTAAAACTTTAAAAACTTTAAAAACTTTAAAAACTTTAAAAACTTTAAAAACTTTAAAAACTTTAAAAACTTTAAAAACTTTAAAAACTTTAAAAACTTTAAAAACTTTAAAAACTTTAAAACTTTAAAAACTTTAAAAACTTTAAAACTTTAAAACTTTAAAACTTTAAAACTTTAAAACTTTAAAAACATTAAAACTTTAAAAACTTTAAAAACTTTAAAACTTTAAAACTTTAAAAACTTTAAAAACTTTAAAAACTTTAAAAACTTTAAAAACTTTAAAAACTTTAAAAACATTAAAAACTTTAAAAACTTTAAAAACTTTAAAACTTTAAAACTTTAAAAACTTTAAAAACTTTAAAAACTTTAAAAACTTTAAAAACTTTAAAAACTTTAAAAACTTTAAAAACTTTAAAAACTTTAAAAACTTTAAAAACTTTTAAAACTTTTAAAACTTTTAAAACTTTTAAAACTTTAAAACTTTAAAACTTTTAAAACTTTAAAACTTTAAAACTTTTAAAACTTTAAAACTTTAAAACTTTAAAACTTTAAAACTTTTAAAACTTTTAAAACTTTTAAAACTTTTAAAACTTTTAAAACTTTTAAAATTTTAAAAATTTTAAAACTTTTAAAACTTTTAAAACTTTTAAAACTTTTAAAACTTTTAAAACTTTTAAAACTTTTAAAACTTTTAAAACTTTTAAAACTTTTAAAACTTTTAAAACTTTTAAAACTTTTAAAACTTTTAAAACTTTTAAAACTTTTAAAACTTTTAAAACTTTTAAAACTTTTAAAACTTTTAAAACTTTTAAAACTTTTAAAACTTTTAAAACTTTTAAAACTTTAAAAACTCTTAAAATTTAAAAAAATTTAAAACTTGAAAATATAAAAAATATTAAAAACAGATAATTTTTGGTACAAAAAAATCTTTAATTAAACTCTGTAAAAATCAAAAAAACACCAAAAAGCATTATCAATTTTTTTTTATAAAATGCACCAAATTATTGAAACCATTGCGTGCTTCCTGTTTGACGTATTTTCAAAATAAAGTAATAATAATGGAAAATGATAACCAGCCGGAGGATTTCCGTGTTCGTGTCCTGGTCCGTTTTTCCATGGGCCCCTGCAGAGGGTGAAAAATCGTGTGTAACGATGTTTCGTCGCCTCACGGATGGTTGGCCACGCGGCCCGGAACACGGTCCTCTGCCGCTATGGCTGTGGGAAGACGGCACCAGAAACGAAATAATTGACTGTCAGATTATTAGATCATGCGGCATGTCAGTCATTCGGGCAGTCAGTCAGTCTGGATGGGTGATTCCGGGTGGTGGTGATGGGATTCCCAGGGATGGGGAACCGTGGCAGAATACAAGGTAACGACGTCACATTGATTGCGTGTTACAAATGGTGCACAGAGGAAAAGTTATGACAACTTTGAATCCACCTTTAATTATACAAAATATAAATTAGTTTTAAATAAAATTAAAAAATTATGTAAAATTTTAACATAAGTTTTTTTAACTGTGCCTCAAAAACGAGGGACACAGTCCTTAACGTCAATCAGACGGTGCCCGGATGGCCGTTGATTCACGCAAGTCCTTTCCGATTCTAATCTCATTCATCTTTATCGCTGCCAGCGAACATCGCTGAGACAGGATAATCACACGTGGTGGGACGAAGGATTTGAAATAAATAAACTGACAGTGGTGATGAAGGTTTGACTTTATAAGAAGAGTGTAGGATTTTTTCAATGTTAAAAAAGTTGAAAATGTTTGATTTAAATTATTTACATTATATTGTAGAATCTGTCTACCAAAAATACTTGGCTCCTTTACAGTATTTGTTTGAAATGAAGAAAACCTCAAACTTTGTATTCATCATTATTTTTATTCATTTCCAGAAGGGAAACGAATCCATGGCAACGCATTTCTGAACCATTTAGACTTCAATAGAAACTTATTTCAAATTCTATTAACGACCAATTCAATAGCAGGCCTTGAAAGGAGAATGTCTTGCGGGATTGGGTGCTCTGTTTTGAATGAGCATCAAACCAGAATTAGCACAATGGAGGTCCTTCAGATCACGGCCTGCTGCGGCTGCTGCTGCGAGTTGGAGGATCATTTGTTGCTCATAAGACGATTCTGAAAAAGCATTAAATTAGTTAGGTTAGGGTGACCAAGTAGGAACATAACAAGTCTAGAAGATTCGTACACTTTCGAAAAAAGAATTGGTTTTGAAAATAATGATGAAGTTAAAGAATAAATTTAAAAAAAACTTTTTTTGAATAACTGTCAAGTTATTTTGGAATCATTATTAATTTATCTTTAATTTGAAACTAAGGTGGGCTACAAAAGCTACACAATTTTCAATGTCACTCTAACAATCCGAACCAGAAATCTCCTTCAATAGCCCGAACTGAATAAAAGCTAGCCGGTCGCCAGTGATGGGTGAAATTTTCCCAACAAATAAATATGTTGCCGTTTTCAGCACCCTCGGGACGGGGTTTTATTTTCTCGAGAAGAAAAGAGCGCATCAGACGGAACACATTTTCGGGGCGAAGGGATATCCCGATGTTTGCACGCATGTTCCACGTGTGTGGGTCTGCGATGGATTTGCTGAATGGATTGTACGTACCAGACTGAACAACGGTTTGATGAACTGGAACGACACAGGCTGAACATCATCATCATTCCATCTTGCATTTTTTTTTTGTGTGTTAATGTTGAGGTTGAGATGGAACCGAATTGAGCAGCTGGCAGTGAATGTTTATGCTTCTCTAAAAAATAAATCTGTTTTCTAGGATCATTTTTATTCAACTAAATGCAAACAAGTTTGCCCCAGACGAATTTTTGAGGCTTTATTTCAGGGGAGCCCATTGGACACTATATTTATTGTTGTTTTGGTGTAAAAAAAGACACATAAAAAACTAATGCTGATAGAAGTGTTGATACAACATTTGTTTCAATTTGTTTGTTAACACTTCTTAAAACTAAAAACAAAATTCAACAAAACCTTCAAATATTGAGCAATTCGTTACGAAATGGCTGATTCGAGAATTTTTATTTTCTGTATTTTTTATGTGGCTCAAATTTTATGGGGACCTTTCCTATGACCAATACAAAGTCTACCTACACTTTTGTGCAACTGTCCGTACAAAAATGGCACGTAAATATTCAAAAAGCTGTAACTTTTGAAGGAATTTTCTGATCAATTTGGTGTCTTCGACATAGTTGTAGGTATTGATGAGGACTATTCAGAAAAAAATATGTACACGGGAAACGATATTTGTCGATTTTTAAATTGAAATTTGTTTTCACAAAAACTCAATTTCCCCACGGTGTGTTTTTAGAAAAAAAAAACTAATGATAAAAAAATCGGTATGTCTGGTATTTGGCACCGTGAAAGAAGGGCTCTTTCCCGTCATTTTGCGGGGTATATCGAAATATTTCGTCGGGGGGTCTAGAACAACTTATTTTTTGAAGATTATTTTTCGAGTTTATGAGGTATTTGTTGTACAATTGTATAGTGCCCATCATTTGAAAGGTAAATAAATTAAGGGGTTACATAAATGTAAATCGGCAAAAATGGTATAGGTTGGTATGAGCATACATTGAAACTTTTTTTTAATTTGTTTTCTGGGCATTGAAATATACATGTTTATCTGTTACCAAAACAAGTTTGAAGACATTTGGATGAATCATTGCCGAGATATAGCTATGTGAAGTTAGCTGTTTCTTAAAACGGGTGCCACGATATCTCAACACTGCTTTGACCAAATCGGCTCAAAATTTTGGTGAAGACTCGTTAAATTGGTCCTGTGTGCATGACGAAGGCCGATTTTCAAAAAGTATATTTTGAAAAAAAAAGATAAAAATATTTTTAATGTTTTATATATAAAAAATCGAAAGTTTCTGATTTTTGTATTTTTGAAAAATCAAAATTTTAAAATCGGGCTTCGTCATGCACACGGGATATATCTTGAGTGTCTTCACCCCAAATTTCACCTAATTTGGTCCACCCCATCTCGAGATATCGTGGCACCCGTAAAACAACTCAGTGTTTACAGGAAAACGTTCACAAAGTTTGACAGTTCGCTTTGCGCATGGCAAAATTTTGAACTTAAATCGTCTCTAACTCAGTTCAGTTACGAAATATCTTCATAAAACTTTCAGAAGTGATTGAAAATCATCTTTTTAGTGGATTAATTGAATTTTCTCTATTACCAACTTTCGTGATTTTCTACATGTATGTAACCCCTTAAGAAATTTTGGAGAAAGGCAATATTTATTTCAGGAAATTGGGCATATCTCTGCTTATATTGAACCAAAACTGATACCTACTTTTTTATGGAACTTGTTCAGAATACTGTTTTCTACAATGTTTTAAAATGTAATGGTGTAATGTGGCAGAGGATTGAAAAAATATATTTTCGTACCCTATTGGGTAGGAAACAGCTTATTAAATAAATAATTTATGTTTTGCATTGTTTAATGCTCAAATATGTATCCGGGCAATGTGTTGCTGTAATTTCATGACAAATTGTACAAAGAAAAGATTTACTTTCGGTCGTGTCCGGGTTTCCATCTTAGTTTTTGGGGTAATTTCAAAGAAAGCTAGAAATCTGGTAAGTTTGGTTCAATTTTTTTTTATTGGAGGTCAAATATTGGTCAAATATAGTAGGTTAGAGTCCCCAAGGCATATTGACAAGAAATTTGAGTGATATCAACAGAAATGCACCGATTTTCTGATTATTTTGAATAAATATCCCATAAAATCTAAAAATAATCTTCAAAAACAAAAAAGTTGTTCTAGACCCCCCACGAAATATTTCGGTATACCCTGCAAAATGTCGGGAAAGAGCCCTTCTTTCACGGTGTCAAATATCAGACATACCGATTTTTTTATCATTGAGGTCTCGAAAAAATACACCGTGATCCCAAGATACGTAGGGGAAATTCTCGTATGTTTGGCAGGTCAAGCACTGGCTCCTAATTCCATCCAATTTGCTGATTTTCACTATTTAAACAACTAATTTTGCAAAACTTTTGATAGAAACTTGCTTGCTCACTTCTTATTGAGCTATTTATCACTCGATTTCAGTTGAAAACGCTTTTAATTAGCTTTATTTGAATGTCAAAGTTCTGACCTGCCAACATTAGAGGCACGCTGGAATTAGATGCTGTTCCCCTATGTTTAGATTTTTGAGATTTTTTTATATGTTTTAGGCGACAAAAACATGATTTTTTGAAAAAGAAAAAAGAGTTTTGCTTGTTTTGATGGCATTAACAGCCCCATCAAATTTTAACTTGATCAAAAAATATTGTTTCAACTTTGCACTTTTTTGTTCACGATTGAGGTTATACAAATAAAGCAGACCTTCCCAAAACAAATCTTGGACAACTCAAAACAAACCTGGACAACAACAACAACACAACGTAGGGAATTCGAAGTCAGCCTCTGGTTGAACAATATTACTTCAGTGAAATGTAGCGAATCGAGACTACAGTCTAAGTAAGGACATTAGTTTTCAGAGTACTTAAAAGTTTGAAATTTATAAACTTGTTTGTTTATGTATGTTTTTACATAAACAAATGAAAAATATGATCTGATGAGTGAAAGCATAGTTGAAAAAGCTGTCCCTATTCATCCTATATGTCCAGATTTGCCTCCGATTACTGTACATTCGGCTCAAATACAATCCTGCTTTGTTTTGCCTGTAAATAAGGCTCATTTTTGAAGTCTGAGCTTTCCTAATTTTTTACTGAAATTTTACCAATTTCTTTCATCCGCTAATAACTATACGAACCACTAGCGTGCCCAGCTCTTTGAGGAAGGTGGGGCTATAATATGAACGTTTTGAAAAATACGTCATTTGTGGACACCCCCTGACCAAATTTAGAACAAACTTCTGAGGATGGTGGGGCAGTTGCCCCATGTTGCCCCACCCTGTGCACGCTAGTGATACGAACACTTTTTAATCACACTACTTTTCTCAAGTTGATTTTATGCAAAATCGTCCAATCTTTCGAATGAAAATGGTTGCGTAATGATAAGTGCTTGCGAACACGGCCAAAATTCAAAACTACCCTTGAAAAAATATTTTTTCAAATGTTTAGCAAAGTGCGCAAGAAAGCCCTCACGATCACCTTTCCAACGATATATAAGTTTTTGACGTATTTTGGGAGCTATCGTTTCTCTAAGTCAGGGCATTTTTCGAAAAAATCCCTTGTTCAAAACATGTTTTGTTTTACAGGTGGCTAACGGCTGACATTTTCATTGATCGAAGGTTGTTTTTATGGTTTTGTGGCGCGCTGATTCGAATGAGAATATTGCCGTAACGATTTGAGAACATGTGCATCTAGTGGGACGGTTTCAGCATGAATTGCTCAGTAAAGATTTTTTTTAAATGTCCTAAAAATACATGAAACAAACTATTGTACAATACTTTTCAAAATACTTATAAGTTTTCTAAATCTCACCCAAACAACCCTCCATTTTTAATGCCGATGTCTCAGCAACTGAAAAAAAATTAAATTTTCTCCTTCCGAAAAAATTATTTGGGAAATTTTGGAATCAAGCCTAACATTACATTTTTTTGACTAACGGGTGTACCCCATTTGGCATAATGGACATTTGGCATAACTTGTTCAAAAACTATCTAGGACGTTTGGCATAATGGACGTTGTGCATAGTTATTTTTCCGGTGAGTTTTCAAAAAGCCGTAAGAGCCACCGTGACCTCCGACATTAATTTTCGCTTTTCTAGAAAATAAAACAAAATTTAATTTATTTTAAGTATGGGGCACTTGAAGGACGTGTAGATGAACAATTTAGAGCATTTTTGATATTGGTTTTTCGTAAGTAGGTCGAATACCGATGCAAAAAGGGCTTTGTTTACCAATGGCTTTTTGAAAACTAATCCGAGATTTCTAGTTTTTTTTTATGAGTATTCCTTATTTTCGCGAATGAAAATGTATTGTTTATTTACCTTTTTATATAACTTTAAGAGATTATTATTTTTTCGAAAAATTAGGTATCTTTATATTTTTTCCCCAATAGTAATTGCTTCCTTTTTGATTAATTTACAATAAATATTTTAATGAAATTTCGATATTTTTTTTATTGAAAATTTAGTTTAAAGAAGGAAATACCTCTTGTTAGCTTTACATTTTTCCCCTTTCAATATTATGCAATAATATTTTTTAAATAAAATTTTCTTTTCTTTTACATGAAGTTCAACTTAAACATAAAAAAAAACTTTTTAAATCTTCGACAATTGAGCTGTTATAATGCAATTTGCCCTTCTTTTGATCATAATTTAACTTGAAGAAGGAAAAATCTCAAGATAAATTCACATTTGTCCCTTCTTTTTTTCGAATTCAATTTTTAGAACACCTAGAACTGGGCAGCACTCGTCCGACACGAGAGTAGTGGTAAAATTTACAGACACAGATAATACAGTTCTAGATGACCGAGAGAATTATGCCCTCGAGTCCATTCCAAGGAAAAGTTCATCCTTCAAAGGGACCATCCACAAACCACGTGGACACTTTTTTGAAAATCTCAACCCGATTTTTTATTTGTAT
The DNA here is from genome assembly GCF_015732765.1 of Culex quinquefasciatus. Classification (NCBI taxonomy): domain Eukaryota; kingdom Metazoa; phylum Arthropoda; class Insecta; order Diptera; family Culicidae; genus Culex; species Culex quinquefasciatus. Next base: position 17,741,582 of record NC_051863.1, on the reverse strand, counting down.
GGATCGTGGACAATCAGCATAACACCCCCCCCCCCCTAAAGTGTCCACGTGGTTTATGGATGGTCCCAAAACAAAAAGCCTGCAGTTTTTTTTTGAAAAGGTCTAATAAACCTAAACTGCCTTGGCCACAACAGCTTGGTGACACAAGAGTAGTCAGATGTCGATGTATGACTTTTGTTGAAGATTTACTGTTTTAATTAATTAATAAAATTAATTGTTTTGCAGGTTGAGCTCTCTATAAATGTTGATGGAACAATACTCTCGACCCTGTATTTTGGGTGAAGGGATGTCGATTTTGCTATTCTTTAAATATTTTTTCAATTAAGTTTTTTTTATGCAATTTTCCCATCTTTTTTATATTCAACTTGAAGAAGGGAAATTCTCTTATAGATGTTCTCTTTTAACATTTCTATCATTTTTGCACATTTTTTCTCTGTTGCTTTATATTTTGCAATAAAGTTGTTTATGCAATTTTCCCTTCTTGTATTTATTAAAAACTAATCTTAAAGAAGGGACTATTGTTTAAAAAAAGAAATTATTGCTAATTAAATTGATATTTTGAATAGAGGTAGGTGAAAAACATAAAAATACTGCGATTATCAAACATTCAAAGAGTGGCAAAATGGGAATCTTCAAAGAGACTTTTTCTTCCATAAGTTGAATTTTATATAAATAAGGGAACATTTCATAAACAAACTCAATTAAAATTAGCTACAAAGTTTTTCAAAAGGAGAAATTTTTTAAAATTATTTAGACTCTTTCTAAAAATAATTTAAATAAATTTATGGAAAAAAGCATTTTAAAGCTTTATTTATTATCTGTTTAGAAAATAGGAAAAAAGCTATAAATTATTATACTTTACAGAAAATAAATACTAATTTTATTAAACAAAAAAAAAATAGCAATAATTATACCAAACGTCCATTATGCCAAACGTCTCTGATGTCTTGGACCCATTATGCCAAACGTCCATTATGTCAAACGTCCTTCTTGAAAACCCGTTATGCCAAATGTCCTTCATGCCAAATGGGGTACATCCACGTAAAAGAGGTTTTGGGTGACTAGGGTACGTTATCCATTAGTGGACCCCTTTCCTATAGTGGACCCTCTGAAGGGTTTTTGATGAAAAATTCAATAAAATCACAATTTCAAGCGTGTTTTTGTCTACGAATCTTTTATTTGGCATGTTCAGCATCATTTAAAACAATGTTGGCTGACATTGACGTGTCCTTTCAGCCAAAATAAGTGTTTTGAGTTCGACATCTGAAATCAGCCATGGACACTAGCATTTTCACAACAAAACTGCATTTATATTTTATGATTGAATTAACTATCCAATCATTTTTGACTGATTATTCAACTTCAGCAGGTCGAATTAATGTAAGTTTAAGGAACTTTACTAAAATAAAGCGAAGAACTGCTCATTTTCGAGCAAAATTAGGGGGTCCAATATAGGACAACGAAATTCCAAACTTTTCCAAAAGTGGACCCCTGTTAATTTAACTTACAAAAATAAAGAAAACTGTGTATTTAAGCAAAAGTTTCTCTTAAACATACAATGAATGCTTGTTGTAATCAACTTAAACGCATATTTTTCAATTATGAGTATAAATATAGCTGTTTTTATGTTAAAAGTACCAATATGCTGAAGCCGAAAGAATTTATAATTAATCAAAACTTTAGTTAATGGTACTTAACTAAAGCATCATAGTTGCAGTTTGAAATGATATTTTATAGTAATAAATCAATAACAAAACATTATTTTTTAATAAACATGCCTGGTTTTATCAGCAACTGTAAACAAAACTATTGTTTAGTTTCGATCAATCAATTATGTAATTAATATGAAAAAAATTGCATCAAAATTACTTTTTTAAATTATTTGTATGATTACAGTGGTTTTTGAAACGTTTTCTCGGATCTTTTTCGGAAATAAATGTGTTTAAATGTCTGTTAGGTTTTTTGTTGTTTAAAGCCAAATTTGTCAACAAAACATATTTGTTCATGATGAAAAGTGAGCAAAATCCAACTTTTATTCATTATATCTATGATTAGACCTACACCATGCATCAAAACATCAAATATCGGTTAAATTTGGTATAAAAATAACAGTTTGCCTATAGTGGACCCGGGTCCACAATCGGATTATGGACCCGGGTCCACTATAGGAAAAGGGGTCCATAACAGGCAAACAAAACTTTTTTCAAATGGCTATTTTTCTGCTCAAAAACAAAAAACTGATGAAACAAATACTCAATGTTGTTCAAAACACTCCAGATTCCATTATTATGTACAAAGGGTTATGAAAAAGTGCTTAAAATATTGAAAATTTGTGAAAAATGTGCTTCGGCTCTACTAGGGGGTCCACTAATGGTTAAAATACCCTATGAAATATTAGGATTGTGCTGTTTTCTTTTTTTTTCAATGGATAGCTTGTGAAAGTATCAAACTTTTCAGTAATTAAAAGGCGTGAAACATTTTTTAGTTAATATCACTCAAAAAAGAGGTAATATTCAACCTACCATATTTTCAACATTTCAAAATTCATCTTGTTTTTGCTGTGTATGTTACAGTCGACTTTCTGGCTGTCAATCTTCTTGATATCTATTTTTCGTTTATACCTCTAGATGGTCCCTTCAATATCGAAACAGAGAGGGAGCACTGTAATAAATTGTAAAATATTTCGCGGGTAAGTTTTCGAAAGGTCCTAACATTTGCTAACTATGGAAGCGCATGGTGTTACTTATAATGTAAATTATTACTAGCTGTTAACACTTTATTTATGCTCAAAGTGTTTGAACTTTGGTTATGAAATGATTAAAACAAGGGGCGTTGGAAAAAAAAACAACTGCGAAGCCTTTTTGCTAAGCGTAGTTAGAACAAAAGATTACCAGAAAAAATTGTTCAGAATTTAACATATCTCGCATTCGCATTCGCATGGAGATGGTGATCTTAGCGGGTTGCAGACTGGATTTCGAAATTGTTCAGACTTTTACATATCTCATCCATAAACCAAGCGAACTTTTTTTTTTCATTTTACACCTACAGTATTACTAGAAAAAAATATCCTCTTGCAAATAGTGAGCTTTCTTATAACTTTCGAGAAGATTTCCAACATAAATTTTAAATCTTATTTTGCTGACTCCAATCTTTTGGTTTAACTGTTTGATTTTTATCTCAATTCAAAAGAAAAAAAAAGTTTCCATCAAGTTCGAGCTAGGTACTTCCATCAAACGACATCACCTTTTTCCCGCCAATTTCTTTGTATTCACCAGAAGCAGATATCGAATCTCGACAAATTTTCGCCAAAGGTAGGCCCGAACTACCGCGAAGCTCCTGAGAGAGATGATTGCAAACGAGATAATCTGCTGAAGGAGTCCTGATGCGAACTCAAGTGGCTCAGGAGTGTGCTTCAAGGAACAAAGTTTTGACAAACTACTCTGCTGTGAGGCCTTCGGCACATACAAAACTCCCCTCCCCCCTGAGGTCGTGTCCCAATATGGGTTCTGAAAACACTCCAGAAGGACCTTTTACCGTGCAGCGGAAGATATATGACCCACTTCAAGATTTTTTTTTTTGCTTTTCTCTGTTTGAAAATGTGCATTTCGCATCAATAACAAAGAACCAAGCAAAAATAGATGGCTTGTCAAGAACGAAGGATGGAAAAAAGTCTATTGAATAGCAAATAAATTGGAATCGAACGCATCTTGCTTCTCGCAAATGGATGGATGATGGCTTTGAAGTGGGTCCCTCGGAAGGGCAGGTAGAAAAGCTGACCCGGACTCGAGGCAAAAACGAAAACGACGGTCCTAGGTCAGTTACAAAAGAGGCAAAGAAGGACAGACCTTGACATTGTGTTTCTGGTCGCGCCATTGTTGGACCGACTTTCGAGAAGGGACATCTATACGCAGATGTAACACTTTATCCCAGAATATCCCGCAGTTTCTCACACATTACCATCGCCTTTGCGATGAGCCCAGTCAAACGACAGTTTTTTTTCCACGATTCTTATTCTAAACGAAGAATAGAGGGGACCAAAAGTCTGGGACGATCCTCGTCTTAAGACCATTATTTATGATGGCAGCGTACCAAAATCAAAGACCCTTCAACGGATTTTTTTTTCCTTTGTGTGACCATCGAGTATCGATTTGATATAGTTGCTGTGGTCATTCCACCAAAAACTTTAATCCTATCAGGTGAAGTTAAGCGAAAGTCAGGTAAAACTCGAAACTTTTCACTTCAATCGAGAAAAACCGGGCCATAATTGTGTCTTGCACATTAATTTCAAAATTTATGACCCCCTCCGGACCACGCTGTGCTGTGCGTCTGTCTGCACGTCTAGAGCTACACCTTAATGTAATTAAAAATCAACATAAATTAAAATTACATGTGCCGAGTCTACGCCGCCGATGGATTAGGAAACATCTTTTTTCGGTTGTAAAAAAGAACATCCTACTTTTTCGAGGGGTTCCATCACCCATGGAAACGTCGTCGTTGTCGTCGTCGTCCCAATATCTAATAAATAGAATATCATAAAAAAGAGCCAGGAACCGTGCGGTAAACAACGGGGAACCAAGTCAGGATGTGGACTGTAAATGCATAAAAATGAACACGTTTCCCTTTTATTTTGAGTATTTCTCCCGGTGGAGGGGTTGTAAACACACCGGTAAGGTGCAGCTTTGTCCTCGATGCCGGGGAATGAAAGCTAATAAAAATTATGTGACGCTACAAACCAACGTTGATTGAATTGTTAACGTTTAATATTGATGATTCAAGGGGAGATCCAAACGTTATGTTGGCTGTGTTCTATAACCAGGGTTGTTACGGACGGCGCGGATGGCGCGTTTCGCGCGGATAGCGCGGATTTGGCGCGGATTTGCTGGCTAAATTTGCTCAGGCGCGGATTTCGCGCGGATGGCAATTTTGATAAATAAAATAGTTAACTTTCATGTTACAAAGAAAAATTTTCTTAGGAATTACGATAATTTATCTTTTTTAGTGCAAAAACTTCTATTTCATAGAAGTTAGTGAAACAAAATTTAAGAGGCAGTATTTGTAAAAATTGCTCGGTTTGTTCTAGAGGTCGTATCGAGGTGCTCCGATTTGGATGAAACTTTCAGCGTTTGTTTGTCTATGCATGAGATGAACTCATGCCAAATATGAGCCCTCTACGACAAAGGGAAGTGGGGTAAAACGGGCTTTGAAGTTTGAGGTCAAAAAAACATAAAAAATCTTAAAATTGCTCGCATTTCCGTAAAACTTCATCAATTCCAACTCTCTTAGATGCATTCGAAAGGTCTTCTGAAGCACTTCAAAATGTGCCATAGACATCCAGGATTGGTTTGACTTTTTCTCATTACTGTCAAAAATAGATTTTTTCAAAACCTTAATATCTTTTTCCAACAGCCTCCAACACCCATACTCCTATAGGTCAAAAGATAGGTAATTTCATGGACTATAAGCCTATGGTATTAACTTTTTTGCCAATCGCAGTTTTTCTCATAGTTTTTCGATTTTTCTACAACAAACAATTTACAACGTTAGTTTTTATCCTGCTGGCCTCCATAGCGGCACTTTATGGTCTCAATTTTGTCATATTCGGAATCCTCGGACAATTTCACGTGAGTTTAAAGTATTGGAATTGTAATTTTGATTTAAAAAATAATTAAATAAAACATTTTTGAAAAAAGAAATAGATTTTATTTACCCTATGATCAATACGTCAAATGCTGTTTCAAGTAGGCGAAAACCTGTTTTACCCCTAATCCAACAAATTGTTAAAAAATATTTTAATTCATTCTAAATGGCAATTTTTCCAATCAAATTTACAACTCCAATACTTCTAATTTACGTGAAATTGTCCGAGGATTCCGAATATGACAAAATTGAGACCAAAAAGTGCCGTCTTCTCGGCCTACAGGGCAAAAACTAACGTTGTAAAATGTTTGTTCTAGAAAAACCGTAAAACTATGAGAAAAACTGCAATTGGCCAAAAAGTTAATACCGTAGGCTTATAGTCCATGAAATTCCCTAACTTTTGACCTATGGGAGTATGGGTGTTGGAGGCTGTTGGGAAAAGTTATTAGGGTTTTAAAAAAATCCATTTTCAACAGTAATTTGCAAAAGCTATGAGAAAAAGTCAAACCAATCCTGGATGTCTATGGCACATTTTGAAGTGCTTTAAAAGACCTTTCGAATGCATCTAAGAGAGTTGGAATTGATGAAGTTTTACGGAAATGCGAGCAATTTTAAGATTTTTTATGTTTTTTTGACCTCAAACTTCAAAGCCCGTTTTACCCCACTTCCCTTTGTCGTAGAGGGCTCATATTTGGCATGACTACATCTCATGCATAGACAAACAAACGCTGAAAGTTTCATCCAAATCGGAGCACCTCGATACGACCTGTTACACATTGGTGAAAAACTCGCTCTTAATTGTCTACCGAAAATGTTTGTTTGTAATTTCTATATCTGGAGCAACATTTGAAAGGGGCGGTACGACATTGCTCTTACGGCCTTTCGTCCCATTTAAACGCGTGTAATGAAAGGCCGTAAGAGCAATGTCGTACCGCCCTTTCAAATGTTGCTCCATAACTAAGAAACGTCGAAATAATCTTCAAGAAGAAATTATTATTGTTGAAGACTTTATAAACAAATTTATTCTTATACTCAACTCATTATAAACATCTGCTACATGCTCTGAATGTTTAATTTCTTTTGAGTTTTATGGGTTGTGTTATTAACATTATTTATTGTTTATTTTATACTGGATAAATTCCATTTTTAATCTTGTGAACCATATTTCAACCTTTTCCCGAAGATTTAGACATTCGGATGAAAAAAATGATTATTGGGGGGTGTTCAGGCGGGCGAACTGTGGCCAAATCCCGGAAATGAGCTTGATCGCACGTAACAGAAGCTGGCTTTCCGCCTATGATTTCAGATGGGATTTAACCCGTAGAAAGACATTGTTTTCTAAATTTAAACATTTTCTAGGACTAAATAAAAATATCAAAATAATCAAAAATGAATGCTCCAACATACAACACATAATATTTCAAAAGTTCTAAAATTAAAATTTTTGTGATTTGTATAGGTGTTCAATCCAATAATTAGAAAATTAAAAAAATCTAAAATTCTAAGCTCCCAAAATCTAAGAATAAATTCTCAAAAAAAAAATGAAATTGAAAATTAAAAACTATTCTTAAATTCTTAAATTCAAATTGTGAACCTTTTTAGAAAAAAAGAACTGTAGAGTTCTTAAATTCATAGAATTTTTTAATTTTTAAATGCTTAAATTTTTGTTATCATCATAGAATACAGAAAATCTGATAACTTTGAAGCCTTTTTGAAATCATATTTTAGGTAAGAGCAATTTTGAGATGAAAATAATACAAATTTCGTGTTTCAATTTTTCTGTATGACACACAGCGAGGATCATCGAGTACGCGTTGCATTTAAATTATCAAATGCTTTTATTTATGAATTTTTAAAACTTTTTTTTTCCAAATTATTATTTTTTATTTAATTTGTATGAATTTAAACTATTTTTTACTTTAAAATTTCATTTTATTTTATTTTATTGTTATGGTTTTTCCCTTTGGTTTACTTCATCGTAGCAAAAATAAATTTGTCCCTAGATTTGTCCATATAATTTTCGGAGTTTCAAGATTCTTCGTTCTTAGATACGGACTAATGAGGCTATTCTTGATTTAAAATTGTATTTATTGAATACAACATTATTCAAACGTTTGTGACTTTTGTGTTCCTTCCGACGGAGCTTTTGAACATAATTTTTGTTTTTGAATACGTTTTTGATTATTTAATAAAAAAAATGAAATTTATATAAAACTCTGTTGTATGTTTGCGCGCGAAATTATTTTTCTTAATATGGCGCGGATTTCGCGCGGATTGGGGTTTTGGGACGGCGCGGATTTGGCGCGGATTTTTTTTCGACTTCTCCGTAACAACCCTGTATAACTTAGGTTAGAACTTAAGTAAAGGTTAACAAGTTTCAAATCTATACGAAGACAAATAGCTAAAAGTAATGTGAAATTGTATTAATGGAGACGCATTTTTTTTTTGTTTTTTGGCAAGTCATATCTCAGAATCATGTCAACGGACAATAATATTCTGTGGATTTGGTTTGTAAAACATCCTGGAAAAACATAAAAAAAATTTCAGTAATTTTTTTTTGTCCGAGAACTTGAAATCAGCAAATAAAGTTTTCATTTTTTTTGACATATCTTTCAATTCCATGAAGTTTGATACGTCGGAAGATACGGTTTCTCTCATATTCCGGAAGTGTCCTCAAGGGGCCACCGGTAACTGGTTCCAGATTGGCCAGGATGAGTCAACGAACAACGGCATGACCGTAGATTGACATATCTTTCAATTTCATGAAGTTTGATACGTCGGAGGATAGGGTTTCTCATATATTCCGGAACTGTCCCTAAGGGGCCACCGGTAACCGGTTCCAGATTGGTCAGGATGGCTCGGCGAACAACGGCATTTCCAAAGATGGGCATATCTTTCAATATCATGGAGTTTGATGTGCAACCAAAAAAAAGTCAAGGTGACCGTTCATCGGGTACCCGGGAACCGGTTCCAGGTTACCCGGAAGTGGCCACTAACACTCCAGAGTGGTTCTGGCAATCGTATATTGTGTTTTTAGTAAGTTTTATGGATCAATTTCAACTATCATGAGAGTATTGGTATCACATATATGTGAAAAACAGTAAAACATGAACTTTTTGAATGTTCCGGATGTCCGGAACCGGTAGGTCACTTGACACTGATATTAATATTTGTGGTGAAAGTACAGGTAAATACCTGTCGAATGCAACCCGGAGCATCCTGATTGGTTAAAATTTGCCGGAGATACAGGTCGTCAAGGTTGGGGTCTCAAAACGGTCCTTTTTCGGTTGTAGCCGATTCCCAGTGGCCACAGTGACCAAATCCGGGTTTCCAGGTCAGTTTCGGAAAGGGGACGTCCTAAGATTGCCTTTGTGACCAAAAGAACCACAATAGGTCAAAAACTGGATTTTTGACGATTTTTTAAAGTTAGGGGTCGAAAAGGACCCCAATACCTTTAAAGTAACTTTTTGTATGGACGCTCCCCTAGGGGTCGTCTGAGGATTATTTGTTTTGTGAAATGTGTATTTATACTATAAATTTAATGTCAGAAAAATTCAAGGCTTTAGCATGTGTATAGCAAAAGTTATGGCAAATTTAAATTTCAAAAAGGCCGAAAGGACCCCAATAGGGGTCTGACTTCAAAACTACATCAGAAAATTAAACCTAGTTTTGTCATTTCACAGCATTTAACAAAAATTGATCTTTTAAAGAAATAGCATAAAACATAAAATTGATATTTTTCAAAGCCAAAAGTTTATACTCGATTATCCGAAGGCCTCGAAAAAAATTCACTTCGGATAATCGAATCATGAAAAAAAATCTCAATATTCAATCACGACCATTTTGGCTGCTAACTTGGATTTAAATAACGTCATGATTCGAATTCCTTGACGCTTCGAAACCCGGACACCTCATCTTGTTTTATCAATTATTTGAATATAATTTTGCATAATAGTTGTCAAAACTGTATTATTTGATGAATTCTAACATCAATTTTCACTTCAAATTGGTTTGGACGCTGTAGTCAATGCCAAAACAATTCAATTAAATAAAAATATGGGTTTACCAAAAATAAGAAACATTTCACTGAAATATTTCAGTGGCGTGCGAAGCACTGGGAAGGCAAAGCAGAAAATTATTGTTTTGATTTCCTTAAATTCTAGTAAAATTACATTGTATTATACAAAGTTTTGATTGTTTTGATGTTGACAGCTTATTTGAGACCTAAAGAATGCCATTCACTAAAATTTCAATCCAAATTTGTGCAATTCGTAAGAAAAAACGAGTGTCCGGAATTCGAAGCAAAAGTGTCCGATTTTTGAATCAGCTTCTTTCAGTGTTCGGGATTCGAAACACATCAAGTCATTTTAATTTTAAAATTCTGATGAAAAAATCTTATTTTGCATGATTTCTCTTAAAATTGACTGTTTGTACAACATCATGATATTATTTATACATTTACAACTCATTACATGATTTTTTGCCATCTAAAACAAAAATGATATGCTACTAAGTGTCCGGATTTCGAATCATGACGTTATTCGAAATTACTTTATAGGGGAAATCTACCCATTTTAATCCTAATAAGCGGTCGTGTTTGAATGATGCTGGATAATCTAGAGTCTCCCTTGAATTTGACTAAAACCAAGTACACCAACGAGTAGAGCAAGTTTTTGTGAACATTTCTGTTTATTTTCACTTTCACTAAAAGTTATTCTATTTCTTTACCAAGCATTCAACAAAAAAAAATTCCCAAGGGTATTCTAATCGAGGCGAATGCATTGGGCCACGCCCATTTTTCTAATATCGGCTTAGTTCTTTTTTCTTCCAACACTCTGTCGAGTGTTGCCATTTGCGCTGACAGTTCAAACGAACACTCACGAAAAGTGGCATTTATAGGGAAAGTTTCCTGGTATCGCTGGCTGTGCTGCTGGTGGTGTTGACGGCCAGCCTTTGTTCTTTTTGCCTTCGTCTCTCGCTCGGTTTTCTTCAGCCTTCGATTGGAATGCAAAGTGAAAATTGAAACGTCAAACGACTTGGCGCGTTTGTTTTTTTGATGGCGCTTGCTAATTTATTACATTTTTCGGGATTATTCTTCAAGTGAGTGCCTTACTAATGATCAAAAGAACAAGTTGCCGGTAGTTGGAAGCAATTTCATATCTTAAGCGCCGTGAAAAAGTAAGCGAAAGTGAAAAGTTAATTTTGGCGATATTCATTAAGCGTTTGAGGGATTCTCGTGTGTGTCACTGTGTGTGCCAACAAAATGATGAGAAGTGGTCTCGTAAAATACAAATTATGATCAAAAGTGCATTAAATGTGATCTTTTTGGCCAGTAAGTGGCATACATTTGAGTGCTTACTCGAGGCGGTGCTGTTGCTGGTAAGTTTATAGCCCAAATAGTATTTTTGGAGCTTTAATCGAGCATCAAACTCTCCATATGACGAAGATAGGTGTTTGATTGGAAGGGGTAGATTTCCCCTAGTAGTTTAGGTTTCATATTAGCTCGACAATCAAAAATAAGATCACGTATCGGATAATCGAGTCTGGACTGTATTTCTAAAATGCCGAAATTTTAACATTATTTGAAAATAATATTTAAAATCGATGATTAATTCTTTTGGTTTTACAGGCTGGTACAAATTTTATTTAAAAGGTTTTCAAAGTTGGTTCGAAAAATCATTGAGCAAAAAATATTAGTTTATGCAACAAGTTGCAAAAAGAAGATTTTTTCAGCACGAGTTGTACATTTATCCAACGAGGTTCACCGAAATCTTAACAAGTGCTGAAATGTTCAACATTTCAGCATCCATGTCAGTGCTGAAAAGTAGAATTTTTCAGCATTTGTTTTGAAAAGGGTTAATATTCGATTCAGGGATTTCTGATACAGAAAAGTAGGCTGTTTCGTCGTTCAAGAATGACAATAATAAGAAGTAGTTTCACGAAGGAATTGCAAAAAATATGTTTTTTTAAACTTAAATCAATTTAAAATGCATACCCATATGTTTAGAATCATTTTTGGCATGTTTAGGTTCACTCATTATTTTTTTTAATTTTTAAAAATGTTCGATGTTTAGTATCGCAAAAAGTTTTTTTTTGCTAAATTTTTGTTTTCGACCAATCCTACATTTTTTGATTGCGAAACAACTGAGCTAGTGTAAAATGCTTTTCGAAACACTTGTTGCATTCAAATGTTTAGAAGCTTGAATTCGCAAACCCGTCTACTATTTTGCAAAATATTAAAAATCATACTCCACCACACACAGGTTTCACCTCCAACAACGAGGCCAGCATTTCATGCGCTTATGCTTATTACTGACCTGACCTTTTTTTTCACTTTTCACTAAATACCACGTCTTTTACTAATTAAATTTGCCTTCGCCGGCGACGGCCGGTGTGCGCACGAAATCCGAGAACCGTTGTGTGTCCACATGTCCTCGCTATCCTCCGCCGCCTACACAGAGACAGAGAGGTTAAACATATGAAATCGCAGCCGTCGCCGCCACCGCCACCGCACTACCGGCCTCGTCTAATGCAATTATTAGTGCATTTCCTGGAATTTGAGCTGTTTCCGCCTGTTATTTTTTGGTTCTTTATTTTCGGAGTCTGTTTGTGTTTGTGGTCAGACATTGGCGCCAAGGTCGGAACCAATCTACGCACCAACGCACACGGCTTAATTGCAGGTTGGGTTTGTGCTAATGAAGGGTCCAGAGTTGATTTGGTCCGTCCGCACGACACAAGTGGGCGTGTAATTTGGGCTCTCGAGGGGAGTGTTGTAATTTGTCTGCGCAGGGAGAGGTGATCACGAATAATGGAAAGGCACGCAGCGCAGGTTGATTTTGTGATAAATTTTCATGTTAAATAATTTATATTTTCTCCTATGTATAGTTAATAATAGCCTACGTGCCGATATCTAGGTAACAATAAGGTTTTGGTAAAAGTTTCTCGTAACATGTAATCATTCATATATTAGGTGGTATCTTTGAGCATGCAACAAAACACGCGGGTTCTTGGGCGAACATTAGGCGAGTGCCGTTTCCGCCAGTTCGAAGACGGTGTCGTAATCGTCGTCGCATTTGGATTTCACAGCCAGGTTGGCGGGTCGCGGCACGGCCAGCGGGACCGGAAGCGCCTCCGGCATGACCGAGTGGTGCACGATGAGGGCGCGCAGCGATCCGAACTCCTTGGGGAAGCCCTTGATCTGGTAGCCCTCGGTGGCGGTTCGGACGATGAGGTAATGGGCGATCTTGGGTCCGGGCGGAGGTACGCGCAGGGACAGGGCGAAACAGTCCTGCTGGGTGGTGCTGCGCCGTACGACGAACGCGCCGGGACACTTGCCGGCCAGCAGGTCCAGCGACATGTCCCGGGGAAGGTTCTCGTGGTACCACGACTCGCCGCACAACCGCTCGTACTCGGCTTCCCGCTCCAGATCGCTCTGAACCGAGGGCGTCTCCGAGAGACGCTCGGCCACTAGCGCTGCGCGGCCATCGTCTTCCGCTGATTTCAGTAAATTCAAGGCGATTTTCTTGATCTGTAGGAAGAGAAGAAAGCGAGGCGTTAATAAACTTTATCCCAATTCGGAAAGGGGGAGGTGAACCTACCAGCGCCGGTTTGTCCACACACTTGGCCAGGTTGACATCGTAATCCAGCGCCGGTTTCTCCTTCTCCAGCAAGCTCTTAATCTCTCGGTAGTCCACTTTTGATTTATCTTGCACCTGCTGCTGCGGCGGCTGAACTTTTTGCTCTTTGCCACCGGCAAAGTTGTTCCGTTTCAGGATCCGCTTGATACACTTGTAGATGCGGGCCTTGCAGTTCATCGTGGAGGACGAGGGCTTTTTGGCGAGGACGGCTGGGCTGTCCGGGGACCGCTGCTGCTCGGCGGGGCCGGCCAAAAGTTTGTAATTACTGCTGGCCGGGGAGGCGCTTTTGGCCGGCGATTGGGTTGCTTTTTTGCCTCGGCGTTCGAGCACGACCGCAGCGCTGAACGCGTCCAGCGTAGGAACTGTGTTGTTGGTGGTCGGCTTCCGGGTCGATTGGTCCTTGGCAAGCGAGTTTGTCTGTTGGAAAAGAGATGAGAAAGTTTGGTTTCATTAAAATGAGGTTCATTCGGAAGCAAACACGTGGCGGCATCGCAGTCAGCCATGACAGTAAATCCCAACTACATAATCCCACGACGATTACACGAGGCTTGTCAAGCAAACACGTGGTTCCGCTAAAGACACACCGATTGCTGCGATCCGCAGGACCCGCGTTGAAATTAGATTAAAACGGTTTAGCGTGGCATTACACGCCAAATTAGGTTTGAGCCAAACAATGATAATCTACTCCTCGCTCGGCAAAGGCAAATGCGTGGTGGCGTGGCGGCCAAGAAAGAAAGGTAGAATATTGCAAGTTACGTTCTAATATGATAATATTGCGTCGCCACAGCTGCGCTCCGGGACAATTTCGACGTTGAAAGGTGGGAGGGGGCAGCGTAAGTGCGTACATTTACGCAAATGGTTTGTTGTTCTTTTGTGTTTCTCGGTCGAAACCATACGTCAGGACGAGAAAAACAAGCTCGGTGGTACACGTTGAGCTGGGCTGAATCCACCAGCGGTATGATATGGCTTAGAGAATTATGAATTTTTGATGATCTCATTGGTCCGCTTTCGTTTCACTCCTCCCTCCCCGTGGGTATTCTCAGGTTGTCGTTCCGAAGTTCGCTTGTTTAACGGTTCCACCGGAGCTCATTTGCATGCATAAAATATGGACGATAAAAGGCGAAATTCCACGTGTCGGCCACGTGTAGTACAGACGGCGGGGAGCAATAATACGGGCGTGCACTTTGGCGGGACGCCCGAAATTGAATCATTGGCTTTAACCTCGATTTTCTTCTGTCAAAAAGCATACTAAAAAGACAAAAACTCTAGCTAGTCTGAACAAATAAAGCTCATTTTTGGGTAGTAGATTGCTAATAATGCTACCTACAACTTGTCGAGTTAGTTTTCCGAAAAAATGTACGGTTTATGCGAAATCTCAATTTTACTAAAAAAGACTCCTCAGTCTTTAAGCATCATAGTTAATTTAACAAAAATAAAGAACCAATTACTTTTCGAAACAATCCCGCCAGTAAACTTTACCTTTTACAACGACCGGGTACATAAACAATCCCCGGCTCAAAAAGGTTCTCCTCGAGCTCGAGCTCATCATGTTCTGCGAAGGCCAATAAGAACCGAAACCAACACCTCATTTCGATTCCGTGAAATCCGACGGCTCAAGTGTCTATATCTTTTAGGTAAGCCCCACCACTCGAGGGCCTCTCGGTGCGGTGAAGGTGAAGAAGATTCCTGCGCTTGTTTGTGACACCTGGGTCCGATGGGTTGTAGAACCCAATTTCACCTTTTTTTTCCCCCGCCGACCCCCGGAAGAAATGTTCATCCTCATCATGTCCTTTTTTTTGGGACAGCAAGCACCCTCTTCCGGAACGTCGACATCATGGGAAGAGCGGGGAAAAAAGCGTGCAAATTAAATTTAGATAAAATCCCGGTTCAATAAACAAAATTCGAAGCCAAACGAAACGGAACCGAAATTGGGTTCCCCACCTCCGGGGAACGGTATGACGAACGGAGAAGTCGGTGCTGAATTACGACAAGGTCGCGCACCGTATCGAGTGAGAATCTTTCGAATAATTTAATTTCGAACCCCGTGAAGGTGAGCGCCACTTTCTGCGATCGAAGCAATCGGAAAATTTCGTCAGCGCTAGCTCGGAGGTAAGCGCCCCTTTTTCAGCGGGGCGTTTAGCGACCCCTGTAGCAGGCCATGAGCTGTCGCGGGCGTGATGAGGAATGTCAATTCCAAACAATCGTTGGGCTTGTAACTTTGGCTCTACGAAGTCGTTAAAAAGCAAGTGCTTTTCCGGGAAAACGACCTAATCAAGCAGAGTACGCAGTACGACGTTCTCGGCGGCGACCTCATCGAACGACGATTAGCGTAACGAATTGAAACATACTTTATTGGACAACATTATACGGGGTATAACGAAACGGAATATCCCGGAGAAAGGGTGTGATGCGTGGTCGTGGGTTACCGTGAGTTGGTGGGAACTCGACGCGGAGTAATTTTGTCAGACTTTTAGTAAAAAAAGGGGCGTCTGAAGTTCAAGAAGAACCTTTTAACGGTTAGCAAGCAAATCGAACGAATCTATGAGGTAAAAGTTCAGAACAACCACTCGAGGCTAATGGAGAGCAAAATAAAAAGGAAAAAAACCTATAAAAAATAACTATCATCCCTCGGGTCATTTCGTTATCCTTTTTTAACTTGCATCTTTTCGTCCTTCAGAATGACAAGGGAGAAAAAAGAAAATCTGAAATGCTTAAAAACGAGAAGATTTCAATCGTTTTAACACGAACCGTCAAAAAAACCTATCAACCGACTCGAATCTGGTCAAAATTTATGTCTCCCTGTGGCCAAGGAGGACGACTCCACACCCAGTTTCGGTCGATGAATCACCCGACCTTATCACAGGTTCCCCGTATACAGCGGGCCGTGTGAGGTTCAAGGG
The DNA here is from genome assembly GCF_015732765.1 of Culex quinquefasciatus. Taxonomy (NCBI): domain Eukaryota; kingdom Metazoa; phylum Arthropoda; class Insecta; order Diptera; family Culicidae; genus Culex; species Culex quinquefasciatus. The sequence goes on along the minus strand of NC_051863.1, from coordinate 17,725,408 downwards.
AGCAATAAAGTTTTCAAAGGTCTAGGAAGAAGGCGTTGTCTCTTACACCGTACCAAGGGTCGTGGCCGACTAGATCGGAGATAAGAAACAAAAAAAAAAAGTTCTCCGGCTATCTTTGATTTTTATTGCCCTTGACACTTTTACTATATCGTCGAGTCATGGCACACTGCGTTTGGATATAGTTTTTTTTTTAGAAGGTGATAATTTCTTTCCTTAATTTATTGGGCGATGCGCGCAGGTCGTTCACGCGCCGTGGTGACAAGTGACCACCGAATTGGTCTCCAATCTAAATGCGTGCATCGTAAATTAATTCAGCTCTCGCTCGCTCGAAAATCTCCAGTCAAAACAAAGTCCGCTTCGATATGCTGGGGAACGGATAAGTAATGGGTGCATTTATCACGCGAACGCATTAAGATATGTGTCTGCACCGTGCGCATGGGGAAAGGGCCCACGTGCTCCGTGGACTACTAATTGGATGAGCCAATGTTTTAACGCCCTTGGATGGTCCACAGACATTCAGAGGAGATGCTCTTGGAAGGCATTGTGTTTTGAAAAATAACGGTCATTTCAAACATTTGTGCTGACAATCAAAGTAAGCTGCATGCTTATTTCACATAACTCTGAAAACTGAGTTTTTTTTATCATTGCGTCGAAACCGAACGTACTCAAGGAGCTATTACACTACGGCAAACAAACAAACAAACTCGCACTTTTTGACAGCTTGCCAGTTTGCCTGCTTTTTTTGTTTGCCTGGATTTGTTTGTTGAAACGTCAGCCAGCATACATTCTGCCTTGTTTGCGAGTTTGCCGTAAACTGTAAAACACGAAAAAGTGCGAGATCCTCGGCGAGATCAGTGAATTTAACTCATGTCTGAGTGATTTTCACTCAAAATTCTAACGCGACTTCGGTTTTGACGAATTTGGATAAACTCAAATATTAGCTATTTTAAATAAGTGTGTATTCTGTATGAAATGACAGATACACGCACCAAAAACCAATCAAAACATGGGTAAATTTAGCACTTTTGATCGTATTTAATCAACTAGATTCTTCTAACATAAAATCTCCTAGTCTGTGACTACCCATTACGTCTCGAAATCCGTAATGGAAACTCATTTGTCGGAGGCGATCTCTCCACAGCCAAAAAAAGGGCCCCAGGGTCGATTTCCACCGCAGAATCTGCGCCAGCTGGAAAAGTAAATATTATAAATTTCGATTTTTTTTTCTCGCCGCCTTGGGAATCTTGGTCACGACGACCCCGTCTTCAAGTGTGTGCGGGCACGGTTCAGTTCACGCCAGAAATTCCATTAGCCCGGGATAAAACAATCTGGTCTCGAGAGGAATCTTTCTGTGTGAATCGCGCGCTTTTAATAAGAAGGAATCATAATTTATGGACGTGGCATGAAAACGCCAAGGAAAATGCTCACTCGGCGGATGGGTTAATGGTCGCGGGATGGGAAATTTTGAGCCACCACTTGAGACTTCCCGCACTTTGGGGGGAGGAACACTTTCAAATAAATAGGTTAGATCGTAAATTTGGCCCAATCTAGAGTCTCGAACTCTGCAGTAATTAGTAGACCACACGCGTGATTCATTGGCTGGAAAAATTGAAACCCGAAAAAAGAACCGCGTAAACGATCTAGTACGCACTGCGTGAGTAAAAATTTGACAGTTGGCAAGCCTGCTGCAATTGCGTCACGAGTGCGCAAACTAGGGCACGAAAGGGGATCAAAGTAGCTGCCGCCGCCGTCGATGATGAAAAAGCTACTCGATTCTCGAGCAGCGAGGGAAAATAAACAGTTTTCGGTGGGGCCGGGAAGCATCATAAAAATGAAACCAATTAGTCACACGGTTTGGTAAACAAATAGCGGCGGGGTCCCATTCGAATGTTGTAAACAGACGGCAGTTTGTTTGGCCCTTTGGGACGTGCGTGGGACTTTTATACTTCAAATGTGATCGCTGGTAGTGTTTTACAATTTTATAGGCCGCGACGAAGATTATTGGGGAAATATGTCACTATTTAGCAACTTTGGGAATTTTTATGTTGAATTTGGGGACTTCTGTTTCGAAAAGTTGAAGTTTAATTTTTCAGTCATTTCGAGGAAATGGAGCAACGCCCAGTTTTAATACGATTTTCAAGCCCGTATGCAGATATCAAATCCGAAATGAACTCCAATTCTTGGAACGAATCCGGGGCAGAAACTAATTTCCAATCCTTTTCCTCTCGGGAACGCCCTCTTTTAGGCGAGCACGTGCTCGTTCCAAATTTCCGTCCTCTCCGAGGACGTAAAATCCAAATTGCCACCCCGATAGCTTCAAATGTGCGCAAATTATTGTGTGGGCCAGCTCAAATCAAATTTTGCAAAGCCATATTTGATTACATGTTGCAAACGCGGTTCGTTGAACCGGAATTTCGCGGACAAAGCGCTTCGTTCACAGTAGGCGACTGCCAACTGCAGACCCTGTCATGGCCTGCCGAGTGACACGTGTCCCACTCGTCCCCGACGTTGATTGCGTGCATTTCTCAAGTATAATCAAGTTATTTATCAATTAATTAATTCCGACGAATTATTCCGGGTCGCAAATGTAAATATTTTCCCCGGGAAAAACCTTCCACGAAGGGACCGCGTACCCGTTTTAGTGCGTTCGCGGGACCGCAGACGACGGTTTAAGTACGAGACCATTTAATTTAAAAATAACATCTGATCCTATCACCATTTATTTACTCGCCCGTTTGGCGTCCCAGGCGAATGCCCTCGGTGCACATGGACCGCTTTTCCACCTCGAAGGACCCCGAAGACGCGTCTCAAACATTTTTTTGGGCACAATCGATCCCTTTCCCTTTCGACAAACCCTCCGGTGGGTACTCGACCCACTTGTAGGGACGCAGGTTCCGGACGCAGCACGATGGCTGCAGTAGCCTACCTCCCGACCGCCCTCTGACCACGGTCCGGTTCCTGATGCCCCGTTCGGACCTGTAGAGATCCGCTCCGCTCGTTCCGTAAACGTGTACACTCTCTGCTCACTTGTCCTAATCTGTCACTCTTCCTCCAGATCGTTCAATCCCAGGTAACACGGATCGGTGTTACATGATAATTCTCAGATAGGGTAATCCAAATATCAAGAAGTCTTAGAGATGCTCACCGACATCTCCACATCCCCCCTAAAGTTTCACAGACCAGAATTGTAAATATCGATTTTTTTTATGTACAGAAATGTACATTGTACATAGTTGTAATATGCCTACTTTTGATTAAAATTCATGTCAATGTAGTTTCATTTGAAATGACAATTTAAAGTAACTTTAGGTAATCTCGAATCTCACCCCTTCTTTTTTTTTGTATAACTCACAGCTTAGGGCCAATACGCACCTTTCAAGAAAAGGGACCAAGAAATGGCTTTACGAACAGTAGAAAAAAAAGGAGAAGGAACGATTTTTTTTCTTCGCCCTCTCTGGCTTGCTTTCGCTGCTGTCCATTTGAAATTTTCCTTGACTGGTTGCTTACCAAGTGCGTATACCGCTCTAGCACATCTGAAAATTATGTATTTAACTGCTTCGAATTAACCGCACTATGCTTCAACTGTTTTTTTTTTCATACCATTCAATCAACTTTTCCAAAACGAAAAAGCGAACATACACGTAATTGATATCCCGTAAGCTTTGTGTAATTCTACAGTGATCGGTTCCTCAGAATTCATGCTCAACGCACCTCTTGTTAGCTAAATACATTTGCAATTCAGCTCTATCTATTCTTATCATGATTCACTCCTCAGAGCTTGTACTGTTATTGTCATTAACTCCTCAGAGCAGCACCAAAGTCCATTTCTTAGAAAATTTGATCAATTAACTCCTCAGAGATCTTCTACCAAATCAAATTCTATTTCATCAAAAGAACATCCACTCCTAAAGACTTTAAAAATCAATACTTAGTAAACTCCTCAGAACTATAATTTATAACATTAGTTTCAGATTTAATCAGAAAGGATATTCTATGATATAATAAAATTTAATTATTTTTTTTTTTTAACAGAGTTCTTCCGCAAAACTTATATTCTTAGTACAACTCCTCAGAACTTCTCCGACAACTCCTCAGAAATCTCCAATACAACTCCTCAGAGTTCATCAGTACAACTACTCAGAGCTTGACTCAGAGTCTTGAACTTGTAAAATTACTTAGAAAATGCATTACTCCTCAAAGTCTTGAACTTGAAATATTTATTCAAAAAATGTATCATCTCATCAGAGACTAGAACTTGGAAAACTGCTTACAATATTCACCAACTCCTACCTGTCTTGAACTTGGAGAATTACTCAAAAAATCATCAACTCCTCAGAGTCTTGTGCTTGCAAAAATCATCAGAAAATTCATCAACTCCTCAGAGACTTGAACTTGGAAAATTTATTTAGAAAATGCATCAACTCCTCAGAGCCTTGAACTTGGAAAATTACTTAGAATATTCATAAACTCCTCAGAGTTTTGAACTCGAAATTTTCTTAGAATACTCATCAACTACACAGAGTCTTATACTTCTTAAGAAAATGTATCATCTCCTCAGAGACTAGAACTTGGGAAACTATTTAGAATACACATCAACTCCTCAGAGTATTGAACTTGCCCAAATCCTCAGAAAATGCATCAACTCCTCAGAGTTTTGAACTCGAAATTTTCTTAGAATACTCATCAACTCCTCAGAGTCTTATACTTCCTCAGAAAATGTATCATCTCCTCAGAGACTAGAACTTGGGAAACTATTTAGAATACACATCAACTCCTCAGAGTATTGAACTTGCCAAATTCCTCAGAAAATGCATCAATTCCTCAGAGTCTTATACTTCCTCAGAAAATGTATCATCTCCTCAGAGACTAGAACTTGGGAAACTATTTAGAATACACATCAACTCCTCAGAGTATTGAACTTGCCAAATTCCTCAGAAAATGCATCAACTCCTCAGAGTTTTGAATATGGAAAAATACTTAGAATACTCATCTACTCCTCAGAGTCTTGAACTTGCCAAATTCCTCAGAAAATGCATTAACTCCTCAGAGTGTTGAACTTGAAGAATTACTCAGAAAATCAATCAACTCAGACTCCTCAACTCCTCGAAGTTGTAAATTGTCCACTAGAAGAAACAGCATGTGATTCCACCGGGCACCTAATGTTGGCATATTAGAAATTTAACATTAAATTACTGCTGCTGTAAATCTGAAATTATATAATGAGCAAGCAAATTTACCTCAAATGTTGCAAAATAAGTTGTTTAAATAGTCATATTAGGTGAATTGAATTGAATTTGGACCGCTTCCTTAACTATCAAAATAGGAGAATTTCCCATTTATGAAATTATTGTGACACATCTCAAACAACGCTAAAATATCTTTACCCAAAATTGAGTAGTTTTGACAGAAATCTGTAACAATCCAATACAGACAAATGTCCGGCAACACTATATAGAACCTTAAAACGTTCGGCCACTCCTTCCGAATGAGTTTATTATGCCTCCACGAAACCAAAACAAACCAATCTGAGTAGGCCTGAAACTACTGAAAGGAAAAATCCCGAAAATCCCTCCAACCCAGGGGGATGACAGCTGGGGATTTCAGCCTACCTCACATCATTTCAATATGGCGTCGTTTGTTTATAAAGAGTGGGCGTTTGTTTCTAACAGCGATAAAAGTAAAGATGCGAAAAAGCAACAAAATTATGTCGTTTCTTATCAATAGTCAATCAAATTAATCAAATCTTCCACGAGGTAGGTGTAAACAGAGCAGTGCTACAATGATCTTTTAATAAAATATGAATCTCCACCTCCCCCAGTGCAGTCGCAAAGTGAACCCAACAACAAAACCCACGGCGTGGTTCATGGACATCTGGGGGCTTCATCTACATTGTGTTCGGCTCGAAGGAGATAGCGCTTGCAATGAACGAAACGCTGTGCCGGAATTGCCACACCAAGGTCAACAGAAAGCGCACCAACCAGGTCGCTTTGAGCACCCCCAAACGATTCTCGCTTGACGCAGACTCCGAACCATCACTGAGAACGACCAAACCAATCTAAAATGTACCCGGAATGATGTCCACGATCGCAGAAGGAATCAACCGGCTGTTTCCCAAAACTGACGGAACTGACCGACGTCAACGTGCTGCAGAATCTTCCAGTATGCGAATTATGGGTGTCTTGTCCTATCAATTGGTTTTTGGACACGGCTGCCACCTCATGGAGCAAACGGTCTAGCACCGGCTGACTCCGGAAGGAGATCAACAGACATATTACATAATAAATAAATGAAGCTTTGCCCTGTTGCCTGCCCCGAACGGCCGCGTTTTCGATCTATTCCGGCCTGTCCTAGTCTCGTGCTCCTTTTGCCCCAAAACTTTCCTCTGGTCGCGGTTTTCGATTAATTGTTTCTGGTGCACTTTCGCCACCTGTCGAATCCTCTCCCGCTTGGCTTTGACCTCCTCGGGCGTTTGAATAACTATAACCGGCGCGGGATTTGTTGAACATTCGCATCAACTTGACCCGTTCCTCTTCGATCTGTTCTCGTCATTCCGGTTCCCCCGGCGGAAACGGAGCAGTGTTTGTTTGCGTTTTGAGCAGCAGCAATTTGGTGCTGTACTAAGCTGACCAAGCATCGTCAGGTCAGCAGATCGGCGACTGACTAAAAAAAATTACATGAAAACATCCAAAACCCAAGACGTGTTGTCTTTGAATTTATTTATACTGTTTGTGGCAATAAGAAAACGACAAAAAAATAGTTTAAAACCTCTCAGAAATTTAATTTCCATAAATAGGTAAGATTGATGATTGACATTTTACCCGAATGAAAACCAAGTTGTGCGATATTAGGGTAATTCATAAGTACCAAAATTGACACTTCTCACTTGTCAAAGTACCAAAACATGTCAAAGTACCAAAAAATCTCAAAAGATGAGAGGTAGGCTCACACTGTATGGAGTTTGACAGGTCGTCTACTCCCTGCTCCAACCTGACAAATTTCAATCATCCGCCAAAGCTTAGTGCGGCTCAGCGCTACGCCCCGCGCAGCAAAAAAAAAAACTTCCACACTTTCACTTTTCTTACCACTTACTCCTCGTCGCCAGATGTAGGGACGCAGGTTCCGGACGCAGCACGATGGCTGCAGTAGCCTACCTCCCGACCGCCCTCTGACCACGGTCCGGTTCCTGATGCCCCGTTCGGACCTGTAGAGATCCGCTCCGCTCGTTCCGTAAACGTGTACACTCTCTGCTCACTTGTCCTAATCTGTCACTCTTCCTCCAGATCGTTCAATCCCAGGTAACACGGATCGGTGTTACATGATAATTCTCAGATAGGGTAATCCAAATATCAAGAAGTCTTAGAGATGCTCACCGACATCTCCACACCACTTGAAGCTTCGCCCTGTTGTTGTTTTGTTTTGTTTTGCCTTGCTCTCCCTGGATGGATGCAATTTCCAGTGTACCACACAGCTGTTCTAGAAAGAAGCAGAGTCCCAACCCCGTTTTCTCAATTATTGCTGATAAATAGATTCGATTCGATACGATTCAAATTTCAACAATTTATTTTGACCGCCTCTCCTTCGTCGAAGCCCCTGCTTCCTCCTCGACGGGAACAAACTCAGCTGTGGCTGCATTTTGACGACAGCGCGCGAAGTAGGCTGTGCCAACACTTGAATAGTCGCGTTGGAATCAAGCAACACATGCTTTTGTTGTTGCACGAATTTCCTTCCTTTAGGGGAGAGTAACTCTTGTTGGGTGTTGGACGTGCGAATAGCATTTAATCGGCAATATAGTGCAGTATAATGCTGATTCATTAGCTCTTAATCGAGTGTACGAGATATCTCTGTTTTCGCCAAAACAGAATCTACTCAAAAATGGGTAATTAGAGCGAGTGTCAGATTTGGGTGAATATCATTCGGATCTGGAATAATTTCACTCAATTTTCGTTTGTTTTGACGAAAACTTAATGATTTTGACTTTTTTCTAAAATTGGTTGCCCTCCCCTACCCATACATTGTCGATAGGCCGACATTTTTTTATTTGCCAACCACAAACAGCACTTTACAGAAATATACGCAGAACCGGCCGTCCTTCTTCTGTGTCAGCAGCAGCGCGTTCTTCGCCCAAAGAAGCCCTTATCGAATTTCGGTTCGGTATGCACCGCACGTTTCCGTCTCCAGCGACGACGCTCTATTCTAGCTTCCATTATGCTCCTCGATTCCTCGTCAATTTCCGTCCTCGAGACTCGAAAAATAAAAAGAAAAGAATTTCCCCCGCACGCATTTGGAAATTGACGCCAGACGCGATCTTTGCTGGTCCAAGAAGGCCATGGAAGCTTCCTTGGATCTGTCTCGTAATGTGGTTTTTACCTTTCCCCGAACGGTACTTCACGTTTGTTTCTCCAGTGGGACGTCGCCGTCGCCGCCGCCGACTTGGATGATGCCAGCTTGTTCGACATCGGCGGGTATTGTTCCCAAAGTCAATCAACTTTGGCTGCCCTAAGATTTCTTCAAATAGAAACGCAGGAAAATGCACGTAGACCCTAAATTTGGGGTGAATTCGTTTACCCAAAGTAAGGGAAGCGACGGAGTGACGAAGGGAAAACTTTTCAACTTGATTTGATTGGGTTGAGTTTATTTTGACAGTTTTTGTATTGCGAAGACAATTCGATTTTCTGTTCAAGCGTCAGGGAGATTAGTACGGAACAAGGGGGAAGCGAAAATAAATGCGTTTCTTGTTCCTGGGCTCCTTGAAGTGGCTGATGGTAATCGTGTTTGTCTTAATGCCATGCTTTGATGCTTCGATGGAACTCGTTATTGGAGGATTTTGGCTCGTTTGTACAAACTCAAACAATGACGTGAGTCTTCGCTCGGGCGCAAACAAAACGTGGAAAGGTAAACAGATTTTGAAGTTTGCGTCGTAGGGCCAGAACTAGCTCGTTATCAGCAACGGTAGCACTATTTATTAAGCTAAAAGTTGGCGTGTTGGTTGTCAAAAATGAGCAAAACAAGTATTTTTAAATTCAAGCCAAATATTTGCGATGAATGACCTATCAAGGTTCAAATTGAACACACGGCCCGCTAGATGTCAATATTGACACAGAGCGGTCCATCAACCACCTGGGAAAAAAATAATTACCTCCAACCGTTCGGCCTACTGCGCTTCCACCTCATTTGGTCCAATAATTTCCAGTTCAATTACCCGGTCCCGATCAGGTTTTATTATGCGAACCCATCAATCATTTGCGGGCACAATTGCGCAAAGTGGGTGGAAAAAATGATGACCGAACACGTCGAGTTTAATTACACTAGCTCTTTCCGGTCGTCACCCCGAAATTTGAAGCTTGACGGCGGCGGAGGCGGCTTGTTTAATGTGTCTTCTACATAATTAGTGTGTTGTGTGTACTTAGCTGACAGTTGTCCGGACACCTTTGGGACTCCGCGCGTAATCGAAACACAAACACCGACTTCCGTATTCCATTACCTGTTGGGAGATCTAGTAGGCCGAAGCAGCAGTAGTCAACAGCCGAGCTTGTTTTGTTATCCAAAGCGGTTTTTGAGTCACATTTCATGGATGGTACCTACGTAGGCGAGTGTGATGGATCACATTTCAAATTATTCACTTTGATACCTTTGCGTAGGTTGCGGAAAGCCAATTCGAGTGAAGTCGAAACTTTGCAGACTTTGGTATTTTTGATGCTAGAAGGCAGCAATCATGATTTTTTTCCCCGAGATAACGAAATGTTGCTCGTCTCTAGAATGTATCATTTTTGGCGTGTATCCGACTGACAAGATTTCATGACCTTTTGACAGCTGCGGTGAACATTTTTACCAGGTTGAACTGAATTTCAACCTTGATTTGAGCTGTCAACTTATCTTTTTCTATTTGAAAATCTGTTTAAATAATGGATACCTCATAAGCAAATGGACTTGGACTCATGATTTTTTTTGGGAGTTGGAAATGTTGCACATACTTAGAATGTATCACTTTTAGCGTGTACCGGACTGACAAGACTTTATGACCATATGACAGTTGCAGTGAACATTTTTACCAGGTTAAATTAAATTTTAACCTTGATTTGAACGTGCAACTTATCTTTTTCGATTTCAAAATCTGTGAAAATTTACTCTAAAATAAAATTTAAATACCAAACCGGTTTTAAATTCGGAAAAATTGATATTAAATTTCAATTTTGAACCACTCTATCATTAGACAAACAATTCCCACCGGTATAACCTTTAAACAACGCTCGTTTGATTAGGTTTCATCTTACGCAACTCAGCTATCAAACATTTCGTGGGTGTCATTCGAAGAAAGAGCATTTGATGTGCTGATACAACCCAAATGGTGTCCCTTCCAGGCGACATCCTCATCATCGTCGTCGGTGACATCTCCGATGAGGTGATTTCGTGATGTTTGATCCCGTCCCCGCCAGGGGACTCACCCGCCATTAGTCCTTGTCCGTGATTTGGAATCAATTCGTTCGATTCGAGATGACTCTGACTTATTGATGCCATCGCAGCATTCCTCAGCAGCCGTTTCGCGTGTAACGTATGAGTAAAACGCGCGGTAAGGGACCGGCCATAAATCATGCTTTGTTCGGAGGTTGTCTTTTCACGAGAAGAAACACCCGATCTCGATAATCATTTTCCAATTCCACCAAATCCAATCCATTTGTATGTTGGGAGTGAGCCAGGGATAAAAGAGATCACTATCCGTCAAATTCTCGTGGAAGAAAAAAAAAAACAAGAAATGTTTAGAACATGCTGGTAGTTCAGGAAAATGTGTAAACTCATCATCCCGGCCTCGCGTCGTCGTCACGAATTTGATGGTGGTTGTGGTGGTTAATTGGGAAATCATTATGCCCCCTGGGCTGGGTTGGAAGGGAAAAAAAGGAAAGGACCTCCTCCGGCGAGAGAGCCCTTGGAATCTCGCGGTTTGGAGTCACACTCTTCGGGGATCCTTGAGTGGCCCCGTATTGTAGCACATCTGCGCTCCGGAGATTGTAAGGAAAGCAAATTAAGAGCTTTTGTAGCATTTTTAAAAAGGAATTAATCAACTCAACAGCTTTAACGCTCGTAAAATTTCACAAGATGTTGAATTTTTTTAATAGGTCTTTTTTTGTATGGATATAGGGCGTCCAATTTTCCCGGGTTTTGAATTTCCCGGAAAACGAGAAAAAAACATTTTTTGAATCCCGGGAATTCCCGGGATCCCGAGTAATTTTAAAACAGTAATAAAATTTATGTTTTTCATTATATTTTTTATGTTAAAGCATAAAATCATTCAATTACACTAATCTAATCTAATCTAACACAAACGTAGCCAGTCCGATGAAAGCATGCTGGAAAGTCTTGTGATTAGATGACGTCCCAAGCACTTTTCTTGTCATTATTAATAATTGCAGTACATCCGAGAACACCCTAAAATGTAATACAAAAATTAAAGCGGCCAGCCCTACTACGTTGCGTTTACCGCAGAGAGGATTATGAGAACCATAAAATCATTGAATTACACTATTCTTCATGTAAACTAATGTCAAAATCGTAAACAATGACTTTTAAAACCCGCCGTTTGACATCCATGATTTTTAAACCCCGCCAAACAAATCGCAGCACACTGGGAGTTGCTGGGGAAATGGTCTTGTCAGAAATTTTCTGTTTTCATTTGAAATGGCAGTATTTTCTGGAGTTCTGTTTTTAATTAGGCTTAATTGGGCCGAAAGCAAGCTACGGAGTTCTAGAATTGCCAATCCCGTAGATTTAATCGATCCGATGGTCAGGCCAGATAAAGAAACGCATTTTGTGGATCCGGAAGTTCAGCAAATTGGACAGAAATTGTCGCCTTGATCGCTTATGTTGGACCATGGAGTGAAAACTCAACGAAATAATCTTTTGTGTTCTAATGTGAAACTGAAGCTGAATATGAATTATGTTTTATCTTGTTTAGTTTATTTATTTTTTAAGTGAAATATACATGTTTTAGTATGGGTGGGGCTGGTTTTGGGAGAGAGTATTCGAAATTCTTTATTGCGGCTATCATGATTAATTATCATTCCGCTGCGACATATTCAAATTTTATTTTGCACGTTATTTTTGAACTCATATATTAAGTAATAAATTAAAAAAGAAGATCAGGAGGACTTAAAAAAATCATTTTACGGACTATTTCGACAACCGATTTTCCACCAGACGCTTATCTAAAATTTACAAAAAGTATGTTGCCCGGTCGGCCGAGTCGTTGGCCAACGAGTCAGCCAAAACCACCCGACTTAGCTATGCGAATTGTCGTTTTTTTACCGGGCATCATGTAGCAACTGAACTCTGACCAGAAAAGCCGTATTTTTTTTGTTTTCTTTTGAGAATATGTAAATGGTTGAAGCCTCTAGCAAAAAAAAAAAAATATATAAAACTCATGTTGGCACAGTAATGAATCTTCCATCGGTTCAAGAAGTTTAACATCCAGAACCACCGAATGTATTTACTCAACGAGTCAAGTCATCGGATTTACAAAATCTACGGGATCGGGAACTCAGTAATTAATTTGGTCACTTATTTCCGATTCAATCAAAGCATATTTCCAAAATCACTTCCTTTTCAATCGTAAACAGAAAATTAATGACAAGGACGTTTTCGCTGTAACCCAGTTTGCTAAGATTTGTTTGGCGGGTTTTAAAACCCAACGTGTCAAACGGCGGGATATAAAATTCATTATTTATGTTTTTGACATTAGTTTACGTGAAGAATACCATTAATTAGAGAGCCTAAATTAAAAGAAGGACAGCAGTTTTTAGAAAGCTCTAAATAAATAAAAAAAAAAATTTGTTGTTTTTTAGTGTGCCTTGGATTTGAGATGAATCATAATTTTTTATCCGATGTGATTTAAATTAAATTAAAAATTAAATAATTATTATGGGAGCGGTCGTGGCTGAATGGTTACGATGTTCGCTTTATAAGCGAATGGTTCTGGGTTCGATACCCATCTGCTCCCAACGAGTTCTGGACTCATTAAATTTGGAATTGATGAAAAAAAAACTTCAAGCTCACGGCGGGGTTCGATCCCCTGTCCTTAGGATTGGTAAGCAAAATGCTTTCCACTTAACCGTGGAGCATTGGTAGCTTGAGGAGAAATCAGACTGCTATAGTTGAATCCAAGAATCGGACTTAGAATCGCATTGAATGCAAGTTTGAACATCAGAACTCAAAAAACAAGATTGCATGCAAGATTTGCAAGCGCAGTTGAAATTGAATCTAAAAATATACGCCTGGACGACTGATAGAATTCATCCAATAAGAGATGAGAAGAATTGAAAGCATTCCCATTAGAAATGAGAACACACGAAGAATTCGAACAACAATGCAAACGGTCGTTACCATTCGCCTAGGGTGGCTCCTCAGACCATTCACCTTCCCAAAAACCGTCCAACTCCAAGCGAAACTTACTTGAGGATACCGTGGAGATTTTCCCTTAATACTCTTAAAAAAGTGGAGCATCAACACTTCCCGTCTTCCAATTCCCTTTCCTTGTCCCTGGTGCGCGGTGGAGATGGGAGCGGCCGGCAATGGACGGCTGCCATGGTGGTGAGAATCTGGTTCAGGTGGAATTGGTTCTATTCCCAATTATCGATTCCTAGGCAACTTGGGCTTAGACAATCATCACATCACATGGCGAAAATCCAGTCTGCAATCCGCTAAAATCACCGTCTCCTAGCGAAGCGAAGCGAAGCGAAGCGATGTGATTTAAATTAAATTATTTTTTAAATTAATTTTTAACCGATGTGATTTAAATAGAATAAGTCTCTTATAATAATATTTTTCCCTAATTATTTTTTTCACATCACATGACTAGAAAAGCTTGAAAAATGTCTTTGAAATTAAAAAAAAAAACAAGAGGCGACTGCAAATAAAATGATACCGGTCAATTTTACGTAAGGATAGTATGCGGATTTGTGAACTTAAATTTCAAATTTTTTTTCCCAATAAGCCATATTAATACTAATATATCCATGACTTTTGTGCTCTCTTGTACTAAGCTTGCTGGTTTTCCTATTCAGTTAGAATGAGAGAGCACAGAGGCATCGATATGCCGAATACAAATTTTTAAGCTTTAACATTCTTACCGATTACTAAGAATTCCGCAGTTCCGCAAATATGAAGTTCCAGACCAAAATTGTTTTTTTTCAATTTCGGGAATTCCCGGTTTTGGAAAAATCCCGGGAATTTTGTCTCGGGAATTCCCGGAATGGACGCACATGTATTGAAAAAGTATTAAAAGCTTTTTTGAGTCATAATATTTTTTTTGCAATTCCGTCGTGAAAATACTTACTTTTCCTGTCATTCTTGAACGACGAAATAGCCTACTTTTCTGTACCAAAACAATTTATTGACAAAATACATGAAAATTCGACTTAAAATTTCACTCAATGGGTGTTTTTTGAAATTGCAAAAAATGTTGTATGGAACTCGTTGCAAAACCTGATTTTTTCAGCACTCGTCGTATTTATCCAACTCGGTGAACCTCGTTGGATAAATGTACGACTCGTGCTGAAAAAATCCTCTTTTTGCAACTTGTTGCATAAACTACTATTAAATTATTTTGATATTTTTTATTTGCTGAGTTGTTGAGAGTTATTACAATCATGAAGGTTTTATGTTTCAAAAGTTAGAAATAACTTTCTTACCATTAACTGAGCTGACAACTGGGCTGAATCGGGACTACAGTCTAAATAGGGACAGCAATTTAAAAGCACTTAAAAACTTGTAATTTCAAAAACCATGCACTATTTTTGTTGTTTTGTGTTGATTCTTATCGGAACATATTGAAAATATCAAAATATTGTCTAAAAATATTGATGGAATAATCGTTAAAATGTCTTGCAAACTTTATTGGCCCGTGAAAGAGAGAAAAGGTGAATTACACAAAAGAAAATCACTCAGTTGAAGATTTTTTTTTGTGAATCTCATTGTTTGTTAATATTATCGTTATCAAAAACCTCTTTCATTTACGAATAGTGACAGGACTGCAAGTATAGTAGTGAAATCGATATTCCGCGGAATAATCCTGATGATGATTTTTTGAGTTTTGAGTGAAGATTCTTCCATCAATAATTAAAATACAGTCCAGGCTCGATTATCCGAAGTCCTCTGAAGAATTTCACTTCGGATAACCAAATCTTCGGATAATCGGTACACTGAAATAAAAAAAAAATAGTACCAAATTCCTTTATTCTAGGAATTTTGCCTCTTTTTCTTATTTAGTAATCGGGTTTTTTTTTGGATTACTTAATAAGGAAAGGAGCCAAAATTCCAAGAATTTAGGAATTTCGTACTTTTATTTTTTTTTTCAGTGTAATTTGGAAATTTTAAATTAAAGATGGTGGCCAAAATGGCGCTGATAAAATATTCTGATAAAGAAGATGTTAATTTAACAAGCAATCTGCAAGATTAATTGAACTATAATGGGGTCGCAGAACTTGAATTTGATGTTAAAACTGAGAAAACTCTCCAGTTTAAATTTGCCCAAGAGTCGACTGTTCGAAGCTACTTAAAAACCTTCGGACAGTTTTTCAATGACAACTTCAAGTTTTGAATAAATATTGTAACTTAATCTTTGAGGCAATTTTAGTAACTGAAAAAGTAATTAGACATATCTGCAAGTTTTCATTTACTGAAAATTTCAGTAGTGCAGATTTCAGTAAATTTAACTGAATTCAGTAATGATTAATTGGTGTGTACACACCAAATTTTTTTACAGAAATTCAGTAAAGTTTTACTGAATTTTCAACTACAGCAATTTCATTAAACGATTCAGTAATTTAGATTTTAACTGATATTTGTCACTTTGACAGATGATTTACTGAAATTTCAGTAAAATGGTTGTCAAAACAATTGAAGTTTCAACAAAAGAAACGTCAAATTATTTTGCTGAAAATTCAGTTATTTGCTGGTATTTCTGTTATCAAAATTTGAGTTTGCTTGTAATTGAAAATGTTTCCTATACTGTTATTTATACATTTATTTCATCAATCGTCCAAACCCAAAAAAACAGGTGGTGAGCATCGAGGCATTTGTTATTAACATTTGTCTTACCTTGGTTTCTAAAGATCACAATACAAAATAAAAAAGCACAACATGTTTGAAAGAGGATTTTCTCTCGGTAGCATCCAAACATTATGTCATAAGTGACATTTCAGTTTGACAGATATGCAGTTACTGATTTTTCAGCAATGTGATAATTACTGAAATGCATTCAGTTATTTATTTTACTGAAATGGCTATCCAAAATTTGCTGTGTACTTTTAACTACCAAAAATAACAGATTTGAAAATCAATAATTTTTAATACCAGTCCTACTTTTCAGCACTGAAATGGATGCTGAAAAGTTGAGCTTCTCAACACTTGTATCGAAAAGTAACTTTTTTCAATATTGTTTTGTTTCGAATGGTGAATCTACTTAACACATGAATGTTTAACATAAAATTCCATTCAAAAATCGTTTTTCGGAATTGCTGAAAATATTGTTAGCAACTCGTTGCAAAACATGATTTTTTTTTCTTTGATACTTAATGGAGTAAAAATAAGCAATCTACTAGTAAATGCAACATTCATGCATTACCAATTCCATAACCATAGTGCCATTGACCTACTTCAAGGGGCAACCCTCATCTCATTTTTCATAAAAGATAAATTCGCGAAAAAATGTAAAATATTGTCACGAAACAAAACCATCCCCCAACCAAGACAAACTTTCCCCAAACAAAACCCACCCCTCATAGAACGACGAAAGCGATAAGCAAAAACAAAAAAGAACTACGTAAAAAAAGATGAACTTTTCTCTTACATTTTTCATCAAGCTTCCATTCAGCTGATTGTGGATCATCTGGTGCGGGTGTTGCTGCTGCTGCTGCTGGTGCCGTACAGGTGTCGTCGTGGCCGTCCCCGACTGATTGCCATTATCGTCACCGCCGGCGCGACCCAAACCATCCAGTTCCGCCGCGGAGACGCTGTTGTTCAGCTTCTTGTACTTGAGTAATCCAAAGCGCAACATCCTGAAGATGGGGTTTTCTTGGGAAATTCCCCTTCCTTAATTTTACGCTAGAATCCGCTCACCGCGGATGAGGACGTTAATAATTGATGCTTCCGAAGGAAGGTTCCGTTGCAGAATCTCTCCCTTTTTTTTTTTCAATAAACTTGTGGCTTCCGACTGTATTATCGCGAATGAGCGACGCGAAAAACACCGTTAAAAGGGCGATAAAAATCTCTGTTTGATACTGTTTTTCCTCCCTCACCAAGTTCGTTTAGTCCTTTTGGGATCCAGGTGTGCAATTTTTAGCCGGCGACCTTCACTCAATCACGACACTTTATGGCTGTTTTGGGGCGATACTTTTAACGAGATTTTCCACACAATTTTTTCCCCCACTAGAACGAATTTGAACCACGTTTTGCGCACCGCACCTTAATTAACATCATAAATTTGCACTAAATTATCGCGCGCGAGCACTTAAGGAGGAGGTAACGTGGAGAAACTTTTTGGCCGTTTGTCAGAATGCACGTGCTGACCGCAGTAGGCGCCGAAACGAACTCGAAAATTTTCCCGCGATGCTGAAGTGGTGAATGGTAACCGCTCGCTTCGAAACGCTGCACAAGACTGACTGCAAGGTCGACTTGGTTTGTTGATTTTCCTCCCGTACTGGGACGAAGTAGAGAACCTTAAAGAGAAGTGCCGTAGCTCACTGAGAGGCTTCCATTACTTGTCAAATTGTGAGAGCCTGAGCAACGCGCTCAAGTCTGTACATGACTTTGTTAAAATTTTCGCCCCATGCTAATCCACCTCAATAAAGATATATTACCCATATTTCTCCAGGTTTTAATCAACGTGTTCGATAAATCAAAACAAACCTAAAGTGAGAGCAAGTAAATTTTAAAAAAGTTTTCCGAACCTTTTTTTCCCAAAAAAATCGATGTTTACGTACGCTCAACTAGTTGCCACCGGTGGCGTTGAAGCGAAGGAAGAGTCTGCCGAAAAGTGTCTTGCGATGCGCGCATTCACCCCGGCCACCGGCGACAAGTTACAGATAAAACGGGGGGACATGATTACGATCTTGTCCATGGACCCGGGCAAGGAGTGGTGGACGGGCTTGTTAAACGGGAGAACCGGAACATTTCCGAAAAGCCATGTGCTGCTGGTGGAGTCAAAAGGTTCGTTTGTTATTTGTTTTTTGTTTACAGGGCTCTAGTCGGGTAAAAGTTGGGAATTCACCTAATTTGCAAAAAAAAAAAACGGAATTCCAACAAAACAACGTACCGTTATCAGGGGTGACATTGGGTCTGGGGGGTGAGATTGGGTCAAGCATCTGCGCAGTGGAGTATGTTTAGACCATAAACAGAAATAATCGTCCTGAAACTGATGTTTCATTTCATGTCCAACAGGGAGCTCAATCGCTGGATTTTTCGCGCTACTTCCGGCCTCCGGAGTCAGCCGACAGCTCGACGCGACACAACAACACTGGACGACTTGCGGGGGTGGATCGAACTAAGCATCTGCGCAGCGGAGTGTGTTTAGATGACGGTAGTGATGATTAAAATTAAAGATTAATAAAATCTGAAAGAAGTGGAAACAGGATAGAAAAGACAAAACCTGTTTTTTAATGTTAGAAAGAAATAAACTATATATTTATTTCAAAAAAGCTTAATGGGGAGAAAAAAAATCCGAGTTAAAAAAAATGTTATTTCAAACAGGTTTAAACCAACATAACATAATTAGGATGAATGTTTCCAGAAGTGGTCACTCATGGTCAAATAGAAATAAATACAAATATTTCGCTGAAATCAAACTTTTGGGGACTTTATCACGCAAATCTCTGGACGTAATATTTAAACAAAACCCAATCCTTCGCCCACCTAAACTGTGGGTCACCGCTTGCAACACTACCGGCCATCGCGTTAAACGATCCGGCCGTCCAGCGCTAACGATTCGAGCAACAGGCTGCCGATACAGCAGCCGGCGATGACGAGACTCAGCTGGCGAGACGAGAACTTCTGCAACGCCCTGGGGTCTTCCACCGACCGGCGGCTGGGGCATGAGAATCGATGGAACCGGACGATCCGGAAGAAAGGTTGCTGCGGCTGTGGCGAAAGGAGTTTTGTTCGCTGAATTATAATAATCGCGTGCAGCCGCTTTCAGCGATCCAGGAGTCCAACAGGCAGGAATTCGTCGATGATTGTAACATTCAGGCCGTCAACCTGCCGACGAGGTGGCCCATCAACCCGGCGGACGTTGGTACCGGGTTCTAGCGTGTATCCTCCCTACACTTAGCTGTCGGCCACCATTGCTAGTACCAACCACTAGTGTCTTCCTTTTTATCTACAAGGACTTCGCCGCCCTGGGCTCCTAAGTGTATGAAAGTATGGCACGGAGCGACGGCGCCGAATACCCATATTTACACAAAGAATTTTAGAGCGCCCGCCGCGGGATTCGAACCGTCGACCTCTGGATTGTGAGTCCAGTGCGCGGTCCGATTGATCCACACGGGCGGGGAAACATTTCCGACACAATTATCTTTATTCTATAATTTTGCCTTAATCGCCATAATCTATGCACTTTTTATATCATTTCAGATTTCTCTTGCCAGGATCAACCAAACTCCTTCACAGGTGGAAACCAATGGAGTTTGACCGGATATTTAAATGTTAATTGTAAACCCTAAAATTTATTGTAGTCGCAGGGGGGGCAGAATGGGCCACCCTTGGTTTTGGGCTTTAGAATGGATTTAGACCAATTGTAAGGCAAGAGTCTTATAAAGGATGTCAAATAACTTCACCATACCGAAAACGACGTTTGAATTCATTGTATTTTTCGAATTATGAGCAAAAATGTAAATTTATTGACAAAACTACGCACTACGTTGTTTATTTCGAGGTTTTTAAATAAGCTTTCTGAAAAGTTGGATTGTTGCTTATAACGTTACTAGATGATACTACCAAGGTATACAAACAACAACGGAACCTTAAAATCATTTAGAGACTTGGGGGCAGAATGGACCACCCTTATCCTGCCTTATAAAAATAATCAAAAGTTATGAAATTTTGGTTAAATGGATTATGTCGCTCCTGGTATGTTCACAAATCACGTTTAATGCAACATTAGTTGATTTTTTAGTTGTTTTGATGATTATTTGTAAAAATAGTGTCCTTTTTCAACATATTAACACTACCGTCATTAGGGGTGACATTGGGTCTGGGGGGTGAAATTGGGTCATACAAAAATGCCGAATTTTGTATGACCCAATCTCACCCCCCAGATCCAATGTTACCCCTGATGATGGTATTTTCAAAAATCTTTGTTTTGGTTAGTAACTATTTTTATTAAAGTGGTCTAACTTCATGGAAACTATGTTAGAAAGGTACCTTAAGTCATTTCTTATCTCCCTTCAACATTGTATTAGACAAAATGGCTTGTTTTCTAAGGTGGCCCATTCTGCCCCGCAGGGTGGCCCATTCTGCCCCGCACCCTGGAAAAAAAGTCGAAAAAACTTTTTTTTTTTAAGTGGCTTAAAAACATTTTTAAGCTAAAAAATTTCATCAAACAAGTATATAACATTGAAGGGAACATCCCAAAGCATAAGCCTACTACACTGAATTCATAAGTTTTCATGTTTTTTCTATGGTTTTTGGCGCATTTCACTTAGGCGGGCCATTCTGCCCCCCCTGCCCCTATTGTATTAAAACGATGTAGGTTTTTGGTGCTACTGCTTTGGTGGTTTTTCTTACACTCAAAATCAGAAGTACCCTTCAAAAAGGGTACTATCTACCCTTTATCTGTCATCCCAAAGAAAAAAAACCCTTTTTGAGGGTTACTTCCATCCTTTTTTCAAGTTTACCGGTAGTAACCCTTTGCAAAAGGGTGACGACGGGTAAACTTAAAAAAAGGGTGGAAGTAACCCTCAAAAAGGGTTTTTTTTCTTTGGGATGACAGATAAAGGGTAGATAGAACCCTTTTTGCGGGGTACTTCTGATTTTGAGTGTACCGAATAAAAAATCAATCAATCAATCAATTGTTTTTGGGCCAAGATATTTTTTCCCCCAGTGCGGGCCGAATGGTTACGCTGTCCGCTTTGTAAGCGGATGATTCTGGGTTCGATTCCCATCTGCTGCAACCTTCCATCGGATGAGGAAGTAAAATGTCGGTCCCGGTTACGCTGTCCGCTTTGTAAGCGGATGATTCTGGGTTCGATTCCCATCTGCTGCAACCTTCCATCGGATGAGGAAGTAAAATGTCGGTCCCGGCCTTGGTTGTTAGGCCGTTAAGTCATTCCAGGTGTAGGAGTAGTCTCCATGCCATAAGTACAAACAACACACCAAACCAAGCCTAATCCGGTGGAATGTCAGTTCAAACACTGGGGTGGAAGGTTCCTTGGAGTAGAAAGAGGTTTGGGTGCTCTCCCCATTCAAGCCTTCGGACTCCTAGGTTCGAGCAGAAACTTGCAATAGAGACCACAAAAGACCCGGGGGGTCGTTTATGTGGATGGTTTGATTTTTCCCCCCGCATTATTGTACCTAAATTTAACCAATTACTATTTTTACGCTAAGAAAACTGCTCTGAGCGTTAGAGGTTTAGAGATCAAATAAAGTTTATTAAAAGGCAAGATTTACTGCTTTTGAAACTTAATTCTAGAGTTTTTTTAGCGATCCTATAAGCTATTGTGTTTCATACGTTTATAGCTTTTAAGAAAAAAAAAACTTTAGATTTGTAGGTGAATAAAATATGCGAATACATTCACTGCCGTTCTACGCATAATTGTCCCATGTTCAAAAAAGTGCAACTGAGAAAAACGCGATTGAAATTTTTTGATCGATTTTTGAGTTTCTACGCATAATTGTCCCGTGGGTTCCTATTCGCCATAAGTGTCCCTAATCGCCCCAGTTAGCAGTTTATCACTCTTGTTTGTGATCCTCTTGGTATACAACAGGTACACAAGAAATAATGCTTCATAAAACCAATGATTTCGTGTAAGAAAATACTTGGTGGGACAATTATGCGTAGAAGTTTAACGATGGGACAAACAGACTTGGTGTTGTTTTCAATGAGTTTCCGAACAAAGTACCAGATTTTATGTGTTTTTCTTAAAGTATACGTCAAACTAAACTTAAAAATGTCAAAAAGTCAAAATCGTCCAAAAATGACATGGGACAATTATGCGTAGAACGGCAGTTCATCCTTGCCCTGATAAAAGTCTAACTAACAGGATATCGTTGCCAAATAAAATTACTATTACAATTACTAAAAAATGCATTTAGTCGCTAACTAATGAACAAAAATTCTAGAGTAAGTATAAAAACATGTACATGTACATGTTCACAAATCTCGTTTAGATAAACGTAATTTTCGTCCGCGTCTAGTTGTCCTGCCAGCTCTTACTCCTCGATGCAGGCGTAGGGGAGAGTGGGGAGACTTGATCCCCTTTTTTTGTATCGCACATAACTCTGTCAATTTCTCACAAAACTATAAACTTTTTGCATGAATTGAAAGCTTAAACATTCATCTATGTTTGGCTAATAAGGGTATTTCATCAGATGAACTGTTCGAATCATGCCAAGCGTTTTAAAAAAATATTTTAAACCGGCATTTTAAAAATGTTAGGGGTAACTTGATCCCCCTTTCAACATTTTGAAGAAATCTTAAGCAAAATGTTTCTTATTCATCCAAACTTTTAATTTTCTATAAGTTAAGCAATTTCACATAAAACCTGTACGTTTGTGTTCAAAATATAACAAGTTAATTATGTAAAATATTTAAAAACTTAAAATATTATTTTTTAGACCAAAATGAAGCATGTTTAAAAAAGCTGGAAATTTTTGTTTACAAAAATTTTGAAAAAAGGTTCTAACTGCAGTAAGTTCTGTACAACTATACTAAAGGAAACTATGTATGAAAACCCAGCCCAAATAATTAATCTTGAAGCTGATTCCAGTGACTGTAAAAATGCAGGAATCAAGTCTCCCTAAACGCACTTTTTTAAACAATTGATTGTAAAAATAGTATGACGATAAATTTAACATCAAATGCGTAAGGGTTTTGGAGTTGATAAGTTTATCAAACAATTCATGTATAAAAAATATTTTTGTGAATAATTTTTGAGTGTTTTCTATACATATCAAAACAAAGAAAAAAAGATCTCTTAGAAGTTTTTTGCAGCTCGTTTTAGAAAAATGTGTGTAACTCAATCTAAACATTTTTTAATTTTTTTCTTTGTTTTCTACAATGAGTTTTAGTTAATTTAGCACAACTTTCTAGAACAAAGCTAATTGTTTTACCCACATGCTGACGAGATACAGGCTTGGGATCAAGTGTCCCCGGGGATCAAGTCTCCCCACTCTCCCCTACTCGTATTCTTGAAGCCAGCTTGTAGCCTTTTGTCGTGCAGCGCTTCATCACGTCCGAGATCTTGACCGTCTTGATCGCACCGACCAACTTCCGCATCAGCGCAAAGATCTTGTCCGACGTGTTAAGGACGCTGTGAATAAAGAAAGATTTGTTGGTACGGGCGTAATTGAAGTCATTTATAAAGTAACTTACTGAGTGGTCTTTTCTGCTCGGTTTGGTACAGCGAGTCCTTGGATATTTCCAACAGACGGACATGTCATCCTTGTCGACTTCGTCGGCCAGACTGAGCCGAGTAAGGGCGGTCAAGAGGCGCAGAATTCTCAGCAAGTTTCGGTCCGAGGTGAAGGTCATGCCGCGGTGGTTGTGTCTACGTACGCATTGACAATGTTCTCGGATAGTTCCGGCGGGATGACCGGCAGCTTTCCATGGCTGTGGACGAAGGTGATGTGTTTGGCCAGACGAAGATTGTTGTTGTTCTGCTAGATAGTGTGAGGTGAGTTGTAACGGCCGTACGCCGGATTAGCTGCGGCAAGAATCGACACACTAGCGTTCAGACAAGCCATGATCGATGTAGCCCAACATCTGCGACTTGGTCCCGGATCGAAAACGCCTTGAAATAAATCCCGTGACGTTTGACACGCTCGGCCGGAATCGTGTTCCGCGCATAATGCGGCTCGTTCGGATTCCGCGTCCGCGATCTGTTCCTTTCCGTTGACATTGCCACCCTGGCCAGGGTCATCTCCACCGCGGAACTTCCCCACAAAAGCCATCGGACTCCCGGTTACCGTTTCGAGGTCCCAGAGTATGGCCGAATTTGTTCACCTTGTTCACCCACACAATGCGAATGCAAAAAATATAAATTAAATCACAACATTTAATTAACGAACCGTTTATCTCCTATCAACTTTTATTAACAAATTACAAATTGATCTTGAAAATGTTTAATAACTATTATTTAAACCCAATATTTTTTATTCATACGATTACAATACTTCTTGCTTTTCAAGAACAAATATATTCTTTTCGCCCGAGTTCTTGAGTTACTTTTCAGGGAAAATGAGTTACTTGAGTGCCTTGTCGCTTCTCTTTAAGAGTTCTCTATTAAAGAGAAGTGCCGTAGCTCACTGAGAGGCTTCCATTACTTGTCAAATTGTGAGAGCCTGAGCAACGCGCTCAAGTCTGTACATGACTTTGTTAAAATTTTCGCCCCATGCTAATCCACCTCAATAAAGATATATTACCCATATTTCTCCAGGTTTTAATCAACGTGTTCGATAAATCAAAACAAACCTAAAGTGAGAGCAAGTAAATTTTAAAAAGTTTTCCGAACCTTTTTCCCAAAAAATCGATGTTTACGTACGCTCAACTAGTTGCCACCGGTGGCGTTGAAGCGAAGGAAGAGTCTGCCGAAAAGTGTCTTGCGATGCGCGCATTCACCCCGGCCACCGGCGACAAGTTACAGATAAAACGGGGGGACATGATTACGATCTTGTCCATGGACCCGGGCAAGGAGTGGTGGACGGGCTTGTTAAACGGGAGAACCGGAACATTTCCGAAAAGCCATGTGCTGCTGGTGGAGTCAAAGGTTCGTTTGTTATTTGTTTTTGTTTACAGGGCTCTAGTCGGGTAAAAGTTGGGAATTCACCTAATTTGCAAAAAAAAAAAACGGAATTCCAACAAAACAACGTACCGTTATCAGGGGTGACATTGGGTCTGGGGGGTGAGATTGGGTCAAGCATCTGCGCAGTGGAGTATGTTTAGACCATAAACAGAAATAATCGTCCTGAAACTGATGTTTCATTTCATGTCCAACAGGGAGCTCAATCGCTGGATTTTTCGCGCTACTTCCGGCCTCCGGAGTCAGCCGACAGCTCGACGCGACACAACAACACTGGACGACTTGCGGGGGTGGATCGAACTAAGCATCTGCGCAGCGGAGTGTGTTTAGATGACGGTAGTGATGATTAAAATTAAAGATTAATAAAATCTGAAAGAAGTGGAAACAGGATAGAAAAGACAAAACCTGTTTTTTAATGTTAGAAAGAAATAAACTATATATTTATTTCAAAAAAGCTTAATGGGGAGAAAAAAAATCCGAGTTAAAAAAAATGTTATTTCAAACAGGTTTAAACCAACATAACATAATTAGGATGAATGTTTCCAGAAGTGGTCACTCATGGTCAAATAGAAATAAATACAAATATTTCGCTGAAATCAAACTTTTGGGGACTTTATCACGCAAATCTCTGGACGTAATATTTAAACAAAACCCAATCCTTCGCCCACCTAAACTGTGGGTCACCGCTTGCAACACTACCGGCCATCGCGTTAAACGATCCGGCCGTCCAGCGCTAACGATTCGAGCAACAGGCTGCCGATACAGCAGCCGGCGATGACGAGACTCAGCTGGCGAGACGAGAACTTCTGCAACGCCCTGGGGTCTTCCACCGACCGGCGGCTGGGGCATGAGAATCGATGGAACCGGACGATCCGGAAGAAAGGTTGCTGCGGCTGTGGCGAAAGGAGTTTTGTTCGCTGAATTATAATAATCGCGTGCAGCCGCTTTCAGCGATCCAGGAGTCCAACAGGCAGGAATTCGTCGATGATTGTAACATTCAGGCCGTCAACCTGCCGACGAGGTGGCCCATCAACCCGGCGGACGTTGGTACCGGGTTCTAGCGTGTATCCTCCTACACTTAGCTGTCGGCCACCATTGCTAGTACCAACCACTAGTGTCTTCCTTTTTATCTACAAGGACTTCGCCGCCCTGGGCTCCTAAGTGTATGAAAGTATGGCACGGAGCGACGGCGCCGAATACCCATATTTACACAAAGAATTTTAGAGCGCCCGCCGCGGGATTCGAACCGTCGACCTCTGGATTGTGAGTCCAGTGCGCGGTCCGATTGATCCACACGGGCGGGGAAACATTTCCGACACAATTATCTTTATTCTATAATTTTGCCTTAATCGCCATAATCTATGCACTTTTATATCATTTCAGATTTCTCTTGCCAGGATCAACCAAACTCCTTCACAGGTGGAAACCAATGGAGTTTGACCGGATATTTAAATGTTAATTGTAAACCCTAAAATTTATTGTAGTCGCAGGGGGGGCAGAATGGGCCACCCTTGGTTTTGGGCTTTAGAATGGATTTAGACCAATTGTAAGGCAAGAGTCTTATAAAGGATGTCAAATAACTTCACCATACCGAAAACGACGTTTGAATTCATTGTATTTTTCGAATTATGAGCAAAATGTAAATTTATTGACAAAACTACGCACTACGTTGTTTATTTCGAGGTTTTTAAATAAGCTTTCTGAAAAGTTGGATTGTTGCTTATAACGTTACTAGATGATACTACCAAGGTATACAAACAACAACGGAACCTTAAAATCATTTAGAGACTTGGGGCAGAATGGACCACCCTTATCCTGCCTTATAAAAATAATCAAAAGTTATGAAATTTTGGTTAAATGGATTATGTCGCTCCTGGTATGTTCACAAATCACGTTTAATGCAACATTAGTTGATTTTTAGTTGTTTTGATGATTATTTGTAAAAATAGTGTCCTTTTTCAACATATTAACACTACCGTCATTAGGGGTGACATTGGGTCTGGGGTGAAATTGGGTCATACAAAAATGCCGAATTTTGTATGACCCAATCTCACCCCCCAGATCCAATGTTACCCCTGATGATGGTATTTTCAAAAATCTTTGTTTTGGTTAGTAACTATTTTTATTAAAGTGGTCTAACTTCATGGAAACTATGTTAGAAAGGTACCTTAAGTCATTTCTTATCTCCCTTCAACGTTGTATTAGACAAAATGGCATGGGACAATTATGCGTAGAACGGCAGTTCATCCTTGCCCTGATAAAAGTCTAACTAACAGGATATCGTTGCCAAATAAAATTACTATTACAATTACTAAAAAATGCATTTAGTCGCTAACTAATGAACAAAAATTCTAGAGTAAGTATAAAAACATGTACATGTACATGTTCACAAATCTCGTTTAGATAAACGTAATTTTCGTCCGCGTCTAGTTGTCCTGCCAGCTCTTACTCCTCGATGCAGGCGTACTCGTATTCTTGAAGCCAGCTTGTAGCCTTTTGTCGTGCAGCGCTTCATCACGTCCGAGATCTTGACCGTCTTGATCGCACCGACCAACTTCCGCATCAGCGCAAAGATCTTGTCCGACGTGTTAAGGACGCTGTGAATAAAGAAAGATTTGTTGGTACGGGCGTAATTGAAGTCATTTATAAAGTAACTTACTGAGTGGTCTTTTCTGCTCGGTTTGGTACAGCGAGTCCTTGGATATTTCCAACAGACGGACATGTCATCCTTGTCGACTTCGTCGGCCAGACTGAGCCGGGTAAGGGCGGTCAAGAGGCGCAGAATTCTCAGCAAGTTTCGGTCCGAGGTGAAGGTCATGCCGCGGTGGTTGTGTCTACGTACGCATTGACAATGTTCTCGGATAGTTCCGGCGGGATGACCGGCAGCTTTCCATGGCTGTGGACGAAGGTGATGTGTTTGGCCAGACGAAGATTGTTGTTGTTCTGCTAGATAGTGTGAGGTGAGTTGTAACGGCCGTACGCCGGATTAGCTGCGGCAAGAATCGACACACTAGCGTTCAGACAAGCCATGATCGATGTAGCCCAACATCTGCGACTTGGTCCCGGATCGAAAACGCCTTGAAATAAATCCCGTGACGTTTGACACGCTCGGCCGGAATCGTGTTCCGCGCATAATGCGGCTCGTTCGGATTCCGCGTCCGCGATCTGTTCCTTTCCGTTGACATTGCCACCCTGGCCAGGGTCATCTCCACCGCGGAACTTCCCCACAAAAGCCATCGGACTCCCCGGTTACCGTTTCGAGGTCCCAGAGTATGGCCGAATTTGTTCACCTTGTTCACCCACACAATGCGAATGCAAAAAATATAAATTAAATCACAACATTTAATTAACGAACCGTTTATCTCCTATCAACTTTTATTAACAAATTACAAATTGATCTTGAAAATGTTTAATAACTATTATTTAAACCCAATATTTTTTATTCATACGATTACAATACTTCTTGCTTTTCAAGAACAAAAATATTCTTTTCGCCCGAGTTCTTGAGTTACTTTTCAGGGAAAATGAGTTACTTGAGTGCCTTGTCGCTTCTCTTTAAGAGTTCTCTAGGACGAAGGGGGCAAAAAGCATTAACAACATAACAAGCTGAGAGAGAGAGAGAGTGTATCAATGAAAAGCTAAAGAGAGTGGGAGCGAGGAGTAGAGAACTCTTAAAGAGAAGCGACAAGGCACTCAAGTAACTCATTTTCCCTGAAAAGTAACTCAAGAACTCGGGCGAAAAGAATATTTTTGTTCTTGAAAAGCAAGAAGTATTGTAATCGTATGAATAAAAAATATTGGGTTTAAATAATAGTTATTAAACATTTTCAAGATCAATTTGTAATTTGTTAATAAAAGTTGATAGGAGATAAACGGTTCGTTAATTAAATGTTGTGATTTAATTTATATTTTTTGCATTCGCATTGTGTGGGTGAACAAGGTGAACAAATTCGGCCATACTCTGGGACCTCGAAACGGTAACCGGGGAGTCCGATGGCTTTTGTGGGGAAGTTCCGCGGTGGAGATGACCCTGGCCAGGGTGGCAGTGTCAACGGAAAGGAACAGATCGCGGACGCGGAATCCGAACGAGCCGCATTATGCGCGGAACACGATTCCGGCCGAGCGTGTCAAACGTCACGGGATTTATTTCAAGGCGTTTTCGATCCGGGACCAAGTCGCAGATGTTGGGCTACATCGATCATGGCTTGTCTGAACGCTAGTGTGTCGATTCTTGCCGCAGCTAATCCGGCGTACGGCCGTTACAACTCACCTCACACTATCTAGCAGAACAACAACAATCTTCGTCTGGCCAAACACATCACCTTCGTCCACAGCCATGGAAAGCTGCCGGTCATCCGCCGGAACTATCCGAGAACATTGTCAATGCGTACGTAGACACAACCACCGCGGCATGACCTTCACCTCGGACCGAAACTTGCTGAGAATTCTGCGCCTCTTGACCGCCCTTACCCGGCTCAGTCTGGCCGACGAAGTCGACAAGGATGACATGTCCGTCTGTTGGAAATATCCAAGGACTCGCTGTACCAAACCGAGCAGAAAAGACCACTCAGTAAGTTACTTTATAAATGACTTCAATTACGCCCGTACCAACAAATCTTTCTTTATTCACAGCGTCCTTAACACGTCGGACAAGATCTTTGCGCTGATGCGGAAGTTGGTCGGTGCGATCAAGACGGTCAAGATCTCGGACGTGATGAAGCGCTGCACGACAAAGGCTACAAGCTGGCTTCAAGAATACGAGTACGCCTGCATCGAGGGTAAGAGCTGGCAGGACAACTAGACGCGGACGAAAATTACGTTTATCTAAACGAGATTTGTGAACATGTACATGTACATGTTTTTATACTTACTCTAGAATTTTGTTCATTAGTTAGCGACTAAATGCATTTTTTAGTAATTGTAATAGTAATTTTATTTGGCAACGATATCCTGTTAGTTAGACTTTTATCAGGGCAAGGATGAACTGCCGTTCTACGCATAATTGTCCCATGCCATTTTGTCTAATACAACGTTGAAGGGAGATAAGAAATGACTTAAGGTACCTTTCTAACATAGTTTCCATGAAGTTAGACCACTTTAATAAAAATAGTTACTAACCAAAACAAAGATTTTTGAAAATACCATCATCAGGGGTAACATTGGATCTGGGGGTGAGATTGGGTCATACAAAATTCGGCATTTTGTATGACCCAATTCACCTAATGACTAGTGTAATATGTTGAAAAAGGACACTATTTTTACAAATAATCATCAAAACAACTAAAAATCAACTAATGTTGCATTAAACGTGATTTGTGAACATACCAGGAGCGACATAATCCATTTAACCAAAATTTCATAACTTTTGATTATTTTTATAAGGCAGGATAAGGGTGGTCCATTCTGCCCCCAAGTCTCTAAATGATTTTAAGGTTCCGTTGTTGTTTGTATACCTTGGTAGTATCATCTAGTAACGTTATAAGCAACAATCCAACTTTTCAGAAAGCTTATTTAAAAACCTCGAAATAAACAACGTAGTGCGTAGTTTTGTCAATAAATTTACATTTTTGCTCATAATTCGAAAAATACAATGAATTCAAACGTCGTTTTCGGTATGGTGAAGTTATTTGACATCCTTTATAAGACTCTTGCCTTACAATTGGTCTAAATCCATTCTAAAGCCCAAAACCAAGGGTGGCCCATTCTGCCCCCCCTGCGACTACAATAAATTTTAGGGTTTACAATTAACATTTAAATATCCGGTCAAACTCCATTGGTTTCCACCTGTGAAGGAGTTTGGTTGATCCTGGCAAGAGAAATCTGAAATGATATGAAAAGTGCATAGATTATGGCGATTAAGGCAAAATTATAGAATAAAGATAATTGTGTCGGAAATGTTTCCCCGCCCGTGTGGATCAATCGGACCGCGCACTGGACTCACAATCCAGAGGTCGACGGTTCGAATCCCGCGGCGGGCGCTCTAAAATTCTTTGTGTAAATATGGGTATTCGGCGCCGTCGCTCCGTGCCATACTTTCATACACTTAGGAGCCCAGGCGGCGAAGTCCTTGTAAAAAGGAAGACACTAGTGGTTGGTACTAGCAATGGTGGCCGACAGCTAAGTGTAGGGAGGATACACGCTAGAACCCGGTACCAACGTCCGCCGGGTTGATGGGCCACCTCGTCGGCAGGTTGACGGCCTGAATGTTACAATCATCGACGAATTCCTGCCTGTTGGACTCCTGGATCGCTGAAAGCGGCTGCACGCGATTATTATAATTCAGCGAACAAAACTCCTTTCGCCACAGCCGCAGCAACCTTTCTTCCGGATCGTCCGGTTCCATCGATTCTCATGCCCCAGCCGCCGGTCGGTGGAAGACCCCAGGGCGTTGCAGAAGTTCTCGTCTCGCCAGCTGAGTCTCGTCATCGCCGGCTGCTGTATCGGCAGCCTGTTGCTCGAATCGTTAGCGCTGGACGGCCGGATCGTTTAACGCGATGGCCGGTAGTGTTGCAAGCGGTGACCCACAGTTTAGGTGGGCGAAGGATTGGGTTTTGTTTAAATATTACGTCCAGAGATTTGCGTGATAAAGTCCCCAAAAGTTTGATTTCAGCGAAATATTTGTATTTATTTCTATTTGACCATGAGTGACCACTTCTGGAAACATCACGGGGTTGGGCACATGCTTGATCCGTATGGCATTTGGAGCAACTCCAGTAAATAATGGTAAATACGTGGTAAATACGGATGCACGTGATGCGCGAGAAGCGGCGTGAGAATTTAAAAGAATTTTTTGATCAGTGTGGGCTGTGACGTTTCTGAACGTCATTGGCATGAACTGTCACTTAATTTTGTTTCGGTATGCGTTTTTGAAAAATATCCGGATGGAGCAAAAAGTAATCCGGAATTTAGCAAGGACTGGGCCGGGAGGTGAGAAATTCGGTGCTGCGTGCAAACGAAACCCCAAGCAAGGCTATCCCTTTTGTTTTCCTGTGAAATACGGAATAGAAAGCCACGCCGCAAACTTTTTACTTGGTTAGTTGGCCATTCCGGCTGTCTCACTCAGATCGCGACCGACTCCAAGTACACGGACATTGTCCTGTCTTTCGAGCGACATGACCCAGATCTTGTGGAAGCTATCCCGGGACGACGTCAGCTACGACATCCCGCAGAAGCGTCTGTCTTTAGACGGTAACAACGCCTTTTCCGATTCCTGGGAAAAGACCTTCCGGCTGTGGGGGTTGGCCGCTGCTCCGAAAAACATGCTAAGGACGTCTTGTCGGTTCCATTTTCTGTGGACAAACTTCAGAACGAGTTTGGAGCACTCTTAAAGACCATCAAGCTGGCCGAGTCGGAACTCGTGCTAGTACACCATCTAGAAGGCTGGTCATTCCGAGTGATCGTTAAGCGTGCACTTCTCCCCGAACCACTCCAACTCAATAATCGTGTCCTTCGGTTAGGATCGCACCGTCAATTTCTGGAACTTGATCAACAGCAAGCTGAAGATCAACCACCTAGGCCACAATGGCTACCTTAATTCGGTGCCCTTTCGAACGAAGATTCACTGTGCACATCTCGCGGTAGGGATTCAGAGCTTAGTTCAGAGCGTTCTTGGAAAATCTGAAAGATAGCAGACATCTGCAAACGATGGAGCACAGCGAGGTCAATCACGCCCTCTGTTTTCGACGAACCGGGAATGGTTGTGCGTCGCCTACGTTCCGTCGATCAAGATCTGGAATCTGGCCAATACGTCGGCTACTACGACAACACCTTACGAGTCTTGCAGGTGTCCGTTTCGGCTCGCTGAAAATATTTGTGTTTCCTCAAAATTAACGCTCGGTTCCTTGCTCGGTTCATTTTTTATTGAAGTTAAAAAAAGTTTATCAATCAGTTGTTTGTTTTCAAAACATTTATTTTACAATTAATTCGGGTCGGGCAGTTAAATAGACTGTATGAAAATATTACACAACTTTTTATCACGTACTTTAAACATTTCGCAGGAAACGTTTCCGATGGAGGCAATCTTTGAAATCACCAGAAATAAATGACGAAATAATGTTCTTCAGGAACTAGGCAAATGTCTCGGAACCAACAAGCTGGCCAAACAATGATGGTATCGGTAGAATCGTATACGGTTTGGAAGTGCTTGAGCCTGACGGTGAGGTAGAGTCTTCTCTGAGTAGCTTGAAGCAGTTCTAGCATTTGTACTGGTCCAATAATAAGTGCGACTTGGAAAAGCTTCCGGCCGGGTGCAGGGTGCACGAATGCGCACGCTTTTTTTGGTTTTCGGTTGCCGTGTTTTACCTTGAGCAGGATGCGACGCTCGCTAATGGAGATCTCCATCTTGAAGATAAGCCTAAAACGAAGAATAATCAATTAAAAAAAATAAAATCAACTATAGTCGAGCATTTGATTACCCTTTTGATATTGAACTTGATCTTGATAGTGTTGGTGATGTACGAGTCCATTTCCTGATTGAGCTGGCTGATCTGACCCGTGTCCCCTCCCCTCCCCCCTAAGGTGGCGCCGTTGGCCATGGCAGGACACAACGCAATGTCCACCGCTTCCGGCAGGCCATCATTAACTTGTCCAACTGCTGCGTGTGTATGCCAGCAAAAACCAACAGCAACCGGAACACGTTGGTTGTAGTCTACAATTTTCAGCAGATCTTCCGGTTAAGCCAGCTCGAGCTGCTCATCGTCATCGTCCCCGTTAACTCCGCTCCGGGAAGAGGGTAGTCGTTTTTAATCTGCGGATGATCGCAAAAACATGGTCAACTTCCGTGAGGAAAGCTACAGGCAGAACTTACCGATTTATGATCAGTGAGGAGCGATTTTTCTCGCCAGCCAAGTTTGGACTCCTTTTCCTCCTTATTTTGCAATTGCGGCAACAAAACCAGCCGCCGGAATGTACAATTATTTCTCGAGAAGAACTTTGAGCCATTGTTTACAGCAAGTGATGTGGTACTGCCGCGGGGACCAGATCCGCAAGTTGCAAATTGCTGACTTGTCCGGAAACAACTAGTGGCTATAGCTGTCGTCCTTTTCGTGAGGCGAAACGTACGGTGGCCGCGCTCCTCCTGTTTCTCTTACCGCTGCTGAATGTTGTTTTCGGTCGTCCCATCCGACAATATTTCAGTCTGCTGGTCAGCCGCTTCGCTTCTTAATTCTTCCGCAGCACCGTGGCCGACGTGGAAGAAACTCCTCCCGAACCAGTTCCGGAAAGTCCAAACAGGTCCAAACCAAAAGAAGCAGGTTGCTGCAAAACTTTCAGGTTATTTGTTTTCTTTTTGCAGTGCGCACAGAATTCAAATCTGTCATTGCCAGACACACTGATATAAAATTTACTTTTAGAATTTGACAGCTTCGGATATAGCTCGTAAATATGGATGCACATACGGATCAACTTTATGAATAATATGCCATTTATTTGAAGTGACCACCTCGTGGGAAACATTCATCCTAATTATGTTATGTTGGTTTAAACCTGTTTGAAATAACATTTTTTTTAACTCGGATTTTTTTTCTCCCCATTAAGCTTTTTTGAAATAAATATATAGTTTATTTCTTTCTAACATTAAAAAACAGGTTTTGTCTTTTCTATCCTGTTTCCACTTCTTTCAGATTTTATTAATCTTTAATTTTAATCATCACTACCGTCATCTAAACACACTCCGCTGCGCAGATGCTTAGTTCGATCCACCCCCCGCAAGTCGTCCAGTGTTGTTGTGTCGCGTCGAGCTGTCGGCTGACTCCGGAGGCCGGAAGTAGCGCGAAAAATCCAGCGATTGAGCTCCCTGTTGGACATGAAATGAAACATCAGTTTCAGGACGATTATTTCTGTTTATGGTCTAAACATACTCCACTGCGCAGATGCTTGACCCAATCTCACCCCCCAGACCCAATGTCACCCCTGATAACGGTACGTTGTTTTGTTGGAATTCCGTTTTTTTGCAAATTAGGTGAATTCCCAACTTTTACCCGACTAGAGCCCTGTAAACAAAAAACAAATAACAAACGAACCTTTTGACTCCACCAGCAGCACATGGCTTTTCGGAAATGTTCCGGTTCTCCCGTTTAACAAGCCCGTCCACCACTCCTTGCCCGGGTCCATGGACAAGATCGTAATCATGTCCCCCCGTTTTATCTGTAACTTGTCGCCGGTGGCCGGGGTGAATGCGCGCATCGCAAGACACTTTTCGGCAGACTCTTCCTTCGCTTCAACGCCACCGGTGGCAACTAGTTGAGCGTACGTAAACATCGATTTTTTTTGGGAAAAAAAGGTTCGGAAAACTTTTTTAAAATTTACTTGCTCTCACTTTAGGTTTGTTTTGATTTATCGAACACGTTGATTAAAACCTGGAGAAATATGGGTAATATATCTTTATTGAGGTGGATTAGCATGGGGCGAAAATTTTAACAAAGTCATGTACAGACTTGAGCGCGTTGCTCAGGCTCTCACAATTTGACAAGTAATGGAAGCCTCTCAGTGAGCTACGGCACTTCTCTTTAATAGAGAACTCTTAAAGAGAAGCGACAAGGCACTCAAGTAACTCATTTTCCCTGAAAAGTAACTCAAGAACTCGGGCGAAAAGAATATATTTGTTCTTGAAAAGCAAGAAGTATTGTAATCGTATGAATAAAAAATATTGGGTTTAAATAATAGTTATTAAACATTTTCAAGATCAATTTGTAATTTGTTAATAAAAGTTGATAGGAGATAAACGGTTCGTTAATTAAATGTTGTGATTTAATTTATATTTTTTGCATTCGCATTGTGTGGGTGAACAAGGTGAACAAATTCGGCCATACTCTGGGACCTCGAAACGGTAACCGGGAGTCCGATGGCTTTTGTGGGGAAGTTCCGCGGTGGAGATGACCCTGGCCAGGGTGGCAATGTCAACGGAAAGGAACAGATCGCGGACGCGGAATCCGAACGAGCCGCATTATGCGCGGAACACGATTCCGGCCGAGCGTGTCAAACGTCACGGGATTTATTTCAAGGCGTTTTCGATCCGGGACCAAGTCGCAGATGTTGGGCTACATCGATCATGGCTTGTCTGAACGCTAGTGTGTCGATTCTTGCCGCAGCTAATCCGGCGTACGGCCGTTACAACTCACCTCACACTATCTAGCAGAACAACAACAATCTTCGTCTGGCCAAACACATCACCTTCGTCCACAGCCATGGAAAGCTGCCGGTCATCCCGCCGGAACTATCCGAGAACATTGTCAATGCGTACGTAGACACAACCACCGCGGCATGACCTTCACCTCGGACCGAAACTTGCTGAGAATTCTGCGCCTCTTGACCGCCCTTACTCGGCTCAGTCTGGCCGACGAAGTCGACAAGGATGACATGTCCGTCTGTTGGAAATATCCAAGGACTCGCTGTACCAAACCGAGCAGAAAAGACCACTCAGTAAGTTACTTTATAAATGACTTCAATTACGCCCGTACCAACAAATCTTTCTTTATTCACAGCGTCCTTAACACGTCGGACAAGATCTTTGCGCTGATGCGGAAGTTGGTCGGTGCGATCAAGACGGTCAAGATCTCGGACGTGATGAAGCGCTGCACGACAAAAGGCTACAAGCTGGCTTCAAGAATACGAGTAGGGAGAGTGGGAGACTTGATCCCCGGGGACACTTGATCCCAAGCCTGTATCTCGTCAGCATGTGGGTAAAACAATTAGCTTTGTTCTAGAAAGTTGTGCTAAATTAACTAAAACTCATTGTAGAAAACAAAGAAAAAAATTAAAAAATGTTTAGATTGAGTTACACACATTTTTCTAAAACGAGCTGCAAAAAACTTCTAAGAGATCTTTTTTTCTTTGTTTTGATATGTATAGAAAACACTCAAAAATTATTCACAAAAATATTTTTTATACATGAATTGTTTGATAAACTTATCAACTCCAAAACCCTTACGCATTTGATGTTAAATTTATCGTCATACTATTTTTACAATCAATTGTTTAAAAAGTGCGTTTAGGAGACTTGATTCCTGCATTTTACAGTCACTGGAATCAGCTTCAAGATTAATTATTTGGGCTGGGTTTTCATACATAGTTTCCTTTAGTATAGTTGTACAGAACTTACTGCAGTTAGAACCTTTTTCAAAATTTTTGTAAACAAAAATTTCCAGCTTTAAACATGCTTCATTTTGGTCTAAAAATAATATTTTAAGTTTTTAAATATTTTACATAATTAACTTGTTATATTTTGAACACAAACGTACAGGTTTTATGTGAAATTGCTTAACTTATAGAAAATTAAAAGTTTGGATGAATAAGAAACATTTTGCTTAAGATTTCTTCAAAATGTTGAAAGGGGATCAAGTTACCCTAACATTTTTAAAATGCCGGTTTAAAATATTTTTTTAAAACGCTTGGCATGATTCGAACAGTTCATCTGATGAAATACCCTTATTAGCCAAACATAGATGAATGTTTAAGCTTTCAATTCATGCAAAAAGTTTATAGTTTTGTGAGAAATTGACAGAGTTATGTGCGA
Source organism: Culex quinquefasciatus (assembly GCF_015732765.1). NCBI lineage: Eukaryota > Metazoa > Arthropoda > Insecta > Diptera > Culicidae > Culex > Culex quinquefasciatus. The sequence continues at coordinate 17,687,899 of NC_051863.1, read as the reverse complement.
TACAAAAAAAGGGGATCAAGTCTCCCCACTCTCCCCTACGCCTGCATCGAGGAGTAAGAGCTGGCAGGACAACTAGACGCGGACGAAAATTACGTTTATCTAAACGAGATTTGTGAACATGTACATGTACATGTTTTTATACTTACTCTAGAATTTTTGTTCATTAGTTAGCGACTAAATGCATTTTTTAGTAATTGTAATAGTAATTTTATTTGGCAACGATATCCTGTTAGTTAGACTTTTATCAGGGCAAGGATGAACTGCCGTTCTACGCATAATTGTCCCATGTCATTTTTGGACGATTTTGACTTTTTTGACATTTTTAAGTTTAGTTTGACGTATACTTTAAGAAAAACACATAAAATCTGGTACTTTGTTCGGAAACTCATTGAAAACAACACCAAGTCTGTTTGTCCCATCGTTAAACTTCTACGCATAATTGTCCCACCAAGTATTTTCTTACACGAAATCATTGGTTTTATGAAGCATTATTTCTTGTGTACCTGTTGTATACCAAGAGGATCACAAACAAGAGTGATAAACTGCTAACTGGGGCGATTAGGGACACTTATGGCGAATAGGAACCCACGGGACAATTATGCGTAGAAACTCAAAAATCGATCAAAAAATTTCAATCGCGTTTTTCTCAGTTGCACTTTTTTGAACATGGGACAATTATGCGTAGAACGGCAGTGAATGTATTCGCATATTTTATTCACCTACAAATCTAAAGTTTTTTTTTTCTTAAAAGCTATAAACGTATGAAACACAATAGCTTATAGGATCGCTAAAAAAACTCTAGAATTAAGTTTCAAAAGCAGTAAATCTTGCCTTTTAATAAACTTTATTTGATCTCTAAACCTCTAACGCTCAGAGCAGTTTTCTTAGCGTAAAAATAGTAATTGGTTAAATTTAGGTACAATAATGCGGGGGGAAAAATCAAACCATCCACATAAACGACCCCCGGGTCTTTTGTGGTCTCTATTGCAAGTTTCTGCTCGAACCTAGGAGTCCGAAGGCTTGAATGGGGAGAGCACCCAAACCTCTTTCTACTCCAAGGAACCTTCCACCCCAGTGTTTGAACTGACATTCCACCGGATTAGGCTTGGTTTGGTGTGTTGTTTGTACTTATGGCATGGAGACTACTCCTACACCTGGAATGACTTAACGGCCTAACAACCAAGGCCGGGACCGACATTTTACTTCCTCATCCGATGGAAGGTTGCAGCAGATGGGAATCGAACCCAGAATCATCCGCTTACAAAGCGGACAGCGTAACCATTCGGCCCGCACTGGGGGAAAAAATATCTTGGCCCAAAAACAATTGATTGATTGATTGATTTTTTATTCGGTACACTCAAAATCAGAAGTACCCCGCAAAAAGGGTTCTATCTACCCTTTATCTGTCATCCCAAAGAAAAAAAACCCTTTTGAGGGTTACTTCCACCCTTTTTAAGTTTACCCGTCGTCACCCTTTTGCAAGGGTTACTACCGGTAAACTTGAAAAAGGATGGAAGTAACCCTCAAAAGGGTTTTCTTTGGGATGACAGATAAAGGGTAGATAGTACCCTTGAAGGGTACTTCTGATTTTGAGTGTAAAAAACCACCAAAGCAGTAGCACCAAAAACCTACATCGTTTTAATACAATAGGGGCAGGGGGGGCAGAATGGCCCGCCTAAGTGAAATGCGCCAAAAACCATAGAAAAAACATGAAAACTTATGAATTCAGTGTAGTAGGCTTATGCTTTGGGATGTTCCCTTCAATGTTATATACTTGTTTGATGAAATTTTTTAGCTTAAAAATGTTTTTAAGCCACTTAAAAAAAAAAAGTTTTTTCGACTTTTTTCCAGGGTGCGGGCAGAATGGGCCACCCTGCGGGGCAGAATGGGCCACCTTAGAAAACAAGCCATTTTGTCTAATACAATGTTGAAGGGAGATAAGAAATGACTTAAGGTACCTTTCTAACATAGTTTCCATGAAGTTAGACCACTTTAATAAAAATAGTTACTAACCAAAACAAAGATTTTTGAAAATACCATCATCAGGGTAACATTGGATCTGGGGGTGAGATTGGGTCATACAAAATTCGGCATTTTGTATGACCCAATTTCACCCCAGACAATGTCACCCCTAATGACGGTAGTGTTAATATGTTGAAAAAGGACACTATTTTTACAAATAATCATCAAAACAACTAAAAAATCAACTAATGTTGCATTAAACGTGATTTGTGAACATACCAGGAGCGACATAATCCATTTAACCAAAATTTCATAACTTTTGATTATTTTTATAAGGCAGGATAAGGGTGGTCCATTCTGCCCCAAGTCTCTAAATGATTTTAAGGTTCCGTTGTTGTTTGTATACCTTGGTAGTATCATCTAGTAACGTTATAAGCAACAATCCAACTTTTCAGAAAGCTTATTTAAAAACCTCGAAATAAACAACGTAGTGCGTAGTTTTGTCAATAAATTTACATTTTTGCTCATAATTCGAAAAATACAATGAATTCAAACGTCGTTTTCGGTATGGTGAAGTTATTTGACATCCTTTATAAGACTCTTGCCTTACAATTGGTCTAAATCCATTCTAAAGCCCAAAACCAAGGGTGGCCCATTCTGCCCCCCCTGCGACTACAATAAATTTTAGGGTTTACAATTAACATTTAAATATCCGGTCAAACTCCATTGGTTTCCACCTGTGAAGGAGTTTGGTTGATCCTGGCAAGAGAAATCTGAAATGATATAAAAGTGCATAGATTATGGCGATTAAGGCAAAATTATAGAATAAAGATAATTGTGTCGGAAATGTTTCCCCGCCCGTGTGGATCAATCGGACCGCGCACTGGACTCACAATCCAGAGGTCGACGGTTCGAATCCCGCGGCGGGCGCTCTAAAATTCTTTGTGTAAATATGGGTATTCGGCGCCGTCGCTCCGTGCCATACTTTCATACACTTAGGAGCCCAGGGCGGCGAAGTCCTTGTAGATAAAAAGGAAGACACTAGTGGTTGGTACTAGCAATGGTGGCCGACAGCTAAGTGTAGGGAGGATACACGCTAGAACCCGGTACCAACGTCCGCCGGGTTGATGGGCCACCTCGTCGGCAGGTTGACGGCCTGAATGTTACAATCATCGACGAATTCCTGCCTGTTGGACTCCTGGATCGCTGAAAGCGGCTGCACGCGATTATTATAATTCAGCGAACAAAACTCCTTTCGCCACAGCCGCAGCAACCTTTCTTCCGGATCGTCCGGTTCCATCGATTCTCATGCCCCAGCCGCCGGTCGGTGGAAGACCCCAGGGCGTTGCAGAAGTTCTCGTCTCGCCAGCTGAGTCTCGTCATCGCCGGCTGCTGTATCGGCAGCCTGTTGCTCGAATCGTTAGCGCTGGACGGCCGGATCGTTTAACGCGATGGCCGGTAGTGTTGCAAGCGGTGACCCACAGTTTAGGTGGGCGAAGGATTGGGTTTTGTTTAAATATTACGTCCAGAGATTTGCGTGATAAAGTCCCCAAAAGTTTGATTTCAGCGAAATATTTGTATTTATTTCTATTTGACCATGAGTGACCACTTCTGAAACATTCATCCTAATTATGTTATGTTGGTTTAAACCTGTTTGAAATAACATTTTTTTTAACTCGGATTTTTTTTCTCCCCATTAAGCTTTTTTGAAATAAATATATAGTTTATTTCTTTCTAACATTAAAAAACAGGTTTTGTCTTTTCTATCCTGTTTCCACTTCTTTCAGATTTTATTAATCTTTAATTTTAATCATCACTACCGTCATCTAAACACACTCCGCTGCGCAGATGCTTAGTTCGATCCACCCCCGCAAGTCGTCCAGTGTTGTTGTGTCGCGTCGAGCTGTCGGCTGACTCCGGAGGCCGGAAGTAGCGCGAAAAATCCAGCGATTGAGCTCCCTGTTGGACATGAAATGAAACATCAGTTTCAGGACGATTATTTCTGTTTATGGTCTAAACATACTCCACTGCGCAGATGCTTGACCCAATCTCACCCCCCAGACCCAATGTCACCCCTGATAACGGTACGTTGTTTTGTTGGAATTCCGTTTTTTTTTTTTTTGCAAATTAGGTGAATTCCCAACTTTTACCCGACTAGAGCCCTGTAAACAAAAAACTAATAACAAACGAACCTTTTGACTCCACCAGCAGCACATGGCTTTTCGGAAATATTCCGGTTCTCCCGTTTAACAAGCCCGTCCACCACTCCTTGCCCGGGTCCATGGACAAGATCGTAATCATGTCCCCCCGTTTTATCTGTAACTTGTCGCCGGTGGCCGGGGTGAATGCGCGCATCGCAAGACACTTTTGTCCTGCTGCACCAGTGGTGGCCACTGGTCCATCGGTGGATCGATTTGTGGACAATCTTCGGCAGACTCTTCCTTCGCTTCAACGCCACCGGTGGCAACTAGTTGAGCGTACGTAAACATCGATTTTTTTGGGAAAAAAAGGTTCGGAAAACTTTTTTAAAATTTACTTGCTCTCACTTTAGGTTTGTTTTGATTTATCGAACACGTTGATTAAAACCTGGAGAAATATGGGTAATATATCTTTATTGAGGTGGATTAGCATGGGGCGAAAATTTTAACAAAGTCATGTACAGATTTGAGCGCGTTGCTCAGGCTCTCACAATTTGACAAGTAATGGAAGCCTCTCAGTGAGCTACGGCACTTCTCTTTAAGGTTCTCTAGTGCTGGCAAACAGTCAACCGTCGTAGCCAGACTGCGAGCGAGCGTTATCAACACATTATAGGAAAACATAAAAGATTACTCACAGAACGAAGCACTATATCTACACTGTGCTTCGCTGGTGTTCTGCTGCAGAAAGTGTCTGCAGATGACTCTGATAAGCTCTAGAGCCTGGGTAAATGCAGAAAAATCTCAAAAATTAAATCACTAAATTTATGTTTTCCAAAATGCATAGAATAACTTCTAACAACCGCGACCCACAGGGTGTAGGGGTAGGCGTGATTGCCTCTCACCCAGTCGGCCTGGGTTCGATCCCAGACGGGTCCCGGTGGCATTTTTCGAGAAGAGATTTTTCTGATCACGCCTTCCGTCGGACGGGGAAGTAAAATGTTGGCCCCGGTCTAACCTAAAGGATTAGGTCGTTAGCTCAGTCCAGATGTAGGAGTCGTCTCCCTGGGTTCTGTCGCAGTGGAGTCGCTGGTAGGCAGTTGGACTCACAATCCAAAGGTCGTCAGTTTGAATCCCGGGGTGTAAAATGAGGTTTGTGGGTCCTAAAATGAAGCTTTGATTGCTGATATTATTGTTTACAGCAATAAAGCTTATTTTTCTGAGTACAATGACCCTTTGTACGACCACAAAGAGTTTAGAATGGATTTTTAAATCAATTTGGCAAAATCAACCTCGCGGTCCTTCTTGACAGAAAAATTCCTACTTGACAGCTCGTTCCAAGGGGACCATAGTTGATCCATCGAAAAAATGTTGTCTTGACAATATTTTTTTGCATTAAAATGAAAAAAAGTGATCAGAAATTGTGTTCAATCGTGTTTTTTACCGTTGTACTTAAAAATTTACATAGGGCTTTAGTACCCAATTGCCTCAACAATCAAGCCTTCGGACACCTAATTTTGAGTAGGGATCTTGCATTCGAGAACGCCAAGGCAATGAATAACATAACTTTAACATAACTTCTAACAAATAAATTTCAAATTTCAAGCCTAATTTTCAATATTTTTAAACAAAAGTAGTTTATGCAAAAAAAGGATTTTTTCAGCACGAGTCGTACATTTATCCAACGAGGTTCACCGAGTTGATTAAATACGAAGAGTGCTGAAAAAATCGAGTTTTGTAACGAGTTCCATACAACATTTTTTGCAATTCCGAAAAACACCTATTGAGTGAAATTTTAAGTAAAATTTTCGTGTATTTTGTCAATAAATCGTTTGAATAATTTTTTTTTTTTGAAAAGTGTTACTTTTCCAAACATGTGAACAAGAACTTTTCAGCATTTATTTTGAAAAGTGTTGCTATTCGATTCTGTTATTTTTGGTACAGAAAAGTAGGCTATTTCGTCGTTCAAGACTGAAAGGAAAAGTAAGTAGTTTCACGATGGAATTGCAAAATAGTAGGAAAAGCAAATTTCCTGTCATTCTTGAACGACGAAATAGCCTACTTTTCGATACCAAAAATAACAGAATCGAATAGCAACACTTTTCAAAATAAATGCTTAAAAGTTCTACTTTTCAGCACTCAAATGGGTGCTGAAAAGTTGAACTTTTCAGCACTTGTTTCGAAAAGTAACACTTTTCAACATTTTTTTGATTTAAACGATTTATTGACAAAATACATGAAAATTGTGTATGGAACTCGCTGCAAAACTTGATTTTTTCAGCACTCTTCGTATTTATCCAACTCGGTGAACCTCGTTGGATAAATGTACGACTCGTGCTGAAAAAATCCTTGCAACTTGTTGCAATGTTCAACTTTTCAGCATCCATTTCAGTGCTGAAAAATAGAACTTTTCAGCATTTGTTTTGAAAAGGGTTACTATTCGATTCTGTTATTTTTGGTACAGAAAAGTAGGCTGTTTCGTCGTTCAAGAATGACAGGAAAACATTATTACGAAATGCTTTACACATTGTAACAGTAGTAGTCCTCTCCGTTTTCGCAAGTCGACTTTTCTTTGTTTATTTTTTTATTTTTTGATTTTGATGAAATTTCGTCCTTGTATTCCCTTTGTCAAAAAAGTAAGTCTCCACACAATTTTGTGGGCAGGTCATACAAAATGGGTATGTAAATGTATGCAATTCTGTACTTAGAGATGGTTTTTTTCTGATCGGTTAGGTGTCTTCGGTAATGTTATGATTATGAGTTATTATTAGGACTTTTTGGAAAAAAAATAGGTACACGAAAATAATCCGATTTCTTTTTTAAAACTTTTTATCACTTAAAGTTTGGTTCCCAAAATAGGTATTTTTTCTAAATTTGTTGATATGTTCTATATAGAGGACTAAAAAGACATCTTTCCAGCCATGGTTCATTAGGGTGGAATCGAAAATTGATTTTTTCAGCAACACATTCTTTGGGTCCCTTTTAGGGTTCCAACAACCTCCCAAAATTTGGAAGCGATTGGTTAAGCCCACGATTTGCACAAAGCTAATGAAATTTGTATGGAAATTATTATGGGAAAACTTGCATTTTCACATTTTTAAATTTACAAAATTCATGTTTTATTATTTCATGAAACTAACACCGTAGAAGTATAGTCCTGAATGTCCTGAACAAACAAATTTAATGTCCGAAAAACGGTCACTCCCGTCTCCACCGCGCACTAGGGAAAAAGAAAGGGATTTGGAAGACGGGAAGTGTTGATGATCCACTTTTTTAAGGGGGTAAGGGAAAATCTCCACGGTATCCCCAAATAAGTTTCGCTTGGAATTGGACGGTTTTTGGGAAGGTATAATCTCTAGGATACGCTTTAAGCAATGCACCAATGAAAATGGATTTTCCGACAAATTGTGAAGTTTTGGAGCTTTGGTGTCTTCAGAAGAGTTGTTGCACATTAGAAGGGGCAATTTTTGGTTTGGTTGAAAATTAGGGTGGTTCACGATTGAATGATTTTGAAAATCTAACTTTTCAGGAATATTTTTCGGGATTTTTTTCGACTTCTAGAAAGTTTCTGAGCTTGCCAATCCAAGCAACTTTGTCTAAGACACCAAATTTTATCTCGTATTGACATGGGAAATGCATGAAAAAAGTTTCAAAAGTTTCAAAAAAATACTAATTGTAAAATCGCTAAATAATTTGCGTATTGTATTTTTTTGTTTTTGAAAATAACACGTGGTATGCCGGTAGCGGCGATGTGGCCCAGCAAGAAGTAACCGGGAAAGATCTCTTCACCTTGCCGGAGTTTTTTGCTCTAGCGGGTGAGATGATAACGCAGTTTCGGACCTGCCGTAACAAGGCGGAACAATTTCTGGCCCTCGGGGAGCTAATGATTGAGTACATCTTCAAGAGATTAAAAAAACTGTTTAAGCTTTTTTCTATTTCTATCCCCTTTCCTTCGCAATTTCAGCAAGTTTTTTTTTCTAATTTTTTTGCTTACTTTTGGTAATCTCTTAGTTATAAACAATAATTGTTCCAAAATGGATTGAGATTTAACACACAGCTGAAAGGAACTCCAAAACTCTGTTATGTACTACGAATGAACTAATTGTAACATGATTATTCACTAATAAAACAATAACAAGTATTACGTCTACTTTTGATAAGTGGTCCCAGAATTCAACAATTGTATAAAGCAAAAAAGTTTCCTTTTTAATCGAAAATACAAAAATAAACAATCGATTATACAAGTTGTTTCTTTGCCAACATTAATTTTCGACAATAATTTCTTTGACCCCTAGATTTTTCGAGAAATTTTTAAGTCAGAGGAAGGGAAGATTAAACTTGAAATAAAATATGCAATATTTTTTAATTAGGAGAACAGTTGTTAGGAGTTAGGAGTAGAGCGTCCAATTTCCCGGGGTTACAAAATTTCCGGGAAACGGGAAATTTTCAGCAAATTTCCCGGGAAATCCCGGGAATTCCCGGGAAATTCTAAATTAATCGAAAATTGTTCTGATCCTGGTTTTGGTCAATATTTTGCAACAAAATAGTATTAAATAGCAATTCTAATGGTCAGAATAAGTGTAAGGTTCACTTAATGCCTTGACTGCTTGTAAAAAAACATACAACTTCAGGAAAATATATAAATTTTCTAAATTCGTTCGCTCAAAATATAATGTTTAGTATTTTGTATTGATAAGAAATAGCCAGGTATATGTTTTTTCATGGCAAATATTTTATTCAGAACAAATTTTACTGGATTAATCTCATGAATAAATATATAAGCATTGAATTTACCTTAAAAATCTGCTATTCACTCGAAATACCATTTTTATGTAATTACAACTTCCAGTTTTCAAATGTTTGGAACGAGTATTTGAAATATGTTTACATTTTTTGAAGTAGTTTTTTAATGATATTTTTAATGATTCGGCCTAATAAAAGACTTCGGTAAAAAGAATTTTCATAGAAAAAAAAGTTGTTTAGTAGTTTCAGATTTAAACTTCACGCCCTTGGTACGCTAAAAAAATGAGTTCGCGTAAACGTGAACAGAGCTCATGCCAACGGGAACCAGGAAGAAAACTATTCAACTTGTATAGTGCATTGCACCATGAAAGTGAACAGTTTTCTTCCTGGTTCCCGTTGGCATGAGATCTGTTCACGTTTACGCGAACTAATTTTTTTGAGTGTAGCTCAAGTGCTCTATAAATTTTTAACTTTTGACTGTAATTTCTCGAATACTTTTGAACAAATTAACCTAATAATTTGGTAATGGGAAACAAAACAAAAAAAATCAATTTTGATCTTGGCGGAAAGAGTTACCTTATTTTCAAATGATATAACAAGAATTTTTGCTTAAAAAGCTTACCAAAATTTTAATAGTTTATTTTTAATATCGTAAGTTTATTCATAATATCGTACAAGATCTATACCTAGTTGTGAATGCTTCAGAAATTATTATCATCTGAAATAAATCTTGACATAAAATTTTTAGACGAACTGATAAGTTCAATAAGAACAGTAAATTGAATTTATTAAAATAAGTTTTTTTATTTTGATTTTTTTTTTGAAAGTTTAAAAAATGTATCAGAAAGTTGAGAAAATGTATACTTCCGCTTGAATTTCGGGAATTCCCGGGAAATTTACAAATTTCCCGGGAAACGGGAAATATTTTTTTTCGGGAAATCCCGGGAATTCCCGGGAATTTTTTTCCCGGGATGGGAAATTGGACGCTCTAGTTAGGAGCGAGTACTTAACCTGCCAAACATAAGAGCAATTCTCCTACTTGAGCTTTTTCTGAAAAAAATGAAATCGGGAGTTGAACAATGTCAAGAAAATTCAGGGGGCGGTTTTATTTAAAGGTTTAAAAATTAAATTTAATTTGTGAATCTTAAAAAAAAACTATATTACACAAAGTTGCATTAAAATATACATTTTGATCTATAACACTCCTCCGTCCAAGGCATATTTCACTTACACGGACGACCAAGCCTCCGAAACAGTTGCTTCGCTAAATTCAACTCGCTCGCATTTGGCTCCATTTCAACCAATCTTGATCGTTCTTGCAGCATTCGAACCGGTAGGATTTCAAGATTCTTCTGAAACAAGAACGAACTTGATCCGACTTACCTGCTAGTCACACCGACTAAATTCGTCGAAGCAACTCTTTTTAGGCGCTCGTTTTAGGGAACACACCATGGCCAAATCAACAAGAAAGCATTAAAATTTGAAATCAACCATTCAAATCTAACTAATTTGGGGTCGCTGAACACGAATATGACACTTAGAATATTCCAAAATTCAGAAATTCAGAAATCCAAGATGGCGGCCAATATGGCGCCTGTAGTATATTGGGAATATTTATATGAGGGTGTAATAGCCATTCAACCACTCAAATGTAACTAATCTGAGGTCGCTGAACAAGAATATGACACTTAGAAAATCCCAAAGTATTCAGAAATCCAGAAATCCAAGATGGCGGCCAATATGGCGCCTGTAGTATATTGGGAATATTTATGAGGGTGTAATAGCCATTCAACCAATCAAATGTAAATAATCTGAGGTCGCTGAACAAGAATATGACACTTAGAAAATCCCAAAGTATTCAGAAATCCAGAAATCCAAGATGGCGGCCAATATGGCGCCTGTAGTATATTGGGAATATTTATATGAGGGTGTAATAGCCATTCAACCACTCAAATCTAACTAATTTGAGGTCGCTGAACAAGAATATGACACTTAAAAAATCCCAAAGTATTCAAAAATCCAGAAATCCAAGATGGCGGCCATAATGGCGCCTGTAGTATATTGGGAATATTTTTTTGAGGTTGTAATAGTAATTCAACCACTCAAATGTAACTAATTTGGGGTCGCTGAACACGAATATGGCACTTGGTATATTCCAAAGTATTATGAAATTCAGAAATCCAAGATGGCGGCCAATATGGCGCCTGTAGTATATTGGGAATATTTATTTGAGGTTGTAATAAAGATTCAACCACTCAAATCTAACTGATTTGAGGTTGCTGAACATGAATATGACACTTTGTATAATCCAAAGTATTCAGAAATCCAGAAATCCAAGATGGCGGCCAATATGGCGCCTGTAGTATATTGGGAATATTTATATGAGGTGTAATAGTGATTCAACCACTCAAATCTAACTAATTTGAGGTCGCTGAACAAGAATATGACACTTAGAATATCCCAAAGTATTCAGAAATTCAGAAATCCAAGATGGTTGCCAATATGGCGCCTGTAGTAAATTGGGAGTATTTATTTGGGGTTGTAAAAGCCATTCAACCACTCAAATCCAACTAATTTGGGGTCGCTGAACACGAATATGACACTTGGTATATTCCAAAGTATTATGAAATTCAGAAATTCAAGATGGCGGCCAATATGGCGCCTGTGGTATATTGGAAATATTGATTTGAGGTTGTAATAGTAATTCAACATCTTAAATCTAAATAATTTGAAGTCACTGAACACGAATATGACACTTAGAATATCCCAAAGTATTCAGAAATCCAGAAATCTAAGATGGCTGCCAAAATGGCGCCTGTAGTATGTTGGGAATATTTTTTTTTTCTGGATTTCTGAATACTTCGCGATATTCGTGTTCAGCGACTCCAAATTAGTTGGATTTGAGTGGTTGAATGGCTATTACACCCTCAAATAAATATTCCCAATATACTACAGGCGCCTTATAACCGCCATCTTGGATTTATGAATTTCATATTGGAATATACCAAGTGTCATATTCGTGTTCAGCGACCCCAAATAGTTAGATTTAGTGGTTGAATATTACACCCTCAAATAAATATTCCCAAATTCTACAGGCGCCATATTAACCGCCATATTAATTTCTGGATTTCTGAATACTTTGGATTATACCAAGTGTCATATTCTTGTTTAGCAACCTCAAATCAGTTAGATTTGAGTGGTTGAATCTTTATTACAACCTCAAATAAATATTCCCAATATACAGGCGCCATATTGGCATATCTTGGATTTCTGATTTCATAATACTTTGGAATATACCAAGTGTCATATTCGTGTTCAGCGACCCCAAATAGTTAGATTTGAGTGGTTGAATAACTAATACCCAATATTCTACAGGCGCCATATTCCGCCATCTTGGATTTATGGATTTCTGAATACTGGGATTTTCTAAGTGTCATATTCTTGTTCAGCGACCTCAAATAGTTAGATTTGAGTGGTTGAATGACTATTACACCCTCAAATATATGTTCCCAATATACTACAGGCGCCATATTGGCCGCCATCTTGGATTTCTGAATACTTTGGGATTTTCTAAGTGTCATATTCTTGTTCAGCGACCTCAGATTAGTTACATTTGATTGGTTGAATGGCTATTACACCTCATATAAATATTCCCAATACTACAGGCGCCATATTGCCGCCATCTTGGATTTCTGGATTTCTGAATACTGGGATTTTCTAAGTGTCATATTCTTGTTCAGCGACCTCAGATTAGTTACATTTGATTGGTTGAATGGCTATTACACCCTCTTATAAATATTCCCAATATACTACAGGCGCCATATTGGCCGCCATCTTGGATTATGGATTTCTGAATACTTTGGGATTTTCTAAGTGTCATATTCTTGTTCAGCGACCTCAGATTAGTTACATTTGATTGGTTGAATGGCTATTACACCCTCTTATAAATATTCCCAATATACTACAGGCGCCATATTGGCCGCCATCTTGGATTATGGATTTCTGAATACTTTGGGATTTTCTAAGTGTCATATTCTTGTTCAGCGACCTCAGATTAGTTACATTTGATTGGTTGAATGGCTATTACACCCTCATATAAATATTCCCAATATACTACAGGCGCCATATTGGCCGCCATCTTGGATTTCTGGATTTCTGAATACTTTGGGATTTTCTAAGTGTCATATTCTTGTTCAGCGACCTCAAATTAGTTAGATTTGAGTGGTTGAATGACTATTACACCCTCAAATATATGTTCCCAATATACTACAGGCGCCATATTGGCCGCCATCTTGGATTTATGGATTTCTGAATACTTTGGGATTTTCTAAGTGTCATATTCTTGTTCAGCGACCTCAGATTAGTTACATTTGATTGGTTGAATGGCTATTACACCCTCATATAAATATTCCCAATATACTACAGGCGCCATATTGGCCGCCATCTTGGATTTCTGGATTTCTGAATACTTTGGGATTTTCTAAGTGTCATATTCTTGTTCAGCGACCTCAGATTAGTTACATTTGATTGGTTGAATGGCTATTACACCCTCATATAAATATTCCCAATATACTACAGGCGCCATATTGGCCGCCATCTTGGATTTCTGCATTTCTGAATACTTTGGGATTTTCTAAGTGTCATATTCTTGTTCAGCGACCTCAAATTAGTTAGATTTGAGTGGTTGAATGGCTATTACACCCTCATATAAATATTCCCAATATACTACAGGCGCCATATTGGCCGCCATCTTGGATTATGGATTTCTGAATACTTTGGGATTTTCTAAGTGTCATATTCTTGTTCAGCGACCTCAGATTAGTTACATTTGATTGGTTGAATGGCTATTACACCCTCATATAAATATACCCAATATACTACAGGCGCCATATTGGCCGCCATCTTGGATTTCTGGATTTCTGAATACTTTGGGATTTTCTAAGTGTCATATTCTTGTTCAGCGACCTCAGATTAGTTACATTTGAGTGGTTGAATGGCTATTACACCCTCATATAAATATTCCCAATATACTACAGGCGCCATATTGGCCGCCATCTTGGATTATGGATTTCTGAATACTTTGGAATTTTCTAAGTGTCATATTCTTGTTCAGCGACCTCAAATTAGTTAGATTTGAGTGGTTGAATGACTATTACACCCTCAAATATATGTTCCAAATATACTACAGGCGCCATATTGGCCGCCATCTTGGATTTCTGGATTTCTGAATACTTTGGGATTTTCTAAGTGTCATATTCTTGTTCAGCGACCTCAAATTAGTTAGATTTGAGTGGTTGAATGACTATTACACCCTCAAATATATGTTCCCAATATACTACAGGCGCCATATTGGCCGCCATCTTGGATTTCTGGATTTCTGAATACTTTGGGATTTTCTAAGTGTCATATTCTTGTTCAGAGACCTCAAATTAGTTAGATTTGAGTGGTTGAATGACTATTACACCCTCAAATATATGTTCCCAATATACTACAGGCGCCATATTGGCCGCCATCTTGGATTTCTGGATTTCTGAATACTTTGGGATTTTCTAAGTGTCATATTCTTGTTCAGCGACCTCAAATTAGTTAGATTTGAGTGGTTGAATGACTATTACACCCTCAAATATATGTTCCCAATATACTACAGGCGCCATATTGGCCGCCATCTTGGATTTCTGGATTTCTGAATACTTTGGGATTTTCTAAGTGTCATATTCTTGTTCAGAGACCTCAAATTAGTTAGATTTGAGTGGTTGAATGACTATTACACCCTCAAATATATGTTCCCAATATACTACAGGCGCCATATTGGCCGCCATCTTGGATTTCTGGATTTCTGAATACTTTGGGATTTTCTAAGTGTCATATTCTTGTTCAGCGACCTCAAATTAGTTAGATTTGAGTGGTTGAATGACTATTACACCCTCAAATATATGTTCCCAATATACTACAGGCGCCATATTGGCCGCCATCTTGGATTTCTGGATTTCTGAATACTTTGGGATTTTCTAAGTGTCATATTCTTGTTCAGAGACCTCAAATTAGTTAGATTTGAGTGGTTGAATGACTATTACACCCTCAAATATATGTTCCCAATATACTACAGGCGCCATATTGGCCGCCATCTTGGATTTCTGGATTTCTGAATACTTTGGGATTTTCTAAGTGTCATATTCTTGTTCAGAGACCTCAAATTAGTTAGATTTGAGTGGTTGAATGACTATTACACCCTCAAATATATGTTCCCAATATACTACAGGCGCCATATTGGCCGCCATCTTGGATTTCTGGATTTCTGAATACTTTGGGATTTTCTAAGTGTCATATTCTTGTTCAGCGACCTCAAATTAGTTAGATTTGAGTGGTTGAATGACTATTACACCCTCAAATATATGTTCCCAATATACTACAGGCGCCATATTGGCCGCCATCTTGGATTTCTGGATTTCTGAATACTTTGGGATTTTCTAAGTGTCATATTCTTGTTCAGCGACCTCAAATTAGTTAGATTTGAGTGGTTGAATGACTATTACACCCTCAAATATATGTTCCCAATATACTACAGGCGCCATATTGGCCGCCATCTTGGATTTCTGGATTTCTGAATACTTTGGGATTTTCTAAGTGTCATATTCTTGTTCAGAGACCTCAAATTAGTTAGATTTGAGTGGTTGAATGACTATTACACCCTCAAATATATGTTCCCAATATACTACAGGCGCCATATTGGCCGCCATCTTGGATTTCTGGATTTCTGAATACTTTGGGATTTTCTAAGTGTCATATTCTTGTTCAGAGACCTCAAATTAGTTAGATTTGAGTGGTTGAATGACTATTACACCCTCAAATATATGTTCCCAATATACTACAGGCGCCATATTGGCCGCCATCTTGGATTTCTGGATTTCTGAATACTTTGGGATTTTCTAAGTGTCATATTCTTGTTCAGAGACCTCAAATTAGTTAGATTTGAGTGGTTGAATGACTATTACACCCTCAAATATATGTTCCCAATATACTACAGGCGCCATATTGGCCGCCATCTTGGATTTCTGGATTTCTGAATACTTTGGGATTTTCTAAGTGTCATATTCTTGTTCAGCGACCTCAAATTAGTTAGATTTGAGTGGTTGAATGACTATTACACCCTCAAATATATGTTCCCAATATACTACAGGCGCCATATTGGCCGCCATCTTGGATTCTGGATTTCTGAATACTTTGGGATTTTCTAAGTGTCATATTCTTGTTCAGCGACCTCAAATTAGTTAGATTTGAGTGGTTGAATGACTATTACACCCTCAAATATATGTTCCCAATATACTACAGGCGCCATATTGGCCGCCATCTTGGATTTCTGGATTTCTGAATACTTTGGGATTTTCTAAGTGTCATATTCTTGTTCAGAGACCTCAAATTAGTTAGATTTGAGTGGTTGAATGACTATTACACCCTCAAATATATGTTCCCAATATACTACAGGCGCCATATTGGCCGCCATCTTGGATTATGGATTTCTGAATACTTTGGGATTTTCTAAGTGTCATATTCTTGTTCAGCGACCTCAGATTAGTTACATTTGATTGGTTGAATGGCTATTACACCCTCATATAAATATTCCCAATATACTACAGGCGCCATATTGGCCGCCATCTTGGATTTCTGGATTTCTGAATACTTTGGGATTTTCTAAGTGTCATATTCTTGTTCAGCGACCTCAGATTAGTTACATTTGATTGGTTGAATGGCTATTACACCCTCATATAAATATTCCCAATATACTACAGGCGCCATATTGGCCGCCATCTTGGATTTCTGCATTTCTGAATACTTTGGGATTTTCTAAGTGTCATATTCTTGTTCAGCGACCTCAAATTAGTTAGATTTGAGTGGTTGAATGGCTATTACACCCTCATATAAATATTCCCAATATACTACAGGCGCCATATTGGCCGCCATCTTGGATTGGATTTCTGAATACTTTGGGATTTTCTAAGTGTCATATTCTTGTTCAGCGACCTCAGATTAGTTACATTTGATTGGTTGAATGGCTATTACACCCTCATATAAATATACCCAATATACTACAGGCGCCATATTGGCCGCCATCTTGGATTTATGGATTTCTGAATACTTTGGAATTTTCTAAGTGTCATATTCTTGTTCAGCGACCTCAAATTAGTTAGATTTGAGTGGTTGAATGACTATTACACCCTCAAATATATGTTCCAAATATACTACAGGCGCCATATTGGCCGCCATCTTGGATTTCTGGATTTCTGAATACTTTGGGATTTTCTAAGTGTCATATTCTTGTTCAGAGACCTCAAATTAGTTAGATTTGATTGGTTGAATGGCTATTACACCCTCATATAAATATACCCAATATACTACAGGCGCCATATTGGCCGCCATCTTGGATTTCTGCATTTCTGAATACTTTGGGATTTTCTAAGTGTCATATTCTTGTTCAGCGACCTCAGATTAGTTACATTTGATTGGTTGAATGGCTATTACACCCTCATATAAATATACCCAATATACTACAGGCGCCATATTGGCCGCCATCTTGGATTTCTGCATTTCTGAATACTTTGGGATTTTCTAAGTGTCATATTCTTGTTCAGCGACCTCAAATTAGTTAGATTTGAGTGGTTGAATGGCTATTACACCCTCATATAAATATTCCCAATATACTACAGGCGCCATATTGGCCGCCATCTTGGATTTATGGATTTCTGAATACTTTGGGATTTTCTAAGTGTCATATTCTTGTTCAGCGACCTCAGATTAGTTACATTTGATTGGTTGAATGGCTATTACACCCTCATATAAATATACCCAATATACTACAGGCGCCATATTGGCCGCCATCTTGGATTTATGGATTTCTGAATACTTTGGAATTTTCTAAGTGTCATATTCTTGTTCAGCGACCTCAAATTAGTTAGATTTGAGTGGTTGAATGACTATTACACCCTCAAATATATGTTCCAAATATACTACAGGCGCCATATTGGCCGCCATCTTGGATTTCTGGATTTCTGAATACTTTGGGATTTTCTAAGTGTCATATTCTTGTTCAGCGACCTCAGATTAGTTACATTTGATTGGTTGAATGGCTATTACACCCTCATATAAATATACCCAATATACTACAGGCGCCATATTGGCCGCCATCTTGGATTTCTGGATTTCTGAATACTTTGGGATTTTCTAAGTGTCATATTCTTGTTCAGCGACCTCAGATTAGTTACATTTGAGTGGTTGAATGGCTATTACACCCTCATATAAATATTCCCAATATACTACAGGCGCCATATTGGCCGCCATCTTGGATTTATGGATTTCTGAATACTTTGGAATTTTCTAAGTGTCATATTCTTGTTCAGCGACCTCAAATTAGTTAGATTTGAGTGGTTGAATGACTATTACACCCTCAAATATATGTTCCAAATATACTACAGGCGCCATATTGGCCGCCATCTTGGATTTCTGGATTTCTGAATACTTTGGGATTTTCTAAGTGTCATATTCTTGTTCAGCGACCTCAAATTAGTTAGATTTGAGTGGTTGAATGACTATTACACCCTCAAATATATGTTCCCAATATACTACAGGCGCCATATTGGCCGCCATCTTGGATTTCTGGATTTCTGAATACTTTGGGATTTTCTAAGTGTCATATTCTTGTTCAGAGACCTCAAATTAGTTAGATTTGAGTGGTTGAATGACTATTACACCCTCAAATATATGTTCCCAATATACTACAGGCGCCATATTGGCCGCCATCTTGGATTTCTGGATTTCTGAATACTTTGGGATTTTCTAAGTGTCATATTCTTGTTCAGCGACCTCAAATTAGTTAGATTTGAGTGGTTGAATGACTATTACACCCTCAAATATATGTTCCCAATATACTACAGGCGCCATATTGGCCGCCATCTTGGATTTCTGGATTTCTGAATACTTTGGGATTTTCTAAGTGTCATATTCTTGTTCAGAGACCTCAAATTAGTTAGATTTGAGTGGTTGAATGACTATTACACCCTCAAATATATGTTCCCAATATACTACAGGCGCCATATTGGCCGCCATCTTGGATTTCTGGATTTCTGAATGCTTTGGGATTTTCTAAGTGTCATATTCTTGTTCAGCGACCTCAGATTAGTTACTTTTGATTGGTTGAATGGCTATTACACCCTCATATAAATATTCCCAATATACTACAGGCGCCATATTGGCCGCCATCTTGGATTTCTGGATTTCTGAATACTTTGGGATTTTCTAAGTGTCATATTCTTGTTCAGCGACCTCAAATTAGTTAGATTTGAGTGGTTGAATGACTATTACACCCTCAAATATATGTTCCCAATATACTACAGGCGCCATATTGGCCGCCATCTTGGATTTCTGGATTTCTGAATGCTTTGGGATTTTCTAAGTGTCATATTCTTGTTCAGCGACCTCAGATTAGTTACTTTTGATTGGTTGAATGGCTATTACACCCTCATATAAATATTCCCAATATACTACAGGCGCCATATTGGCCGCCATCTTGGATTTCTGGATTTCTGAATACTTTGGGATTTTCTAAGTGTCATATTCTTGTTCAGCGACCTCAGATTAGTTACATTTGAGTGGTTGAATGGCTATTACACCCTCATATAAATATTCCCAATATACTACAGGCGCCATATTGGCCGCCATCTTGGATTTCTGAATTTCTGAATTCTTTGGAATATTCTAAGTGTCATATTCGTGTTCAGCGACCCCAAATTAGTTAAATTTGAATGGTTGATTTCAAATTTTAATGCTTTCTTGTTGATTTGGCCATGGTGTGTTCCCTAAAACGAGCGCCTAAAAGAGTTGCTTCGACGAATTTAGTCGGTGTGACTAGCAGGTAAGTCGGATCAAGTTCGTTCTTGTTTCAGAAGAATCTTGAAATCCTACCGGTTCGAATGCTGCAAGAACGATCAAGATTGGTTTAAATGGGGCCAAATGCGAGCGAGTTGAAATTAGCGAAGCAACGGTTTCGGAGGCTTGGACGGAGGAGTGTTAAGGGGTAGAAAACACATGTAGAAAATCACAAAATTTCAAATTTCAGAAAATTCACTAAATTACTAAAAAGATGATTTTCAATCACTCCTGAAAGTTTCATGAAAATATTCCGTGACTAAACTGAGTAAGAGACGATTCAAGTCCACATTATTGCCATACGCAAAGCGAACTGTTAAAATTTGTGAACGTTTTTCTCTAAACACCAAGTTGATTTACGGGTGCCACGATATCTTGAGATGGGGTGGACCAAATTGGCTGAAATTTGGGGTGAAGACTCCCAAGACATATCCCGTGTGCATGACGAAGCCCGATTTTGAAATTTTACTTTTTTAAAAAATATATAAATCAAAAACAGACGATTTTTTGTATGAAAAACAAAAAAAAAATTTTTTTCTTTTTAAGAAAAAAACCTTTTGAAAATCGGCTTTCGTCATGCACACAGGACTGGTTTAACGAGTCTTCACCAAAATTATGAGCCAATTTGGTCAAAGTAGTGTTGAGATATCGTGGCACAGGTTTTTTGAAACTGCTAACTTAACATAGCTATAATGCCCATGTTTGCATAAATGTCCCATATGCAAAAACAGCAAGCTGAGAAAAACGCAGTTGAAGTTTGTCCCATACGTAAGGCTACGTGTGAAATTTTCGCGAGAAAACTGGATTTCCTCCTGATTTCTATAACAAAGTACTAGATGTTATAGGCTCTTTTGAAATAGCACACGATTTTGAACCAAACTGTATCAATAACTCGAAATCGATGAAAATACATATGGGACATTTATGCGATCATGGGCAGTATATCTCAGCAATGGTACATCCAAATGTCTTCATATTTATTTTGTTAACACTCCTCCGTCCAAGCCTCCGAAACCGTTGCTTCGCTAATTTCAACTCGCTCGCATTTGGCCCCATTTAAACCAATCTTGATCGTTCTTGCAGCATTCGAACCGGTAGGATTTCAAGATTCTTCTGAAACAAGAACGAACTTGATCCGACTTACCTGCTAGTCACACCGACTAAATTCGTCGAAGCAACTCTTTTTAGGCGCTCGTTTTAGGGAACACACCATGGCCAAATCAACAAGAAAGCATTAAAATTTGAAATCAACCATTCAAATTTAACTAATTTGGGGTCGCTGAACACGAATATGACACTTAGAATATTCCAAAGAATTCAGAAATTCAGAAATCCAAGATGGCGGCCAATATGGCGCCTGTAGTATATTGGGAATATTTATATGAGGGTGTAATAGCCATTCAACCACTCAAATGTAACTAATCTGAGGTCGCTGAACAAGAATATGACACTTAGAAAATCCCAAAGTATTCAGAAATCCAGAAATCCAAGATGGCGGCCAATATGGCGCCTGTAGTATATTGGGAATATTTATATGAGGGTGTAATAGCCATTCAACCAATCAAAAGTAACTAATCTGAGGTCGCTGAACAAGAATAT
Organism: Culex quinquefasciatus; assembly: GCF_015732765.1. NCBI lineage: Eukaryota > Metazoa > Arthropoda > Insecta > Diptera > Culicidae > Culex > Culex quinquefasciatus. The sequence goes on along the minus strand of NC_051863.1, from coordinate 17,666,543 downwards.
GACACTTAGAAAATCCCAAAGCATTCAGAAATCCAGAAATCCAAGATGGCGGCCAATATGGCGCCTGTAGTATATTGGGAACATATATTTGAGGGTGTAATAGTCATTCAACCACTCAAATCTAACTAATTTGAGGTCGCTGAACAAGAATATGACACTTAGAAAATCCCAAAGTATTCAGAAATCCAGAAATCCAAGATGGCGGCCAATATGGCGCCTGTAGTATATTGGGAATATTTATATGAGGGTGTAATAGCCATTCAACCAATCAAAAGTAACTAATCTGAGGTCGCTGAACAAGAATATGACACTTAGAAAATCCCAAAGCATTCAGAAATCCAGAAATCCAAGATGGCGGCCAATATGGCGCCTGTAGTATATATATATTTGAGGGTGTAATAGTCATTCAACCACTCAAATCTAACTAATTTGAGGTCTCTGAACAAGAATATGACACTTAGAAAATCCCAAAGTATTCAGAAATCCAGAAATCCAAGATGGCGGCCAATATGGCGCCTGTAGTATATTGGGAACATATATTTGAGGGTGTAATAGTCATTCAACCACTCAAATCTAACTAATTTGAGGTCGCTGAACAAGAATATGACACTTAGAAAATCCCAAAGTATTCAGAAATCCAGAAATCAAGATGGCGGCCAATATGGCGCCTGTAGTATATTGGGAACATATATTTGAGGGTGTAATAGTCATTCAACCACTCAAATCTAACTAATTTGAGGTCGCTGAACAAGAATATGACACTTAGAAAATCCCAAAGTATTCAGAAATCCAGAAATCCAAGATGGCGGCCAATATGGCGCCTGTAGTATATTGGGAACATATATTTGAGGGTGTAATAGTCATTCAACCACTCAAATCTAACTAATTTGAGGTCTCTGAACAAGAATATGACACTTAGAAAATCCCAAAGTATTCAGAAATCCAGAAATCCAAGATGGCGGCCAATATGGCGCCTGTAGTATATTGGGAACATATATTTGAGGGTGTAATAGTCATTCAACCACTCAAATCTAACTAATTTGAGGTCTCTGAACAAGAATATGACACTTAGAAAATCCCAAAGTATTCAGAAATCCAGAAATCCAAGATGGCGGCCAATATGGCGCCTGTAGTATATTGGGAACATATATTTGAGGGTGTAATAGTCATTCAACCACTCAAATCTAACTAATTTGAGGTCGCTGAACAAGAATATGACACTTAGAAAATCCCAAAGTATTCAGAAATCCAGAAATCCAAGATGGCGGCCAATATGGCGCCTGTAGTATATTGGGAACATATATTTGAGGGTGTAATAGTCATTCAACCACTCAAATCTAACTAATTTGAGGTCTCTGAACAAGAATATGACACTTAGAAAATCCCAAAGTATTCAGAAATCCAGAAATCCAAGATGGCGGCCAATATGGCGCCTGTAGTATATTGGGAACATATATTTGAGGGTGTAATAGTCATTCAACCACTCAAATCTAACTAATTTGAGGTCGCTGAACAAGAATATGACACTTAGAAAATCCCAAAGTATTCAGAAATCCAGAAATCCAAGATGGCGGCCAATATGGCGCCTGTAGTATATTGGGAACATATATTTGAGGGTGTAATAGTCATTCAACCACTCAAATCTAACTAATTGAGGTCTCTGAACAAGAATATGACACTTAGAAAATCCCAAAGTATTCAGAAATCCAGAAATCCAAGATGGCGGCCAATATGGCGCCTGTAGTATATTGGGAACATATATTTGAGGGTGTAATAGTCATTCAACCACTCAAATCTAACTAATTTGAGGTCGCTGAACAAGAATATGACACTTAGAAAATCCCAAAGTATTCAGAAATCCAGAAATCCAAGATGGCGGCCAATATGGCGCCTGTAGTATATTGGAACATATATTTGAGGGTGTAATAGTCATTCAACCACTCAAATCTAACTAATTTGAGGTCGCTGAACAAGAATATGACACTTAGAAAATTCCAAAGTATTCAGAAATCCATAAATCCAAGATGGCGGCCAATATGGCGCCTGTAGTATATTGGGAATATTTATATGAGGGTGTAATAGCCATTCAACCACTCAAATGTAACTAATCTGAGGTCGCTGAACAAGAATATGACACTTAGAAAATCCCAAAGTATTCAGAAATCCAGAAATCCAAGATGGCGGCCAATATGGCGCCTGTAGTATATTGGGTATATTTATATGAGGGTGTAATAGCCATTCAACCAATCAAATGTAACTAATCTGAGGTCGCTGAACAAGAATATGACACTTAGAAAATCCCAAAGTATTCAGAAATCCATAAATCCAAGATGGCGGCCAATATGGCGCCTGTAGTATATTGGGAATATTTATATGAGGGTGTAATAGCCATTCAACCACTCAAATCTAACTAATTTGAGGTCGCTGAACAAGAATATGACACTTAGAAAATCCCAAAGTATTCAGAAATGCAGAAATCCAAGATGGCGGCCAATATGGCGCCTGTAGTATATTGGGAATATTTATATGAGGGTGTAATAGCCATTCAACCAATCAAATGTAACTAATCTGAGGTCGCTGAACAAGAATATGACACTTAGAAAATCCCAAAGTATTCAGAAATCCAGAAATCCAAGATGGCGGCCAATATGGCGCCTGTAGTATATTGGGAATATTTATATGAGGGTGTAATAGCCATTCAACCAATCAAATGTAACTAATCTGAGGTCGCTGAACAAGAATATGACACTTAGAAAATCCCAAAGTATTCAGAAATCCATAAATCCAAGATGGCGGCCAATATGGCGCCTGTAGTATATTGGGAACATATATTTGAGGGTGTAATAGTCATTCAACCACTCAAATCTAACTAATTTGAGGTCGCTGAACAAGAATATGACACTTAGAAAATCCCAAAGTATTCAGAAATCCAGAAATCCAAGATGGCGGCCAATATGGCGCCTGTAGTATATTGGGAATATTTATATGAGGGTGTAATAGCCATTCAACCAATCAAATGTAACTAATCTGAGGTCGCTGAACAAGAATATGACACTTAGAAAATCCCAAAGTATTCAGAAATCCATAAATCCAAGATGGCGGCCAATATGGCGCCTGTAGTATATTGGGAATATTTATAAGAGGGTGTAATAGCCATTCAACCAATCAAATGTAACTAATCTGAGGTCGCTGAACAAGAATATGACACTTAGAAAATCCCAAAGTATTCAGAAATCCATAAATCCAAGATGGCGGCCAATATGGCGCCTGTAGTATATTGGGAATATTTATAAGAGGGTGTAATAGCCATTCAACCAATCAAATGTAACTAATCTGAGGTCGCTGAACAAGAATATGACACTTAGAAAATCCCAAAGTATTCAGAAATCCAGAAATCCAAGATGGCGGCCAATATGGCGCCTGTAGTATATTGGGAATATTTATATGAGGGTGTAGCCATTCAACCAATCAAATGTAACTAATCTGAGGTCGCTGAACAAGAATATGACACTTAGAAAATCCCAAAGTATTCAGAAATCCAGAAATCCAAGATGGCGGCCAATATGGCGCCTGTAGTATATTGGGAACATATATTTGAGGGTGTAATAGTCATTCAACCACTCAAATCTAACTAATTTGAGGTCGCTGAACAAGAATATGACACTTAGAAAATCCCAAAGTATTCAGAAATCCATAAATCCAAGATGGCGGCCAATATGGCGCCTGTAGAATATTGGGAATATTTATTTGAGGGTGTAATAGCCATTCAACCACTCAAATCTAACTAATTTGGGGTCGCTGAACACGAATATGACACTTGGTATATTCCAAAGTATTATGAAACTCAGAAATCCAAGATAGCGGCCAATATGGCGCCTGTAGTATATTGGGAATATTTATTTGAGGTTGTAATAAAGATTCAACCACTCAAATCTAACTGATTTGAGGTTGCTAAACAAGAATATGACACTTGGTATAATCCAAAGTATTCAGAAATCCAGAAATCCAATATGGCGGCCAATATGGCGCCTGTAGAATTTTGGGAATATTTATTTGAGGGTGTAATAGCCATTCAACCACTCAAATCTAACTAATTTGGGGTCGCTGAACACGAATATGACACTTGGTATATTCCAATGTATTATGAAATTCATAAATCCAAGATGGCGGCCAATAAGGCGCCTGTAGTATATTGGGAATATTTATTTGAGGGTGTAATAGCCATTCAACCACTCAAATCCAACTAATTTGGAGTCGCTGAACACGAATATCGCGAAGTATTCAGAAATCCAGAAAAAAAAAATATTCCCAACATACTACAGGCGCCATTTTGGCAGCCATCTTAGATTTCTGGATTTCTGAATACTTTGGGATATTCTAAGTGTCATATTCGTGTTCAGTGACTTCAAATTATTTAGATTTAAGATGTTGAATTACTATTACAACCTCAAATCAATATTTCCAATATACCACAGGCGCCATATTGGCCGCCATCTTGAATTTCTGAATTTCATAATACTTTGGAATATACCAAGTGTCATATTCGTGTTCAGCGACCCCAAATTAGTTGGATTTGAGTGGTTGAATGGCTTTTACAACCCCAAATAAATACTCCCAATTTACTACAGGCGCCATATTGGCAACCATCTTGGATTTCTGAATTTCTGAATACTTTGGGATATTCTAAGTGTCATATTCTTGTTCAGCGACCTCAAATTAGTTAGATTTGAGTGGTTGAATCACTATTACACCCTCATATAAATATTCCCAATATACTACAGGCGCCATATTGGCCGCCATCTTGGATTTCTGGATTTCTGAATACTTTGGATTATACAAAGTGTCATATTCATGTTCAGCAACCTCAAATCAGTTAGATTTGAGTGGTTGAATCTTTATTACAACCTCAAATAAATATTCCCAATATACTACAGGCGCCATATTGGCCGCCATCTTGGATTTCTGAATTTCATAATACTTTGGAATATACCAAGTGCCATATTCGTGTTCAGCGACCCCAAATTAGTTACATTTGAGTGGTTGAATTACTATTACAACCTCAAAAAAATATTCCCAATATACTACAGGCGCCATTATGGCCGCCATCTTGGATTTCTGGATTTTTGAATACTTTGGGATTTTTTAAGTGTCATATTCTTGTTCAGCGACCTCAAATTAGTTAGATTTGAGTGGTTGAATGGCTATTACACCCTCATATAAATATTCCCAATATACTACAGGCGCCATATTGGCCGCCATCTTGGATTTCTGGATTTCTGAATACTTTGGGATTTTCTAAGTGTCATATTCTTGTTCAGCGACCTCAGATTATTTACATTTGATTGGTTGAATGGCTATTACACCCTCATATAAATATTCCCAATATACTACAGGCGCCATATTGGCCGCCATCTTGGATTTCTGGATTTCTGAATACTTTGGGATTTTCTAAGTGTCATATTCTTGTTCAGCGACCTCAGATTAGTTACATTTGAGTGGTTGAATGGCTATTACACCCTCATATAAATATTCCCAATATACTACAGGCGCCATATTGGCCGCCATCTTGGATTTCTGAATTTCTGAATTCTTTGGAATATTCTAAGTGTCATATTCGTGTTCAGCGACCCCAAATTAGTTAGATTTGAATGGTTGATTTCAAATTTTAATGCTTTCTTGTTGATTTGGCCATGGTGTGTTCCCTAAAACGAGCGCCTAAAAAGAGTTGCTTCGACGAATTTAGTCGGTGTGACTAGCAGGTAAGTCGGATCAAGTTCGTTCTTGTTTCAGAAGAATCTTGAAATCCTACCGGTTCGAATGCTGCAAGAACGATCAAGATTGGTTGAAATGGAGCCAAATGCGAGCGAGTTGAATTTAGCGAAGCAACTGTTTCGGAGGCTTGGTCGTCCGTGTAAGTGAAATATGCCTTGGACGGAGGAGTGTTAAGAGACTTTTATGATAAAAATTATGACGCAAAATGGCTACCTTTATCTTATGGAATTTTGTCGATTTGTAATTTTTCATTTTTTGTTTGGATTCTAAAAACTAGGTTTACCAACAAAATATCAGAATCATGCTAGTGAGTAGAACTCCTCTCAAGTTGAGAGTCTCAACAAAATTCCTCAAAATGATGTTTTTCAAATCCTTCCAAAACTCCCTCCTACTGTAACTTTATTAGGATTTAAAGTCGCATAGGTACATGGAACCTTTCCCCAGAATTAGCTACAATGTCGTACCCTCTCCCTCCCTCTCTCTAGGTTCGCTTCATAAGACTCTAATGAATGAACAAATAAAGCACCTCGGCGACCGCACACAGGGCCTCATGGCCTGGCCTAAGCAGGTCGTTCCCTTTTTTTCGGGGTTTGTTTGAATCTCTCGACGCCATGCCGAGCTAATATGTTCTGCTGTGCGACACGCCGAGAAAGGATGCTAATCTGGTCCTCCTGGGTTACCGGCGGTCGTCGGAGTCTTTCCAAAACTCAAGAGAGGTGATTGGATTGAATTTGCCGCCGGTAAATATTTTCAACGACTGAATGGCGCTACTTTTCGGGGTTTTTTGGTGAGCTTCGTTTGCTGCTGAATGATGGATGGATTAGCCCTGTGGCGATTGTGTGCGGTGCGGGTTCAGTTTGAGATGATTCAATATACATTCCCGGGGATGATTGAAAGTACACATCTCTATCAGGAGGACCAGCAGCAGAGATATAGAGGGTAATTCAAAATATTGTATCACGAGCAGCACCCGAAGCGTCTCTTCTTTGTCATGTGGCTGGGATGCGGGATTTGGATTACCGGCTTATGAATGTTTGCCATCACAAAATAGTCTGAATAGTGCTTAGAAATTCATTCGACCAGTTAAGATGGGCTATTACACATCAATAACATAAAATACCATTGTGAATATGGAATAAAGTCAGGGTAACGGTTTCGTTGGGGTACTCGTAATTTGAGCTAAATTAATGCAGAAAAGACCAATGAATAACACTACTCTATAAATTTTTAAAGTTAATGCCAGTGAACGCTTTATTTTTATCAAGGTATGATAGATTTGTGTTCCCTGAAACAAGCTCCAATCAACAGAATTACATTTTAGTGAAGTTTCTACCAATAAATGAGCAATTCCAGCCCAAAACAAGAATTTTTTAGGTTCATTTTTCTCGACCCTCTCCGATTTCAATGAAACTTTGTAGACATGTTATCCTAGGCATATATAAGCCATTTTTGTGTATATGGAGCCAGTTACACTCGATAATGACATTTGAGAAGGGCGTAAGTGTTTTAAATATTTTTGTATTTCGTAATTTAAATACTGCTGTTTCTCAAAGCCGTTGCATCGTATCAAAAAGTGGTCAAAGACAAACTTGTAGGAAATTTTACGGGCTTTCCGAAAAAAAATACACTGAAAGAAAAAAATACTCCACTTTTATGAGATTTTTTGATTTTTAAGTTTAAAGTCAAATTTGAAGGTGAGCCCACGATTTTTTTCGTTCAAAATTTTTGTGAAAATAGCCTAAGATGTAACAAAAAGACTCCCGAAAAATGCAGGATGGAGCAACTCCCCTAAAAAAATACAAAAATCATTTTCTGAAACTGTTTTTTTTTGAAAAGTGCTCTAAACGTCAACATTTTCAAAAACCGAACACGAGAGTCGATAGCTTATATCTGTAAGCCCATACATCCAATTGAAATGTAGTCAAAGACAAACTTATGGGAAATTTGACGAGCTTTTCGGTAAAAATATTTTCGAGACTGAAAAGTCAAGTCTGTTAAATAGAAATTGCTAAAAACCATCAAAAAACCAAAATTTTTTCAACATTTTTATTTTTAAAACCGCTGTAACTTTACAAGGATTGGACTTAGGACAATGGTCAATATGGAGACTTTTATGTAAAATTGCCTGGAGAATCGACTCTCGTATTCGGTTTTTGAAAATTTTGACGTTTAGAGCACTTTTAAAAAAAACTGTTCCAGAAAATGGTTTGTTTTTTTAGGTGAGTTGCTCCATCCTGCATTTTTCGTGAGTCTTTTTGTTACATCTTAGGCTATTTTCACAAAAAATTTGAACGAAAAAAATAGTGGGCTCACCTTCAAATCTGACTTTTAAACTTAAAAATCAAAAAATCTCATAAAAGTGGAGTGTATTTTTCTTTCAGTGTATTTTTTTTCGAAAAGCCCGTTTAATTTCCTACAAGTTTGTCTTTGACCACTTTTTGATACGATGCAACGGCTTCGATATACAGCAATATTTAAATTACGAAATACAAAAATATTTAACCAGGGCTGCGGAGTCGGGTCATACTTCAAACGACTCCGACTCCGACTCCAACTCCGGCTTTCTCAGATTAGCTGACTCCGACTCCGACTCCGGCTCCGGCTTTGAACAAATGGTTGGCTCCGACTCCGACTCCGACTCCGGCCTACCAACTCTAGCCGACTCCGACTCCAGCTTTCAACAAATGGTTGGCTCTGACTCCGACTCCGACTCCACATATTTTTAAATGTTTCAAAAGTTAGTTAACTATTATTAGTTAATTATTTTTAAAACATTGATAAATAGGATTATTTAAATAATCTCTAAGCGTCATGTTTTTCTCAAGAAAAATATGTTAAGTAAAAGTAAAGCAAAGTAAATAAACGGAAAAAAAGTTTCTAGGTTAAAAGTTTTATACGTTACGGAAACAGAAATCAAAAAATATCTTCAGTTTTAGAGGCATTTTGAGAAGAACAGTTTTGTAAGTAAATTTGGATTTATTTGCTTAACCTCAAATCTGAAAATATTTTTTTCAAAGCTAATAAATTTAAATATTTATCTGTTATTTTTGAATGAATAACTAAAAGAAACCTGGCCTTAATGATCTATTGAACATTAAAATTCAATTTGCTCACTTTCAGGCTGACATTTGTAAGAAGCACAGTGACAGGCACCTTGTTTTTAAATGACAATTTTAAACGAAACATTTTATTTTTGTTTTTTTTAGACGTACATGGACATCACGCCATGGCTGAAGGAGATTATTATTGCAAATTAATGTATCTAAACAATTTCTTCGTGGAAAGGACGCTTAAGATGTCCTTTTCAAATATCTGTGACATAGAAAATATTTTAACCTGAAATTTTTAATTTATTTTAATTTTAAAGTTATACTTTAATAATATACTTTAAAAAGGAGGCGCACGATACTTCGTAAATCTTCACCTGAAACGAAGCTTTATGGATGATCTTGCGCCTCCATCAAAATATATGAAAAAAACTTAAAATATGTTAAAAAACAAATAACCAAAATTTTTAATTTATTTTAATTTTAAAATTTTATATACTTTAAAAAGGAGGCGCACGATACTTCGTGAATCTTCACCCAAAACGAAACTTTATGGATGATCTTGCGTCTCCATCAAAATATATGAAAAAACTTAATATATATTAAAAAACAAATAACCACAAGTAAAATATTTTCTAGGTCACAAATATTTCATTTTTTTAAGGTACATTGAATTGCAATGGCGTGGGACATACAGTATGAGAAAATTCGTACCAGTTGATAATATTTTGATTCTGTTTTTTTATCTATAATATTTGAAAAATATTATAAAATCCTATATTTTGTTCTATACATTTTTTTATTAGTTCATTTTTGTACTGAATTCTTGAAATTTGTTCAATGATAATTTGCAACGATATCAAAATAGTTTACCTAAAATCAACATCAACATCAACAATCAATGATTATTTCAAATTTGTTGCAACTTCTTTTGACATTTTTTGTTAGTTTCAATTATTTTAAATGCAACACTTTGATTTTCTTGTACTCAGTTATAAACAAAATGCGCATGTGGAGTTCCAAGTAAGAGATTGTTATTATCGTTGATTATTTGTTACAAAAGTTAAACTGTTAGTGACTCTTTTTCGATCTGCAAAAACAGTGATTACTATTTATAATCTTTTATGTACCTCGTAAATTTTCCTAAAAATTATATAACTGAAAACCTCTAAGACATTCGCTATCGGGGTAAGAGATGGCTTTGTGTGTACTTTTTTCAGAAATAACTGGATGAAATTTGGTCAAATTTTAATTGAAAGGGCACATAAATATAATCTAACTACATAACCAATATTTTTTATTTTTATTATTTTTTTGAATTATGATACTACATACTTGGGTAAGAGGTTTTCATTTAGTGATTATAGTGTAATAATACAATATTTTTTTTGAAATTAAATATGTCTTTATTGAACATTCTTATAATAATTACATTTCTTTTACATGATAAGTGGTATGGCCTAATGCTCTTCATCTTTGTTGTATTTTTCGTTTTATTATTAACTGATCACATTTATTTATTTGCTTCAAATTGTTTTACATTATTGCATTGAATTGATTACATTTGGGTAAAAGAAAAAAATCACTTTAACAACTAATCCTAACTTAAAACTAAAAAAAAACAAATCCATTGAAATATTCAAAATCACTAGAACGAGTAAACTACGAACTGTATTTTAAGATGAATGCTCCAAGAGTTCTTACTTGTTCCTGGCGAGTTTTGCACCCACGCAGAGTTGTTGTCATCTCGATGAAAATGTTCAGAAGTTCTTGTGGTGAAAACAGGTCACTACTGCCTTCACCCGTTGATGTTGGTTGGTTTTCCTCGGTTGCTGACTGAAGCCTGGAGGTGTTGTATGCTCTGCAACTCTTTGCCGCTGATTTAACGGCAATGGCTGCAGATTTGGAACCACTCGAACAGATCCTGCTCCTGGTGACGCCAAAGCAGGAAAATCCACGTCCGTGAAAGTTGGCGGTGTTTTGCGACGATTTGGTTGGTGCCTCGTCGTCGCTTGCTGCCGAATTTTTACAAACTCAGCACGTTTTGGGCAGCTTCGATTCTTGGTAGAATGGTCGCCGCCGCAATTGAAGCATTTCGCTTCGATGTTCTCGTTGATTGTTTCGCAAGCTTGTGTTTTGTGCTCACCTCCGCAGGTTGAACAACGACTCTTGATGAAACAGTTCCTTCCACCATGTCCAAACTGCAAGCAATTCGAACATTGTGTCACGTCACGGTGCACTGGGCGATAACGTTCCCAAGTCACGATGATGTTGAAAATTGCCCGAACTGCTTTCAGCTCAGACGGCGTTGTCGATCCTCTCTCGAGATGAACCAGGTACAGTTGATCACGATACTTGATGTCCTTGTTGTGTCTCGTCATCTTGAAGACTTCGATTACGTTCAACTTAAGAGTTTTGAGCTCTTCTTTCAACACATTCACATCCATGTCGTACAGGCCTCGGAGGACCTGTTTCATGGGGCGTTTACCTGGATCGTCATGGCTGTAGTATTCAATCTTTGTGTTGTTCAGGAAATCCCGAACGTAGTTGTAATCCTTTCTGGTAGGTAGCAGAATTTTGAGTCCATCAGCACACAAGCGAATGGAAGCTCGTAAAGCACCAGATTTGATAAACCCGGTCAGCCACTTTCGCACCGAATCCGATGACGATGTTTTCACAAAAATGGGTGGCAACTTTTCCCGTCGTTCAAATTCTTCCTTCTCGCTCACGTCCACAGGGAGGGTAGCGAACTGGTTTCCAGACAATTTTTGAGCGTCTTTGCTCAAACTGCCTGTCTTTGCAGGTAGCGCTTCGGCATTCTTTAGCTTCTTCAAATCTGCCGATCCTGCTGGTGAGGACCGCCTCTTTTTCTTGCCCTGAGGCATTTTTGCACTTTTTAAGCACTTTTCAGGAGCTAAAATCCAGGAGTACCTCACTGAATGATGGTCCACAAAGGAATAATAATAATACAATAAGTGCTTTTCAATCACACTAAAAAGCTTCAAAAACATAATGGCATCTGATAAATCAATTAATATAAGATGTTTTGTAAATTAAGCTGTTATATAAGAAATACTGAACCATAAAAAAATAATTTTGTTGAATTTAAGATAACTCCGGCTCCGACTCCGACTCCGGGTTATCAGAAATCTCCGGCTCCAACTCCGACTCCGACTCCAGCTCTTAAAATTTAGCCGACTCCGGCTCCGAGTCCGACTCCAGCTGTTCGAGTTTTGACGACTCCGACTCCGACTCTGACTCCAGGTCCCCAAAAAGATCCGACTCCACCGACTCCGGCTCCGACTCCGACTCCGACTCCACAGCCCTGTATTTAACACACTTACGCCCTTCTCAAATGTCATTATCGAGTGTAACTGGCTCCATTTACACAAAAGTGGCTTATATATGTCTACAAAATTTCGTTGAAATCGGAGAGGGTCGGGTACAACCGATTCCCTATTTGACATGGAATTGCTCAAATAAAATTGTAAATTTCGGGTATAGTTTCCTTTAGTATAGTTTTACATAACTTACTGCAGTTTTAACTTTTTTTTTTAAGTTTTGTAAACGAAAATGTCCAGCTTTTGTAAACATGCTTAATTTTGGTCTAGAAAATAATATTTTATGTTTTTAAATATTTTACATACTAAACTTGTTATATTTTGAACACAAACATACATGTTTTATGTGAAATTGCTGTAACTTACAGAAAATTAAAAGTTTGGATCAATAAGAAACATTTTGCTTAAGATTTCTTCAAAATGTTGAAAGGGGGATCAAGTTACCCTTAACATTTTTAAAATGCCGGTTTAAAATATTTTTTTAAAACGCTTGGCATGATTCGAAGAGTTCATCTGATGAAATACCCTTATTAGCTAAACATAGATGAATGTTTAAGCTTGCAATACATGCAAAGCGATACAAAAAAAGGGATCAAGTCTCCCCACTCTCCCCTAAGAGTTATGGAATCATGCACCCCCTTATTTTTTATACGCCCACAGATAAACGTGCGTGCGCATGGTTTCGTAAGCTGATTGCATAGCATTTAATCCTAAATTTACCATTTTATTTATTAGCAGCGAATTCACTAAAACTCAATTCTGTCGATTAGAGCGAGTTCAGGAAGCCTACGCCATGGCTGAAGGAGACTATTAGCATTTAATCCTAAATTTACCATTTTATTTATTAGCAGCGAATTCACTAAAACTCAATTCTGTCGATTAGAGCGAGTTCAGGAAGCCTACGCCATGGCTGAAGGAGACTATTATTGCAAATCAATGTACCTAAAAAAAAATCTTCGTCGGATGGCACTAAGAGGGTGCCTTTCAAATATCCGTGGCCTAGACAATATTTTATCCAGTTTTTTTTTATTATTTTTTTCAATTTTAGGTGTTTTGTAACAATTTCAGAAAAAGAAAAGAAAAATGTTCCCGGTTGATATGTAGGATCTCTCTTAAACAGTTCAAACGGTTATTTCAAAGGATTGCAGACTGGATTTCGTCATGTTAATGATGATTTTCAAGCAAAAGCTGTCTAGAAGTCGCACACCGCGAGTAGGAAAAGGACGGGACGTGTTGATGCACCACTATTTTAAGGAGAAAAGGGAAATTCTCCACGGTATCTCCAAACATGTTTCGCTTGTAGCTTGACGGTTTTTGGTAAGTTTGAAGGTCTAGGATACGTCCTAAGCAAGTATTGCGACCAAACGAGTAATGTGTCCTTTTCCGTTATATTGAAAGTTATAAATTGAATTGAAATATTATTCTTAATTTGAGTCAATAGCAACTTTAATTTGACAGTCATATTTTTTTTGCAGATGTAAACAGTGGTGCTGATAAGAAGCGTTTGAATATTTATTAAAACGGTTATTGAAAAATAGCCTCGATTTCTCTCACGCACACGAGGCGCAAAAACAACTCCCCCAACCACCAACCTCCCACGCACCGTCGATATGGTTGCTGCGATTTATTCCGAAAAATAACCGCACAAACACCATCATTTTACTCGTTGCACGCACCCCGCAACGCAAAATTCGTCTAGTATGCCACGCTTCCTTATACAGTACACTCCGTACCTACTTCCTTCCTTCCTGATACCCAGCCGAACCTGGCACCGACGTCTTTTCGTTATACTTGAATGTACGTGCTACCAGGTTCAGGGGGACACGTGCCTCTAGAGCCCGGACGTCCCCTGTTGCATAACTTTGGGAGTTTCTTTATTCAAAAATCACATGTTGCTCACCCCCCCTGGAGGTAGGCAATCGGGAAAACGGGAAACGTGAAACTTGTTCACCCTACATTTCCGAGAAGGGAAGGGGTTAAAGAAAGTTTTGCGTCTCTTCAAAATTGGTTTAAAATGCAAACAGCCCGCCTGCCGCAGATTTAGCCAGATAGTCTCTAACGCCCTGGAAAATGAGCCATAATTTTGGGTTTTAAGGCCCATCAGGGTCGACTTGGTTAAGCCGAAACACATGTCGTCACCATACGCTCGGGTTCATCGATGGTAATCGTCCAGTTTTTCGGCAAAACACCAGACAAACCCCCTCCCAAACAACACACTAAACTCGACACTCGAGCGGTCGTTTCACTTTTAGGAGTTCGCCGAACTTGGCTCGTCCTCTCTTTGTGATCCACCGGCATTCAGCCCTTGAACCAGTGAACAGTCATGACCAAGAGGAGGAGGGTGGCACCGAAAAGGACTTATCGCCCCGGTGGCCCTTTGGACAGGAGTTCCCGGGAAACAACAGGGAGATTAAAACGTGTGCGGTTGGGTTTGTTATTAAAAGATTATTTCGGTGCACTCTGCTTTGGTGTGTGTGCCGTACCGGGACCCTTTTGCCTCCGTTGGTGAACTTACCTTCTGCGAACGAGCGTCGTTTGTTTTGTGAAGCCCGAACTACTTGGAAAATTGCATCCCTTATTCAGTTACACTTGAGGAATGCAGGGTCAAGCGGTTTTTCTTGGTGGGAAAGTGTTGGGTCAAAAATAAAATAAAAACACGCATTTAGGTATGCTCAATATTCAGTAGCTCTTAATTTATTGTCATAACTATAGATCACACTTCAGTTATTATTCTTTCAAAAATGCAAAATATATTGGAAATAATTTAGAAATAAAATCAAAAATCAAATTATACACTCGGCGACTCCACTGCGACAGAACCCAGGGAGACGACTCCTACACCTGGACTGAGCTAACGACCTAACCTCTAGGTTAGACCGGGGCGATTTACTTCTCCGTCCGACGGAAGGCGTTATCATACAAATCTCGTCTCGAAAAATGCCACCGGGACCTTCTGGGATCGAACCCAGACCGACTGGATGAGAGGCAACCACGCTTACCCCTACACCACGGGTTGCCTCATCAAGTTGTTATTTTTTTAATTTTTTATTTTATTATTTTCTTCAATGCAAAAGCCATTTTGATCTCGTGTTGAATGCTAATAATCAGCCAATTTATGATTTTTCTTAGTGCTGGATGGTTACTTGGGTAATGTTTGCAAAACAACTGGACAGGTGTATAAATCATTCAAAACACCTTTTGTCATTCAAATGTTGAAACCATGGCTCGTAAATTTAATTTTTAAACTTTTTTCTTGCCCCCTCGACTTTGGTCAGAGGCGAGGGACATAAACTTCAAAAAATATTTGCAAGGGCCTAAGGCCAATGCAAATATTTTTCAAAGTTTTTGTCAAAAAAAAAAAAAAATAAAAAAAAATATAATAATAGAAAAAACAAGCCATAGTCCCAACATTTTAATGCAAAAAGTGTTTTAAAATGAATTTAACACTAGTTCAGTTTGACCGAGGATTTGACAAAGATTTGACGAAAACAAAAACTTTGGCGAAAAAAAACCTTTTTGCGGTACAGTCATCCCACATATTCGGAACACCCACAAATTCGGCACACTTTTGTGGTAATTTGTCAATAGGATGCAAAATGCAACTTTTCTGTCGACCCTACTATTTTTAGGACCTTTATTTGGATATTCTCTTGCTATTTCACTTGTAAAAGTAGTACTTTTTAAACAAAAGCCTGCCTTTCAAGACTATTTTGTCAAGAGCAGCAAAACACTGCCTCCAAATTACCTGTTCCATGATTGTGGAGTGTTATTGTGCCTCCCACAATTGGGTCCTAAAATGAAGCTTAGATGGCTGATATTATTGTTCACAGCGATAAAGCTTATTTTTCTGAGTACAATGACCCTTTGTACGACCATAAAGAGCTTAAAATGGATTTTTAAATCAATTTTGAAAAATTAACCTCGCGGTCCTCCTTGGCAGAAAAGCTCCTACTTGACAGGTCGTTCCAAGGGGACCATAGTTGATCCATCGAAAAAATGTTGTCTTGTCAAAAAAAAATTTGCATTAAAATGAAAAAAGTGATCAGAAATGGTTTTTAATCGTGTTTTTTACCGTTGTACATAAAAATTGGCATAGGGCTTTAGTACCCAATTGTGGAACACCTGAATTTAACTGATATTTTCACAAAAAAAGTTATCAGACCATTCATAAACCATTACAAGCATGATTTTGATTGGTTTCAGAGTGTGAAGTCATTATTTTGTAAAAAAAAAGTACTCCTGGAGAGAAAAAAAAAGTTTGCTTACATCGTAAGAAAAAAGTGTTCCGAATTTGTGGATTTCAAGGGTCAATGTTTTTCTTTAAAAACTTGATATAAAATGCAGAAATGTACAGCCGGTCTATACATCAATCGAAAGATCGTAAAAAAGCTTTCACATGAAGGTAAAAGCAAATCATTATGTTCTATTAACGATTTTCCATGATTTGTTGAATATTGGCTGATCTGTAAACTGTTCCGAATATGAGGGATGACTGTACTAAACATTGAAAATGTTCAAAGATTTAGTGGATGTGTTGCTTGAAATGATTAGAAATTTTGAAGATTTTTGAGAACATATTTTTTTTGGCCCCTGATTTTTCGGGCCGATTTTAAATGGAAGGATGACAAAAAATTTAAATTAAATTTGTACCAGCCTAAAATCCGTTGCGCGTTGCGCTTAATATGTTGTGCAATAATTTGAAATCAATACAAACATTTTTGGTCCCCAGTGTTGGATATTAACATTTAAAATTGAAGTCATTTAGATTTTTTCTCTTTTTCTCCTAATATTTCTGGGGAGATACAGGATAAATTTAGGTTTTTTTTACTGTCAAATCAACCCTCACCACTAATTAATAATTAATGTTCAAATGAAGTTCTAATTAGTTGCGTGAAACTATCTGCCTCCTGTTCATTAGTCATACAGCGCACATTGCACACGTGACAACCCACGCTGGGACCAACCGGCGAAACACGTGTTCACGCGTCCTCCCCTTCTCAAAACAGCCCAAAAATATCCCAAGTTAGACTGATGGACACGTTCGTAAACACTTCCATAAATCTTCAATCTTCGCCACCATCGAAGGGCGAGGCCACACAAACCACAAAAATCGGTCATTAATCTGGGGCTAGAATTATTACGTACTTCTAGTTCAGTTGGGGTGGGCGCCTCTTTTCTGGAAACAATTTTTGAATAGTTTTCGAAGCAGGGGAAAATAGCAAAAAAGGCCAGTCTACTCCATTGAACTTCTCATCGGGACAAACATTTTGAAACGGATTATTTTTCTATTATTAGGGTTAAAATATCTTCATTAAATTATTTTTTTTTCAAACTTAAAACTTTAATTTTTTTAATTTCTTAGAAAATTTGATAAAAAAAACTCATCTTTAGTTCTTTTCAAACTTTTTAAAATTTTGGGTGACGGTGATAACCACCAACCTTTTTTCTTTGGGGAGTGAAAAGGGCCTAAACTAATTTCAAATTAGGAAAGTAATGAATACCTTATGGAATACACCCAACGCCAACGACCGAAATGAATTCATTTTTCTTGTTTTCCCCTGCCCATTTTTTTCCGGCAAGCCGTGGCAGGACAAACATTCCACCCGACATAGTTTGGGTTTCGGATTTTCCCTTTCGCTTTTCTTTTCAAGGGAGGGGAAAGGTGGTCAGGGGCTTTCTGTCTACTTGTGGGACTGCATGTTGCAAAAGTACATCGATCTTTTTGTGCTTTCGTTTTCCTTTCAACGGGTCGGAAAATTTGAACCGATCCACCTACTAGAATTTGGGTTATTTTAATCAACATTTAAAAAAAAAACTAAAAACTAAAAACTAAAAACTAAAAACTAAAAACTAAAAACTAAAAACTAAAAACTAAAAACTAAAAACTAAAAACTAAAAACTAAAAACTAAAAACTAAAAACTAAAAACTAAAAACTAAAAACTAAAAACTAAAAACTAAAAACTAAAAACTAAAAACTAAAAACTAAAAACTAAAAACTAAAAACTAAAACTAAAACTAAAAACTAAAAACTAAAACTAAAAACTAAAACTAAAAACTAAAAACTAAAAACTAAAAACTAAAAACTAAAAACTAAAACTAAAAACTAAAAACTAAAAACTAAAAACTAAAAACTAAAAACTAAAAACTAAAAACTAAAAACTAAAAACTAAAAACTAAAAACTAAAACTAAAAACTAAAAACTAAAAACTAAAAACTAAAAACTAAAAACTAAAAACTAAAAACTAAAAACTAAAACTCAACATGTGTTTTTAAATACTGTAAAAACCCAAAATACAGTAAACACAAACCTCTGCACGCCACGTGGCCTTGCAGGTCGATTGCAGCCTTTTTCCCAATCTCGTTTGCGAAAAATAGGGGGAAAATTTCTTCACCCTCACACACCTCCCAACCACAGCAGGCCGTGTAAACTCCCTCTGGAACACGTGTTTAACATCAAATTTGCTCGCCCAAGCAAAACTTCTTCATTGTGTTGCACATTTTCCTCGCCTCTCACACTGGCAACAAAACTTTCACTGGCGAACGGAAAATATTAACGAACAGAAGAAAAAAATAAAGCAGAAGAAAACTTTTTGCCCCGACACGAACCAAAACGTGAACTTTTTTTCTCGTCGTGGGGGTTTCCACTGGGTCGGTCGAAGCCCGGCAAGTTTGTGGGGCGCGCGGGAAAATCCCTGTTGGTCCTAGTAGGTTGGTTGGTAAACGGGGCTGTCTATGATTTTCATTTGCAGCCGAAAAGCGTCAGAAGGACAAACAAACAAGCTGCAGCTCATTTTGGGTGGGTTGCTTTGGTGGCACGAGAAACGAGAAAATTCAATTTTGTGGTGTTTGGTTCAACAAGGTGGCACCTGACCTCTGCGATTGAAAGTCCCAAAAATAGAGCAGCCTTGCATGAGTGGATGAGGATCTTTGGGTGGAGTTAATTGGAGTGGGTTGAATGGCCAGGTGAGAGCGACCGACTTCGTTAGATTCGGTGATTAATAGTTGAAAGAAGAACAGTAACTGATGATTTTTATACTTTTGTTTTTATACCAGCGAAAACAATTTTAATTTTGACTTAGTTGACTGTGTACAGTAAAGTATCATGAGTAAGCGTTACAAATATAATTTAAAAAAATACCAATGTTTTAAATGTATTTTTGATTCAAAAATTATTTTATATTTACCGATAAAAATTAAGAATATAATATAAATTTCTTCACTTGAAAAATTTTCACAATAATTTGTGATCGATTGTGGTTCTATTTTTGTCATACCGTCAAATGGGCAAATCGGGACTACAGTCTGAAAAATGCTAATAGTTTTAAAACCACCTAAAAGCTTGCGATTTGGAAAACGATGCACTATTTTTGTTGTTCTGTTGCTTATATACATATTCTCTCAGATTTCGGTAATTCGTTTTTTTATATTTTTTAATCCAGCTGAATCTTTTTTGGGGCCTTCGGTATGCCCAAAGAAGCCATTTTGCATCATTAGTTTGTCCATATAAATTTCCATACAAAAATGATATATGAAAATTCAAAAATCTGTATCTTTTAAAGGAATTTTTTGATAGGTTTGGTGTCTTCAGCAAACTTGCAACATGATTTTTTTTTATTTTTTGATATGTTTTAGGGGACATTAAGCCAACTTTTCATTTTACATCGAAAAATGAAGTTGAAAATTTCTTGCGACCAATATTTCGATTTTTTGAAAAAATCAGTATTAATAAAAAAATTCATAACTCGGTCGAAGATTTTTTGCACAACCTGGAATTTTTTTAAAAGTTGACATTTTATGTTAACATATCAAAAACAAAAAAATAAAAGTAGTGTTTTTGCAAATCAAGTTTTGGTGAGAAAAGTTAAATTAAAAATCACATTTTTTTTACCGTGTACCATTTTTTCTGTGTAGTCCATATCCATACCTACAATATTGCCGAAGACACCAAATCGATCAAAAAATTCCTTCAAAAGATACAAATTTTTGAATTTTCATTCATCATTTCTATATGGACAGCTGCCAAATTTGTATGAAAAATTTTATGGACAAACTAATGATGCAAAATGGCTTCTTTGGGCATACCAAAGGCACCAAAAAAGTTTCAGCCGGATTAAAAAATACAAAAATTAAAATTAAAAAAAGAAGATCGATTTCGTAGAGAACTGCTCTTCTTTCTCTTTCACTTCTCAACTGTGTTGCCAGTAAAATGGGGAAAAAATGAAGCAGTGTTGCTAGCAGCTGCACGAAATCAGCTGCATTTCAGCTAATGCTAGAGCAGTTGTTTTAATGCTGATTTGCTCTCACATTAGCTGTTTTACTGCAGATTAGCTGTTGAATGCTGGTTTACAGTCTATTTATGATTACGTTTAGTGCTGGCTGGTTACTTGGGGAGTTGCTTACAACATTTTTTGATTTTTTGCAATTCCGAGAAGCGCTTCTAGAATGAAATTTTATTTCAAACATTCATTCATCGTTCAAAACAAAAAAAAATAATAATGTTACTTTTCGATACTCGAGTTGAAAAGTTCAACTTTTCAGCATCCATTACAGTGCTGAAAAGTAGAATTTTTCAGCACTGGTATTGAATGGTATTAATTTTCCATTCCGAGGGGGACGTCCCTCCGCGATAACACACTAAACGCTCAAAAACGTGCCGACCCTCGAGTTTTCACATAACGACACCTTAATTTTGGTATAGGGATAAGTAAGTCGTTTCGTTTCTCCAGAAGGATAGGAAAAGTTGAATGTTTTACAGCGGAATTGCAAAAATATATGTTTTTCTTTTAAATTTTATATTTTTTTACAGCTGTTACAGTTGTGCCTAAACATTACATCACGGAGTTTTTAAATTTAGAAGCCAAAATCCAGCTCTACTGGCTTCAAATAAATACGACATTTTCCCCTATGGCCTAAAAATTAAGCTTTCGAAGCTTTAAAAGCTTACAAGACAGATTTTTGATCCCTTGGATACAGATGAGCATCATTTGGCAACACTGGTTCTAATTTGACATTTTGATTCAAAACAGCGAAAAATGTGTGCGATTGTTTACCATTGAATGTGGGTATCGAAAAATAACAATTTTCGCGTCAATTTGTGGCGTTTTTAAGCAAGTTTAACTTAAAATAAGTGCAACTCATTAAGCCACAATGAATATCGTTCAAAAGAAGCTACTAGCCGGCGGATTTTCCTGGATAAACTTAACCCGGCGATTAGGTAACATTCCTTCAAAGTAGCCTGCTTCGTTTTACGATTTTCAACCATTCCTCCCAGGTCCAGTGTCCTTCTCCACCAAACCGGAACCACTTCCCTCGGCATCACGTGCCACGAGCAACACTTCAACCACCACCACCACCTCCTCAACCTCCGGCGGAAGCTCGGAGCGTAAAAGCATCGTCCCGCCCGACTACCGCTTCGTGTACCAGGAGTTTTTGCCGGACCCCAAGATCGAATGGCGCAACCCGATCCGTGAGAAGCTCGAACGGCTGGACATGCTGGACCGGCGGGCCAACATCGACATTCCGGAGTTTTACGTCGGTTCGGTGGTGGCCGTCACGTGCTCGGACGTGCACGCCGTGGGAAAGACGTCGCGCTTTCTGGGCATTTGTATTCTGCGCGAAAAGTGTGGCCTCCGGGCGCGGTTCATCCTGCGCAACGTGGTGGACAACCAGGGCGTCGAGGTGATGTACGACATGTACGATCCGACGCTGCTGAAGGTGGAAGTGCTGCGGCTGGAGAAGCGATTGGACGAACATTTGCTTTACTTGCGTGACGCCCTGGACGAGTACAGCACGTTCGACCTGAACATGGAGGCGGAGATTCTGCCCGAGGGAGCGCCGGTGCCGGTGAATGACGTCAAGGTGACGCTTAAGCCGCGACCCTGGTACGCCCGCTGGGAGCGGCACAACCTGGCCGGAGTGGCCAACGTGGACGAGCACACGAACGAGAAGAAGGCACGCAAGGCGGCGCGAGTGGCCACCCCGTGGGAGCGGTTCGACTTGATGAAGCAGTACCGGCGAACGATTCCGGACGAGGAGCAGAAGGAGATCTTCGCCGAGGTGTACTCGCAGCTGCACCAGCTCGAGCTGACGCGGAAGAAGCTCAAGCGGAAGCGCACCTTTGTGAAGCCGACGAAGTTGGCTTAAAAGGCCTGTGGGGGTTGGCGTGTAGAGTTAGCATTTTTTGTCGCTTTTTGAAAATATAGAAGGATGAGGAAAAAATATGTATTTTTTTTATATTTTTTCAAAAAGAAAACGGGATTAGAACGTCTCCTGTTAGAGAGAACTTACCCAGCTTACAGAGTCGTGTTGGTTTATGTCACTGCAATTTTAAACTAACATGATGGTGGGTGTCTTTACTAAACTCCTTGTAGGTATGCAAAAAGCCGGACATTTGTTCATACACAGCTTTTCTCGAATGCGGACTTCAGTAAGTACTTGTTACGATGTATGATTATGCAAGTTATATCGATTTACTTTGAATCATCAACTGGAAATAATCGCCTTAAATCCACCCACTTGCTGCCAGAAAACGCATATATCTGGAGTTTTTTTTGATAAGGACCAATAAACCAAATTTTCAGTTTTTGCTTTTTGGGTGTTTTTCAATACCCCTGACTCAAGGCGGTTCTAAAAACACCCAAAAAGCAAAAACTGGAAATTTGGTTTATTGGACCTTTAAAAAAAAAAAACTCCAGATATTCCTATTTTGAAATTTTGTATAAGTTTTGACTTCTACCACAGACAAACAGACATGAAAGTCGAGGTCACTAACTTGTCCCAAAAATGTAACGGTCATTTTTCAAAAATCATACAGCATGGTTTATGCTTTCCGGATTCACCGCCAGAGGCGCCTTTGTGCTCAGCGGCCAGCGCTTGTTTTTCAAATGACAGCTTTGAGCTATCTTTCTGTTTTGTTTTGGTTTGGCAGCAAACACGTGGAGCATTTTTCGAAAATCTTCGGATCAAATTCGTTTTTCATGTGACCTCGCGTCGGATCGATGTTTTCTTCTGCTGAATTAACAGAACCGCGAGGTGATTACGCACGGCCGCTTTCAGAATCTATTGATCCGGTGGAATAGGCTACGCTTGTGGCTATGAAGATGGTAGATCCTGGAATAACCGGTGCAAAAAGGGCAAGTTCCCATCCCCCCCTCTCCTCCTCCAGCTACACAGCCTAGTTCTTCTTGGCGCGTTTGTTGTCACGTTAAAATTAACGTGGTGGAAGATTCCGCGGTGCGTAGAGTGGCCAATGCCTTGTGCAGGCGCCCAACGGAATTTTCTAGCTGCTAGGTTAGCTAGGCCATCTAAAACAGACAACTGGGGTCTTCCATCACCAACCTACCCTGAGTCACCGTATTTTATCTAGGAACAGTAGACGGAAGAAACAAACTGACCCTGGAGCCACGATTCTCCATCGGGCGTCTGAATGGGTTAATTCCGTCGAAACGGAACGTCTATTTTCTTTCTTGTACCTTCTGACATCCTAGAACCGGCGGCAGCGCCGAGTGCTTTGCCCACTTGATTACATCCTGAGCACTGCGGTGAGGAGGGTCGTCACCGCTGTTGTCTCCACAATGGAGCATATTTCGTTGAGCAAAAGACCGCATCCCCAAAAGATGGAATCGCCAACATTGCAGCCGCCTTGAGCGATCGAGTAACGGCAGGAGGATATTCCGGCGAAATGATCACATTTTTTCTCTTAGCCTGCAACGGCTCATTTTCAATGTTTTGTTTTGGTTTGCCTTTTGGTGCAATTCTGCATAGGTTGACATACACACATACGCATGCCCTAATGTCATTCAGGAAGAGGAGATTCTAGGAATCGTAGATAGGTGTCGTTAGTGAGCAAGCAAAATTCAAATTCAAATTGGTCCTACTTTTGAACAAAAATGTGTTCTAAGTTTCATGTCTGTTTGTCTGTGCTTCTACTGCGGGATGATACGCAAGTATTTGAGGGGTTTAATCTGTATGCTACCTTTGAAGGAGAGACCGGTTTCTCCAAATCTTCTTTATACTCTGGTATATTGAAAGTCTGAAAGCCAAACAACCCGCAACCCTGGATTCTTCAGTTATACATAAAAAAAAAACTAAATCAGCCTACGTCACGGCAGTTTTGCTTTACGCGTTTTTCTGCTTTGTCGCCATTTCAGATTGAAGGTATAATGCAAAGAGAATGTGTCGAGATATCTATATCGGAATGAAAATGAAGATTAAAAGGTGAAGAAAAAACAGTTAAAATATGGAAAAATACTTACCAACTCAAAACCCAAAATTCGCTTTTAATCGTAAAGGTAATTACATAAAGCTGACGTGAAGTCTGCTTTTGAAGTCCGTACTGGAAATTAGTAGCTTGCCTTTTTGGCGAAGGTTGAACCCTGGAATTTTTTTTTTAAAGGTCCAATAAACTAAATTTTCAGTTTTGCTTTTGGGTGTTTTTGAAACCGCCTTGAGTCAGGGGTATTAAAAACACCCAAAAAGCAAAAACTGGAAATTAGGTTTATTAGACATATTCAAAAAAAAAAAAAACTCCAGAACTTTTTAATGTGACTTCCTAGACAAACCTTACCTATACTTAACAACTCAGAATCAAACAATGAACAGAAACAACTTTAGTAAAGACAAATTTTGATAATCATCAACCTTGAAGGAGGTTGAATCATCAAAAATATATTTTTCAAAAAACTTCAAAATTTCTCCGAAACTTCAATTGCAATCCGTTAAAGTCAAATTGCAATTGAATTCCCGTTGAAATTTTTAATCTTTTTTTTTTTTTGAAAAATACACTTAAATACTTTTTTAAAAATGCATGAAAATACTTTGTTGTCCTTCAAATGTTGGCACTATCGTAAATTGAAAACTATGACTAACGATCGATAAAATTTCGATATGTGTTCAAAGCTTGTTTTCAAAAAAAAAAATAATAGACCAAACATTCCAAAATTCTGAAATTCAAAAATTAACAAATAAAAAAATCAACAAGAAAACATTTGGAAATCGGGAATTAAAAGTTTGAGAAATAAATCTAAAACTAGAAGCACAAAAATTAAAATCATAAAATTAAACCTTTTTAAAAAATCCAAAGAACTTTAATATTAATTAAATAAATTTCCATATTTTTTTCAAAAAGGACCTACAAGCTATTGTCTTTTATTGGACATGTTCAAAAAAAACTCTAGATTTTTCATTTCCAAATCCAAATATGCATTTTTTTTTATCATCCGGATTTTGGAAATCTTTAAAATTATTTAAAAACATGAATATTTTCAAAAATCATTAAAAATTTTAAATTTTCTGTATTTTTAAGTTTATGTCCCTCGACGCTTATCAATGTCTAGTGGGGGGAAAAATAATCAAAAATTAAATTACAAACCGAGGTACTAAAATTTGAATGTCAAAAGCGTTTTAAAATGCATTTTACATCAGCCCAGTTGATTTACAAAATATCAAAGTACATCCTAAATATGATTTTCAACGCAGGAAAATGCACTTCAAATTGACTTCTGTTTCCATAAGAACTTCTATTTCCCTGATTTTTGTGCCCGATTTTGACATTGACAAATTTTATAATTTACTTTTATTGAAAAAAATAGAAACAACCTAAACATTTAATATTCATGATTTGTTTACATTATTTTAATCTTTTATCGTTGGATTTTTTTAAAATTTGTTAAAAATTAAAAATGATTTTTTTAATTTTAGGTTTTTTAAATTACATAAATTTAAACCCTTTGAACATCAGAATTGAAAAAAAAAATCAAGAGCTTTGCACATTTTTGGATTGATATTTAAAAAAAAAGTCTGACGCATTTATTACTTGGGAAATTAAAAAAATAGATTTTTTAAATTTAAACTTTGAAAAATACTAAAAACGGCCTGAGATGTAATATTTATGATTATTTTCTCATTAATTTAAATTTATATCGCTGATTTTTTTTAATTTGCTAAAAGTTTTTAAACATCTAATTTTTTTTAAATTTTAAATTTTCGCTAAAATAAATAAAATTTACATCTTAGAATTACACATCAATAACATAAAATACCATTGTGAATATGGAATAAAGTCAGGGTAACGGTTTCGTTGGGGTACTCGTAATTTGAGCTAAATTAATGCAGAAAAGACCAATGAATAACACTACTCTATAAATTTTTAAAGTTAATGCCAGTGAACGCTTTATTTTTATCAAGGTATGATAGATTTGTGTTCCCTGAAACAAGCTCCAATCAACAGAATTACATTTTAGTGAAGTTTCTACCAATAAATGAGCAATTCCAGCCCAAAACAAGAATTTTTTAGGTTCATTTTTCTCGACCCTCTCCGATTTCAATGAAACTTTGTAGACATGTTATCCTAGGCATATATAAGCCATTTTTGTGTATATGGAGCCAGTTACACTCGATAATGACATTTGAGAAGGGCGTAAGTGTTTTAAATATTTTTGTATTTCGTAATTTAAATACTGCTGTTTCTCAAAGCCGTTGCATCGTATCAAAAGTGGTCAAAGACAAACTTGTAGGAAATTTTACGGGCTTTCCGAAAAAAAATACACTGAAAGAAAAAAATACTCCACTTTTATGAGATTTTTTGATTTTTAAGTTTAAAGTCAAATTTGAAGGTGAGCCCACGATTTTTTTCGTTCAAAATTTTTGTGAAAATAGCCTAAGATGTAACAAAAAGACTCCCGAAAAATGCAGGATGGAGCAACTCCCCTAAAAAAATACAAAAATCATTTTCTGAAACTGTTTTTTTTTGAAAAGTGCTCTAAACGTCAACATTTTCAAAAACCGAACACGAGAGTCGATAGCTTATATCTGTAAGCCCATACATCCAATTGAAATGTAGTCAAAGACAAACTTATGGGAAATTTGACGAGCTTTTCGGTAAAAATATTTTCGAGACTGAAAAGTCAAGTCTGTTAAATAGAAATTGCTAAAAACCATCAAAAAACCAAAATTTTTTCAACATTTTTATTTTTAAAACCGCTGTAACTTTACAAGGATTGGACTTAGGACAATGGTCAATATGGAGACTTTTATGTAAAATTGCCTGGAGAATCGACTCTCGTATTCGGTTTTTGAAAATTTTGACGTTTAGAGCACTTTTAAAAAAAACTGTTCCAGAAAATGGTTTGTTTTTTTAGGTGAGTTGCTCCATCCTGCATTTTTCGTGAGTCTTTTTGTTACATCTTAGGCTATTTTCACAAAAAATTTGAACGAAAAAAATAGTGGGCTCACCTTCAAATCTGACTTTTAAACTTAAAAATCAAAAAATCTCATAAAAGTGGAGTGTATTTTTCTTTCAGTGTATTTTTTTTCGAAAAGCCCGTTTAATTTCCTACAAGTTTGTCTTTGACCACTTTTTGATACGATGCAACGGCTTCGATATACAGCAATATTTAAATTACGAAATACAAAAATATTTAACCAGGGCTGCGGAGTCGGGTCATACTTCAAACGACTCCGACTCCGACTCCAACTCCGGCTTTCTCAGATTAGCTGACTCCGACTCCGACTCCGGCTCCGGCTTTGAACAAATGGTTGGCTCCGACTCCGACTCCGACTCCGGCCTACCAACTCTAGCCGACTCCGACTCCAGCTTTCAACAAATGGTTGGCTCTGACTCCGACTCCGACTCCACATATTTTTAAATGTTTCAAAAGTTAGTTAACTATTATTAGTTAATTATTTTTAAAACATTGATAAATAGGATTATTTAAATAATCTCTAAGCGTCATGTTTTTCTCAAGAAAAATATGTTAAGTAAAAGTAAAGCAAAGTAAATAAACGGAAAAAAAGTTTCTAGGTTAAAAGTTTTATACGTTACGGAAACAGAAATCAAAAAATATCTTCAGTTTTAGAGGCATTTTGAGAAGAACAGTTTTGTAAGTAAATTTGGATTTATTTGCTTAACCTCAAATCTGAAAATATTTTTTTCAAAGCTAATAAATTTAAATATTTATCTGTTATTTTTGAATGAATAACTAAAAGAAACCTGGCCTTAATGATCTATTGAACATTAAAATTCAATTTGCTCACTTTCAGGCTGACATTTGTAAGAAGCACAGTGACAGGCACCTTGTTTTTAAATGACAATTTTAAACGAAACATTTTATTTTTGTTTTTTTTAGACGTACATGGACATCACGCCATGGCTGAAGGAGATTATTATTGCAAATTAATGTATCTAAACAATTTCTTCGTGGAAAGGACGCTTAAGATGTCCTTTTCAAATATCTGTGACATAGAAAATATTTTAACCTGGAAATTTTTAATTTATTTTAATTTTAAAGTTATACTTTAATAATATACTTTAAAAAGGAGGCGCACGATACTTCGTAAATCTTCACCTGAAACGAAGCTTTATGGATGATCTTGCGCCTCCATCAAAATATATGAAAAAAACTTAAAATATGTTAAAAAACAAATAACCAAAATTTTTAATTTATTTTAATTTTAAAATTTTATATACTTTAAAAGGAGGCGCACGATACTTCGTGAATCTTCACCCAAAACGAAACTTTATGGATGATCTTGCGTCTCCATCAAAATATATGAAAAAACTTAATATATATTAAAAAACAAATAACCACAAGTAAAATATTTTCTAGGTCACAAATATTTCATTTTTTTAAGGTACATTGAATTGCAATGGCGTGGGACATACAGTATGAGAAAATTCGTACCAGTTGATAATATTTTGATTCTGTTTTTTTATCTATAATATTTGAAAAATATTATAAAATCCTATATTTTGTTCTATACATTTTTTTATTAGTTCATTTTTGTACTGAATTCTTGAAATTTGTTCAATGATAATTTGCAACGATATCAAAATAGTTTACCTAAAATCAACATCAACATCAACAATCAATGATTATTTCAAATTTGTTGCAACTTCTTTTGACATTTTTTGTTAGTTTCAATTATTTTAAATGCAACACTTTGATTTTCTTGTACTCAGTTATAAACAAAATGCGCATGTGGAGTTCCAAGTAAGAGATTGTTATTATCGTTGATTATTTGTTACAAAAGTTAAACTGTTAGTGACTCTTTTTCGATCTGCAAAAACAGTGATTACTATTTATAATCTTTTTATGTACCTCGTAAATTTTCCTAAAAAATTATATAACTGAAAACCTCTAAGACATTCGCTATCGGGGTAAGAGATGGCTTTGTGTGTACTTTTTTCAGAAATAACTGGATGAAATTTGGTCAAATTTTAATTGAAAGGGCACATAAATATAATCTAACTACATAACCAATATTTTTTTATTTTTTATTATTTTTTTTTGAATTATGATACTACATACTTGGGTAAGAGGTTTTCATTTAGTGATTATAGTGTAATAATACAATATTTTTTTTGAAATTAAATATGTCTTTATTGAACATTCTTATAATAATTACATTTCTTTTACATGATAAGTGGTATGGCCTAATGCTCTTCATCTTTGTTGTATTTTTCGTTTTATTATTAACTGATCACATTTATTTATTTGCTTCAAATTGTTTTACATTATTGCATTGAATTGATTACATTTGGGTAAAAAGAAAAAAAATCACTTTAACAACTAATCCTAACTTAAAACTAAAAAAAAACAAATCCATTGAAATATTCAAAATCACTAGAACGAGTAAACTACGAACTGTATTTTAAGATGAATGCTCCAAGAGTTCTTACTTGTTCCTGGCGAGTTTTGCACCCACGCAGAGTTGTTGTCATCTCGATGAAAATGTTCAGAAGTTCTTGTGGTGAAAACAGGTCACTACTGCCTTCACCCGTTGATGTTGGTTGGTTTTCCCTCGGTTGCTGACTGAAGCCTGGAGGTGTTGTATGCTCTGCAACTCTTTGCCGCTGATTTAACGGCAATGGCTGCAGATTTGGAACCACTCGAACAGATCCTGCTCCTGGTGACGCCAAAGCAGGAAAATCCACGTCCGTGAAAGTTGGCGGTGTTTTGCGACGATTTGGTTGGTGCCTCGTCGTCGCTTGCTGCCGAATTTTTACAAACTCAGCACGTTTTGGGCAGCTTCGATTCTTGGTAGAATGGTCGCCGCCGCAATTGAAGCATTTCGCTTCGATGTTCTCGTTGATTGTTTCGCAAGCTTGTGTTTTGTGCTCACCTCCGCAGGTTGAACAACGACTCTTGATGAAACAGTTCCTTCCACCATGTCCAAACTGCAAGCAATTCGAACATTGTGTCACGTCACGGTGCACTGGGCGATAACGTTCCCAAGTCACGATGATGTTGAAAATTGCCCGAACTGCTTTCAGCTCAGACGGCGTTGTCGATCCTCTCTCGAGATGAACCAGGTACAGTTGATCACGATACTTGATGTCCTTGTTGTGTCTCGTCATCTTGAAGACTTCGATTACGTTCAACTTAAGAGTTTTGAGCTCTTCTTTCAACACATTCACATCCATGTCGTACAGGCCTCGGAGGACCTGTTTCATGGGGCGTTTACCTGGATCGTCATGGCTGTAGTATTCAATCTTTGTGTTGTTCAGGAAATCCCGAACGTAGTTGTAATCCTTTCTGGTAGGTAGCAGAATTTTGAGTCCATCAGCACACAAGCGAATGGAAGCTCGTAAAGCACCAGATTTGATAAACCCGGTCAGCCACTTTCGCACCGAATCCGATGACGATGTTTTCACAAAAATGGGTGGCAACTTTTCCCGTCGTTCAAATTCTTCCTTCTCGCTCACGTCCACAGGGAGGGTAGCGAACTGGTTTCCAGACAATTTTTGAGCGTCTTTGCTCAAACTGCCTGTCTTTGCAGGTAGCGCTTCGGCATTCTTTAGCTTCTTCAAATCTGCCGATCCTGCTGGTGAGGACCGCCTCTTTTTCTTGCCCTGAGGCATTTTTGCACTTTTAAGCACTTTTCAGGAGCTAAAATCCAGGAGTACCTCACTGAATGATGGTCCACAAAGGAATAATAATAATACAATAAGTGCTTTTCAATCACACTAAAAGCTTCAAAAACATAATGGCATCTGATAAATCAATTAATATAAGATGTTTTGTAAATTAAGCTGTTATATAAGAAATACTGAACCATAAAAATAATTTTGTTGAATTTAAGATAACTCCGGCTCCGACTCCGACTCCGGGTTATCAGAAATCTCCGGCTCCAACTCCGACTCCGACTCCAGCTCTTAAAATTTAGCCGACTCCGGCTCCGAGTCCGACTCCAGCTGTTCGAGTTTTGACGACTCCGACTCCGACTCTGACTCCAGGTCCCCAAAAAGATCCGACTCCACCGACTCCGGCTCCGACTCCGACTCCGACTCCACAGCCCTGTATTTAACACACTTACGCCCTTCTCAAATGTCATTATCGAGTGTAACTGGCTCCATTTACACAAAAGTGGCTTATATATGTCTACAAAATTTCGTTGAAATCGGAGAGGGTCGGGTACAACCGATTCCCTATTTGACATGGAATTGCTCAAATAAAATTGTAAATTTCGGGTATAGTTTCCTTTAGTATAGTTTTACATAACTTACTGCAGTTTTAACTTTTTTTTTTAAGTTTTGTAAACGAAAATGTCCAGCTTTTGTAAACATGCTTAATTTTGGTCTAGAAAATAATATTTTATGTTTTTAAATATTTTACATACTAAACTTGTTATATTTTGAACACAAACATACATGTTTTATGTGAAATTGCTGTAACTTACAGAAAATTAAAAGTTTGGATCAATAAGAAACATTTTGCTTAAGATTTCTTCAAAATGTTGAAAGGGGGATCAAGTTACCCTTAACATTTTTAAAATGCCGGTTTAAAATATTTTTTTAAAACGCTTGGCATGATTCGAAGAGTTCATCTGATGAAATACCCTTATTAGCTAAACATAGATGAATGTTTAAGCTTGCAATACATGCAAAGCGATACAAAAAAAGGGATCAAGTCTCCCCACTCTCCCCTAAGAGTTATGGAATCATGCACCCCCTTATTTTTTATACGCCCACAGATAAACGTGCGTGCGCATGGTTTCGTAAGCTGATTGCATAGCATTTAATCCTAAATTTACCATTTTATTTATTAGCAGCGAATTCACTAAAACTCAATTCTGTCGATTAGAGCGAGTTCAGGAAGCCTACGCCATGGCTGAAGGAGACTATTAGCATTTAATCCTAAATTTACCATTTTATTTATTAGCAGCGAATTCACTAAAACTCAATTCTGTCGATTAGAGCGAGTTCAGGAAGCCTACGCCATGGCTGAAGGAGACTATTATTGCAAATCAATGTACCTAAAAAAAAATCTTCGTCGGATGGCACTAAGAGGGTGCCTTTCAAATATCCGTGGCCTAGACAATATTTTATCCAGTTTTTTTTTATTATTTTTTTCAATTTTAGGTGTTTTGTAACAATTTCAGAAAAAGAAAAGAAAAATGTTCCCGGTTGATATGTAGGATCTCTCTTAAACAGTTCAAACGGTTATTTCAAAGGATTGCAGACTGGATTTCGTCATGTTAATGATGATTTTCAAGCAAAAGCTGTCTAGAAGTCGCACACCGCGAGTAGGAAAAAGGACGGGACGTGTTGATGCACCACTATTTTAAGGAGAAAAGGGAAATTCTCCACGGTATCTCCAAACATGTTTCGCTTGTAGCTTGACGGTTTTTGGTAAGTTTGAAGGTCTAGGATACGTCCTAAGCAAGTATTGCGACCAAACGAGTAATGTGTCCTTTTCCGTTATATTGAAAGTTATAAATTGAATTGAAATATTATTCTTAATTTGAGTCAATAGCAACTTTAATTTGACAGTCATATTTTTTTTGCAGATGTAAACAGTGGTGCTGATAAGAAGCGTTTGAATATTTATTAAAACGGTTATTGAAAAATAGCCTCGATTTCTCTCACGCACACGAGGCGCAAAACAACTCCCCAACCACCAACCTCCCACGCACCGTCGATATGGTTGCTGCGATTTATTCCGAAAAATAACCGCACAAACACCATCATTTTACTCGTTGCACGCACCCCGCAACGCAAAATTCGTCTAGTATGCCACGCTTCCTTATACAGTACACTCCGTACCTACTTCCTTCCTTCCTGATACCCAGCCGAACCTGGCACCGACGTCTTTTCGTTATACTTGAATGTACGTGCTACCAGGTTCAGGGGGACACGTGCCTCTAGAGCCCGGACGTCCCCTGTTGCATAACTTTGGGAGTTTCTTTATTCAAAAATCACATGTTGCTCACCCCCCCTGGAGGTAGGCAATCGGGAAAACGGGAAACGTGAAACTTGTTCACCCTACATTTCCGAGAAGGGAAGGGGTTAAAGAAAGTTTTGCGTCTCTTCAAAATTGGTTTAAAATGCAAACAGCCCGCCTGCCGCAGATTTAGCCAGATAGTCTCTAACGCCCTGGAAAATGAGCCATAATTTTGGGTTTTAAGGCCCATCAGGGTCGACTTGGTTAAGCCGAAACACATGTCGTCACCATACGCTCGGGTTCATCGATGGTAATCGTCCAGTTTTTCGGCAAAACACCAGACAAACCCCCTCCCAAACAACACACTAAACTCGACACTCGAGCGGTCGTTTCACTTTTAGGAGTTCGCCGAACTTGGCTCGTCCTCTCTTTGTGATCCACCGGCATTCAGCCCTTGAACCAGTGAACAGTCATGACCAAGAGGAGGAGGGTGGCACCGAAAAGGACTTATCGCCCCGGTGGCCCTTTGGACAGGAGTTCCCGGGAAACAACAGGGAGATTAAAACGTGTGCGGTTGGGTTTGTTATTAAAAGATTATTTCGGTGCACTCTGCTTTGGTGTGTGTGCCGTACCGGGACCCTTTTGCCTCCGTTGGTGAACTTACCTTCTGCGAACGAGCGTCGTTTGTTTTGTGAAGCCCGAACTACTTGGAAAATTGCATCCCTTATTCAGTTACACTTGAGGAATGCAGGGTCAAGCGGTTTTTTCTTGGTGGGAAAGTGTTGGGTCAAAAAATAAAATAAAAACACGCATTTAGGTATGCTCAATATTCAGTAGCTCTTAATTTATTGTCATAACTATAGATCACACTTCAGTTATTATTCTTTCAAAAATGCAAAATATATTGGAAATAATTTAGAAATAAAATCAAAAATCAAATTATACACTCGGCGACTCCACTGCGACAGAACCCAGGGAGACGACTCCTACACCTGGACTGAGCTAACGACCTAACCTCTAGGTTAGACCGGGGCGATTTACTTCTCCGTCCGACGGAAGGCGTTATCATACAAATCTCGTCTCGAAAAATGCCACCGGGACCTTCTGGGATCGAACCCAGACCGACTGGATGAGAGGCAACCACGCTTACCCCTACACCACGGGTTGCCTCATCAAGTTGTTATTTTTTTAATTTTTTATTTTATTATTTTCTTCAATGCAAAAGCCATTTTGATCTCGTGTTGAATGCTAATAATCAGCCAATTTATGATTTTTCTTAGTGCTGGATGGTTACTTGGGTAATGTTTGCAAAACAACTGGACAGGTGTATAAATCATTCAAAACACCTTTTGTCATTCAAATGTTGAAACCATGGCTCGTAAATTTAATTTTTAAACTTTTTTCTTGCCCCCTCGACTTTGGTCAGAGGCGAGGGACATAAACTTCAAAAAATATTTGCAAGGGCCTAAGGCCAATGCAAATATTTTTCAAAGTTTTGTCAAAAAAAAAAATAAAAAAATATAATAATAGAAAAACAAGCCATAGTCCCAACATTTTAATGCAAAAAGTGTTTTAAAATGAATTTAACACTAGTTCAGTTTGACCGAGGATTTGACAAAGATTTGACGAAAACAAAAACTTTGGCGAAAAAAAACCTTTTTGCGGTACAGTCATCCCACATATTCGGAACACCCACAAATTCGGCACACTTTTGTGGTAATTTGTCAATAGGATGCAAAATGCAACTTTTCTGTCGACCCTACTATTTTTAGGACCTTTATTTGGATATTCTCTTGCTATTTCACTTGTAAAAGTAGTACTTTTTAAACAAAAGCCTGCCTTTCAAGACTATTTTGTCAAGAGCAGCAAAACACTGCCTCCAAATTACCTGTTCCATGATTGTGGAGTGTTATTGTGCCTCCCACAATTGGGTCCTAAAATGAAGCTTAGATGGCTGATATTATTGTTCACAGCGATAAAGCTTATTTTTCTGAGTACAATGACCCTTTGTACGACCATAAAGAGCTTAAAATGGATTTTTAAATCAATTTTGAAAAATTAACCTCGCGGTCCTCCTTGGCAGAAAAGCTCCTACTTGACAGGTCGTTCCAAGGGGACCATAGTTGATCCATCGAAAAAAATGTTGTCTTGTCAAAAAAAAATTTGCATTAAAATGAAAAAAGTGATCAGAAATGGTTTTTAATCGTGTTTTTTACCGTTGTACATAAAAATTGGCATAGGGCTTTAGTACCCAATTGTGGAACACCTGAATTTAACTGATATTTTCACAAAAAAAAAGTTATCAGACCATTCATAAACCATTACAAGCATGATTTTGATTGGTTTCAGAGTGTGAAGTCATTATTTTGTAAAAAAAAAGTACTCCTGGAGAGAAAAAAAAAGTTTGCTTACATCGTAAGAAAAAAGTGTTCCGAATTTGTGGATTTCAAGGGTCAATGTTTTTCTTTAAAAACTTGATATAAAATGCAGAAATGTACAGCCGGTCTATACATCAATCGAAAGATCGTAAAAAAGCTTTCACATGAAGGTAAAAGCAAATCATTATGTTCTATTAACGATTTTCCATGATTTGTTGAATATTGGCTGATCTGTAAACTGTTCCGAATATGAGGGATGACTGTACTAAACATTGAAAATGTTCAAAGATTTAGTGGATGTGTTGCTTGAAATGATTAGAAATTTTGAAGATTTTTGAGAACATATTTTTTTTGGCCCCTGATTTTTCGGGCCGATTTTAAATGGAAGGATGACAAAAAATTTAAATTAAATTTGTACCAGCCTAAAATCCGTTGCGCGTTGCGCTTAATATGTTGTGCAATAATTTGAAATCAATACAAACATTTTTTGGTCCCCCAGTGTTGGATATTAACATTTAAAATTGAAGTCATTTAGATTTTTTCTCTTTTTCTCCTAATATTTCTGGGGAGATACAGGATAAATTTAGGTTTTTTTTACTGTCAAATCAACCCTCACCACTAATTAATAATTAATGTTCAAATGAAGTTCTAATTAGTTGCGTGAAACTATCTGCCTCCTGTTCATTAGTCATACAGCGCACATTGCACACGTGACAACCCACGCTGGGACCAACCGGCGAAACACGTGTTCACGCGTCCTCCCCTTCTCAAAACAGCCCAAAAATATCCCAAGTTAGACTGATGGACACGTTCGTAAACACTTCCATAAATCTTCAATCTTCGCCACCATCGAAGGGCGAGGCCACACAAACCACAAAAATCGGTCATTAATCTGGGGCTAGAATTATTACGTACTTCTAGTTCAGTTGGGGTGGGCGCCTCTTTTCTGGAAACAATTTTTGAATAGTTTTCGAAGCAGGGGAAAATAGCAAAAAAGGCCAGTCTACTCCATTGAACTTCTCATCGGGACAAACATTTTGAAACGGATTATTTTTCTATTATTAGGGTTAAAATATCTTCATTAAATTATTTTTTTTTCAAACTTAAAACTTTAATTTTTTTAATTTCTTAGAAAATTTGATAAAAAAAACTCATCTTTAGTTCTTTTCAAACTTTTTACAAAATTTTGGGTGACGGTGATAACCACCAACCTTTTTTCTTTGGGGAGTGAAAAGGGCCTAAACTAATTTCAAATTAGGAAAGTAATGAATACCTTATGGAATACACCCAACGCCAACGACCGAAATGAATTCATTTTTCTTGTTTTCCCCTGCCCATTTTTTTCCGGCAAGCCGTGGCAGGACAAACATTCCACCCGACATAGTTTGGGTTTCGGATTTTCCCTTTCGCTTTTCTTTTCAAGGGAGGGAAAGGTGGTCAGGGCTTTCTGTCTACTTGTGGGACTGCATGTTGCAAAAGTACATCGATCTTTTGTGCTTTCGTTTTCCTTTCAACGGGTCGGAAAATTTGAACCGATCCACCTACTAGAATTTGGGTTATTTTAATCAACATTTAAAAAAACTAAAAACTAAAAACTAAAAACTAAAAACTAAAAACTAAAAACTAAAAACTAAAAACTAAAAACTAAAAACTAAAAACTAAAAACTAAAAACTAAAAACTAAAAACTAAAAACTAAAAACTAAAAACTAAAAACTAAAAACTAAAAACTAAAAACTAAAAACTAAAAACTAAAAACTAAAAACTAAAAACTAAAAACTAAAAACTAAAAACTAAAAACTAAAAACTAAAAACTAAAAACTAAAAACTAAAAACTAAAAACTAAAAACTAAAAACTAAAAACTAAAAACTAAAAACTAAAAACTAAAAACTAAAAACTAAAAACTAAAAACTAAAAACTAAAAACTAAAAACTAAAAACTAAAAACTAAAAACTAAAAACTAAAAACTAAAAACTAAAAACTAAAAACTAAAAACTAAAAACTAAAAACTAAAAACTAAAAACTAAAAACTAAAAACTAAAAACTAAAAACTAAAAATTCTCATACATGTGTTTTTTAAATACTGTAAAAACCCAAAATACAGTAAACACAAACCTCTGCACGCCACGTGGCCTTGCAGGTCGATTGCAGCCTTTTTCCCAATCTCGTTTGCGAAAAATAGGGGGAAAATTTCTTCACCCTCACACACCTCCCAACCACAGCAGGCCGTGTAAACTCCCTCTGGAACACGTGTTTAACATCAAATTTGCTCGCCCAAGCAAAACTTCTTCATTGTGTTGCACATTTTCCTCGCCTCTCACACTGGCAACAAAACTTTCACTGGCGAACGGAAAATATTAACGAACAGAAGAAAAAAATAAAGCAGAAGAAAACTTTTTGCCCCGACACGAACCAAAACGTGAACTTTTTTTCTCGTCGTGGGGGTTTCCACTGGGTCGGTCGAAGCCCGGCAAGTTTGTGGGGCGCGCGGGAAAATCCCTGTTGGTCCTAGTAGGTTGGTTGGTAAACGGGGCTGTCTATGATTTTCATTTGCAGCCGAAAAGCGTCAGAAGGACAAACAAACAAGCTGCAGCTCATTTTGGGTGGGTTGCTTTGGTGGCACGAGAAACGAGAAAATTCAATTTTGTGGTGTTTGGTTCAACAAGGTGGCACCTGACCTCTGCGATTGAAAGTCCCAAAAATAGAGCAGCCTTGCATGAGTGGATGAGGATCTTTGGGTGGAGTTAATTGGAGTGGGTTGAATGGCCAGGTGAGAGCGACCGACTTCGTTAGATTCGGTGATTAATAGTTGAAAGAAGAACAGTAACTGATGATTTTTATACTTTTGTTTTTATACCAGCGAAAACAATTTTAATTTTGACTTAGTTGACTGTGTACAGTAAAGTATCATGAGTAAGCGTTACAAATATAATTTAAAAAAATACCAATGTTTTAAATGTATTTTTGATTCAAAAATTATTTTATATTTACCGATAAAAATTAAGAATATAATATAAATTTCTTCACTTGAAAAATTTTCACAATAATTTGTGATCGATTGTGGTTCTATTTTTGTCATACCGTCAAATGGGCAAATCGGGACTACAGTCTGAAAAATGCTAATAGTTTTAAAACCACCTAAAAGCTTGCGATTTGGAAAACGATGCACTATTTTTGTTGTTCTGTTGCTTATATACATATTCTCTCAGATTTCGGTAATTCGTTTTTTTATATTTTTTAATCCAGCTGAATCTTTTTTGGGGCCTTCGGTATGCCCAAAGAAGCCATTTTGCATCATTAGTTTGTCCATATAAATTTCCATACAAAAATGATATATGAAAATTCAAAAATCTGTATCTTTTAAAGGAATTTTTTGATAGGTTTGGTGTCTTCAGCAAACTTGCAACATGATTTTTTTTTATTTTTTGATATGTTTTAGGGGACATTAAGCCAACTTTTCATTTTACATCGAAAAATGAAGTTGAAAATTTCTTGCGACCAATATTTCGATTTTTTGAAAAAATCAGTATTAATAAAAAAATTCATAACTCGGTCGAAGATTTTTTGCACAACCTGGAATTTTTTTAAAAGTTGACATTTTATGTTAACATATCAAAAAACAAAAAAAAATAAAAGTAGTGTTTTTTGCAAATCAAGTTTTGGTGAGAAAAAGTTAAATTAAAAATCACATTTTTTTTACCGTGTACCATTTTTTCTGTGTAGTCCATATCCATACCTACAATATTGCCGAAGACACCAAATCGATCAAAAAATTCCTTCAAAAGATACAAATTTTTGAATTTTCATTCATCATTTCTATATGGACAGCTGCCAAATTTGTATGAAAAATTTTATGGACAAACTAATGATGCAAAATGGCTTCTTTGGGCATACCAAAGGCACCAAAAAAGTTTCAGCCGGATTAAAAAATACAAAAATTAAAATTAAAAAAAGAAGATCGATTTCGTAGAGAACTGCTCTTCTTTCTCTTTCACTTCTCAACTGTGTTGCCAGTAAAATGGGGAAAAAATGAAGCAGTGTTGCTAGCAGCTGCACGAAATCAGCTGCATTTCAGCTAATGCTAGAGCAGTTGTTTTAATGCTGATTTGCTCTCACATTAGCTGTTTTACTGCAGATTAGCTGTTGAATGCTGGTTTACAGTCTATTTATGATTACGTTTAGTGCTGGCTGGTTACTTGGGGAGTTGCTTACAACATTTTTTGATTTTTTGCAATTCCGAGAAGCGCTTCTAGAATGAAATTTTATTTCAAACATTCATTCATCGTTCAAAACAAAAAAAAATAATAATGTTACTTTTCGATACTCGAGTTGAAAAGTTCAACTTTTCAGCATCCATTACAGTGCTGAAAAGTAGAATTTTTCAGCACTGGTATTGAATGGTATTAATTTTCCATTCCGAGGGGGACGTCCCTCCGCGATAACACACTAAACGCTCAAAAACGTGCCGACCCTCGAGTTTTCACATAACGACACCTTAATTTTGGTATAGGGATAAGTAAGTCGTTTCGTTTCTCCAGAAGGATAGGAAAAGTTGAATGTTTTACAGCGGAATTGCAAAAATATATGTTTTTCTTTTAAATTTTATATTTTTTTACAGCTGTTACAGTTGTGCCTAAACATTACATCACGGAGTTTTTAAATTTAGAAGCCAAAATCCAGCTCTACTGGCTTCAAATAAATACGACATTTTCCCCTATGGCCTAAAAATTAAGCTTTCGAAGCTTTAAAAGCTTACAAGACAGATTTTTGATCCCTTGGATACAGATGAGCATCATTTGGCAACACTGGTTCTAATTTGACATTTTGATTCAAAACAGCGAAAAATGTGTGCGATTGTTTACCATTGAATGTGGGTATCGAAAAATAACAATTTTCGCGTCAATTTGTGGCGTTTTTAAGCAAGTTTAACTTAAAATAAGTGCAACTCATTAAGCCACAATGAATATCGTTCAAAAGAAGCTACTAGCCGGCGGATTTTCCTGGATAAACTTAACCCGGCGATTAGGTAACATTCCTTCAAAGTAGCCTGCTTCGTTTTACGATTTTCAACCATTCCTCCCAGGTCCAGTGTCCTTCTCCACCAAACCGGAACCACTTCCCTCGGCATCACGTGCCACGAGCAACACTTCAACCACCACCACCACCTCCTCAACCTCCGGCGGAAGCTCGGAGCGTAAAAGCATCGTCCCGCCCGACTACCGCTTCGTGTACCAGGAGTTTTTGCCGGACCCCAAGATCGAATGGCGCAACCCGATCCGTGAGAAGCTCGAACGGCTGGACATGCTGGACCGGCGGGCCAACATCGACATTCCGGAGTTTTACGTCGGTTCGGTGGTGGCCGTCACGTGCTCGGACGTGCACGCCGTGGGAAAGACGTCGCGCTTTCTGGGCATTTGTATTCTGCGCGAAAAGTGTGGCCTCCGGGCGCGGTTCATCCTGCGCAACGTGGTGGACAACCAGGGCGTCGAGGTGATGTACGACATGTACGATCCGACGCTGCTGAAGGTGGAAGTGCTGCGGCTGGAGAAGCGATTGGACGAACATTTGCTTTACTTGCGTGACGCCCTGGACGAGTACAGCACGTTCGACCTGAACATGGAGGCGGAGATTCTGCCCGAGGGAGCGCCGGTGCCGGTGAATGACGTCAAGGTGACGCTTAAGCCGCGACCCTGGTACGCCCGCTGGGAGCGGCACAACCTGGCCGGAGTGGCCAACGTGGACGAGCACACGAACGAGAAGAAGGCACGCAAGGCGGCGCGAGTGGCCACCCCGTGGGAGCGGTTCGACTTGATGAAGCAGTACCGGCGAACGATTCCGGACGAGGAGCAGAAGGAGATCTTCGCCGAGGTGTACTCGCAGCTGCACCAGCTCGAGCTGACGCGGAAGAAGCTCAAGCGGAAGCGCACCTTTGTGAAGCCGACGAAGTTGGCTTAAAAGGCCTGTGGGGGTTGGCGTGTAGAGTTAGCATTTTTTGTCGCTTTTTGAAAATATAGAAGGATGAGGAAAAAATATGTATTTTTTTTATATTTTTTCAAAAAGAAAACGGGATTAGAACGTCTCCTGTTAGAGAGAACTTACCCAGCTTACAGAGTCGTGTTGGTTTATGTCACTGCAATTTTAAACTAACATGATGGTGGGTGTCTTTACTAAACTCCTTGTAGGTATGCAAAAAGCCGGACATTTGTTCATACACAGCTTTTCTCGAATGCGGACTTCAGTAAGTACTTGTTACGATGTATGATTATGCAAGTTATATCGATTTACTTTGAATCATCAACTGGAAATAATCGCCTTAAATCCACCCACTTGCTGCCAGAAAACGCATATATCTGGAGTTTTTTTTGATAAGGACCAATAAACCAAATTTTCAGTTTTTGCTTTTTGGGTGTTTTTCAATACCCCTGACTCAAGGCGGTTCTAAAAACACCCAAAAGCAAAAACTGAAATTTGGTTTATTGGACCTTTAAAAAAAAAAAACTCCAGATATTCCTATTTTGAAATTTTGTATAAGTTTTGACTTCTACCACAGACAAACAGACATGAAAGTCGAGGTCACTAACTTGTCCCAAAAATGTAACGGTCATTTTTCAAAAATCATACAGCATGGTTTATGCTTTCCGGATTCACCGCCAGAGGCGCCTTTGTGCTCAGCGGCCAGCGCTTGTTTTTCAAATGACAGCTTTGAGCTATCTTTCTGTTTTGTTTTGGTTTGGCAGCAAACACGTGGAGCATTTTTTCGAAAATCTTCGGATCAAATTCGTTTTTCATGTGACCTCGCGTCGGATCGATGTTTTCTTCTGCTGAATTAACAGAACCGCGAGGTGATTACGCACGGCCGCTTTCAGAATCTATTGATCCGGTGGAATAGGCTACGCTTGTGGCTATGAAGATGGTAGATCCTGGAATAACCGGTGCAAAAGGGCAAGTTCCCATCCCCCCCTCTCCTCCTCCAGCTACACAGCCTAGTTCTTCTTGGCGCGTTTGTTGTCACGTTAAAATTAACGTGGTGGAAGATTCCGCGGTGCGTAGAGTGGCCAATGCCTTGTGCAGGCGCCCAACGGAATTTTCTAGCTGCTAGGTTAGCTAGGCCATCTAAAACAGACAACTGGGGTCTTCCATCACCAACCTACCCTGAGTCACCGTATTTTATCTAGGAACAGTAGACGGAAGAAACAAACTGACCCTGGAGCCACGATTCTCCATCGGGCGTCTGAATGGGTTAATTCCGTCGAAACGGAACGTCTATTTTCTTTCTTGTACCTTCTGACATCCTAGAACCGGCGGCAGCGCCGAGTGCTTTGCCCACTTGATTACATCCTGAGCACTGCGGTGAGGGAGGGTCGTCACCGCTGTTGTCTCCACAATGGAGCATATTTCGTTGAGCAAAAGACCGCATCCCCAAAAGATGGAATCGCCAACATTGCAGCCGCCTTGAGCGATCGAGTAACGGCAGGAGGATATTCCGGCGAAATGATCACATTTTTTCTCTTAGCCTGCAACGGCTCATTTTCAATGTTTTGTTTTGGTTTGCCTTTTGGTGCAATTCTGCATAGGTTGACATACACACATACGCATGCCCTAATGTCATTCAGGAAGAGGAGATTCTAGGAATCGTAGATAGGTGTCGTTAGTGAGCAAGCAAAATTCAAATTCAAATTGGTCCTACTTTTTGAACAAAAATGTGTTCTAAGTTTCATGTCTGTTTGTCTGTGCTTCTACTGCGGGATGATACGCAAGTATTTGAGGGGTTTAATCTGTATGCTACCTTTGAAGGAGAGACCGGTTTCTCCAAATCTTCTTTATACTCTGGTATATTGAAAAGTCTGAAAGCCAAACAACCCGCAACCCTGGATTCTTCAGTTATACATAAAAAAAAAACTAAATCAGCCTACGTCACGGCAGTTTTGCTTTACGCGTTTTTCTGCTTTGTCGCCATTTCAGATTGAAGGTATAATGCAAAGAGAATGTGTCGAGATATCTATATCGGAATGAAAATGAAGATTAAAAGGTGAAGAAAAAACAGTTAAAATATGGAAAAATACTTACCAACTCAAAACCCAAAATTCGCTTTTAATCGTAAAGGTAATTACATAAAGCTGACGTGAAGTCTGCTTTTGAAGTCCGTACTGGAAATTAGTAGCTTGCCTTTTTGGCGAAGGTTGAACCCTGGAATTTTTTTTTTAAAGGTCCAATAAACTAAATTTTCAGTTTTTGCTTTTTGGGTGTTTTTGAAACCGCCTTGAGTCAGGGGTATTAAAAACACCCAAAAAGCAAAAACTGGAAATTAGGTTTATTAGACATATTCAAAAAAAAAAAAAACTCCAGAACTTTTTAATGTGACTTCCTAGACAAACCTTACCTATACTTAACAACTCAGAATCAAACAATGAACAGAAACAACTTTAGTAAAGACAAATTTTGATAATCATCAACCTTGAAGGAGGTTGAATCATCAAAAATATATTTTTCAAAAAACTTCAAAATTTCTCCGAAACTTCAATTGCAATCCGTTAAAGTCAAATTGCAATTGAATTCCCGTTGAAATTTTTAATCTTTTTTTTTTTTTGAAAAATACACTTAAATACTTTTTTAAAAATGCATGAAAATACTTTGTTGTCCTTCAAATGTTGGCACTATCGTAAATTGAAAACTATGACTAACGATCGATAAAATTTCGATATGTGTTCAAAGCTTGTTTTCAAAAAAAAAAATAATAGACCAAACATTCCAAAATTCTGAAATTCAAAAATTAACAAATAAAAAA
Source organism: Culex quinquefasciatus (assembly GCF_015732765.1). Taxonomy (NCBI): domain Eukaryota; kingdom Metazoa; phylum Arthropoda; class Insecta; order Diptera; family Culicidae; genus Culex; species Culex quinquefasciatus. The sequence continues at coordinate 17,622,059 of NC_051863.1, read as the reverse complement.
AATCAACAAGAAAACATTTGGAAATCGGGAATTAAAAGTTTGAGAAATAAATCTAAAACTAGAAGCACAAAAAATTAAAATCATAAAAATTAAACCTTTTTTAAAAAAATCCAAAGAACTTTAATATTAATTAAATAAATTTCCATATTTTTTTCAAAAAGGACCTACAAGCTATTGTCTTTTATTGGACATGTTCAAAAAAAACTCTAGATTTTTCATTTCCAAATCCAAATATGCATTTTTTTTTATCATCCGGATTTTGGAAATCTTTAAAATTATTTAAAAACATGAATATTTTCAAAAATCATTAAAAATTTTAAATTTTCTGTATTTTTTTAAGTTTATGTCCCTCGACGCTTATCAATGTCTAGTGGGGGGAAAAATAATCAAAAATTAAATTACAAACCGAGGTACTAAAATTTGAATGTCAAAAGCGTTTTAAAATGCATTTTACATCAGCCCAGTTGATTTACAAAATATCAAAGTACATCCTAAATATGATTTTCAACGCAGGAAAATGCACTTCAAATTGACTTCTGTTTCCATAAGAACTTCTATTTCCCCTGATTTTTGTGCCCGATTTTGACATTGACAAATTTTATAATTTACTTTTATTGAAAAAAAAAATAGAAACAACCTAAACATTTAATATTCATGATTTGTTTACATTATTTTAATCTTTTATCGTTGGATTTTTTTTTAAAATTTGTTAAAAAATTAAAAAATGATTTTTTTTTAATTTTAGGGTTTTTTTAAATTACATAAATTTAAACCCTTTGAACATCAGAATTGAAAAAAAAAATCAAGAGCTTTGCACATTTTTGGATTGATATTTAAAAAAAAAGTCTGACGCATTTATTACTTGGGAAATTAAAAAAATAGATTTTTTAAATTTAAACTTTGAAAAATACTAAAAACGGCCTGAGATGTAATATTTATGATTATTTTCTCATTAATTTAAATTTATATCGCTGATTTTTTTTAATTTGCTAAAAGTTTTTAAACATCTAATTTTTTTTAAATTTTAAATTTTCGCTAAAATAAATAAAATTTACATCTTAGAATTTTTATTTTTTAAACAGAAAAAAATCAAGAGTTTTGAAAGAGTTTTTTTTCCAAAATGTCCAAAACATTTATTACCTTGGAAATTTGATAAAAATGTTGAGATTTTTATAGGTTCAAGCCTTAATTTTTTTAATTTTAGATATTTTTTTAGTTTTTATTTTATTTTTTTCAAAACTTTTGTAAATTATAAAATCTTTTGACTTTTTTCTTTTGTTTTTATACAATATTTAGACTACGGCCAAAAGTTTTAATTATTCATATGCATGAGTTTTCAAACCTATGAATATGAATTTTTAGACACTTAAATTTTTAGGTTTGGACACACTTAATAAATTTTTTATTTTCTTGTTTTTGCTATTGTTTTTGTTTAAAAACAGTCAGATTGCTTTTCTTTTTGATTGCGTGATTGTTTTGCAACAATCGTCGATCTAAATCTAAAATTTTAATGTGTGAAATATTCGCGATAAGCTCAAAATGGGAGACAGCTACCCTATATATTTTGTAATTTGATAAAAAATATGTCAGAATTTGTCATGCGACACAATATTACATGTCCAGATTTTTTTAATGGTTCTATAAGCTTTTTTCTTTCACATGTTTGTAGGACCTTTAAAAAACACTAGATGTGGACTCGAAAGTCCATCATCCTGCTAATAAGGATCAAAATGCTCTAGAAATGCTAACAAAGCCAAACAAATAGGTTAGGTACAAAAATCAGACTTTGAATTTCTCAACAAACCAAGTAAAACACACAAAGCCCAATGTTCATTCACTTCTTTCTGTTTATTTTTTAATTTTCTGTAATGCTCTCGTCGTTCCCCTTTCTCTGGCCTAGCGATTTCTCATCGATTTCTCTCCTCTCTTTTTTTCAATTAGTTTTGTGTTTGTGTACTGTTATTTTTCTTTTCCTTTTAGGGGAACACTTTTTTACACGCAAAAAATATCCTGGCTTTTATTTTGTTTGCTGTTGTCACTTAACGTTCTGCGCGCTCTCTATCTAAACTCTAGAGTACTGATATCTGGGAATTATTTGCATCCTTTCAATATTTTTTGTTTTGTATTTATCTGTTTTGTGTGTATTGTTTATCTTTTAATATTGTGTTTTCTGGCTTCATCTACTGTGGCGCGTTTAAATAGCTCATAATTGTTCTTAAATCGAATCGACTGAAAAGAAAAATAGTTTTGTAATTTGGAAATGACTACTTGAAGGATTTCCTGCGCAATGCCTGTTAAAACGTAGATTTTGTTGTTTGTAATTATGTTTTTTTGTTGTTGTTAGTTTTGCGCTTTTTTCATGTTATTATCATTTCAAATTCTTTCTCTCTGGGGCGGGTGGGGGGATTGGGGAAGAGGGACGTTGGAGCAGGTCAGCAAATTTATAAAGATAATATTTACAGTCACGTGGGGGGTGGGGAGGAAAGTGTGTTTCGAAAAACTCTTGCTTAAAATTATTCATCACTTAACGACTAAAAAAAGAGGGAAAAGAATAAACAAAATCCGTTGTTTTAAGCGGGGTTCAACAAAGGGTGGAAGGGGGGCGTTAATAAAATCTTCTCTCTCTCTCTCTCTGACTCACTGCAAATCATCACCTTAGAAACAACGACGACAGTTTTGCGCTTGAACGAGTTGGTGCTTTGCACACAGTTCGCACGATTTGGTGAGGACCTCCGCCATGAATCTACTTGTAAAAGTTCATAATTCCGCTCCAGCGGCGATAGTAATCATTGTAGTAGTAGTCGTAGTCGGGTGGCGGCGGCGGATGGGTCGTGTTGTTGGCCATGAAGCTGGCCGGAGGTTGCTGGCCACTGCCGGCGGGCGTTCCTCCTCCCGCTACGTTATTAGCCGTCGGATTGGATCCAACGTGCGTCGCAGACTGCCCGCCCGAGTTGTTGATTTGTGGATTTTGCTGAATCTGCTGCAGCGTGGTCTGCAGGCTGCGAAAGGCCGCGTTGGCCACGTGGTTCATGGCCACCGCGACGGAGTTGTGGTTGGTGGAAAAGGTGTTGTGATTGCTGACATCGCCGGTGCTGCTGCTCGCGGTGGTCATTGCGTTGGAGTTGGAGGTGTTGTTATCCTCGTCGTACTGCTGCTGCTGCTCGTTTCATTAGCTGGTGAGCAGCGCGATGTTGATTTCCTTCACCATCTTAACGCGGTGCAACATCTTGCTGAGGGCGTCCTTGCTGAGGGCCTGCGTCGAGTACCAGACGGGGGAGTCGGGCACGCAGGACCGCTCCGGCTGCAGGTAGAACACGTCGTTGCGCGTTTTCACGCTTTCGGGGCTGGGCGGAAGGAAACAAAAGTTAGTTCTACTTTTGCAATTCTACTAAAGGGTTCACAACTCACCATTTCGACAGGTAGAACTCGTACAGCTTGACCGGACACCGCAGCGGGTTCTCCTCGTTCTCCTGCTGCTCGTAGACCTTCTTCTTGCGGGAGTTGGCGGCTATTTGGAGTAGGAAAATAAAAATAAAAAGCCATGTAAAAATTACTCCCAAACGATTTTTTATCCATTACTTATTATTGCAAGCGATCGTTGGATCTCAATCGTAGTATTTTAGTTAATGATTTATCAAGAAAATAATAAAACTAAGAAACCAGAAAAAAAAAACAAAAATATTACTATACAGTTATGACTATACGGGAATTTATAACGGGGATTTTAGCGGATCGCATCCTGGATTTCGTCATGTTTTGTGATGATTATCTAAGCCAAAGTTGCTTAGGAATTGAACCAACTGTTCAACACCAGGAAAGCCGGTCCTTGACCGGCCGATTCCATCTCCACCGCACACCAGGAAGAATTGTTGATGCTCTACTTTATTAAGAGGATACGGGAAAATCTCCATGGTATCCACAAGATAGTTTTGCTTGGAAGTGGAAGATGGATAAAAAAATAAAAAGCCGCCCTCAGCAAATTGTAACGACCTTATCTCTTAGGGAGCGTTCTTTTATTACGTAACGCAGTAGGGGGGGGGGGTCGGAGGCCGTGTTACGCTCCATACAAAATTTTTAAAATTTGTATAGAAATTTTGTTAGAGGGGGGGGGGTCTAAAAGTCCGATTTTTCGCGTTACGTAATAAAAGAACGCTCCCTTATTGGATGAATTCTACAAGTCGCCCAGGCTATTTTTAGATTGGTTATCTATTTAAAAATTTCTCTTGTGAAAAACCACGGTCCATTAAAGCAAAAAAAAAATGGTATGGGGAAAAAATCACGGTAGAATGGTGGCTGACATTTTTTTTTTTCTCCTGATTCGTTAAAATTCCAGATTTGATAAATGAATCAAAGTAAAAATAATGATTTTATCAAAAAGTCTAAAAATATAAAAACACAAAATAACAGGGTGACCACTCAAATTCCATTTTCAAATTCCCGACTTTTTCCAGACTTTTCCAGAATGCTCAAATAATAGGCATTACTTATCTAAAGAATGATTTCAAACATAAAACTTTCTATAAGAAAAGTCAATATTAACCCCCGAAAAAAAATCTCAATGAATTTAAAAAAAAATCCAAATATAGGCATTTTTTTTGAAAATACAGAAACTAAACAACAAATCTCGGGTGAGTTTTCAAAAAGCCGTAAGAGCCACCGTGACCTCTGACACTAATTTATGTTTTTGTCAAAAATGAGACAGCATTTCATTTTTTTTAAAGTTTGGGGCACTTGAAGGACGTGTAGATGAACAATCTCGAGCATTTCTGATATTGGTTTTTCGTAAGTAGGTCGAAAAACGATGCAAAAAAGACTTTGTTTACCAATGGCTCTTACGGCTTTTTGGAAACTAATCCGAGAAATAAAGAAAACTTCAAAAATGTAATTTCATTATTATGATTCAGAGTAGAAACACAAACAATTAGTCTTTGAAAAAATAATCGAAAGTTCAACAATACTTATAACTTCCATGGTATTTTTTAAATTGGCAAACGTATAGTTTTTGATATTTTTTCAACTTCATCATCATTTTAAATCAAAGAATGATTAAAACGTAATTGCTGTTATTATTCATTCAAAGGATTTAGAAAAATGTCAAGGAATTCATAAAAGAAAATGTTTTTGCCAAGGTCCCTTTTTAATTATGTAATTTTTGATATTGAATTTTTTAATCAATGTTAATTTTTCTAGTGGTCAGTATTTAACTGTTTTTTTCAATGAAAATTCAGTTTGATATGATTTTATGTTTTCCCACTTATTTTAAGCGACTGTTTGAAGAGACAATTTTTTCAAATAATTATGCAAGAACTCAAAATTTCTTGGATTATTTTTTTTTGCAATTTCAATATTTTCTTTATGTTTTCAAAATGTAAATTTTTTTTTCAATTTTGGATTTTATTCGATATTTAAGTTTTCCGCAAACTGAAAATCAAGCTTTATCTATGGTAGGTAATTTACCCATACTCACAAAAAAAGATCAAGGGCAACATTTGGAAAAAACACATTTTAAATTACTTAATGAATTTAGTTAAACAATTACAAATATTTACCCAAAAATTATATAAGTTTTTCATCAACTATACCTCTTGTTTTGTGAACAAAAATTAAAAGCGATCATTTGATTCATAAAAAAATATTATGGAAATCTGTGTCAAAGACTTCAATATTCATAAAGATTTTAAAGGTCTTAAACAGCTTTTCCATAACCAAATATATTGAAATAGGGAAAATAACCTTAAATTTAAAGTAAGTTACTAAAGCAGAAATGAGTGAATTCAATTTGAAAATTGTACAAAATATTACAAAATTTATCCAAGAGTTAAAAAAGCCCAGAATTCCCGACTTTTTGACATAAAATCATAAATTCCCGACTTGTTCCCGATTTTTGGCGGATTTTGACAAATTCCCGACTTTCCCGATTTCTCGACTTGAGTGGCCACCCTGATTTAAAATACAAAAAAAATCTCAACAAAAAAAAATTGTCAACACTTCGATACTCTGAATTTTAAAACCTTTAAATTAAATGAATCTAGAGGAACCATCCATAAACAACGTGAACACTTTTTTTTGGGAAATCTCAACTCTCTCCCTTCCCCTCTTTTGCAATTGAGCAGTTCTCTGAGATTTCGGTCATTCGATTTTTTGCCTTCCTCACCTTACTGAGGAAAGGCCATAAAATCACTCCAAAAAATGAACTTTTTAATTAGACCTTCTAGACCTACCGTCATTTATACAGATCGACTCAGAATCACCAGCTGAGCAAAAGTCTGTGTGTTTGGCTGTAGACATGTGTACCGAATCAATGTCACTGGAATATCTCGCCACCGACTGAGCCGATTTTTGCCGTATTGGCCTCATTCGATTCGTCTTGGGGTCCCATAAGCCCCTATTGAAATTTATAAGATTTAGTAAAGTACATCAAAAGTTATGCTTAAAAAACTGCTGCATATACATTTCACAATTTGCAAAAAGGGTGGTTTTTGCATGGAAACCTGCCATATTACATATTTTTAGAAAAGTTCTGAAATGACCTTTCTAGTGGATTAAAAATTTTCAAGATCTGACTTACCTATCAAAAATTACAAGCAGTTTAAAAAATGGTCTAAATTTACATAACCTCAAATGGTCGGGTCTGATCGTCACGAAAAAGCCGTGTAGAGGGATGCCATTTTCCGCAAAGGCGGTGTCTGTATAATCTTGACAAAAAGTCTGTAGGTAGTCTGTTTTTTTTTACTCAATATTACGCCCATTTGAAATGTTTGTCTTGATTTTAAATTTTGAAAGGACTTTTTTTCGAAAAGATCGGAAAATTTCACGAATGTTTCATGTTTTAACATTGTAAATCGGACCTATAGTTGCTGAGATATCGACATTAGAAAATGATGGGTTGTTTGGGTGAGACTTAGAAAACATCAATTTTCTTGTTTTTAAACCTTTGCAAGGCAATATCTCAGCAACTATGGGTCGTATCAACAAAGTCCGAAAAAGCAAAATATAGAGAATTTTCTCAGCATTTCAAAAATATTTTTTTCAAAGGTGGGCAAACATGGGCACCAATTATAAAAAATGAAAAACTGCGACTATTTTCAAAAAAGTTACCTAAAAATGGCTATCACTTGAAAACGGTGCGTTTTATCAAAAATTCACAAAAGTACTTTTTGATTGCAAATTCCATTTTACATCGAAAAATGAAGTTGAAAAATTTTTGCGATCAATATTTCGATTTTTTGAAAAAATCTGTATTGATTTAAAAAATCATAACTCGGTCAAAGATTTTTTGCCCATTCTGGAAATTTCTGAAAAGTTGGCATTTTATGTCCTCTAAAACATATCAAAAAATAAAAAATAAAAAATAGTGTTTTTTTGCAAATCAAGTTTTAGTGACAAAAAGTGAAATTAAAAATCACCAAAATTTTTTACCGTGTATCATTTTTTTTAGTGTAGTCTATATCCATACCTACAACTTTGCCGAAGACACCAAATCGATCAGAAAATTCCATCAAAAGATACAGAATTTTGAATTTTCACATATCATTTTTGTATGGACAGCTGCCAAATTTGTATGGAAAATTATATGGACAAACTAATGATGCAAAATGGCTTCTTTGGGCATACCGAAGGCACCAAAAAAGTTTCAGCCGGATTAAAAAATACAAAAAAAAAAATCGAATGACCGAAATCTCAGAGAATTGCTCAGCAATAAAAAAATTATACTTGTGCTCAAAATAAGCAGAAATGTTACAGTTTATTGAATGAAACATAACAAAATTTTAAACTATAAATTTTAGTAAAAGTATTACAAAAAAAAAATGCATCTGAAATAACAATTTAAAAAAATATATTTATTTCTAAATATTTCTATTGAAAAATTAAAAGCAATCAAAGCGCCAAAAAATCAAAATATTGAGTTCTACAATGTTAGTTTATAATCACCAAAGCTTTATAACATTAAAACATGAAAAATATAAGATATTATCAATTCCATATTCTTCCTAGACTTATAAACTCCTGAAACTTATTTCAAACTTCCAACTTATAAAAACCGTTTTCAGGGTGACATTGGGTTTTGGGGGGTGAGATTGGGTCATACAAATTTCAGCATTTCTGTATGACCCGATCTCACCCCCAGACTCTAATGTCACCCCTGATGACGAAATATAAAACGATCTTTAAATCATAAAATTAAACATCAAACGTGTTAATTCAAAACGATTAAAATTGTTTCGAAATCATATGAAAATAAATTTGCAATTTTAATAAAATTGGACACAAATACGTAAATATTGAGAGAAACAATATATTTCTATGACATATTAATTATTTTTTTAACGGTGAGACCGGTGGTGCAGGGGTAAGCGTGATTGCCTCTCACCCAGTCGGCTTGGGTTCGATCCCAGACGGTCCCGGTGGCATTTTTCGACACGAGATTCTGATCACGAACGGTTGAACGGGGAAGTAAATGTTGGCCCTGGTCTAACCTAGAGGGTTATGTCGATAGCTCAATACAGATGTAGGAGTCGTCCTAGGGAGTCGCTGGTAGGCAGTTGGACTAACAATCCAAAGGTCGTCAGTTCGAATCCCGGGGAGCTTAGGTGTATAAAGAGGCTTGCAATTGCCTCAATAATTAAGCATTCGGACACCAAGTTTCGAGTAGGAATCTCTCAAAAAACTTTTAAAAATATTTGTACCAGCGTTAAAACCTTGAAAAAAATACTTAAAATATTGAGATTGTATTTTTTTTTGCTCAGTTTAGTCGATATTTTGAAACCATTAAATTTTTATTTTTTTTTTTTTTTTGATCTGGAGGGCAAAATTGTGTCATACGAGTGGCAGTGCGTGGCCGAATGGTTACGCTGTCCGCTTTGTAAGCGGATGATTCTGGGTTCGATTCCCATCTGCTGCAACCTTCCATCGGATGAGGAAGTAAAATGTCGGTCCCGGCCTTGGTTGTTAGGCCGTTAAGTCATTCCAGGTGTAGGAGTCGTCTCCATGCCATAAGTCCTACAAACAACACACCAAACCAAACCTACTCCGGTGGAATCGCTGGCGGCGGTTGGACTCGCAATCCGAAGGTCGTCAGTTCAAACACTGGGGTGGAAGGTTCCTTGGAGTAGAAAGAGGTTTGGGTGCTCTCCCCATTCAAGCCTTCGGACTCCTAGGTTCGAGCAGAAACTTGCAATAGAGACCACAAAAGATCCGGGGGTCGTTAATGTGGATGGTTTTTGTTTTGTGAGTCTGTAGAATTTGTTTACGTTCGCTTGCAACAACAATCAGCAGTGTTTAGCATACTCACCGAGTGACGACTGCGGCGGGTAGAACCGCAGCAGGACGTTCCGCGAGCCGGGCATTTTGGCGCCGCCCTGGTTCGGGTTCCGCTTCCAGTGCTTCATGATGTGCGAGAAGCTCAGCTCCATGTGCTCCTCGACGGTCTAACAGAGTTGGATTCGTTGCGATTAGTCAAGAATTCTTGAAACGGGATGTTGTTCAGAGTAACTCACCGTCAAATTAAAGTGCTTCGTGTTGAAGAACATGAGCGTGCTGAGCAGGACGTGGGGCGAATGGGCCCCAAGCTGTTTGCACTCCCACAGGTGCTCCTCCTCGACGCGGGTTACGATGTATTCTGAAAGTTACAATCAAACTGTAATTCAAGTCTTGAAAAGGAAGGCAGAAGCAAACTCACGAGAATCATTGTAGAGCACGGAGAACTTTTTGGCGACCTCGTCCAGGCAGTCCGTGAAGCGCTCGTAGTAGGGATCGGTGAAGATGTTGTCGATGCGGCCGTTCTCGAACAGATACTGCTGGATGCCTGTTTGAGAAGATTGGTTTAGAAAGCAGCGGACAGGGTTGCAATGGTTTAAGGTGGCTTACCCAACACGAGGTAGTAGATCGTGTCCGGCGCGTACTCGGTGCCGTTCGGCTTTCGGACCTCCTTCACGAACAGACAGAGCGAGTAGTTGAGCTCGTCGGCGGTCAGCTGGAGGATCTCGGACTTGAACGGCTTCCGCCGGATGGTGCTCTTTTCGAGGTCGGCGTTCTTGGTGAGGACCCACTGCTTCCAGGCGTTGACGCCGAACGTGTACTTGAGACACATGTTGGCGTCGGGCTTTTCGGCGGGTTCCCGCGGGGGTTCCGGCGACGGTTCGCTGATTTGTTCCCGCTTGATGCGCTTGTTGGGGGAGATTTGCTGCTGGCGGTTGTTGTTGTTGGCTCGGGGTGAGGCTTGGGCGCGTTTGCGGCCTCCCCGCTGGGCACCGGCCGTCGCTGCGAGGGCGGCCGCTTGCCGTTGCTGCTCGAGCATCATCAACTGGTGGTGGTGCAGCTGCTGCTGGGAACCGTCGTCGTGGCCGTAGCCGTGGTGGGCGGCGGCCGCCGCCTGTTGCTGGGCGATCGTGTTGGCCTGCATGGCGGACTCGAGGTCGACCGGCGGGTCTTCGAAGTCGTTCGAGGCCATCTTGAGTGCCATCTGGACGAGATCTTCGTTGAACGAGGTGTTGTTCTCGATGCCGTCGGCGGCGGCAGAGGTGAATTGGTCGTCGTTGCCGCCGTTGTCGTCCGAGTCGGAATCGCTTTCGTCCTTCTTCTTCTCGCCGGCGACCATCTCGGCCATCATGAGCAGCTCGGCCTCGTACGGGTCGGTGGGCATCTTGTCCTGGATCTTTTTGATCTCCTTCATGATGCCGTTGGCGGAGTTGCGCGTCGTCGGCACGAAGATGGGCACGGGGATCGGGAGCGGGAATGGTACTGGGACCGGTGTTGGCAGGGAATACATGTGCATTGGGCTTGGGACGTAAATCGGAACCGGAATGGGTATCACAATCTTCCTCTGAAGCCAGTCTTCGGTCTGGCACTCGACGTTACATTGGACAGGTCGACAACTGACCGCTTTCGATTGTTGGATTGGTTTGCACATTGTTCCCGCGTTTGCTACAGCAACTGGTGTCGGAGGAATCGTGACGATCTGCGTCTTGTGCTCGACCCGCGGTGGCGGCGGTTCCGGTGCCTCGTAGTGAACCGGCGCGGGGACGCCCAGCTGAACGCTGAGCGGTTCCAGCGAGATGCGCAGCTCGGGTAGATCCATGCCGACGCCGGCGGCGGCCGACGATTGGCGCGTCGACTTGGACGCTGCCGGGGAGGGGGCGGCCGGTGCCGGGGCAATGGCGACGGGTCCCTTGGACCGGGTGGACCGGTTGCCGAGCTGGCCCGCCAGCGATTGTACCGACGAGATGACCGGGAGGTCGCCGGACTGCATGACGGCGTTGGCGACCGCGGCAGCCGTCCGCGCCGGACGACCCTTCTTGTTGAGAGCGGTGCTGCTGGCCGCGGAACTGTTGTTGACGGCGGCCATTGCGACCGCGGGCAGGGCTCCCGTTTTCTTGACCCGCTTCGGCAGGCCGGTCGGAACCGGGGCGTTGCGCGATTCTTCCGAGTCGATCGTGAGCGGCGTCTTGTTGAACTGACTCTGGAAAGACATAACGCACTGGTAGGTACAAAAGTTCCGCACGCTGGCGTCGCTCATCGTCAGATGGTACTGCGGCGTTTTGAGCTGTTTGCAGTGATCGCAGTGGATCTGCTTCATCGAGAGTGCATTCACGGAAACCTCGCACAGCGTGAGGCAGTTCAGCGAGCACATGGCCATGTTGCCGACCACCTTCTGGATCATGTCAAAGTTGTACTTTTTCACCTTGCACCAGTTACACGAGACGATCTTACGGTTTGTGATGATGAAGAGATTCATGCAGATCTTCGAGCAGAACGGTGCTCCCTCGGGGCCACGATCCGACGTGTAGATGGTAAAACAGTCGGCGGATTTGCGCTCGAAGAACATCTTACACATGGTGCACTCTTCCGGGCAGACGTTGTTGACGAACTTGAACGCCGAGAAGCACGGCGTGCTGCAGAAAAAGTGTTCCCTGTTGTCCAGCGTCACGTTGATCTTGGTGACCTTCTCGTGGTTACAAACGGCGCAAATGTGCGGAACCTGACGCTTGCTCGGATCCAGCACTTCCTCATACTTTTTCAAACAGGTCTGGGTGCAAAAGTCCTTGAACAGGCCCTTATCTCCGACCGGCGCCAAAAACCCAAGCTCACCAACGGTAATGTCCCGCTGGCAGTACGAGCACACCTTCAAGTTCTTCTTGTACTGATCGAGACAGCTCGATCGACAAAACTGCCGCACATCAAACCCAAACCGGACGCAATACTTGCCCAAACTGGTCACCGAGACCGAGCTCGCGCACATGGCACAATTCGAACCGACCGAGTTCTGATACACCCCCAGGCATTTCTCGTTGCAAAAGTCGAGCGTTTCCCACTGCAGCGTCTTGTCGTTCATCTGGATCAGCTGGTAACACTGCGAGCAACGGCGCATAAAACTGGCCTCGCGGTCAAGCCGTGCCGTCTCCGCCTCCTCCTCGGTGCGCGCCACAAACTTGCTCACCTCCTGCGGCGGTTCCGGCTCGTTGGGCACGCGCTTCGGCAGATCCCGCACCCGCACCGACCGACGCTTCAACCTAAACAGATCCTGATTCTCCGTCATCAGCAGGTTCAAACAATCCTCGTGGCACACAAACAGCTCGTCCTCGTCCTGCAGAAAGAAGTACTTGCAACTCTTGTTGTCATTACACTGGATGCACTTCTTCTCCTCCGGCTCCGCCTTCTCATCAATCAAGTAACGCTTCCTCTTCAGCACGTACTTCTCCGGGTTGATCGTCGTCAGGTGCTCCACGCACTTCATGTCGCACAAATAACGATACTCCTTCTCCTCCCCTCCACTCGTCCTCTGATACCGATACTTGCACGTCTTCGTCTTCTCACACCGGCTGCAGTCCTGCTCGCAGTCAAAAATCTGCACGATCGCCACCCGCTTCTGGATCAGCACAAACTTGCCCGGATGTTCCGTGCGCACCGACTGCACGCAATCAAACGTACAGATAAACTTGGCCTCCTCGCCGTCCTCCTGAATCAAACTGTACTCGCACAGCTTCTCACCGGCACACTTCAGACAGGTCTGCTGCATCGGTTCCGGCACCTCGCGGATTTCATTGACCTGCGGTGGCGCATCCGCCTCCTGCTCCAACTCTGCATCCACCTCGATCGGCTCATCCGCGGCCGCCTCCAACCGCACGTCCGCCTCCTCAGGCTCCTCCTCCGTTACCTCCTTCTCCGCTACCGTTTCGACAACCTCCTTCTCCCCCTCAACAACCTTGTCACCGCCCTCCTCCCCCCCATCCACGGCATCCTTGTCCTTTTCCGCCGGCTTGTCTCCGCTCTCGGTGCTCGCCTGCTGCTCGGTGGAAGCTTCCTGCTCCGCCACCTCCGACCCGTCCTGGCTCTTCTCCGACTCTTCCCGGGCCGCCGTCCGGGCGCGCTCCTTGTCCGCCTCCGATGGCTCCCGTTCGTCGTCCGGCAGCAGGCAGACGTTCTCGTCGACGCCCTCACCCTCGGACAGCTCGTCGACGGCGTCTAGGAATAAGAAGAAAATTGTGTGTTAGAGAAAAATGTCTAAGCTAAAGTACGGTACGGAGCTCGGAAGGAAAAGTTGTGCAGTTTCAAAAATTCAACATGCCTAAATAAAAAAAAAACAAAAATTTAAAAATTTGAGAATTTAAAATTTCTAAAAGTATTCGACATTTCTAAAAACAAATTTTACATTCTAATATTTTTTTTAAAAGAAATCTTAAATTGTAAATTCTCAAATTCTAGAATTCCTTAACCCTCTACTGCTCAAATTTATTTTTTGAAAATTTTTATTTTTCCCTTGTTCAGGAGGTCATTTTGAGAAACTTGTAGGGGAGTGTGGGGGTAATTTGGACACCCTAAGGAAATTGCTCTGTCACGGGCTGTATGGATATTTTAAACGAATGTGGATGACACCAGAGGATAATAGAGACCATATTTGATGGAAAAATGTCATTAATTTCGATAAATTTTGATGAAAACCCCATTTTTATCGCAAAAATTAAAAGGTGTCCAAATTACCCCCACATTTTTGTGTGGGGGTAATATGAACACCCCTATGGGGTAATTTGGACATGCCTTGTGGGGTAATTTGGACATGCCTTGTGGGGTAATATGGACATACCTTGTGGGGTAATATGAACACCTTTTGTGGGGTAATTTGGACACATGTTGAGGAATAAGTTTAACATTTGATTTTTTGAGCATGTTTTTTTATCCTTCAACCTGGTTTTGTAATTGCTTTATATTTTGAAGTATTGTTTTGCTCACAATATTTCATCAAAGGTTTAAATAATGATTTTGTGATAGAACTATAATTCAATAGGAAGATAACAAATAGTTCAGTGTAGTATACATAATTTAATCATAATACTGAAATGATTTAAACATTGATTTTGGATTAGGCACAAGTATAGTTTTTAGTGATTAGGGTATCTTTTTTGTTTATATAAATCAATCTTTTTATAGAATTTATTAGCCTAGAAATATCATTTTTTTTTTAAATTTTACATTCTGTAGCCCTTCAAATTTAAATATTATTGTAAACCAGCAGAGAAATTAAAAATATTAAAGAAATTAATTAAAAGCAATCAACATTAGAGTCTTGTTGAACGCCAAATGTACAGTTATCAGATTTTCATCAATTCGAATATTGGATTAAATTTATCTAAATTAAAAAATAGGGGTTTTGTGAAGGTTCTCATTGCTCACATTCCTTGTTGATTGTTTTGACATATTAAATAGAGGGATTTAATATGTCAAAACAATCAAAAAGGAATGTGAACAATGAGAACTTTCACAAAACAATTTAGCTAAATCCCTTTAAAAACTCATCCAACCATGAAAGTTATTTTTTGTTGCCTGACAGGTAGACTTTCAGGTATGTCCAAATTACCCCACAAGCCATGTCCAAATTACCCCCATAGCATATTCTATCATAAATTGCCATTTTTGATGATAAAAATGGATAAAATGCGCAATTTTTATACGTACATATCTCAGGCATCGTCCAAGCAACCCCTTAAACAAGAATTGTCCACTTTTTGTCATATAACCCCTGCAAAACCTTATTTCCTAACCCTCAAATATTAGAACTTAAGGCAGTGCCAACCTGCCTTTGGAAACTTTTACATATTATACCAAAACTACTTAACCTATTCCAACTTTTTTGGTTTGTCCATACTTCTAGGCCATTACTAGTCTAAGCCTTATCACTTAAATTGCTGTTTTCACTTTATATCCAAAGAAAACGTGATTTTTAAAGGGGTGTCCAAATTACCCCCACTGTCCATATTACCCCAAACTCCCCTATTCTACGAAAAACTCCACTACTCTTGTTTTATGTTTTTCTTGTTTCATTTTTAAGTATTTTAATTTTGAATTTTTCTTGTTTGGTTTATGTTTGTTTTTGGTCTATCACCCACTATCATTACAATTTGCCTATCTAATTTTTGCATGTTTTTACAATAACTTTTTCAATTGGTTGCTTGTTTTTCGCATTTTCTGCTATAAAATGGCACCATTATCATTTAAATTGTTTAATAAATCGTAGAGGCATAGTCTGGGACACTACAAAAAAATACGGCATACTTATTTTCACTTAAAATAAAGGAAATGTTAGTAAAAACACAGCCAAAGTTACCCCTACAAAAATGACATTTTTTAAAACATTGGCAAGGTAACATAAAACATTGATAAAACAAGTAAAACTTCCAATCTATAAATTTTCTAAAATTTTAAGAGTTCTTCTTTCCAATGCTTTTTAAAGATCAAAAACGTTACTTAATCCACCGATAGTGGTTGGTGCCTTCCCACAATTATGTAAATATTTGTTTCTGTAGTAAGAATGTCAAACCTACAAATTTTATCTAAATTTTATTTCTTACAACATATCTACATGGAGTATGGGGTCTAGAATCCCAAAAATCATTGGACGTAATATTAGAACAACACCTACGGGGCTGTTTCATGAAAATAGTTATATTACTTTAAAGTTTTTAAAGCCTTAATTCGTTTTCGTTTTTCGTTTTACGGAGCAAGGTGGGGGACGCGGCCTCAAGTCAGTCCAAGTCCGGTTTCTTGTGGAAAAAAGGGTAGTGGCCGAACTAGTATTGCATACCAAATGAACACCACCGGAAGATATAGGGGATCGGGAGGGGGGAGGTGAAAGAAAATTAGTGTTGATGTGAGTAGTAAGAACTTGGATGATTTGAGCAGTTACGGTAATCTAAGTTTAACACTGAATAAAGAAAATCTGAAATTGTGATTCAAAGTAAGAAGGCCCGGAATAAATTAAATTATTAGTTAATTAAATAAGAAAATGTAACTAATCGGAGATCTATACAAAAGAAACCTATGATGTATTCCAAATTTAAAGGAAATAAAAATACTAGAGAAAAAAGATGAAAACTAACTGCCGACCTGTCACGTCCGTCAATAGTCCTGTCGTACATTACAACTAGAAACAGATCTGCCAATGAAATGTTACACTTCGTTCAAATCAACTAATCATTTCAGTCCAATTATTCATCGACGGAAAACTATCTAACTTTAATCAACAACCTAAACTAAACTGTTTGAAAGTAAATTTAATCTCAAATCCCCGAATGTTTTATTATAACGCCAAATAAGGTAAAGGATCTTGTTTTTAAACCAGTCTTGCCGCTTCCAAAAACCAATAAACATAAATGAACAGTTCATAAGTTGAACACTAGTAATTAAGACGACTATTTCATGCAATTCATTTCATTAGGGCATAGAGCTTTGCAAACAAGAGTGCATCTCTATTATACCTTATGTAAACTGTCATTTGAGCGAAAGAGACACACTCCTGTTCACAAAACCCATGCGCCCTTTTGAAATGTTAGGCTCCATTTGATCGTCAAGGCTCCAGTAGACCCTCGATTCGCAACAATGGTCGATACAACCATAATCCGAAAACCGTTAGTTCAACAGATTAACGAATTTTGTCCGATATCATCGCACTATTGATTGACCGAGACTCTATGGAAATTTTGACATATCAAAATGCTACGTAATAATATTTTTTTTTTAAATAAATTTCAAAATCTATTCTATCCTACAATGCCTAGAAGAGGCCTCTGTTTCTGTTGTGAGTAAGCGCTGGTTTCAGAGTTCATTTTTCAATTTAAAAGGGGTGGGAGACGACTAATTTGCTTCATGAACTCCTACTCGGCCTTGGGACCACCTCTTAAGACACTGATGGCTCCTAGCTAGGAATTAAACCTAGACACAGCGTCGAGGCCCGCTTCGCATGGCAAAAATGTTGGCTGGGGGGAAGTGATATTATCACGAAATTTTATTTTAAAGCCAACATTGCTAACGACGTCGAGGTCCTTACTCATGCCCAAGGTACTTTAAAGTTTTTAAAGCCTTAATGCAGTAAAAAAATATATCTGTTCATTTTTTCCCGGGAGTTTCAAATCAACAAAATCCCGGGAGCCAGATCTCCGGATAGATCCGAACAACTTTGTCATCAACATATTTGAGATCCGGCCTCTAAAATGTGTACAAATGACACTAAAGTGCTGATAACTTTTGATAGGGTTATCAGATCTTCAATGTTTTGAGCTCATTAGAAAGGTCTTTCAAATACCTTTCTAAAAATGTATGATCACACGGGTTTTCTCACAAAAACCACCCTTTTTACAATCTTTCAAACTTTAGCCAGAATCGTTTTTTTAGCATAACTTTTGAAATACTTAACAAAACTTCATAATAGTTAATATAGGTCTTGTGGGACCCTAAGACGGATCGAATGAGACCAGAACGGCCCAAATCGGTTCAGCCAGTCCGGAGATAATCGAGTGCATTTTTTTCGATGCACGGACTTACAGACATACACACGCACAGACATTTGCTCAGAATTTGATTCTGAGTCGATAGGTATACGTGAAGGTAGGTCTACGAGGTCGAATTAAGAAGTTCATTTTTCGAGTGATTTTATAGCCTTTCCTCAGTAAGGGACCATCCATAAACCACGTGGACACTTTTTTGGAAATCTCAACCCCCCTTCGTGGACAATTGTCCATACAAAAAAATCTTTTTGTATGGACCGTGGACAATCGCCATACCCCCTCTAAGTTGTCCACGTGGTTCATGAATGGTCCCTAAGGTGAGGATGGCAAAACTGGTTGAAAAATTGATTTTTGGCGATTTTTCAGATCGAAGCCCGCTTACAGGCGTGTTTAGGTTGTAGAGGGTTAATTCAAAGTTTTCTTAAATTCTAAAACTTTAAAAGTTTTAAATTCCTAAATGTCGCCATTTAAAAAACCTTAAAATTTAAAATCAATCTGTAAAATTTTATTTTAAAATTTAACGATTTTAGCACAAATTAAAAAATCTTAAAATTTAAATAATTTGAGAATTATTCTCCAATCCAGAATCCTTAAATAAAGAATTGTCCTAAATTCAAAAAAAAAAAAAATTAAAATACTTCAATGTCGCCATTTCCAAAAAAATCTTAATACTTAAAAAATCTAAAACTAAGAAATTAAAAAAAAATATATCAAATTGTAAATTCTAAAATTCTAGAATTCCTTAATTATTTTTTTTAAACTCTAAAAATTTAAAATTCCCTAACGTCATTATTAGCAGTGCGTTGCCGAATGGTTACGCTGTCCGCTTTGTAAGCGGATGATTCTGGGTTCGATTCCCATCTGCTGCAACCTTCCATCGGATGAGGAAGTAAAATGTCGGTCCCGGCCTTGGTTGTTAGGCCGTTAAGTAAGTACAAACAACACACCAAACCAAGCCTACTCCGGTGGAATCGCTGGCGGCGGTTGGACTCGCAATCCAAAGGTAGTCAGTTTAAACACTGCACAGTGGTCCAGATCGCAAAATTAAGTGGAAAATGGATTTTCCAAAAAATGGTGACGTTTTGGAGCTTTGGTGTCTTCAGAAGAGTTGTTGCAAATGGAAAGGGGCAACTTTTGGTTTGGTTCAAAATTAGGGTGGTTCACGATTAGGGTGATTTTGAAAATCTAACTTTTCAGGAATATTTGGGAATTTTTGTCTTCTAAAAGTTGATGGGCTTGCCAATCCAGCAACTTTGTCGAAGACACCAAATTTTATCTCGTAATCTACGCCTTCTATGACCAAATTTATAAAAGCATCTGAGCAAACCTTCAAAATCAGTTTTTGAACGTGGCAATTCAGGTTAACTTTTGAGAAAAGATATTCGAGCACTTTTAGAGCTTACAAAACAAACATTTTCATTTTTGACATGTCAATTTGGACTTAAGGGTCAAAGTTACAGCCATTTTAAGGTAAAGATGCAAATTTAAAACTTAAATATCTCAAATGGCGCAAGCTTTTGAGCACTAGGTTGCATTTGAAAGAAGAGATCTAGCATTACAAACGCTGAAAAATTCAGGGTGTTTTCTTTAAACTTGAGATATCTTCATTTGAAAGTCTAATTTTCAAGGAAAACCATATAACGAAATTCGTCCAAATATATGTTTTTCCATGTATTTTGCCCTAAATCTGAATGCCCTCAGAATTGAAAAATGTCAACAAATCGATTTTGGTCATATTTTGGGTTTAAATGATAATTTTACATGGAAACCCAAAATATGACCAAAAATCGATTTGTTGACATTTTGGTTCAATTCTGAGGGCAGATTCAGATTCAGCGGGCAAAATTACATGGAAAACATATATTTGGACAATTTTCGAATTTCGTTAGGTGGTCCCATATGGTTTTCCCTTGAAAATTAGACTTTTTCAAATGAAGATATCTCAAGTTTAAAGAAAAACACCCCTGAGATTTTTTCAGCGTTTGTAGTGCTAGATCTCTTCTTTCAAATGCAACCTAGTGCTTAAAATTTGGCTTGCGCCATTTTGAGATATTTAAGTTTTAAATTTGCATCTTTTTTACCTTAAAATGGCTGTAACTTTTGACCCTTAAGTCCAAATTGACATGTCAAAAAATGAAAATGTTTGTTTTGTAGAGCTCTAAAAGTGCTCCGAATATCACTTTTCTCTAAAAGTTAACCCTGAATTGCCACGTTCAAAAACTGATTTTTGAAGGTTTGCTCAGATGCTTTTATAAATTTGGTCATAGAAGGCGTAGATTACGAGATAAATTTTGGTGTCTTCGACAAAGTTGCTTGGATTGGCAAGCCCATCAACTTTCTAGAAGACAAAAATTCCCAAAAATATTCCTGAAAAGTTAGATTTTCAAAATCACCCTAATCGTGAACCACCCTAATTTTGAACCAAACCAAAAGTTGCCCCTTTCCATTTGCAACAACTCTTCTGAAGACACCAAAGCTCCAAAACGTCACCATTTTTCGGAAAATCCATTTTCCACTTAATTTTGCGATCTGGACCACTGTGCACTGGGGTGGAAGGTTCCTTGGAGTAAAAAGAGGTTTGGGTGCTCTCTCCATTCAAGCCTTCGGACTCCTAGGTCCGAGCAGAAACTTGCAATAGAGACCACAAAAGATCCGGGGGTCGTTAATGTGGATGGTTTGATTTTTTTTTTTTGAACGTCATTATTAAAAGCTTGCATTCATAAAGTGAATACACAACACAGCCTCAAAAAAATGTATAAATCGACGCCAACATTTCAAAAAGCATCATGTACAAACCATGCGTTTTGAGAAAAACGCATTTGAATGTTGAGCATCCATTTTCAATTCCCATTTTAATATAAAAGCAAAATAAGATGTTCTAATGATAACAAACGATGAAAAACGTTGCTTTTATTGATACTTGAACATCCATATTCAATAAAACATTATTTCCGTAATTTTATTTGAGAAAAATAAACATAACTTCTTTTGAAATCACCAACGTCTATATCACCCTGCTGTCATTGAGGGGGGCGCTTTGTTATGATTCGTTTTTCTTCGCCGAATGTACATGGCGCTTTGTTCATGTTGCTTTTTTTCGTCACGAGGTTCATGTAGTCTTTTGTTTGACAGGTTGACAGGGCTATATAAACAGGGACTGCTGATGGCAGAGATTTTGTTTATGTAACTTTTGCTCATTTTTGGTGGAGAGGTAGCTTATTAGGAATACTTTCAGAATATACAATAATCCAGAAAGTGTCAAAATGTACATGATGCTTTTTGAAATGTTACCGTCGAATTTCACAAAAAAAAATTAACCCTCAAATTTAAAATTTTCTTATATTCTAAAAATTAAAAATTTTATGATTACTGATGTCGCCATTTGAAAAAAAAAATCAAAAAACAAAAAATCAAACATTTAAAATTTATGTAAAATTGTAAAATTTTACATTTTTAACAAAATTTTCTTGTATTTAAAAAAATTTAAATTTAAAAATTCTTAAATGCCGCCATTTCTAAAAAAATCTAAAAAAAAAAGTAAAACCAGTAATTCTAAAAAATAATTATTATGCTGTAAAACACCAATCTAAATTTTTACATTTTTATTACAATTTCAAACAAATCTTTAATTTTAAGATCTCAAATTCCAGAATTCATACACTCAAAATTTTCTTAAATTCTAAAAAATCTTAATTTGAAAATTCCTAAATGTTAAAAATAGAAAAAAAGTTCTAGAAATAAAAACATCAAAAATCCACAAGTTCTAAAAATTTAACATCAAATTTTAAAATTTAAATTTAGCATTTTTATCAATTTTTCAAATCATATTTTTTTAACTCAAGCCATAATCAAAATTATCTAAAGTTATATTCAAAATTATCTTTAAAAAAAAATCCTAGAAGTCGTACAATCGAGTACGAACTGTTTTTAAATTGTTCCAAAAGCTTTGAATTTTTAAATTTAAAGTTTCGTTAATTTTTTTTAAATTGTAGCATTAAACACTTTTAAATTGTAGCATTAGGTACTAAAATGTCGAATGTTTGATGTTTTAAACTTTTATATTTTTGAGATTTTAATTTTTTGATTTTTTTAATATTCTTGTTCTTAATTTTTCTTACTCTTGGTGATACCTTTATTTACAAGCAATAATAGTTCCAAAATGGATTATGATGTAACACACAGCTGAAATGAACTCCAAAACTATCTTATGTATTTCAAAAGCACTTATTGTATCTTGATTATTCACCAATAAAACCGAATTGAATTGAATGAAGGGGTTACAAACATGTAAAATGACAAAAATGTAAGAGGTTGGTTTGGGCACACATTTAAAAAAAAATTTAAATCTGTTTTAAGGGCATTAAAATATATATTTTTAACTATTATCAAAATAAATTCGAAGATATTTGGTTGTATCATTGCCGAGATATAGGCATTTCAAGTTAGCAGTTGCAAAAAACGGGTGCCACAATATCTCCACACTGATTTGACCAAATCGGCTTAAAATTTTGGTGAAGCCTCGTTAAACCGGTCCTGTGTGCATGACGAAGCCCGATTTTCAAAATGTTTGTTTAAAAAATTATATATTTTTATGTTTTTCATGTAAAAAATTGCAAGTTTTTTTTTATTTTTGTATTTTTTTAAAAAGCAAAATTTCAAAATCGGGGTTCGTCATGCACACGGGATATGTCTCAAATTTCAGGCAATTTGGTCCATCTCATCTCGAGATATCGTGGCACCCGTAAATCAACTCGGTGTTCAGAGAAAAACACTCACAATGTTCGACAGTTCGCTTTGCGCATGGCAAAGTTGTGAACGTAAATTGTGTCTTACTCTGTTTAATCATGGAATATCTTCATGAAACTTTCAGGAGTGATGGAAAATCATGTTTTAAGAGGATTTATTAAATTTTCTGAAATATGAAATTTTTGATTTTCTACGTGTATGTAACCCCTTAATATTCTTATTTTGATTTTTTTTTGTATTTTTAACTTTTCATGTATTATTGATGTTTTGTTTGAATTGTTGAATTTTATTATAACTGATTTTTGAACTATTAATTTTAATTTTTTAACATTAAAAACTAAAAAAAGTTTAAAAAATATGTTTTTAGAAAAAAAGCGAATTTAGTCCATTTTTGAAAAGGGGAGACAAAAACATTGAAAATATTGTTTACAGGCAGACATGCATCGGCACTAAGAGCGAAATGTAGAATCGTAGAAATTCAATAATGCAAACTCTAAAAACGTTACTTAATCCACCGGAAGGTGGTTGCTGCCTTCCTCCTAAAAGCCTTGCAACCACACACTACGAAAGCTTTGGCTAACGCTTACTTAGTAAAGACACTATACATCTGAGTGCTGCCATCTAGGTATGATAAATTTAATGAACCATTTGAAAGCACTGCAGTGTTTGTGTGCGTGCACTGAGCGTAAAGTTCCGACAGTTATCCGCCGGAGCTTTCAAATTATGTAAATAATGACCCTTTTTAGTATCAACCAAAACAGTTTTTCGAACATATCTTTTAAAGTACTGCACCAAGCCGGATGAAATTTAAAAAAGACTTAAAGAACCTGAAGGCAAATCCAAAAACATAGATCCGGACAAAATCGGTCGAGCCAGTTCCGAGAAAAGTGAGTGAGAAAAAAAATTCTACGTCCATCCACACGCACAGACATTTGCTCAGAATTTGATTCTGAGTCGATATGTATACTAGGGTGGGTACGGATTTTCAAAAGTTCTCAGATCAAGTTCTGGTGTGGTTCCCCTTGTAGGGCATACCGATAGGGACTCTCAGGCCAAATTTCAGCTCATTTGGTTGAAAACTGGCTTGTCTCAAGCGAGTTCAAGTTTACATGGGATTTACTATGGGAAATTTTGAATTTTCGTTCATTCGCTCCTACAGGCCTGGGGGAAACATGTAGAAACTTCTAGGATGGCCAGAAATGAGCGGAATCGTCTGGAGAACAACTTTCCCTAAGAGACCAGGTCGATTCGTTCAACCCCCATCGAGCTCAACGGCAATACATCCGGGGTTTTCGGAACCAACGGTTTTCCCCAGAAAAGTATCAAATTTTCCTTAGCATGCTATGAATGCTTGATGAACACCGCGACGCCACATGTCAAACAGCTACCACGTGATTGTAAAATTTGCACCATAACATTTTTTTTCTTAGTTGGAGGTTTAGAATACAGCTAAATAGCATCAGGATCACCATGAATGATAATTCTATGGTTCAAAAAGTAATAAAAAGTATTTTTTATAGGCGATGCTAGTCCACGTGGTAGCTGTTTGACATGTGGCGTCGCGGTGTTCATCAAGCATTCATAGCATGCTAAGGAAAATTTGATACTTTTCTGGGGAAAACCGTTGGTTCCGAAAACCCCGGATGTATTGCCGTTGAGCTCGATGGGGGTTGAACGAATCGACCTGGTCTCTTAGGGAAAGTTGTTCTCCAGACGATTTCGCTCATTTCTGGCCATCCTAGAAGTTTCTACATGTTTCCCCCAGGCCTGTAGGAGCGAATGAACGAAAATTCAAAATTTCCCATAGTAAATCCCATGTAAACTTGAACTCGCTTGAGACAAGCCAGTTTTCAACCAAATGAGCTGAAATTTGGCCTGAGAGTCCCTATCGGTATGCCCTACAAGGGGAACCACACCAGAACTTGATCTGAGAACTTTTGAAAATCCGTACCCACCCTAATGTATACGTAAAGGTATTATCTGGGAGGCTTATTTAAAAAGTTCAATTTTTGAGTGATTTTATAGCCTTGCCTCAGTGAGGTGAGGAAGGCAAAAACCAAATATATATTTAAAAAATCAAAGTTAAAAAGAAAATCATGGAATAAAAAAAAATAAAAATTCAAAAATTCTGAAACTGGGAAATTCAATAATATAAATTCAGAAATTTACAAAACGTTAGATTTAAAAATTCTAATCTTACTTTTTTGAGATTTTCAAAAGTCTCAAATTTCAATAATCAAAAAAAAAAAAGGTTTATGAATATGTATGTATAACATTTTAAGTTTTCGAAAATTCATAATTTCGAAATTTTAAAATGCAATCAACAACATAGATTTTCTAAAATACTAAGATTAAAAATTCTTTAAAAATTTACAAATTAAAAAAATACATCATTTTTGGAAATTTTATTTTTTTTGGATTTAAAAAATAAGGAAACACTTTTAAAAATTAGGCAAATATTACAAAACTCACAAAGGTAAATTATTTAAATTATTTTTAAATATCTAGAAACCAAGTAATTATTTCCAGACCTAAAAAATTGTTTTAGAAAATAAAATGGTGAAACCTGCATATTTAAAGCAAAACAGCAATCCAAAAATTTAGCAATTCAATAAATTTGGAAACACATTAAATCAAAAACCTTTTTCTTTTTGAAAAATTTTCAAATTTAAAAATTTAAGCGTTTCTAAAGAATTTTATAATTTCAGAATTAAGGAATTAAATTGTATTTAGTCACAAACAGAATGCGCTACTTTTCGTGACCGCGTTCCTTCCCAGCTCCGTAATTAGTTTCAAACTCACCATCCGCAACGCTCTCGTCCGCGTGGTGCTCTCCCCCCTCGGCACCGGTCACATCCATCGTCGAGTCGTTAACCTGCTGTTCCGAGTCATCGGCCGTGGCCACCGTCGTGTCCGCATCGCCATCGTCAACCTCTCCAATTGTTTCATCGTGATCTGCCGGCGGTGCCGGCGTCGTCCTCGATGAACCCTCCCCATCCTTGGCCGGTTCCGCAGCATGCTTAATCTGGTCGAACGGATCCAACGTCGTCGATCGCTCGTGCTCCGTCGACTTGTCCGTCTCGTCCATCGGTTCTCCCTCACCGTCAAGTTCTCGCTGCGCTGCGCTATCATCCACGTTGGTCATCTCGATATCGTCGAGCAGGTCACTTTCGTGCACCTTCTCCGTTGATTCCTTCTCGCCACCTTCCTGCTCTTCCTTTTCCTCCTCCCCATCGGCTGCGACCTGACTTTCGCCCTTTTCCTCAACGACCGGCAACGTCGGCGCGAAGCTGTCTCCGTCGTCCTTGCCGTTGTTTTCGTCGGCGTCGTCGCCGCCACCACCCTCATCAACACCACCCGGCGAATCCTGGTCCACCTCCATCTGTTCGGGGGGCGTCGTAGGCGCAGCCGTCGCTTCTTCCTCCTCAACCGGAGCAGTCTGTTCTTCGGTGGCACCTTCCTGCGATTCCTCTTCGCCACCCGTCGGAACCGACGCCGGGGCTTGACCTTCTACCTCGTCCGTACCCGCAACCGAGGACGATTCCTGGGATTCTTCGACGACGGGAGCGTCAACGGCATCCTCGCCTTCCGGAGCGGCTGCGGGAGCGTCGGTTTCTTCCTGGGACTCTTCCGGAACGGGTTCCTCATCGACGGGTTCGGCCTCGACCGGCGTGGGGACGTCCGTGTCGGTGGGAGCCGACGCAGGTTCCTCCTCGACGGGTGCTTCCGCCGGAGTGGCACTTTCTTCGGTCGGATTACTTCCGCCCTCGTCCACCGGCGGATTATCGCTAAACTCGTCCATGGCAGGTGGTTCAAAAGATGATTTAGTTTTGTTTTTGTTTTCTTCCTCGTTTGTTTACTTATTGATGTTTGTGTTGATAAAATAAGCTTATTTTACTCGCTAAATTGATTTCCCACGATGGTGCGTACGATGTCCTGTTGTCTCTGGTTTCACGATGTGTTTATTTCAGAATTATACCTAAAATGAAACAAAGTTCAGTTTTCAGAACGTTTTAAACTTACAAGATTTTTCAAACAGAAATAATCAAAATAAATGCTCAGTTGGCTTTGGCATAAATAATTCGCGCGCGCCTCCAACATAAACGTCAAACTGCAAGAGATCGATGAAAAGAAAACAAAATAAAACTCCGCGAAGAGTGCCGCCGCGACGCGTCCACCCAAAACTGTGAGCATCATCGGCGAGGGGCGCCGCGGCAGCAAAAACAACAAAAAAGAAGAAAAAAAAAGCTTCCCGCGACTCCCGCGACTCCCGCGTTTCCTCCCATGGCCAACTTTGACGGGCCTTTTTCAGCACCAAACCCGAATCAAATCTCACCGGAAAAGGTGAAATTCCGTTCCGCCCCACCGCAAGCACACACCGACACCGGAATCGACCACAAAATGCACCCACTTTTCACCAAAAAAGCAAATTTTCACTCCCCAAAAAAAAACGCACCGAAAATTACCTGCCGACTTTTCGCGTCGAAATTGGCCACTTCCGGGCACGCATTCACAGTTCCACCGGCGCGGCGCGACTTTTACTCGCGATGGGAACCGGTTCCGCCGGGAACGGAGCGCACTTTGACCGCGAAATTTGCTGTTTTTCTTCACCAGCAGCAGCGGCACAACATTGTGTCAAAAACAAGCGCACACCATTTTGTTTTTCCCCTCTCCTCATGCACCCACCCGTCTGAGACAACCCACCCTTCACAGACAGAATGCCAAAAAAGCTCGCGACTTGTCAACGCGGCTGGCAGCACTGTGCGGAGACCCTGTGACTGGGCGTGTGGAACGTTGAATTTATTGTGCAATAAAATTTTTAGATGGAATTTAAAACTAGACTCCAACTAATAAAAAAATACTAAAAGTTTAAATTTTGAATGGAAAACCTTGTAAATTGACTGTAAACCATGGTTTTCAACAAAACTAAACATTGACAAAAAATATGTTTTCTACGATAAGAAACTAAGTTATAAGTTATAAGTCTTATTGCCGTACTGTACATCGAAATTTCACAAAAAAAAACTAAATATTTTTTAACGAGCCCCAAATGTGCTACATATGATTTACTAATAAAAAAATGCGCGTCAAATTATTTTAAGTTGATAAGACTTTTGTTTTTGTTTTAAATTTTAAGTTTTTCAAAAATAACATATTATTTTCTCCCATGATTTTCGGGTCCATTTTTAGAGTCCCCACGGGGGATATACGTGGGGATATACCTATTTTGAAAAACTGTCACTTTTTACATGGCGCTCATGCACACTCTCGAAACACACGTTTGGTAGTGTGTGTGAACTCCATGTAAAAGGAGTGTCATACTAAAAAGTGACCCCGTTCGTGTGACTACAGTTGGTGTCAAACCATCGGGTTTTGAGTTTGCAACGGCCTTAATTTTCTGGCAAAAATCAACAATTAAGAAATTAAAAATTCAAAAACGCATCAAATTAAAAAAAAAATCGAAAAAAGTTTATCAGAAAATACACAATTTTGGAGTTTTGACGGCCTTGAGTCAGGGGGCTTCAAAAACACTCAGATAGCAAAAAAAAAATAAAGATTATGTTTAGGCCGTTGCAAATATTTTCTGAAGTTTATGTCCCGCGACTCTGATCAAAGTCGAGAGGGGCCATCCAGTTGTTTTGCAATCATTGATTTCCAAAATTTCTAAATACTGACGAAAATTTTATTTTTGAGAGAAAAAAAAGTTTTTGCGGTGCTGTACATTGTAATTTTATAAAAGTCCAAACATGTTAAATATGATTATCTATGCAGAAAAAGGCATTTAAGATTGTTCTCAGTTAATTAGACCTATTTCCATTGAAATATTTTATAAAAGTCCAAACATGTTAAATATGATTATCTATGCAGAAAAAGGCATTTAAGATTGTTCTCAGTTAATTAGACCTATTTGCATTGAAATATTTTTTTGAAAAAAATATTTTTTTGCCCCCTGATTTTACGGACCATTTTTGAGAAGGGTGGGGGGGGGGGCGACATAATCTTTGAAAAATATTTGCAAAGGCCTTATATGACTTTTAAAAAAAGCTCTAGAATAAAAAAAAACAAATTTAATTCAATAAAAATGTCTTAATTCAAAACTCAAGGAACAAAATTAGCGAAGGATCAAAATCCAAAACACCAATAAAGTACAAATTCTAAAACAAAAATATTCAAAAATTAAAACAATATAAAATCAAAAATTCTGCAAAATAGGGGAACAGCATGTAATTCCAGCGTGCCTCTAATGTTGGCAGGTCGGAACTTTGTCGTTCAATTAAAGCTAATTAAAAGCGTTTTCAACTGAAATCGAGTGATAAATAGCTCAATAAGAAGTGAGCAAGCATGTTTCTATCAAAAGTTTTGCAAAATCAGTTGTTTAAATAGTGAAAATTAGCAAATTGAATGGAGTTAGGAGCGAGTGCTTAACCTGCTAAACATACGAGAATTTCCCCTACTTACTTAAAAATCCAAAAAAAAAACTAAAATTTTGTAAAGTCAAATACAAATATTGAAAAATTTATACACTATTCAGGCATCATTCCCTACGAAAACTGCACGATTCACAATCCGATCGAGCCCTAATTTGGTCTGCTAGTTCCTTGGCCGACATACTCAGACCCATATTTTTTTTGTTTGACTTACGCCGTGATAGATGGTTATTAAAATTGCAATTTCAATTTTAATTTTCGCAAAAAAATCACATTTGAAAAAATCACAACTTTACACCATATCAACCGATCAACGCAAATGAAAGGTGATAGGTTAGGCTTTCATGGAAGAAGTTCCAAAAATCTAGACTAACATTTCAAAAGAATGTATGAAAACTGAAAAATTCGGTTTTTCTTTGAGCCCGAGACCTTCAAGCCTATGTCTGAAAATAATATTTAGGATTCCTCGAAACATTTAACTTAACATATTGAAAAATTGGATAGCAATTTTTGGACCACCCTAACACGGCGGAGGTCCCCCTAACGACCAAACAAAAAAAAACGGGTCTTATTATTTCAACCAGACCAAGTTAGTTACCTCCCAGACCCGATCGAAAGACTTCTTTTAGAATTGAGCTGTCGTGGGCAGTTGCTTTATAAAAAAATATAAAAAAGCTAAACTTTAGAAATTCAAACATTCTGAAATTTAGAAATTCAAAAATTAAATTATTGAAAAATCAAAGAATCTAGGAATTCATTGGTTAGAAAAAAAATCTTAACTTAAAATAAAAAATTAAAAAGGGTGATTCAACCATAACGAAATGTAGGTTTTCAAATGAACAAATCTGGAGTTTTTTTAAAAGGTCCTATAAACCAAATTTTCATTTTTTGCTTTTTGGGTGTTTTTGAATACCCCTGACTCAAGGCGGTTCTAAAAACACCCAAAAAGCAAAAATCGAAAATTTGGTTTATTGGACCATTTAAAAAAAACTCCAGAAAAAAAAAAATTAAAAATGTAAAAAATCAGAATGCATGAATTTAAAAATTTAAAAATAAAATTCTAAAATTCAAAGAAAAATTATTTTAATTTGAATATTTTTTTGAAGAAATTCAAACAATTTAAAAAAAAAATTAAATCTAAAAAAAGAAATATCAAAATTCATCGACCAAAAAACATATAGCAATGAAATTCAGAAACTTCAAAATTCAAGGGGATTAAAAAATTAAAAAAAGATCGAAGATTTACCTTTTATCAAATTTGTGATTAACGAGATTTTTCAAATATTTGTTTTCGTCTCGGATAAAAAAATCAGAAATTCGAAACTATAGGAATTCAAAAGTACATATCTGGAGTTTTTTTTTTGAAAAGGTCCAATAAACCAAATTTCCAGTTTTTGCTTTTTGGGTGTTTTTAGAACCGCCTTGAGTCAGGGGTATTAAAAAACACCCAAAAAGCAAAAACTGAAAATTTGATTTATTGGTCCTTTTCAAAAAAAAAACTCCAGATATATTCAAATATCAAAAATAAGGAATTTAAAAATTAAAAGGTTTAAAAATTTAAAATTTAAAAATCAAACAATCAAATAAAAAATGAAAAATAAACAAACTTTGAATAAAAAAAACTGTTAATTTAAAATTTTAAATCAAGGAATTTTATAATTAAGCGTCTCGTGGCGCAGGGGTAGCGGCTTCGGCTGCCGATCCCGATGATGCTATGAGACGCGGGTTCGATTCCCGCCTTATCCACTGAGCTTCTATCGGATGGTGAAGTAAAACGTCGGTCCCGGTTTCTCCTGTCTCGTCAGAGGCGCTGGAGCAGAAATCCCACGTTAGAGGAAGGCCATGCCCCGGGGGGCGTAGTGCCAATAGTTTCGTTTTCGTTAAAAAAATAATAATTCAGCAATGAAAAAAATAAAAAAAAAGATTAAAAAAATAGGGTCAGGAAAAAATATGATATGACTCCAAAAATGCTACAAAATTATCTATTTTTTGTTTTTGTTTTTTTTTCAAGATGGCGGCATATCGGCATTTTGAGAATATACCAATATTTAAAAATAAAAAAATAAAATTTATAAATTACTAAGTTTACATTTTTTTATTTTTTCAACATTTTGATTTTTTGCTTCCCAACGATAGGTCCTATAAACATATGGAAGGCAATAGCTTGCAGAACCCTTTCAAACAAAAAACTCTAGATATACACTGATATTATATTAATTTGTTAACTTGAAGTTTGAGAAATATTTGCAACGGCCTAGCTTGCATCGTCGGCCTAGCTATTGAAAAACCAAGCAAAACAATATCAATGGGTCAAGATGAGTTCGTAAACAAAAAACGTCAGTAGTTTTTATATAACAAGTGATCAGGATACTCTCTTTGTTTACAAACTTGCCACTGACCCATTTGCATTGTTTTGCTTGAATTGAATTAAAACTTTTTAACCAAAACCGGTCAACTCAAATCCGCCCAACTTCAGCCGCAGGGGTGAATGCAACTGGCAAAACATTCCCCTCACTTGCAAGAAAATTCCCACTATCCGGTGCGCCTTTCAAGCCAAAAGCTCCGCACCGCCGTCAATGAGCTCGATGTTGCTAGCCCGGCTCGCAAGCCGTCAAAGTTGGCTCCGAAAATGACGCCTTCTCGGAGTTTCGATTTTTCAATTTTTATTTTGCCGAAGATCAGCACCGAGCAAGCCCGGCACCGGCCGCAAACATCCGTCCCACGTACCTGGTCCACCGGCGGCACTTTTGCGCGGACTTTGCCGTGGTTTCACCCGAATTGGTTTCACTTTTTTGCACTTTTTCGTCCACTTTTAAAGTTCTGGCACTGCACGCTCGCACTCTTTCGGCTGACCACTCTACCGGCCTCGCAGGTCATTGGGACGGTGTGCGCGGCGGCGTGTGACGTCACGCGGGTTGGCCATCGGAGCTTTTTTGTTTGGCGCGCCTGCAACACAATCCCCGTCGGATTCCGCGAAGAAAGGTATTTGTTTTGGTAACGATTGTGGAGAGGACTTTTCGTGCTTTTCGTGGTATTCGGCACAGATTTGATAAAACATTTTTATTTTTGAGATGTTGATCTTGTAACAATATTTAGCATAGTGTAATATTTAAAATTATAGAATAGGTATTTCATGCAAAAAATAACATCATAAATTATGCATAAATTAAAGTAAAATAATGTGGATTTGTTCACAAACACCGCAAAAAATAACACAGATCTGTTTAATTTAAAAAAAAAATGGAATTATTTTGTTTTTTTTTTTTTATTATTTTGTTAATAGGTTTACGAAAGGTGTTCTCAAAATCGAATGATAAAACAATAGCTGTCCTCCGAAGCTAGTTTTCAACATCTCAGGTTTTGTAAAACAGTATTCTTCTATCTCGGGATTTACAAAACAGTTTCAGATTATCTAAATAACTAGTTTTTTTTAAGGCCTATGAACTATTGTGCTTCATATGTTTATAAGACGCCGGGACTCGTGGTGTAGGGGCAAGCGTGGTTTCCTCTCATCCAGTCGGCCTGAGTTCGATCCCAGAAGGTCCCGGTGGCATTTTTCGAGACGAGATTTGCCTGATCACGTTTATAAGACCTATTCGAAAAAATCATCTGGACTTGTAAAACCAAAAATTGAAAAAAAGGAAATGAACATTTACAAATCTTATAATAAATAAATCAAAGTTTAAATCTGAAAACATGAAAAATAAATTAAAAATCAAACAACTGATACAAATCTAATACAATGTCCTAAAGCCTTAGATAAATTTGTATGCACAACGGCAAAAAACACGATTAAAACCCATTTCTGATCACTTTTTAATTCATTTTTGCAGTCTATCCCCCTCTTGTCGTGAACTGTCACTTGAGCAAAAGGGATAGACTTTTTGTTTACGCCCAATTGAACTGTCACTACGGATTTCTTTTGTCGAACAATGGTGTTGAAGCGTCAACATCAGTTTGACAAATGGTTTTTACGGTTGAGAGCTTTTTTTCGAAAACGTTCGAATTAGCGAGCATTCGAATTAACGAATCCGCTCTGTAATCATAACAAAATAAAACAGCTACTGGACATCTACAAATTTGAAATCTGAATATCTAATAATCTGAAAATCTATAAAAATTATAAACTGAAAATTAATAAAAATATAGAATTTTGAGGCCAGGTAAAATACATTAAATTTCAAAATAAAATTCCAAAAATATAAAAGTGTGAAAATCTTGGTAAAAATCTTAGAGTTAAATCCTCGGTTAGATCTCAAAATCCTGGAATCAAAAATTTAAGATAACCTTAAAATAAAAAACTCATAAATTCTAGAATAAAAAAAAACAATAAAATTGTGGTAAAACAACTTAAAATCTTCTTAATTAAAGAATGTGAAATATAAATTGGAAATCATAAACAATAAAAAGCCTCTAGAAATTTAAACATTAGAAATTTTCAAGTCATTGGAATTTAAAAATCTTTAAATTAGAAGTAAACCATGAAGAAAAAACAAAATGATGAGATCAGAAATCGTGCTTGCCATTTCATTACGGCACATAACTTTTTTAACCAAGAGTGTGTTTCATCCTTCACATCGTTTACCGTGTCATTTGAGTGAAAGGGGTACACTATTGTTTACAAAAGTTATGTGCCCTTTTGAAATGTTGGGCTCCAAATATAGAAATCAAAAGATAAAAAAATCTGAAATACCTTTTTGAAAGAATTGAATCTAAAATTCCATCCAAAAATATAAATATCTAAGCATCTAAAAATCTTTTAAAGCTTAAAATATAAAATCTCTGATATTTAAAATTATAGAAATTTTAAAACTTTGTAATCCTAAAATTTTTATAAAAATAATTTCTAAAAACCCTTAAATCTGGAAATATAGAAATCATAAAATCTTGAAATTAGAAGAAAATAAAAAAAAAATCTGAGATCTAAGAATATATAGAAAAAAAATCTAAAGCAAAATGTTAAATGTTAAAAAATTATGCAACCTGCATGAATAACTCAAAAGTGATGCAAATGCATATTGGACATTGATGCGAACAGGGGTAGTGAACATTTTGAAAACTCAAAAATATATTTAAAATTCAAAACATGAACAAATCAAGAGATTTTTATTTTGTATTTATTAAGGAACTTTTAACTTTCGGGTCCTATTAAGAGATTTAAAAATTATGCAAAAATCCTTTATCTTAAAAACTTGTGATTTTAATCACCCAAATAAAAGTAAAAAATATGAAAATCTAAAATTATGACAATCTGAAGATATGAAAATCTAGGAATTTTAAAATAATGACTCAAAAACCTTGATAAATAAATTTGAAATGTAATAAAAATCTAAAATCATTCAATTTAATTTAAAAATAACTAACAATCGAGAAATTTTAAAAAAATCTTTATTTCAATACAAATTTAAAAAAATGCAATACAAATAAAAAAATCCAAATTTCATTCACAATCAAAACATTTTAAACATCCAAAAATCTAAAAAGCAGTAAATTTAAATATCTAAGCGTCTAGAAACTTGACTTATCTTAAAATATAAAATCAAAAAAATTTAAATGAAAATCTGTCTATGTTTTAATCTTCAAAATCTTAAAAAATGAATTCCTTAAATTCTTGGATCAAACCATTTTTAAATCTACAAATCGATTGTTTTGGTAATGTTGGTACCACTGCGTGATTTTGACATTTCGGGCGTGCACCATTCGTAACGACATCTTCGCTTAAAAATTCGCAATTCGCAATTCGCAATTTTCAGTGTAAGAACGGGCCTTGACCGATCTTATGCACCAGGTTCCCGACGAACACGCACTGCCCTTACACCTACATCTCACCCTTGCTCTGAGTCAGTACGAGCAGCACGCTAGAACACGCTTTGAGTGTTCGTGCCAGGCATGCACACCTTCTTTTCCGGTTACGCATTTTAACTCGGCCGGGGGTGGTACATTACGTAGGGTTTGATGTAAGTATAAGCGCCTAACCATTTATAGTGTGCCTATCAACTTTCATAAAGCCAAAACTGTTTTATTTTTAGTTTGAATTCAAAAACTAATTGTTATTTACTGTGTATTGTTTTCTCCTGAAATCTTCCCTATTGTTGAGTCGTGTTTATCTGTTGCTATTTCTTTTGTCGCGGTGTTTTGTTACAATATTTTGGTCCTAAGCATTTTATAAAAGTTTTTCAAAAGTACAATAGTAATATTTGTGTTAATCCTTTAATCATTTCATAAATTGAGTCAGGGCTCGAACCTCACTTGCTTAAGAAAAAGGTGAAGTTTCAAAACAATGGACAGTGAAAGAAATATACTATGTAAAGAATCAATAGTAAAAGAAAGATAGTAATTTATGAAGAAGATAAAGAAATTAACAATAGTTAATGAAAAGAGATAACAAACAAGCTTAGATTATTGTTATGAT
Organism: Culex quinquefasciatus; assembly: GCF_015732765.1. Classification (NCBI taxonomy): domain Eukaryota; kingdom Metazoa; phylum Arthropoda; class Insecta; order Diptera; family Culicidae; genus Culex; species Culex quinquefasciatus. Next base: position 17,586,699 of record NC_051863.1, on the reverse strand, counting down.
GGGCAATTTACAGGGAAGATGAGAAATTATTTAAATAGATAAATAAAGAAAAGGCACATGATAAACAAAATTGACATCGCTGCCAAATTAAGGGAAAGCAGACAGTTTGTTGCAGCAGCATCAATTAGTAAAATAGAGTAGAAAAGCGTTGAGAAATAAGAGAATCAAATAAGTAAAATCGAAATCAAATGGAGGATAGTAAACAGAAGCTGCTTTAGAGAATCAGTGAAACAAAATTAACAGAATATAGATGATAGATAAAAACGGAAAGAAGAGAAACCCCGTTGTGTGATGTTTCAGGTACATCCACAGCAGTTGACTCAACATACTGCGAATCAAAACAATACCGTCTACAATCACAAATTACTTCCCTTTCCCACATTGTCGCGCCCCTTTCTTCTAGCCGTCTCGACTCTGACCCTCGCTGGTCAAAGGTTTACGATCCGTTTCCACAGGCCACCAGCTAGGTCATCATGAAAACCAAGCCAACGTGGAGGTAAGAAAATAGGACACTTGCAAGGAACCAGAGCTATACTGTCCTGATCAAGAAAGATCTAACAGGACTACGGACGTAGTCAGTGACGCTCCTTCCAGGATGTTCCTCGCCTGATCGTCAACTGAAGAGGTATCATCAGCATCATTCGCACTTGGCCTGCAACGACATCTTCGCTTAAAAATCTGGATAAAAGTTGTGGACCTTTAGATTTATTTATTTTATTCTGGGACATTTTTAGAGACAAAATTGAGCAAGAACAAGATAATACAGTGTTGCGGAAACTTTCGGATAATAAAAACAAGAAAAAAAAAAACGATTTGTGGAAAAAGCGAAGAATTTATTTAATACACCTTTTTTTTCTTTAATATTTTCATTATAATCGTGAGTGAATGTTACTATTTCGAATCACATTAGTAGTAGTAGTTGTAGTAGCAGGTAGGATGCATAAAACTTAAAAAGAACTCAAGTTTTAAAAGCACATTAAAAAATAAACTTAATACGTCAATCATTCGAGGAAATCTTTAAGCTTATACAACTAAGGAAAAACTGGAGAGCGCTCATGCTTCACTGTCACTGTATAAGAAGAGAGATAATAAATGCTCATTCGAGGATCGAGATTTTTTTTAGTGTGAAGGGCACAAAACGGGGATTTCGATATTTAACACAAGTAAACGAAACGAAACTAAATAATAAACACTAATCGTAATGCCTAACTGCGACCAGACTATAGTGATGGCTAAATATATGTGTCATATATTGTTTGTTTTCAATCCTTTTTATAAAAATAAAAACTTATCGAATTAGCAGTACTTGATTTTTACCTTCAATATACACATATGTTTAAACTAAATTACATGCAGTTTTGTTTGCCTGCGCGTGGAACAAGCGCCTCCACGCACGTGAATCTCATCATGCTTCCTATCTTTTTTTTTCTTTTTTGATTTATATCTTACGGGCAAAAATAAGCGCGATTCCGCGAATCTCTTCTACAAGTCTGTGTCTGTTCTGTGTGTGTTTATGTTGAGTGTGTCTTTACAAAGCGTTTTGTTTCGTGTGTTTTTTTTTTGTTCGCAATTGCCTAGCACCAGCGCGCGCGCACGCGACGAATCTCTAGTTGTGAGTATGTAAATAAAACGGACTTTTTTTGTGTGTTGTTATCCTGCGCGTAAACGAAATCGAACGAGTTTTTTTTGCTTTCTCTGTCTTCTGCTGCGTTTGAGAATTCTTTGGTCTGCGATTCGAGGTGTCGAGAAAAGCTTACTTTTTCTTCTGCGACGAGGACGACGAGCCGGAACCGGACGCCTGGCCCTGCTGGTTCGTGGCCTGAAAGACGGACGAAGCCGACATCAGGTTCTCGATGTACTGGCCGAGGACCTGGTTTTCCGAGCGCAGCTTCAGGTTCTCCTCCTTGACGCTCTCGACCCGCTGCGACAGATCGTCCAGCGTGTTCTGCAGCTCCAGCACCTGCGAAATGAGCCGGGCGCGTTCCTCCTGCTCGTCCGGATCTGGACACTCGCCGCCCTCGAGGAAGTGCCGCGGGCTGGAGTTGCCGTTGGTGTACGAGCTGGCGATCGAGTCCAGCGAGCGCCCGTTCTGCATGTACTTGGAGCTGTCATCGTCGTTGATGATCACTGTTGGGGGAGAGAAATTCTGATTAGGTTTCATCTGTGAATTTTGAGTCTGTGCCAATTTCTAGAGGAACTTTCAAAACAAACTATTCACAATGTGTCATTTCTCTTGCTAATCAATCAATCCAAGTAACTGTTCAGCACTGTCCTACCCTCTAATCAATCCTAAAACTAACTTAAATTGACCCACTTAATATCCCACTCCCCAGAAAAAAAAAAAAAAACAAGAAGGAAAAAGTGACTCACCTTCCAGATCGTCGTCCGCCAGCGGAATGTCCTCCGTGGATTTCAGCGACATTGCCGAGGAGTCCATGCTCTTAGGCTGCTGATCGGTCTCTTAGCCCTTTCGAAACCCGCTTTCCAAGCCAAATTACGAGTAAATTTCCTCCCCAAAATCCCTGCACAAATCACGACTTTCCTGAATATCGACGTTTTTTGCCTTCTTTCGCTGCAGTGCGATGGTGATGATGGTTGTTTGACACTTTGACAGAAAATGCACTTTTTCGAAGCAACTTTTTGACAGTTCGATGCAGTGCGCGCGCAAGCAAAACAAAAACAGGAATAGGGTTGGCAGAGAGTTGTGCGATGAGTTTTGAATATAAAAATTAAAAAAAAAATCGTTTAGTTTGCTTTTCATTTTGAAATGCATCTATTGATTTGTAAAAAAATATATATTTTTATATTTATATAAAATAATTTAATATCATTATTGAAAAATACAACTTCATAAAAAAGCTTAAATAACCCGAATCCATGGTCTGACCATTTTTGCCTTCTTTCAACCTCGCTTTCAACAAATCAAAATCTGGAGGTTTTTCTCAAAAGGTCCAGCAAATTTTTAGAGAACTAATTCAGCCAATTTAAGATTATAAAGAAAAAAATATTTCGGAAGAGTTTTAAAATGACACTCGATTGTTTTTTTCTCAGGTGCAAGTTTTGGATGTCCGCTGTTTATCAATCGGACTGGACTCACAATCCAGAGGTCGCCGGTTCAAATTCCGCGGCGGGAGCCCTTAACTTCTACCTGGAGTTTTTTTTAAAGGCCCAATAAACCAAATTTGCAAAATTTGTTTTTGGGTGTTTTAAATACCCCTGACTGGAAATTTGGTTTATTGGACCTTAAAAAAAACTCCAGAATATGGATATTCAGCGCCGTCGCTCCGTGCCATAATCCCGTACACTTAAAAGCCCATAACGGTGAAGTCCTTGTAGATAAAATAAAGATACTAGTGGTTGGTACTAGCAATAGTGCCCGACAGCTATAAAGTCAACTTCCTTTTCGTTTTTTCGCAATTTTTGGATGCAGAATTGAATTTTCAATCTAAAAGTACTCAATAGTTGAAATATTATAAAGTTCACCGTTTTATATAACCATTTTCTCAAGAAATTTGTCCTTTTCCAGATTTTAGAAAACGCATTAAAAATAATGCGCATCCTCGTCCATCTCTCAAAAAAAAAAAAAACAAAGTATTTTCGAAAAATTGCAAAAATACTCTACTTTCAATGCAGTCCCGACTAAAATATTCTGTGTTCTTGGTTGTTAGCTTAAGCTAAGTACGGAGCCTGAGATTCTTGGGGAAAAAAATAAATGATTAAAATATTTTAAAATTCAATATGTAAAAACTTTAACAACTAAATTGAAAAAATCATAGATTTTTGATTTGATGTCATAACCAACAGGACCATAAGGATGGCCTATGTAGCAGTTGCCTATATATTTAAAAATTAAAAAAATCAAAATTCAGAAATGCAATAATCCAAGTACCAGAATTCAGGAATGCAAAACCAACATATTTAAAAAAATATCTTGATTTTCTTAAATAAAAAATTCTAAAATTAAAAAAAAACTAAATTGAAAATAATCAATAAGGCTGTTGTAAATATTTTTGAAAGATTTATTTTAAAATCCCCCCTTTCCTTCAAAATTGGCTTCAAAAATCAGAGGGCAATCAAGTTTTTATTTCAAAAAAAAATAAATTTAAGTGCATTTATCTGAAATTATTTTAATAATTTTTAGCAAATCAAAAATCAAATTATTCGCTCTACAGCATTGCCTTGGCCTGGGCGTTCTCGATTACGAGATTCCTATTCGAAACTAGGTGTCCGAAGGCTTGATTGTTGAGGCAGGCCCAGGGAGCCAACTCCTACAACTGGACTGAGCTAACGACCTAATCTTTTGGTTAGACTGGGACCAACATTTACTTCCCCATCCGACGGAAGGCGTGATCAGACAAATCTCGTCTCAAAATTTGCCACCGGGACCTTCTGGGATCAAACTCAGGCCGACTCGGTGAGAGGCAACCACGCTTACCCCTACACCACGGTCCCTGCCGAGGAGTCTACTGACTTTTGAAGAGCATGCTTTTATTTTTTTTTTGGGAATTTCAAAGTTTTTTTTTTAATTTTCGAAGGAAGATAATTTAATTTCCGACTAGTTCCCTCCTTGACCTGATACATAGTTTAACTAACAAGTTATCGTACCCAATAAAACAACAAATTACAAATTACAAAAAAAAACAGTATAAAAAATCAAACTGAAGAAATTGCGAAGATGGAGCTCTGGGTCCAGCCGTGTTATTTGTATTTTGTTACTCATGTATTTATGTTTTGTATTATATGTTAACAAAATTACAACCCATAGTAATGTATTTCGAAATTTGAAGGCGCATCATCACCGGTAGTCGTGCCTACTATGGACTCTACAAGACCCTTCGGTCTGGGCATCTTTCCCGGCGTACAAAGTGTACCATGTACGAAACGCTGATAAGACCCATCGTCCGCTACGGGCACGAGACGTGGACGATGCTCGAGGAGGACCTGCAAGCGCTTGAAGTTTTTGAACGGCGAGTGCTTAGGACGATCTTTGGCGGCGTGCGTGAGAACACTGTATGGAGGAGAAGGATGAATCACGAGCTGGCGCAACTCTACGGCAAGCCAAATATTCGGAAGTTCGCCAAGGCTGGCCGAATCCGGTGGGCCGGACACGTCGCAAGAATGCCGGACGCGCTGGATGCGCGCCAACCGAACCAGACTATCAATCCGGTGAAGTTGGTGTTCAATTCGGAGCCGGTTGGTACGCGGCGGAGGGGGGCGCAACGTGCAAGGTGGTTGAACCAAGTGGAGGAAGATCTGGAAAGTGTGGGAGTTCCGCAGCCGAATTCGAGAGTAGCAGCCCAGGACCGAGTTCAGTGGCAGCGCATCTGGAGACAGCTCATGACCCGGAGGTTGTACGAGCAGTAAAAGTAAAAGTAAGTAAGTAATGTATTTTATTTTTGTTTTTTTTAGATCCTGCAGACCTACAAATAGAGTTATCTAAGCCCGCTCTCACGCACACTAGCACGCCATTTGTTTTGCTAGACGGTACAAAATTTAACCTCACTTTTTTTCGTGTACGTACACGCAATACATGCGCACGTAGATAACTCTATAAGGCTTTCTAGTCAGAAATTTACCAACACATTCAAAGTATTTTTACATGACAGCTGGACGTTTGTTTGCATCAGGTTTCCTATCTCTTTCTAGCAAAAGTTTTTTATCAGGCGACTTCTCGCTGTTTTTTTTACTGACCGCCCGGTCTTTCAGCCAACATCCAGGTTTTTAAGTGAAGATGGCGTTCGAATGGTGAACGCCCGAAATGTCAAAATCGCGCAGTAGCACCAACATTATAGAAAAAGTATGGCTGTCATACCGTGTCACACTTGTTTCGTAATGTTGGTACCACTGCGTGATTTTGACATTTCGGGCGTTCACCATTCGAACGCCATCTTTGCTTAAAAATCTGGATACTTCGCAGGGTTGTGACAGCTACAGCTTGATCCAAGGCTTGATCATTGTTTGCATCAGGACACTGTGACGAGGAGTTCACCATTTTTGAGTTAAATTATATTTTTTCACTGGGCCTAGCAAACCTAATAAGGCTTTCTAGGCCCAGTGAAAAAAATATAATTTAACTCAAAAATGACGAACTCCTCGTCACAGTGTCCTGATGCAAACAATGATCGAGCTGCAGCTGTCACAGCCCTGCGAAGTATGTTGGCTGACATATCGGGCAGTCAGTCAAAAAAAACCAGCTAAGAGTCACCTGACAATTTTTTTTTGCTAGAAAGAGATAGGAAACCTGATGCAAACAAACGTCCAGCTGTCATGTAAACATACTTTGAATGTATTGGTAAATTTCTGACTAGAAAGCCTTATTGTAACAAATCGAGAAAATGAATCTTGTCGGTCAACAGCTGGAAACTAGAAAGCGGCATCGCGACATGCCATTTGAGAGTCTACTGACTTTCGAAGAGCATGTATCGACACATGTGGCACAAATTTCAACAACTCAGTGCAACAGCTACAAAATTCAAAAGCAAAAGCAGACTGTCCAACTATCGACGCCACACCCTACCCATTCTAACCAATTTTATAATCGCACCAGTTTGACGTTTCTCGCTGTCAGCTTTAAAACTCATCGCAGCGAATGATTTTTGGTTGACTTTTTTTTTGTGCTCTCAAAGCGATTTAGCAAACACACAAGACCAAACCAAAAAAAAAAGATCGCAAACGAGAAGAAAGACCAGACAGAGACAAGACCGAGAGCAGACTTGGTTCGGTGGCGCAGCAGAGTGTGTTGTAATTCGGTTCTCGACGCATTTTGGGGGACAGATTTATGTGATTTCGGTGGCAACAATTGCAAAACAAGTGCGGTAAAAAGAGTGTCGTCGCGAAGGTTGTTCCTGCAAGAATTGCTGCCAGGACCCCGCCAAGGTTGCAGTTCTTTGCGGGGGTGTGTGTTTTTGAAGAAGCTGAAGGCTGAAAGGTACGAAAAAGTCTCAACCCTTTGGATGAGACTCTCGGTTTTACGAAACGTCGGATTAAGCAAGTAGACGCAGCAGTAGGCTGTGCAGGGGGGAACAAAACGAAACAAAAAAACTTTGGACACGATTACGAAAGGCCTGCCTGCTAGCACAGCAACGCAGCAACCATTGACTCAAAGTAAATACAACCGAGTCAGCAGCAGTGTGAAGTAATTGGATGCAGCAGCAGGCCATGGAGGCAAAGTCAAAGCAGTGTGTGTTGTGTTGTGTATGTGGAGCGAATAATGTTTGACCAAGCTTGCAAAATCTGAACGATTTTTACACTCGACGAGGTAATCATAATCATCATAAACTTACACACAAACGAAAGTGCGCATTTTACAGGAGCCTCTGTTATGGTTTTGTGGCAGAGTCCACATACCTACTTCATACCAGCAAAAAGAATGAGAGAGAACGATGCATCTGTGTGTGCAACTCGTTGGTTCCTGTGACGAAACAAAGAACCTCCGCTCTTTGGCGCTCCCCGCATCCGAGGTGGCCCCGTGCCTCTGTGTCGGAAGACATCAAACAGAAATTTTGGACCCCCTTGCGTTGGCCGCAGGGACGACAGCGAGCAGTAGGCCTTGGTCGGTGATGATGGGCTGAAAACATAAAAGTGTGCTCGATGATAGATAGCAGCTGAAGGTTGCTGGGATTGGATTTTTCGTGTGTGGGAAAAATGTTTTGAGATGTTTTCCAAGGGCAGGAAATGAATTTTAACAAAATTGCTCAGATAGATTCCGGTTCCAGACTCGCTTTGACATATAAAAAAAGTTGAAAAAATATGCAAAATACAGCTTACGTAAAATTATTTTCAAAATAATTTAGTTATGAAAAATTTAAATATTATGCAACAAACTTATATAAATCAAATATTTCTACTATATGTAACGGTGTGTTTCGTAGAACAAACTTAATATAAACATATTCGCTAAGTCTGATATTTACCAGATTTCTAGTTTCCTTTGAAATAACCTTAAATTCAAAGCTGGAAGAACCAAGACGACCGAAAAAAAATCTTTTCTTTGTACAATTTCAAGTGAATGTAAAAAAAAACAAATATTAAAAAAAACTAGAAATTAAAATAAAATAAGAATACCTAAAAAATTATATAAGAAGGCATAGTATCAACATTTTAATAAAAACAAGTTTTTCAAAATGTATTTTATGCTAGTTCAATTGTTTTGCAATCATTAGTTTAAACTAATGTAAGATTTGACGAAACCAATCATTTTAACGGAACTTAACTTTTCGATACTACAAAAATTATCAAAAATTCAAAAATTCAAAAGATTTTTTATTGTTTCCAAACATGCATTATTCTAAAATCAGGGGAATGCATTTTAAATTGATTTCAGTAGTTGCACTAAAAATTTCATTGAAATTTTGAAGTTTTTTGAAATAGTATTTTTTTGCTCCCTGGTTCTTTTGTGGTTTTGATTTGAAATTTTTGATTTTTATTTTTTGTGCACTTGGATTTTTTATAGTTGCAGTTTTGAATTTTTTTTAATTTCTGGAGGTTTTTTTTTTTAAAAAAGGTCCAATGAACCAAATTTCATTTTTTGCTTTTTGAGTGTTTTTTAAAAACCCCTGACTCAAGGCTGTTTCAAAAACACCCAAAAAGCAAAAAACTGGAAATTTGCTATGAATACAAAGAGACGAGTTGTTCCTTTTAATTCCGCTATCTATTTTTAATATCTTGACAGATACATTTTTCGTCTACTACTTGCAGACTTCATCAGTGTTCTGATTCTCGAGAACAGTAATGCATTCTGCTAAAACGCTCAACCAAACCATAACTGGAAATTTGGTTTATTGAACCTATAAAAAAATCAAATTTTTTTGTTAAGATTTTTGAATTTTGAATGTTTATTATTAAAATTTTTAGAGTTTTTGATTTTTTATTTCCAAATTTTTGAATTTCAAAAATCTAGAAAATTTCAACAATCTAGAACATTTGAATTATTTTTTTATTTATTAATTATATTTCTGAATTTTCGAATTATTTAATTTTATTTGTGAATAGTTGTATTCGCGAATTTCTAAATTTCAGAAATTAAGATTCTTTTTGTCAGAAAATTAAATGATTTTTTATGGCTTTTCCCTCTGTTTTTCTTTATTCTGAACATAAAACAAAATCCGTCCTTTTAATTTTCGGTATTTCAAGGATCAGCGCTTTGAGATTCGGCCATAAGGCAATTCTAGATTTTCAATATTGTTTTATTTTTAGTTTATTATTTGTTAAATCATTTTTTTTATCTTTTTTAGCGCTTATATTGAATATCAATACATTTATTAAATAACTATTTCTTTTAAAAATAAAACCCGGCGGCAAAATTTGGGCCCATAGTATGCGAATGCATATTTTGGTCCCCTAGAATATAGCACAAAATTTACGAAGGAAGGAATTACGGATTTTGAGAATTTTACTGATTCGGACCGTGACTGAAACTGAGCGACATTTGAATGTGCTTCCGGTCAGCTGTCATGATGCATTTACAAGCGACGATCGGCATCTACAAGCGACCAAAAAAAAAATCATTTAAAAAAAATATGTTGAGATAAAAATTAGAACTTTTTATTAAATAAAAAAAAACATAAATAACAAAAAATACCAAATTATTTTTAAAAATTCCTCTTTTTAAGCCATTTAAAAAAATTCAAAAAACATATAATCAAAAAAAAAATATTAAAAATAAAAAAGATTATAAATAAAAAAAAATAAAAAAATCACAATTCAATAAAAAAATCAACAAAAATCTAAATAAAAAAAAACTTAAGAGCAATTCCAGCTCAAATCAGGAATTTTTCTGGTACTTTTGTACCCGACCCTCTCCGATTTCAATGAAACTTTGTAGATATGTTATCCTAGGCCTATATAAGCCATTTTTGTGTATATGGAGCCAAAAGTACTCGAAAATAACATTTGAGAAGGGCGTAAGGGTTATAAATATTTTTGTATTTTGTAATTTAAAAATTACTGTATCTCGAAGCGGTTGCGTCGTATCAAAAAGTGGTCAAAGACAAACTTGTAGGAAATTGGACGGGCTTTCTGAAAAAAATACACTGAAACAAAAATACACGCCACATTTATGAGATTTTTTGATTTTTAAGTCTAAAACTTAAATTTAAAGGTGATGTCACGATTTTTTTTCGTTCAAAATTTTTGAGGAAATAGCCTAAAATGTTACCAAAAGACTGATGAAAAATGCAGGATGGTATGTCTCTCCTAAAAAAATACAAAAATCATTTACTAAAACAGTTTTTTTTTAAAGTGGTCTAAACGTCAAAATTTTTAAAAACCGGTAATGGCAATCGATTCTCCAGACAATTTTACATAAAAGTCTCCATATTAACTACATTGTTAATAACTGAAAATAGAATATTTTTTTCAGTGTGGTAGAAACCTGGATAGTAAATAAGCTTATATCTGTAAGCCCTTACATCCAATTGAAATGCTGTCAAAGACAAACTTATGGGAAATTGGACGAGCTTTCCGGTAAAAATATTTACGAGACTGAAAAACCAAGTCTGTCATATAGAAATTGCCAAAAACCACAAAAAAAAAACACGTTTTTTCTACATTTTTTTTTATTAAAACCGCTGTATCTTCCCAAGGATTGGACATAGGACCATGGTCAATATGGAGACTTTTATGTAAAATTGTCTGGAGAATCGATTGCCATTACCGGTTTTTAAAAATTTTGACGTTTAGACCACTTTTCAAAAAAACTGTTTTAGTAATTGATTTTTGTATTTTTTTAGGAGAGACATACCATCCTGCATTTTTCGTCAGTCTTTTGGTAACATTTTAGGCTATTTCCTCAAAAATTTTGAACGATAAAAAATCGTGACGAAAAAAAAAAAAAAAAATCGTGACATCACCTTTAAATTTAAGTTTTAGACTTAAAAATCAAAAAATCTCATAGATGTGTCGTGTATTTTTGTTTCAGTGTATTTTTTTCAGAAAGCCCGTCCAATTTCCTACAAGTTTGTCTTTGACCACTTTTTGATACGACGCAACGGCTTCGAGATACAGTAATTTTTAAATTATAAAATACAAAAATATTTATAACCCTTACGCCCTTCTCAAATGTTATTTTCGAGTACTTTTGGCTCCATATACACAAAAATGGCTTTTATAGGCCTAGGATAACATGTCTACAAAGTTTGATTGAAATCGGAGAGGGTCGGGTACAAAAGTATCAGAAAAATTCCTGATTTGAGCTGGAATTGCTCTTAAAAGGAAATTAAAAAAAAATCTTTAAAGATAAAAAATTTGAATTACAGTCCAGACTCGATTATCCGAAGCCTCAATTATTCGAAATATAATCACAAACAAAAAAAAAAAATCGTATTTTTTCATTTTCTTGTTTTAAACATAAAATTTGGGTTCTACGACCCCATTTCAATCAAATTTGAATTGTTGATAACCTTTTAAAAAATAAAATGCATTTTGTTAATTTTTTGATTTTGATTTAAAAATTCTAAATAATTTTAGCGCTCGATAATCAAAAATTGGACAACGGAAAACATTTTTTTTCATGATTCGATTAACCAAAGTGAAATTTTTCCGAGGCCTTCGGATAATCGAGTCTAAACTGTATTAAAAAATATATCATAAACTAAAAAAAAACTCCGATGGACATAGACATAAGGTGTGAGAGGGACACAATGAATGTCTTCTTTTGTATATAGGAAAAAAACTAGAAATAAATAAATTATGAAGCAAAATAAATTAATTATAACAAAATAAATTATAAAATAAAAAACTGAGAAAATTTTAAAAATAAAAAGGAGAAAACCAAAATTCAAGAGGACATAGAATAAACAATAAATCTTCAACAAATCAAAACAGATGAAAGATCTGTAAATTTTTTAAAACATAATTTAACTCAAAAAATCAAAAACAAATGATGCCAACATATTTGTATTAAAACGAAAAGAAATATAGTATCTAAAAATAATTAAGAACCATTTAAGAAAGAATGCTATGTTTGGATCTAGTACAGCGTTGAGAATTTTGACATATTTAGGTGTTCATTTCCCTTTTAAATTTGGCTGTAGTAAAAGTGTATCAATTTCTAAATTTCTATGGGCCTTGTATGGGCAAAACACTGATGCAAAGGCTTCTTGGGCCATAGGAAAGCGCCATCGCTTTCCCGACCAGACGGAAATAACGCGGGAATAACATTATTTGATATTTTAAAATACTAGGCCAATAACATTGTATGTTATTTATAACAAGATTTGTTTTTCGCCGTTATGATTTTTTTGTTATTGGATTGTTATTGTAATAACAGATTAATAACATTTTAAGTTATTTTTCGAACAAATCTTTGTTATTATTTTTTGTTATTTTAACAACTAATCCGATCATCCCAATAACAGTTGGCGGTATTCCTCCATAACAAAAAATGTTATTCCAAAGTTGTTCTGGCTTTCAACCAATAACAGACCGATAACAAATTTTGTTATGATAACATAAACTGTTATTCAACTCTTATGCTAAAGTTGATTTTTCAAGAAGAATCCATAACACTTTCAGTTATTTTAAGAGTATTTGTTATTGAAATGGCATGAATTTAGTTATTACCGTCTGTTCGGGTTAGTCAAATAAAATGAAATACAAAAATTAAAATTTCATGAAATCGGTTGACTTTGTGGAGAGTTTCAATTGCCCTGAACCAAAGTGACAGAAAAAGTTGTTTTTCACTACTTTGTTTGTTTATCAAAAAAATCGTTGTCACAATGAAATGTTACCAAATGTTCGTTTTCTGTTAAGAGCAATTCCAGGCCAAAACAGGATTTTTTTTAGGTACTTTTTTCTCGACCCTTTTCGAATTTGACGGGCTTTCCGAAAAAAAATACACTGAAACAAAAAAACAATCCACTTTTATGAGATTTTTAAGTTTAAAAGTCAAATTTGAAGATGAGCCCACGATTTTTTCACTTACTGAAACTGTTTTTTCAAAAGTGTTCTAAACATCACAATGTTCAAAAACCGAACATGAGAGTCGATTCTCCAGACAATTTTACATAAAAGTCTCCATACTGACTATTGTCCTAAGTCCAATCCTTGTAAAGTTACAGCAGTTTTAAAAATAAAAATGTTGAAAAAATAGGATTTTCGATGGTTTTTGGCAATTTCTATATGACAGACATGATTTTTCAGTCTCGAAAATATTTTTACCAGAAAGCTCGTCCAATTTACCATATGTTTGTCTGTGACCACATTTCAATTGGTTGTATGGGCTTACAGATGTAAGCTAATTTACTATCCAGGTTACTTTTCTACACTGAAAAAATATTATGTTTTCAATTATGAGCAATGTAATTAGCATTATTTAAATTACGAAATACAAAAATATTGAAAACACAAACGCCCTTCTCAAATGTCATTATCGAGCGTAACTGGCTCTGACTCCATATACACAAAAATGGTTTATATAAGCGTAGGATAACATGTCTACAAAGTTTCATTGAAATCGGAGAGGGTCGGGTACAACCGATTCCCTATTTGATGTGGAATTGCTCTCAAGTGACAGATTTGAAAATTTGAGCATTTTGTTAATTTTGAAATTAACAATATCTCAACAGAGCGTAGCTCAAAATCATTACCATTTAGACCAAGTTCGGACGCAAATTCTGATTTCGTAATAAAAATCACTCAGACAAAAAAAAAGGTATTTTCCCTAACAATTTATTACTCAAATAAAAGAATGCATTATTAGCGGAAAATCCCCAAGTTTCTTTCTCCCTGTAGATTCACATTTTTTTGTCTTGCTGTTTGACATTCATGCTCAAACTCAGCCCGTCTCAACGAATCATCTTAACGGCTAACTTAACGTAGTAGGCCTGGCCATTACAACAGAAGAGTGTTGAGAGTCATCGACGCAGAAGACCTTTTTCAGTATGCTTAAAAAATTACAAAATAATTGTATAAATTGAAACTCAATAGGTAAGCATATTTTAAAACATATCGTTGGTGCCATAAATTAATTGGTATCCCGAGCAGACGGAAATAACGTGGGAATAACATTTTTTGATATTTGAAAATACTAGGCCAATAACATTTCATGTTATTTATAACAAGATTTGTTATTCGTCGTTATGATTTTTTTGTTATTGGATTGTTATTGTAATAACAGACTAATAACCTTTTGAGTTATTCTTCGAACAAATCTTTGTTATTATTTTTTGTTATTTTAACAACTAATCCGATCATCTTAATAACAGTTGGAGTTATTCTTCCATAACAAAAAATGTTATTCCCAAATTGTTTTGGCTTCCAATCAATATCAGACAAATAACAAATTTTGTTATGATAACATACACTGTTATTAAACTCTTATGCAAAAAAGGATTTTGCAAGAATACTCCATAACACTTTTTGTTATTTTAACAGTATTTGTTATTGAAATGGCATGAATTTTGTTATTACCGTCTGCCCGGGATAAATATTTCAAAAATCGAACAAAAATGCAAAAAAAAACAACAGCCATCAATGAAAGCATCACCAATACCTCCGTTCATTGATTCAATCTAGCAACCCAGTCGGTATTACATCTATACACACATTTCATTCTCATGGCCTCCTGGCCCGATGGCAAACTGAGCTGCACTGGTGGCACTGTGTTGTGTTCCGTCTGGTGGTCGGGTGTAGTAGTGGTGCCGCCTGGTGGGGTTTTCTGTTCAGTCCGTGTCTGCCGATGTAATTTTTGTGTTTGGCAGAGCGTTTTGGTGTTTGGAAGCTTAAATTTCAAAGTTAGTTTTTTTTTGCATTTGGATTGTCTGATAGCAACCTCGTTCTAATGTGTTTCTTGTTTTTGTTTACAGATTGACGTGACTATTAAATTCGTGGGCGAAAAAGAACCGATTGCGTCAACAGCAGCGCTGAAATTACGCATCAAATCAAGTGAGAGAATAAAAATGCCTCACCTCAAAGGGGGCAGAATGTTCTGCAGATTGATTGAATCCCAGTGAGTGAGTTCAAGGAGATCGTCGGGATCGTTAACCATCAGCTGTTTGGAAAAGTGTGCGTGGGTGGTGACGGACAAAGCAGGCGGCGCTCCGGGGTTGACAGGACAGCTGATTGAAGAGAGGGGGTGCTGCGAGAGAGTGGAAGTGGGAGAGAGGGGACGGCAATGTTTTCCTTTCTTCCTGCGTCGACGTCGTCGGCGGTGTCGTAAATGTCTCATCAGCTTTTGTTTACCCGAGCACAACAACAGAGGCGACGACGACGGCGGCGGCATCCACGGTTACTACGATCGGTGGTGTGCGTTGCGGGCGAGGATCGGGTCAAAGTTGGCCAGGCCACTAGCTGAAGAAGAGTGAAAAAGGTGGTCGGAAGAACAAAGGAAATTAATATCGCCCTCGCACGGGGAGTGAAAGAGAGAGAAATAGAGTGTGGTGCAAGTGAGTTGGAGTGAGCTTGGCGTATCAGTTATCAGGAAGAGATGGCAGACTTCGATGCGATCTACGAGGAGCAGGAACTGGCCGAGCCGGAGGACCTGGACGAGGCCCATGTCCAGATGGTGCCGGATCCGATTGTGATACGGGGCGCCGGAAACATGACAGTGTGAGTAGAAGTACATTTGAAAAAGCTTTGATTGAATTTTCCTGATAACGAACCTGGTGTAGGTGACACCGTTGAACTTCGCATGTGAGAAAGCTAATGCACTTGTTGATTATTGCCTCTTTGCTGTCTGACTGACTATCTCAGAGTTTAGTGGCACGGAATGTGACTCGAAGTGAGTTCATCTTGGTTGGTCTAACAAGGTGTTATCAGCTTGCACTTAGAGTAGCGTCATTTGCTAAATAAATAAACGTTGTTTTTGGTTAGGTTCTGAGTCACTTTTTAATCTCAAATTAAACTTGACAAAAATGAGAAAAATTGAGTAATTTGTAGTTGTAGACGGTATTGTTTTGATTCGCAGCATGTTGAAGAATGTTTTAATGTACCTGGACCAGCACAGAACGGGGTACCAATTAATACTGCTACACAAGTCTCCATACAATTTTGGGGACTAGTCATAGGTATGAAAATGTTTGAAATTCTGTATTTTGTGATGGAATTTTCTGGTCGATTTGGGGTCTTCGTCAAAGTGACATTCTGGGCGCCTTGGGGCCTCCTGAGGGCACTATATATTTTTCATGAAGGCGCAGCACAATTCGGCAACTTGGCAAATTTGCAAAATGCAAAATTTCTCTTGGGTCCTGCTCAGGGTTCCAGGGTAATTTTTAAACCAAGACTAACATTTCAAAAGGGCCAAACATTCAATATTACGCCCTTTTAAAATGTTAGTCTTGGTTTAAAAATTTCATGACTGTTTCATAATTTAACAATGAAAATCGGACCATTAGTTGCTGAGATATCGACATTGGAAAATGGTGTGTTGTTTGGGTGCGACTTAGAAAACATCAATTTTCCTGTTTTTAAACCTTTTCATGGCAATATCTCAGCAACTAAAGGTCGTATCAACAAAATTCAAAAATGCAAAATATAGATAATTTTCTTAGCTTTTCAAAAATATTTTTTTCAAAAGTGGGCAAACATGGGCACTAATTTAAAAATATGAAAAACTGCGACTATTTTCAAAAAAGTCACCTAAAAATGGATTTAACTTGAAAACGGTGCACTTCATCAAAATTTCACTAAAGTACTTTTTGATTGCAAAATTAGTTTTACATCAAAAAATGAAGTTAAAAAATTTTTGCGACCAATTTTTCGATTTTTTGAAAAAATCAGTATTGATTCAAAAATTTATAACTCGCTCAAAGATTTTTTGCACCACCTGGAAATTTCTGAAAAGTTGGCATTTGATGTCCTCTAAAACATATATATAAAAAATAGTGTTTTTTTGCAAATCAAGTTTTAGTGACAAAAAGTTAAATAAAAAATCAACATGTTTTTTACCGTGCATCATTTTTTTCAGTGTATTCCATATCCATACCTACAACTTTGCCGAAGACACCAAATCGATCAAAAAATTCCTTCAAAAGATACAGATTTTTGAATTTTCATACATAATTTTTGTATTTGTATGGAAAATTATATGGACAATCTTATGATGTAAATTGGCTTCTTTGGGCATACCGAAGGCACCAAAAAAGTTTCAGTCGGATTAAAAAATACAAAAATTAAAATTTAAGAAAAATACCGATTTCGTAGAGAATTGCTCATTTCCAAAATACGCATTTTTTAATTTTCGATTTTTTAGATGTTTTTACCCGGGCAGACGGTAATAACAAAATTCATGCCATTTCAATAACAAATCCTGTTAAAATAACAAAAAGTGTTATGGAATCTTCTTGAAAAATCTATTTGTGCTTAAGGGTTTAATAACAGTTTATGTTATCATAACATAATTTGTTATTGGTCTGATATTGGTTAAAAGCCAAAACAACTTTGGAATATCATTTTTTTATTATGGAAGAATAACTCCAACTGTTATTGGGAAGATCGGATTAGTTGTTAAAATAACAAAGATTTGTTCGAAGAATAACTAAAAATGTTATAAGTCTGTTATTACAATAACAATCCAATATCAAAAAAATCATAACGACGAATAACAAATCTTGTTATAAATAACATAAAATGTTATTGCACTAGTATTTTCAAATATCAAAAAATGTTATTCCCAAGTTATTTCCGTCTGCTCGGGTATTAATTTTTTTTTGAAAATGTCGAAAAAAACGGACAAAAAATACAAAATCATTTTTAAAAACCGAATTAGACAATAAGTTTCTGAGGTACAGCCTCACTAAGAATTCGAATCGATGAGTTTTTTGTTTCTAAGTGTGCATATATTTAGGCTATGATTTTCAAGCGACGATATCTCGGAAACTACTGGTTCGATTTTAAATGTTAAAAAATGAATCCTTTGTGTTATTTTGAAATCTTTAAATAACAATAATTTCATTTTTGTTTAATCAAGAACGTCTTTTGAAAAGGTTCAAAAATTGATAATTTTTCTCATTTCGTAGTAAAACCCAAATTTTGAAATAGTTCGATTTCCCAAGTTTCAGAGTATGAATCTACATTATTTCGCTAAAAATAGTTTGGGCGACTGATAGAGTTCTTCCAATAAGACGAGAAGAATTGAAATATTTCCCATTACAAATCAAAACACACGAAAAATTCGAATAAAAATGCAAACGGTCGTTATCACTCGCCTAGGGTGACTCCTCAGAACTTCCCAGAAAAAAACCGCCCAACACAAAGCGAAACATACTTGTGGATAACGTGGAGATTTTCCCTTACCCTGTTGGAGCATCAAAAATTTCCGTCTTCCAAATCCCATATGTTCACCGCTAAAATCACCGTCTGCAAGCGAAGCGATTTTCTCACATTTAGAACCAAAATTGTTTCAAATATTCTCAGCTTTAATAATTAGAGGAAATATACCCATTTTAAGCCTAATAAGCGGTCGTGTTTGAATGATGCTGGATAATCTGGAGTGTTCCTTGAAGTTTACTAAAACCAAGTACACCAACGAGTAGAGCAACTTTTTGTGAACATTTCTGTTTATTTTCACATTTATTAAAAGTTATGCTTTTTCTGTTACAAGCATTTAAAAAAAATATTTCCCAAATGCATTCTAATCAGTCGAGTGAATTGGGCCTCGCCCATTTTCCTATTTTTAGCTTTGTTCTTCTTTTCTTCCAACGCTCTTTTGGGTCTGTTTAGTGCTGCCAAAATGATGAAAGCAAACACTCACGAAAAGTTTCACTCCAACAGGCGCTGCTGGTGGTGTTGGTGGCCACCCTTTGTTCTTTATTTGCCTTCGCTTCTCGCTCGGTTTTCGCCAGCCTTCGATTGGAATGGGTCGTCAAAGGTCAAACGTCAAAACACTTGGCGCGTTTGTTTTTTGGATGGCGCTTGCTAATTATTTACCTGTTTTGGGATTATTTTTCAAGCGAGTGACTAACTTATGTTCAAAAGAACATGTTACCGGTAGTTGGAAGCAATTTTATATCTTAAGCGCTTTGAAAACGTTAGCGCAAGTGAAAAGATATTGATGGCGACTTTTGTTGAGCAGGTCAGGTCTCATCTTGCGTGTGGATGTGTGTGCCAACAAAATGATGAGAAATGGTCTCGCAAAATAGAAATAATGATCAAAAGTGCATTAAATTTGATCTTTTTGGCCAGTTAGTGGCATAAATTTGCGTGCTAACTTGAGGCGGTGCTGTTACTGGAAAGTTTATAGCTTAAATAGTAATTTTGGAGCTTTAATCGAGCATCAAACTCTTCATATGACGAAGATAGGTGTTTGATTAGGAAGGGGTTATTTCCCCTACTTCCGAGTGCTGCGCAAATTCAAACTTTTTTCAGTAAAATCGCTGTTTCTCGCCAATAGTTCATTTTAGTTTGAGGTTTATATTGATTATGATGTAAAACTGTCCGGGGAACACGATGGTGATAAAATAAAAAAAAATAAAAATATAAGGAATTGGTCAAAAGTTAATTTTTAAACTTAAAACGTTAACATATAATATTAGGGGGTGATTTTCTATAAAATGCACCCTGTAGAAAGTGTTTTGCTCAAATAGTTGCAAAGTTATGATCAAAAGAAACTTTTTTTAGAAAATCGTCTAAAAAGAGGACGATGCCAAAAATAGAGCGATGGTCCAATCGAATCTATGACATTTCCCCGAAACCCATATTACCGAAGGGACATTTCCCCGAATGCCACTTCCCCGAAAAGACACTTCCCCTAATAGTCATTTCCCCGAATTCCATTTACCCGAATTTCCCATTTCCCCTAATCGTCCACATCCCCGAATGCCATTTTCCCGAATGGGCCACAATCCCGAATGCCACTTACCCGATTAGTCATATCCCTGAATAGTCATTTCCCTGAACGCCATTTCCCCGAACGCGGTCAAGCCGAAATGCCCGGTGCCCCGGAGCGCGCGCGCTCCTGGGCACCGGGCATTTCGGCTTGACCGCGTTCAGGGAAATAGCATTTTACAGTCGACTCTCTGCTTGTCAATATCCAAGGGACCGTCGAGGAAGAGAATCATGGCAACGTCCATCAAACAAAAACAAACTAATGTCAAACACCATTTAAAGCTTCGTTTCGCCAAGAAAAATGTTTATGCAAGCCATGAAAACTGAAATTATTGACAATCGGAAGAGATTTTTAAAGCAAACAGAATCCAAGGGACAGTCGAGGAAGAGATCCGTCAAGCAAGGGAAAATATCGAGGAATGAAGATAATTGAAGTATGCAGATTGAAGGGACTGAAGAATTCATCGATAGATGGAGAATTATTGATATCGAGAAGATCGACAGCCAAAGAGTCGACTGTATAAGAAAAAAAAATGATGGCAATTTTTATCACATCAAACTACATATAATATTTCTTGAAAGGTTCGTATTGGCCTTGAATGATCAACTTTCTTTTTGGCTTCATTCAGAACAGACGTAGCATTTTAGGGGGGAAAGGGTGTTGAAAGGTTTGGTACTATTCATTCAAATACAATGAATTTTTTTATATATTCTCAAAACAAATACCTTTTTCTTATAGACATGATAGTAATAATGTAATAGAAGTTTTGTTATTTTTTATGATTCAAAATCATACCGTGCGATTTTCGTAGTACCCCGTATCAGTAAAACTCCGTTCACACTGATCATTTCAATCACATTGCTGGTTTGGGATTTGGCGAAAAGTATAATCAACAAAAACTTCAATTGAAATTTGTACCAGCCTTATGTACCTATTTGTTCAATTTTTGCGTTCTTGAACAAAATTCGAAAAAAAATCCTTGCAAATTTCTCAAAAACAGCATCTAATCATGCGGTTGAATACAAATGTTAATTGAACATCAAAAAAACTAGTTATTGGGTCCTAAAATTAAGCTTAAATTTGTGATATTATTGTTCACAAGAAAAATAAGCTTTACTAAGTACAATGACCCTTTGAACGACCGCAAAGGATTTAAAATGGATTTTTAATTCAATTTCTAAAAATTCACTTCACGGCCCTTCTTGGCAGAAAAACTTCTACTTGACAGCTCGATCCAGGGAGGCCATAGTTGATCCATCGAAAAAATGTTGTCTTGTCAATAACTTTTTTTTGCATAAAAATTAAAAAAAAAGTTATCAGAAATGGTTATTAATCGTGTTTCTTACCGTTGTTCATAAAAATTGACAAAGGGCTTTACTACCCAATTAACAACATTTAATCAACAACATACCCGAAAAAGCTGAGAAAAATTGAGAAAGAAAATAACTGTTAGTCATGGAAAAAGGCTTTAGCGAAAATGATGATTAGGGGATATGCAAATTCGGGTAATTTTAATTGGCGTAAGTGTCACTTCGGGGAAATGGCATTCGGGGAAATGGCTGATTAGGGGAAATGGCATTCGGGGATATAGCCGATTAGGGGAAATGATATTCGGGGAAATGGCATTCGGGGATGTGGCTGATTAGGGGAAGTGGTATTCGGGGATGTGACCAATTAGGGGAAATGATTTTCGGGGAAATGGCATTCGGGGAAATGTCATTCGGGGAAATGAGCTAGACCCGTAGAGGTCGAGTCCAAAAGTGTACTTAGTTGACCTGGAATGACCCATAAGTGTTTGGGAATCTAACTTTAAAAAAAATTGAGCAATTCTCACTAACTTGTTATTCGCACTAAATTATTGCTATCAAAAAAAAAAAAAAAAATACTGGAAATTGGCAATGTAAATAAACAACGAGCGGTAGCCTAGTTTTCTTGCTGTCAAAATTGCGAGAGAAAAGTGAAAAGAAAAGATGAAATGGATATTTTTTTAGGCGTGACTATTTTTTTCCTGAAAAGTCCTAGGTATAATCTACACAAGAAAAAAAAACATGGTAATATTAAATCTTGGAATGGTGAAAGATTTGATGACCGAAAAAATGGTGAATTTTACCCCTGGCATGCGCAAGAAAAGACAAATGTGGCATCCCAAAATAGTATCTAACCGGCAATATTCATGTCCAGCTTACTAAACCCGCGCCCCAGCCCGCTCGGCTATCTCATCGCTTTGAAAACAGAGCTATCTATGCTAAAGGGGTGGTCATCCAAATCTTGCAAAGATATTTCGATTTCAATTCTTTGGCAAAGTTTTAGCTACATATAAAGAGAATTGTAGAAAACAAAGCTTGAATAAACACTCTTTTGTCAGCTGTTCATACAATACATAAAATTTTGCAGAAAAGAAAACTTTTTTCAGAAAATTACCTTTTTTTACAAAGGCTCTTTAATAAAAGTTATTTATGTGGTGATTTTTGTTTATTACAAAAAAACATTAAAATAACTCAATCAGAAAGCATTTTAACATCCCGGGCAGACGGTAATAACAAAATTCATGCCATTTCAATAACAAATATTGTTAAAATAACAAAAAGTGTTATGGAATCTCCATGAAAAATCCATTTTTGCATAAGTGATTCATAACCGTTTATGTTATCATAACAAAATTTGTTATTGGTCTGATATTGGTTGTAAGCAAAAACAACTTTGGAATAACATTTTTTGTTATGGAAGAATACCTGAAACTGTTATTGAGATGATCGGATTAGTTGTTAAAATAACAAAAAATAATAACAAAGTTTTGTTCGAAGAATAACTAAAAATGTTATTAGTCTGTTATTACAATAACAATCCAATAACAAAAAAATCATAACGTCAAATAACAAATCTTGTTTTAAATAACATAAAATGTTATTGGCCTAGTATTTTCAAAAGCCAAAAAATGTTATTCCCAAGTTATTTCCGTCTGCTCGGGATTTATTAAAATTATCTGAAAAGTATTTAATAGTGTAAAAGTGTACGCTTTATTTTTCAAAAATTCTAACTAAATTTGTTAATTAAATTTAGTTTAAATTTAAATAGACAAAAAACCGTACCATATTCCTACGAGGTCACCGGGAGCGAATATATAAGCAAATAAAAAAGAAAAGTGAGAAAAATTAATATTCCAATCAAGGTGAGTGTGATGTGATGCCATCGACTACCACCACTATCAAGCGAAGTAGGCCATGATGCAATGAGAAGTACCTTTCTGGCGGAAGTTTTCAAATGGTTCAATGTCACGGATATTTTACTTTTATGTGCTCATTCAAGCGTGATTTTAAACTTAAAATGCACATTTTCCGTTCAAATGCAACAAAACACCTAATTGCAACGATTTCATTGACGAATTTGTACCCCATTCGTAATGTGACCTTGGAATCGGTGCCAAAATCTCAAAACCAGCAAAAAACTTTCCCCACTTCTCCCTCTTGCTCTGGCTTTAAAGTGTCAGGAGAGCACGCGAATTTATCGGCCGTGGTTGTGATGTAATATCTAGCGTAAATATACATTTATACGGCCAACAATACGGCACTACCTACTTGCTGGCAGGGCGAAACGGCCGGCGTGTGGTTTTTTGGTTCATTTTGGGCGAGTACGGTGAAACCTTGACGGTTTGACGCAGCTTGGTTTGTTTTCTTCTTAAGGTGGTATTACATTGCGGAAAAAATGCAAAAAAAAACTCAGAAAACATCCTAAAATTTTAATTCAGTCAATACAAATAAACAAAAACATTGTCGAACGAGCAAAGGTTTACTGCAGCGAGACTATTGGATAGTTTTCGGTTTCACGCCTGTCGTCGAGGTCATTACTAAGTGAGTGTGAAAGGGACATACAATCACCCAGCAAACGCACACCCCGATCGGACCACATGGGGCTGCTGCTTTGTGGAGAGATAGAGAGGAAACCAGTTAGTCGATTTATTGACCTGGAAGGTTCAGTCGCACAGGGGTCGATTAGTTTAGCGTGTATGTAAGAGCTTCTTTGAATTTTTTAGTCACATGTTTTTAATTTAGAAATCTTGTTCTACACAGAAAAAAATCATGGTAATATTGCATCTGGAAAGGGGAACATCTTTTATGTCAGAAAAAATGTGTAATTTTACCTCTGAAAATGTGTAATTTTACCACTATTCTGGTGTAATGTCGCTTTTTCGGTCTGAATTGAGCTAAAATTACATCTTTAAAGAGATAATATTCAACCTTCTAAAATTACACCTTCCAAATTTACATAATTTTTTGCTGTTTATCAGTAGTTATAATTTTCGAAAGCTTTATGGTTGCATACGAGCAATTCTCTACGAAATCGGTCTTTTTTCTTAAATTTTAATTTTTGTATATTTTAATCCGACTTTTTGGTGCCTTCGGTATGCTCAAAGAAGCCATTTTGCATCATTAGTTTGTCCATATAATTTTCCATACAAATTTGGCAGCTTCCTTACTATCTAAAAAAATATGGTTATATCATATTATTATATGGTAAAAATGTTTTATAACAGTAAATGCGTTGCAGTATTAGTTACAACAAGTAAAAAGTGTTTATTCTAACTTCTGTCTAAAATGCTACGTCGGTTTGAATGGTGTCTTAGTTTCATTACATGAATATATAATCTTAATTCTTGTTTACAGATTTTGGACCCATCCGGCGGTTACATTTAACATTGTATAGAGTATAAATTGTTTCAATGAATTTCAGGCTCACTATTGGATCCAACTGGAAGATTTTTAACAATTATATACAGTTGTAATAGATGTAATGTCTCGATTTTGGCCTCAATATTTCGTTTGCTCGATTGTTTTAATAAGTTTAAATTAATCGAAAAATTTATTGTATTTTTTAAAGCTTGAATGCTTTGCAGTTCAGTGACCAGCAATTTTTTTTTGTTTTGCATGGTTTCTTTTATTTTAAATTAAAGGAATTTAAATTTTATGCAGTCAAACTGAGACATTATATCTACAAAATAAAAATAATCCTTAACAAATGTTTTGAAGTTTTTGTTAATTAAAAACTGGTCACGATTTTGGCTTGATTGATACATTTTATTTAACTTTAAATTTCAGGATCCCTGGGGAGACTACATTCATTAAATTTATAGTTTAATTTCTAGAATTGTCTCGATATTGGCACCAATATAAAATTTGCTTAACTGTACTTACAGATTATTTAAATTAATTCTTGGTAATTTGCTATGTTAGTTTTTATCAATATCTATCAATCATTTTTTGACAGCATTTTAAGAATATTGCTGCCAAAATTGGGACAATTTTCTATCAGTAAGAACAAACGTTGACACATGTTTTGAAGTTTTTCTTCTCCAGCGCCTACATTTTTCTCTAATTCTGTTTTAGCTCTAGCTGTTGCTTATTATTTGATCATAGCTGCTTGATACATTTTGGAAATTTAAGCTTCTAAACAACTTGTATTATCTTACAACTTTTATTTCTTTGATCTTTCATTATTTTCCATGTATTTCCCATTTCATCTTAATTTATTATATATTTTATATTTATTATATTTATTGTACATATTATATTAATTATTTTATTCAATTTATCATATGTATTACATCTATTATATTAATTATACTTATTATATTTATTATATTTACCTTATATGTTTCAAACGCCTAACAAACCCCAAAAAAAATACTAACCCCTCTCAAAAAATAACATCCCAGGGCCTTCATATATTTTATGGACTGGATGAGGGAGTCGTGGATCGCCTGGCCCAAGTCACATGAATGTCATTGTCTATTTTATCATATCATAACAAATAGTTGGATAGAGAATGATAATCTTTTAAGGTCCTTAAGATATAAGTCGGTTACTAACCAAACCGTCTCAGTTGAAACATACTGTGGTCATGGCCAAGTCCTGCCAAGACGGGGGTACTAATACATACATACATACATACATACATAATTTTCCATACAAATTTGGCAGCTGGCCATACAAAAATGATGTATGAAAAATCAAAAATCTGTATCTTTTGAACGAATTTTTTGATCGATTTGGTGTATTCGGCAAAGTTGTAGGTATGGATATGGAATACACTGAAAAAAAATGATGCACGGTAAAAATAAATTGTTGATTTTTTATTTAACTTTTTGTCACTAAAACTTGATTTGCAAAAAACACTATTTTAATTTTTTTTAATTTTTTGATATGTTTTAGAGGACATCAAATGCCAACTTTTCAGAAATGTCCAGGTTGTGCAAAAAATCTTTGAGCGAGTTATGAATTTTTGAATCAATGCTGATTTTTTAAAAAATATCGAAAAATTGGTCGCAAAATTTTTGATAAAGTGCACCGTTTTCAAGTTAAATCCATTTTTAGGTGACTTTTTTGAAAATAGTCGTATTTTTTTATTTTTTTTTAAATTAGTGCACATGTTTGCCCACTCTTGAAAAAAATATTTTTGGAAAGCTGAGAAAATTATCTACATTTTGCATTTTTGAACTTTGTTGATACGACCCTTAGTTGCTGAGATATTGCCATGCAAAGGTTTAAAAACAGGAAAATTGATGTTTTCTAAGTCCCACCCAAACAACACACCATTTTCCAATGTCGATACCTCAGCAACTAATGGTCCGATTTTCAATGTTAAAATATGAAACAGTCGTTAAACTTTCCGATCTTTTCGAAAAAAATATTTTCAAAATTTTTAAACCAAGACTAACATTTTTAAAAGGCGTTTTTTTTCACTTTATTTTTTATAGACTGTAACTATTTTTGCCTTTCTTACAAAAGAAAGGTTTAAGGTTTGCTTTTGGAAAAACGCGAAATCTAAAAAAAATCGTGCACGGCGAGGATTTGTCCCAGGAAAAAATCCTATTACTAAATTGAAGGTTTAGATGCGCTCTTTCGATTGAATTTTGGCCCGAAACCCGGAACTCAAAGTCTGATTTTTGAGAGCTCTTTTTCTGAAATACATGGCCGATGTCTGTATCCGCTCTTAAAAATTTGTGTCTTCCATCACTGGAAAACCGCTCGTAAAACCCACAATTTTTAAAAGCCAGATCTGTAGCCGTGGGGTCGGAGACGAACATTTTATTTTTCGATTCACAATTTTCGACCAGTAAATGTGGTCAAAGCCATTTTTAGAGGTATTTTTTGGACTATTTTACAGATAACACAGCTTCAACGCCAGCGCTTTTACGCTGCGCGTGAAAGTGTTCTTTCTGGCTTCTCATAATTGATCGGCAAAGTGCAATAGCGATACATATTTTTTTAAGTTAATCATAGAATAACATTATAGACTGAGTACCCTTTATTATTTTGCTAATAATGTCAATCCAATATGATTTTCTTAATTAAATTTAAATGTCTTGCGACAAATAATGTACCTCTGAAATTGAAAAAAATGGCATTTGAGGTTTAGCCTTAAAAGATTCGAAGCTTTAGGTAAAATTCTCACTGGATGTTATCATTATTTTTTTGAAAAAATAATTGCACCAATATATTTCTCGGAGTTTCATCATTTTGTAAGAAAGGCTCTATTTCACCTCTGGTAATATTAAATCGGGTTTTTGAATATTTTTTACAAAATACCGTATTTTCTCTAAAATACTCAAATTTTCATAATTCGCAATATGGGTGTCAAACGATTCGAAATTTTGCATGTAGGGACCATCCATAAACCACGTGGACACTTTTTTAGGGATCTTTTACCCCCACCCCCTCCCCTCGTGATCAATTGTCCGCACAAAATAAAAAAAAATTGTATGGATCGTGGACAATCGCCTTTTTTCACAGTTTTAGTATTTTTGAAAAAAATACGGTATTTTGTAAAAAAAATGAGTATTTCAATCAAAAACATATAAAACAGTAAAAATACATGCAAAATTTCAAATCATTCGATACCCACATTGCGAATTTTAAAAATTTGAGTATTTTCGCGAAAATACGGTGTTTTGTAAAAAATTGAGTATTTCATTGAAAATTCTCTAAAACAGTTAAAATACATGCAACATTTTGAATCGTTTGATACCCGTATTGCAAATTTGAAAATTTTTAGAACATTAAAAAAATCAATTTTTTGTGATATTCGTTTAGTATTTACACTTTGAAACTTACCAAACTATCAAAAAATGTTTATTAAGAGGAAGCTTGAAAGTTCAACATAATTTGGTTGGTTTTGAGCAACTCTCTACGAAATCGGCCGATTTCGACAATTTTTATTTTTTGTATTTTTTGATTTGACTCAAACTTTGTGGGGCTTTCCCTATGACCAAATAAGCTATTTTGCGTCATTGGTTCACCCTTACAAGTCTCCATACAATTTTGGCAGCTGTCCATACAAAAATGGTACGTAAATATTCGTATATCTGTAACTTTTGAATGAATTTTCTGATCAATTTGGTGTCTTCGGCAAAGTTTTAAGTATTGTTGAGGACTTTTGAGAAAAAAATGGTACACGGAAAAAAACTGCAGATTTCTTATTAACATTTTTTTCACAAAAACTCAATTTCCCAAAATACGTATTTTTTTTATTTTCGAGATTTTTTGATATGTTTTAGGGGACAAAAACACGCAACTTTTGAGCCATAGAGAAACATGGTCTAAAAATCTGCCGCCGAGTTATGAATCTTTGAAAAAATAGTGATTTTTGTAAAAAATCGAAGTTTCATGCAAAAACAAATTTGACATTATTTTTTAATGCTAAATTGAATTTACAATCGAAAAGTACTTTACAGATTGTTTGATAAAGGGCTTCGTTTTCAAGGTATAGCCACCGAAAGTTCGATTTTAGCGAAATATTTGCAGTTTTTCGATTTTTAAAAATAGTGACCATGAGTGACCATTTCTAAAAATATTTTTTTAAGTTCAGAAAATTTGCTATAAAATTGTCTAAGAGACATTGAAGATTGGACCTCTGGTTGCTGAGATACAGCGGCTTAAAAAAAAAGAAACACGAAAATTGAAGTTTTCGAAGTCTCACCCAAACAGCTCACCATTTTCTAATGTCGATATCTCAGCAATTAATGGTCCGATTTTCAATGTTAATACATGAAAGATTTGTGAAATTTTCCGATATTTTTGAAAAAAATATTTTGTTTTTTTTTATCAAGACTAACATTTTAAAAGGGCCAAACATTGAATATTACGCTCATTTAAAATGTTATTCTGGATTTAATTTTTTTTTTAAAATTTTTTCGAATAGATCGGAAAATTTCACGAAAGTTTCATGTTTTAACATTGAAAATCGGACCATTAGTTGTTGAGATACTGACATTGAAAAATGGTGGGTTGTTTTGGTGAGATTTAGAAAACTTCAATTTTCGTGTTTCTTTTTCTTAAAGCGGCTCTATCTCAGCAACCCGAGGTCCAATCTTGAATGTCTCCAAGACAATTTTATAGCAAATTTTCTGAACTTTAAAAAAAAATATTTTTAGAAATGGTCACTCAGGCTCACTATTTTTAAAAATCTTTCAGTGGATATATCTTGAAAACGGAGCCCTTTATCAAAAAATCTGTAAAGTTCTTTTCGATTGGAAATTCAATTTTCCTTTAAAAAATTACATCAAATTTGTTTTTGCATGAAATTTTGATTTTTCCCAAAAATGACTATTTTTTTAAAAATTCATAACTCGGTGGCAGATTTTATGACCATCTTCCTCTATGGCTCAGAAGTTGCGGGTTTTTGTTTCCTAAAACATATAAAAAAATCTCGAAAATCAAAAAATACGTATTTAGGGAAATTGATTTTTTGTAAAAAAATGTTAATTAAAAAATCGGCAAATTTTTCTTCCGTGTACCTATTTTTTTCTCAATAGTCCTCAACAATACCTACAAATTTGCCGAAGACATCAAATTGATCAGAAAATTCACTCAAAAGTTTCCGTTGTTTGAATATTTACATACCATTTTTGTATGGACAGCAGCCAAAATTGTATGGAGACTTGTAAGGGTGAACCAATGACACAAAATAGCTTCTTTGGTCATAGGAAAGGCCCCCACAAAGTTTGAGTCAAATAAAAAAATACAAAAAATAAAAATGGTCGAAATCGGCCGATTTCGTAGAGAGTTGCGCAAATGACTTTTAAGTATTTTTTTTAGTAATATGTTGGTTTATTGGATGATGCTCCTTTATTTTAAGGGTATAAGTAAAATTCTCCACCGCACCAAAGTACCTCCTGTCGAAACGTAGTTCTACGTTAAACTATTTTCACCCTTACTAATTCTAACGTTAAACTCCCCTTTTCTCCTTCCCACGTGTGCAGCTTCGGCCTGAGCAACCGCTTCAACGCGCAGTTCCCAGCCGGTCTGGTGTCGCGCGTCGCCCCCGAGGAGTTTAAGGCCACCATCCAGCGCATCAACGCCGTCCTCAAGAAGACGCTCCCCGTCAACGTCAAGTGGCTGTTTTGCGGGTGCGTGTGCTGCTGCTGCACCCTCGGCTGCTCCCTGTGGCCCGTGATATGTCTGAGCAAGAGGGTGAGTATTAATTTTTTTTTTTTGTTAAAAATTTTGCATTAAAATGAGATTTTTTTTTTCAGACACAACACACGATGAACAAACTGCTCGAGTGGGAGAATAGTCATCTGTACCACAAGCTGGGCCTGCACTGGCGGTTAAGTAAACAGCAGTGCGACTCCAACTCGATGATGGAGTACGTGCTGCTGATAGAGTTTATACCCAAGACGCCGATCTACCGGCCGGATTAGGCGCGCGGTTTCCTTGTTTTTAAATGTGGTCTCTATTATTATGTAAAGAAACAAACACAAACACAAAAAATTA
Organism: Culex quinquefasciatus; assembly: GCF_015732765.1. Lineage (NCBI taxonomy): Eukaryota > Metazoa > Arthropoda > Insecta > Diptera > Culicidae > Culex > Culex quinquefasciatus. Next base: position 17,556,168 of record NC_051863.1, on the reverse strand, counting down.
TGAATTCTAGCAAGTACATGCTGAACACGAAGATACTAGAGAGTAGCTGTTTCCTTTTTCTATTTGTTTCGCTCGTTTTTTTTTATCCAGAACTTGAGATATCGACACACAGTTTAGTTTAGTAGTCAAACTAATGCAAAAGCAACAGTAAACACAGACACATTTATCTACTCAAAAAATGCAATACAGAAGTTAAAGACGAATCTGCAAGCGAGGACTGCAGTTTTTGGTCGTGTAAATAAATTTTTTTGTGTAGAAACAAACCGTAATTTTTTTAGCGAGTAGAGCTTACTGGTTGCGCAAACAAATTAAAAGTCGAAACTGAAAACTAGATTTTGGCGAGCTTTACATTGACGGAAGGAAAAAGCGAATGAATTGGGGGCACTCAAGTGATCTTAGCGAAAAAAAGGAAAAAAGTTTTTTGAAAGAAGTGAGGTTGGAAGAAAAAAGGCAAACGAGCAAAAATAAGAAAGGTTAGACGCCTAGGATTAGGACAAATGATTGTGTATAGTGTATAGTGCGAGTTGTTTAGACGTTTAAGTGCGAGTTAAGTAATAATAAAGAAAAACAAAATGATAGCAAACTATTTCAAATGATTGTTTCGTGTTTTGATTGGGCGGGACCATGGCTTTTGACATTGCTTATAGGCCATAAAAAAAACGAAATTGACTTTATAGCTGTCGGCCACCATTGCTAGTACCAACCACTACCCGGGCAGACGGTAATAACAAAATTAATAATATTTCAATAACAAATCCTGTTGAAATAACAAAAAGTGTTATTATTTTATCCTGACGTTCAACTTCGAGAAGAAAAAAAAATAACAGTTTCTGATAAAATAACAAAATTTGGTATTGAAGTGATATTATATTGAAAATGTTTAATAACACGCTAATAAGAGGAAATGTTATAAATTTCAAAAACTCTCCTAATAACAAAATTTGGTATTCGTTCGGTATACTGACTTAGAAATAAAATTACCATAAATCGCACAAATGCAAAAGTTTCTAAGTGTCCATAACACAATCTGTTATTATTTTTTCTTTTGTTAAATATGTTTAAATTTATGGGATAATTTTGTCTAATTTCGTCGAGGTCATTATTTTGGCCATGAAATGGGGTCCTTAAGCTAAAATTATTCTAAAAAGTTGAAATTTTGAAAGTTGATTTTTTTAATTATTTGATATACCAACTAAAGGTCTTTGCTAAAATTGGCTAGAACTATGGGATAATTTTGACCAATTTCGTCGAGGTCATTATTTTGGCCATGAATTGGGGTCCTTAAGCTAAAATTATTCTGAAAAGTTGAAATTTTGAAAGTTGATTTTTTTATTATTTGATATACCCCCTAAGGGACTTTGTTTAAAATGGTTAGAACTATGGGATAGTTTTGACCAATTTCGTCAGGGTCATTATTTTGGCCATGAATTGGGGTCCTTAAGCTGGAATTATTCAGAAAAGTTGAAATTTTGAAAGTTGATTTTTAAATTATTTGACATACCCCCCAAGGGATTTTGCTAAAATTGGCTAGAACTATGGGATAATTTTGGACAACTTCGTCGGGATCATTATTTTGGCCATAAAATGGGGTCCTTAAGCTAAAATTATTCTGAAAAGTTGAAATTTTGAAAGTTGATTTTTTTATTATTTGATATACCCCCTAAGGGACTTTGCTAGAATTGGCTAGAACTATGGGATAATTTTCACCAATTTCGTCGGGATCATTATTTTGGCCATGAAATGGGGTCCTTAAGCTAAAATTATTCTGAAAAGTTGAAATTTTGAATGTTGATATTTTTTAATTATTTGATATACCCCCTAAGGGACTTTGATAAAATTGGCTAGAACTATGGGATAAGTTTGACCAACTTCGTCGGGATCATTATTTTGGTCATGAAATGGGGTCCTTAAGCTAAAATTATTCTGAAAAGTTGAAATTTTGAAAGTTGATTTTTTTAATTATTTGACATACCCCCGAAAGAACTTTGCTACAATTGGCTAGAACTATGGGATAATTTTGACCATTTTCGTCGGGATCATTATTTTGGCCATGAAATGGGGTCCTTAAGCTAAAATTATTCTGAAAAGTTGAAATTTTGAAAGTTGATTTTTTTAATTATTATTATATACCCCCTTAGGGATTTTACTAAAATTGGCTAGAACTATGAAATAATTTTGACCAATTTTATCGGGGCCATTTATTTCACCATGAAATGGGGTTTCAAGCTAAAATTAATCCGATAAAATTAACTTTTGAGAGTTCATTTTTTTTTTTAATTTTATTTTATTCCCTAACGGAATTGATTAATTCAATGAGAATTTTTGATGTGTGAATAACAAAAACTGTTATTATTTTCACAGATCCAGGAAGTCGGAGCTGACGTTGAAGTTCGAGCTGGAGTGAGACCTCGGAGACTGCATCGGATCCCGGGCAGACGGTAATAACAAAATTCATGCCATTTTAATAACAAATACTGTTAAAATAACAAAAAATGTTATGGAATATTCTTGCAAAATCCATTTTTGCATAAGAGCCTAATAACAGTTTATGTTATCATAACCAAATTTGTTATTGGTTTGATATTGGTTGATAGTCAAAACAACTTGGAAATAACATGTTTTGTTATGGAAGAATAACTCCAACTGTTATTGGGATGATCGGATTAGTTGTTAAAATAACAAAAAAGAATAACAAAGATTTGTTCGAAGAATAACGCAAAATGTTATTAGTCTGTTATTACAATAACAATCCAATAACAAAAAAATCATAACGGCGAATAACAAATCTTGTTATAAATAACATAAAATGTTATTGGCCTAGTATTTTCAAATGACAAAAAATGTTATTCCCACGTTATTTCTGTCTGCTCGGGATTCAGCAACTTTTACTTGGAGTCGGAATCCGTGAAGTCGGGTATTTTTAGAGAGCTAAAGTCGTCGTTGACGTCATATCCTGCATCCAGAGTCGTAGTTGTCTTCAAAGTATGGATTCAAAGTCGCTTGGAGGTACCCGACTCTGCAGCCCTGAGTAGTACAGAGGAGTTATGGCAACTGCAGGTTTATTTGCAAATTACAAATAAACCAAAACAATAACTTTTTTTGTTATGGAGACATACCATTTCAATAACATTTTTTGTTATTATGCTGCTCCACCTTTCCGCACAAAATAACAAATCTTGTTATTCCTTCATGATTCCTTCTGTGTTTTTGGTTTGTGATTGCAATAACAACATAATAACAGTTTAAGTTATTCTTCGAACAAATCTTTGTTATTGATTTTTGTTATTTTAACAACTAATCCGATCATCCCAATAACATATTTCGATCTTCTCACAACATCAAAAACTGACCTTCCCAAGTTATTTCCGTCTGCTCGGGTAGTGTCTTCCTTTTTATCTACAAGGACTTCGCCGCCCTGGGTTCCTAAGTGAATAAAAGTATGGCACGGAGCGACGGCGCCAAATACCCATATTCTAATCTAATCTAATCAGACCCTAGCGCAGCCAATCTTTCGAAGGGATCCTGGAGAGTGCCTTAGGTTAGATGACGCCTAGCACTCTTCTTGTCATTTATTAACATTTGTAGTGCGCCATTGCATCGGAATGCATTGAAACATCACAAGCGTTAAAGCGGCCAGGCCTACTGCGTAAAGCCGTATCGCAGAGATGACTCGTAATTGGGTTGAGTTTGAGCACTGAGTGTTCGAACAACAACACAATTCTGAATCGACAGGGGAGGAAGAAGCGTGGGGACACACCACCATACGCTCCAAGATTTTGGTTGTATTCGTTGGAAGCACCATGCCAAGAAGGTTTGGTACTCCGGGACCCTCTGGGATGGGACATTGTATTTCCACGAATGCCCTGGACACTATTTGCCGTGGTTATAGCGCCACAACTCGCTCTCGGCGCCAAATACCCATATTTACACAAAGAATTTTAGAGCGCCCGCCGCGGGATTCGAACCAGCGACCTCTGGATTGTGAGTCCAGTGCGCGGTCCGATTGATCCACAGGCCTTCAAAACCAAAGCTAAAAACTCGATTCGCCACCTACATTCGAGTAGAAGAACTTTGGTGCAAGGTAACGTTTACGTTTTTGCGCGATAAATGCAAAGGGGAGTGAAAACTATTTGAAGGTTTTTTTAAAAGAAAATTGATCTTTTGGAATAAAATATAGTTAACAGGAGGTAATATAGTAAAAAGTTCTATCGACTGCCTTTTTGATTTTTTTGCTAAGTTGCATTTTTCATTGAAAATTCTGAGATCCAGATTGAAAAAGCGAGAATGAGGTTAGATTGCTAATTTCTAAAATCAGTCCACTTATTATGTTTCAAGCAGAGCTTTGCTTTAATGGTAAAAATGACTTTTAAAAATATTTGTCCACTTGAATAATCTAAATTCTCAATTGATTAGTTCGGTTTTGGTAGATAAAAACATTCCCTTAGAGCAACACATGTCTCATGGTGAGAAACATTGGAAAGTGATAAACATTGAATAAAGAAGTTGATTAGCGAAAAAATTGTGCACTGTATTCCCCGGCGGAATACAGTGCACAATTTTTTCGCTAATCAACTTCTTTATTCAATGTTTATCACTTTCCAATGTTTCTCACCATGAGACATGTGTTGCTCTAATTTATACGGTTACCCTCCTTCTGGGTCAAAACTCAAAATTACTGCGAACATTCCCTTATTTTGAATCGGATAATGAACAGGTTAAATCGGCCATCACAAAAATATTTTCGTTTATATCTTACCTGAAAATGGTATAATTTTCTATTAATGACGATTTTATGATGAAATAAAATAATTTCAAATTTCAAACCAACTTACTCGCTGTAGGTTATAATGAAAACATCACCGCAAGTTTCAGCGCCCTCTAGTGGAGGGTAATTTTGACGTTTGATAGGCAATCAAACGATTTTTCCGATTAATATTCATGCTGTATCGTCTTATTTACGAAGATGAAAATGACGTTCAGCCATAAAGTAAAACCTATACCTTTCTTTAGTAACAAAGGCAAAAAGTAAATCGTTCTAAAAGTTGTTCGGGATTGCCGATCGATGTCAAATTTGTTTCAGATGCGCACTCATGGTCTGTACTAAGAATGTAGGAAGAAATTTCGAATAAAATTAGAAATGAAAAATGTTGGCGTAGGTCACCAGGTGGGCTATTACCTTTTTTTAGGGTTTTTTTTCTTATGGTAGGTTAATCAAACGGCTCTAACTCCAGAACCATATTATGAATCTGGATGAAAATTTGGGAGGTTGTAGAGCTCGAAAAGTGCAATTTTTGAGATAAATAAAAGATATGAAAATGAAAAAAAATACCATATTTTCATTTGAAAACTGTGTATTTTGTTGAAATGTCTGGCCGCATCCGAAAACAGATGGATATTTCGAAATTTGCGCGGCAACTCGCCCAGGTTCAGCACACTAGCTTTCATCTGCATTCAGAAGAATCGAAATCGGATATATGGGAGCGGAGAACGACGCGACACAAAATTTCACTCGACCTCCACGGAATTTATTTCCTCAAAATTCGAGGGTTGGAGATAGGCGAGTTCTATCAAGATGAATCGATAGATCGTCGAAAATCGATGCAGTGTGATTTTTTGACGATTTTTTGGATTAAAATTCATGCTGTATCGTCTTATTTACGAAGATGAAAATGACGTCCAGCCTTAAAGTAAAACCTATACCTTTCTTTAGTAAGAAAGGCAAAACTGTTTTTATTTAAATCTTCAAAAAAATCAACTGCCTGATTCTTCTTGAAAATTTAGCAAAAATCAAGCTATTTCAAAATGAATCTTAAACCATTTTTTTCTATTTTTTTTAATGAAGCAAACTAAAGATTTCAATGAAAATAGAAGTGAAATCAACTGAATACAATTTAAATTTTAATTTTCGGCGTTAAACTATAGGATTGAAACGTTCAGACATACCTATTTTGTTTTTTTTTTTTAAATTATATTCAGGGTGGCCACTCAAGTCGGGAAATCGGGAAAGTCTGAAAAAAGTCGGGAATTCGCTAAAAATCCGTCAAAAAGTAACGAAAAGCCGGGATTTCCAAGCATACATGTTTGATACATATTTTTTTAACTTTTCAATAATTTCGTAATATTTTTTACAATTTTCAAATTAAATTCATTCAATACTGCTTTAGTAACTTATTTAAATTTTTAGGTGCTTTTCACTATTTCAATAAATTTGAGAATGAAATAGTAGTTTATGCAACAAGTTGCTACTAGATTTTTTTTTCAGCACGAGTCGTCGGTAAACCTCGTTGGATAAATACGACGAGTGCTGAAAAATCAAGTTAAGCAACGAGTTGCTTACAACATTTTCTGCAATTCCGAAAAAACGCCTTTTGAATGAAATTTTATGCCAAACATACAAGTGCTAAGTGAATTCACCGATTAAAACAAAAAATATTGAAAAATGTTACTTTTCGATACTAGTGCTGAAAAGCTCAACATTTCAGCACCCATTTCAGTGCTGAAATGTAGAGCATTTCTGCACTGGTATTGAAAGGTACTAATTTTCCATTCTGCTATTTTTGGTATAGAGAAAAGTAGGCCGTTTCGTCGCTCGAGAATGACAGGAAAAGTAAGTATTTCCATGACGGAATTGCAAAAAGGCTATTTAAGACATCATTTTTTTTTTAATCTTTCATGATAACATTTTTTGTTCTTTAATTTTTGTTTATCAAACAAGAGGTAATGTTGATGAAAACTGTTTCATTTTGTCACAATAATTGAATATTTAAAAAAAGATACCAACTTGAAATTGACCATGTTTTGGCATATATTTTTATTTTTTAGCTCAATTCATAAAGTAATTTCAAAACATAAAATCAAAATGTTGCCCTTCAACTTTTTTTGTGAGAATGTGTAAATTTACTATAGATAAAACATGATTATGTGTAATTTGATGTTACTATTAAAATTTTCACTATAGTGTATTTTAGTATTTTGTATTTTTGTTTTTTTTTGTATTTTTGTATTTTTGTAATTTTGTATTTTTGTATTTTTGTACTTTTGTATTTTTTTATTTTTTCATAGCATTAGCATTGATCATCAATTATAACAAAGTTGGAATCTATTGAAACATTAAAAAAACTTGCTGGACTATCAAAAAACGACTAAGAATAGCGGAAAATCATGTTACACCAGTAAAACTCTTTTTGAAAAAAAACAGCTTTACAGGCAGCAAGAGATTTTTTTTAAATGATTTCAAAATTATTAGTTAAAATAGTCGAAAAATCAGCTGGACTTACGAAAAAATGTAGCAAGAACAAAAAAGAAACGAGCAAAATCAACCAAAAGGCTGGTTGAATAGAGCATGCTTTTCAGGCAGCAATGGAAGCTTTTGAAAAAAAAAAACTTGTAGAAATAGTGGAAAGTGTAGCTAATTCTAACCATAAAAACTGCCAAGAATAGTGGCAAAGTTAGCTAAACTAGCTAAAAAGATATGTGAAAATAACTGGCTTTGCCATCAATAGAAAGTTTTAAGAATGATTCAAAAAAAAAAAAAAAAAAAAATGAAATAGTCTAAAAACTCGCTGGACTAGCCATAAAACTTCCTAGAATACCATAAAATCTAGCTAAAATAGCTTACGGACTTCCTGAAACCATACAGCTTTTGAGACTGACAGCATTTTTCTAGCTTGCAAATTATTTAAATTGACTAATAATTGAGCTAGATTTATTCTTTTTGGGACCTGGTTCCAGCTGTCAAATCCAGCAATTTTTTTTAGGATTTCCAGCTAAAAAAAATGATGGTTGAAAAAATAGCCATTTTTTTAGGATTTTTAACAAAAATTTAGTAAGATTCACGATAAACCTTCTTTCCGTGTAGGTAATGCTGAAAAAAAAATTAGTTACTGTTCATCAACAATTTTAGAAACTTTTGATTTTCGAAGTAAACAAAAATCAATAAGCGTAGTTAAATGCAACAAATTAAATTATTATTATTTTGCTCATTGTTATGGTTGTACATTTCATGACGATTCATAAGAAAACAATATGTTTCAAAAATGTATTCCTTTTTTTCTTAAAGATTTTCAAAATTTAAATTTTGTTATATTCAAAAAAGAAAATTTAATGGATGGATGAAAATATTGTTTCTGAGAGACCCTTGATTCACGAATCGTTACCATGATATCTTAAGGCTCTGAAAGGCATCATTCTCAATCGGCCGTTTGGCAGCCATGTTTGTCATAGAAAAAAAAATCAAATCTTGATTCAGAATGTGTCAATCAAGAAATGGTTTTCTCAGTGTTGTTTGTAGAAGCATTTTAAATATATAGTGATTATTTTTTCATTTCAATTTACTATTTCTAGACCCTAAACTCAGAACCATCATTGGCAGTCATTGCCTCAAGAGTGAAGGACACCTATTACGACCTTAAGGTTTGAAATGATTTTTATACAAAAATGACTTTTTTAAATCGCTTACATTTTTTAAGGATCAAGTTGTACTGCTGTGGTCTGTTCGACAAAATTGTAGGGCATTAAATTTCCTTTGACAATCTTACTTTTGACAATATTTTATATTGTAATAGAAACAGCGCCATCTGCTGATAAAAACGATGTTCGAACCGGTTGTTGTGTTTGAAACGGAATTCGTATACGATTCTGATTAGATTCCTTTCAAAATTCGAACTGACTGGGAAACTTCACCTTCGGGGTAATGTCGATTAATTTTAAGCGTTTGAAGGATGTGTAGTTGTACAATCTCGAGAATTTTTAAATCAGTTTTTTTTTGTAAATCGATCAAATTTTGAACGAAAAATGTTAATCAATTCCTAAGCAACCAGGGCTGGACAATTATCACACATACATGACGAAATCCAGTCTGCAACCCGCTAAGATCACCATCTCCATGCGAAAGCAAATGCGAATTTTGAAAGAAAAATGTTTTTTTTTTTTTTTTTCAAAAATAGGATCATGCGTCCATTTGAAAACTAATCCGAGAGATGTCTCCTGCTGTTGAAAGATTCCCCATCAATGGTTAGTTCTTGAAAAATATCTAGACTTTTTTGATTAGGTCCTATAAACACATAAAACGCAATAGCTTATAGGTCCCCTTAAAAAAAAAAAAACTCTACATATTTATTTTTTTAAACCCCTAACTCGAGGCGGTTTCAAAAACACTCACAAAGCAAAAACTGGAAATTTGGTTTATTGAACCTTTTAAAAACAAAACTCCAGATATGTTCTTTGACATTCTTTGTTATAACTATCTAGAATTCTATCCCCTTCTCTCAATAATCCAACACCACCAACCTGAGTGATGCCATCGCAAATTTCGTATGCGTCATCTGTCCCTTTGTAGGTTTTTTTTTCTTCTCCCGCCTCGCCGTCTAGCACCTAGACCAAGAACATCAACGTGTTTTCCCCTTATTTTTCAGCAGGAGCAGGAGCTTGAAAACTGCATCGAAGCAATCATGCCGTCCCGACAACACGCGATGGAGGCGCCACGTGCTCCTGGCCATGCCTGCAGAGAGCGCGAGAGAATGAGAGTGCATAGAGAAAGAGAGAGTTTTGTTTTCTGAGTGCCCGCGAGAGTGGGTTACTTAAAAATTTCAAATCTTTGTCAAACTTTTTGTTTTTTCGAGATGTTAGAATTTTTGATTTAAATCCTAAGAAACTGTGTTTAATGTTCAGACGATCATTTGTTTTTAAGAGTTGTTTTTTGCTTTAACTTAAATTAATCATTTAAGAATGATACAGAGTCATACCTGTTTTCTGAGAATTCAGAAGTATAAATTTTAGATATTTCAGTTGATTGAATTTTTTGGACCATTTTTCAATCATTTATTAAAGCTGCTTTGCTTGAAAATAAATACATGAATTCTACTTTACAGAGAATCTCTCACCTGTCACAAGGATGCCTTGGTCACTCACTCTCAGAGAGTCGCACCGCCGTTGCCGGTTTTCCTCGATCGTCATCATCATCGACTGTGACTGTGTCATTAGCAACGGCCGTAGCGTTCTTGTGCCGCCGCCTAGAAGGGAGTTGCAGGTTGCTTCCACAACAACAAAAACCGCTTAGCAGGCTGTGCGTCGTCGTCGTCGTCGGGTCGTTTCCTCGGCAACAACTCTGTCTGTCTGACTGACAGAACGCGCTCCTGAGCTGATGTTTCAGTGTTGAACTTCTCGCGATCGTGCTCGCATCGGCTTTGGTTAGTGTCTCGTGCAGCAGCCTACTTGGATATCGTCAGCTTTTGCGACCTGTTGTTTGTTGCGGGTGTCGTGCGTGCCCAAGACCACTTGGATCAACCGTGAATTCGGTCGTTTTGTTGTTGTTCTCAACCGGGGAGTGCGTTTAGTGGTTCCTGTCAAAGAGTGAGAGAAAGTGTCAGCGGTTTAACGGATGCACGGTGAATTTTAATTAGCGAGAAGAGCGTGTTTTTTCGCGGCGGGAATATCCTGTCGTGTTTCTGCTGGTTCAAAACGTGCGATCGAGAAGATCAAGGTAAAGGTCAGTGTTATTGTGGCCGACGGGAGAAAAATATTTGACGTGCCAATCCGCTCTAATTAGGGCAAGTGGAAATTCGCGATTGCGTCGAAGAAAGGAAAATTTCAAGGAGAGTCGCCGCGATAAAACGCGCGTTTTTCGAGTCGCGCCTGTGGGTGTGTGTGTGACGCGGTTTCAAAAATAGTTTGTTGCCAATGTGGTGCGGCGGCGGCTGCGGTGGTTGTCATTAAATTTTAAGTAAATAGTAAATAATCGACCGCAACTCAGAACGCGTTTCTGTGCAAACCTGTCACATCAACAAAGGAGCCGCGACGATCTAGTTTCCACTGCGGGGAACAAACCGTTGTCCTGTCATTGACAAAGAAGGCGCGAACGCTGAAAACCGGCACATTTTGAGGTTAGTATTTGGTTTTGTTTACCAACAGAGTGCGAATAGGGTTCCCAAGTGACAGCTGATGAGATGAGTGAGAGTCGATTGATTGTGGTGGTGTTAGTGGTAGTGGGTGGTGTCACTGACCTTTCTGAACTCCTCCGCGATCGTTGAACGGTAGTCGTTGTCGGGGCGGAAGCGGAGGGGCGATGATCAGTTGGGTAATTGCCAGCCGCTTTGTTTGGGTGTTCTGGGCGAACGTGTGATAAGTGCTTATCGGACACTAATAGCATCAATAATAAGTTTTTAAACTCGCAAACATTGCATACGCCCTTGTACAAAGTTGATCATGATGCAGAGGTGTAGAAAGGGAAAAAAGTTGTGTTACATTTACATTCAGAAATCCAAAACAATTCTTTTTGTGTAGCAAAATTAAGTGAGGGTTAAGCCAATATTTAATTGAATAAATCCTCTTTTAATTTCATGTTCATTTCATTTTCAAAATGGCTAAAACTTAATTTACTAAAGAAATAGTAAAAAAAAACAACATCTCTTTAAACTCCTTTGAAATTAAATCTTTGTCAAAAAATATACAAGAAAAACGTTACTTAATTTACCGTAAGGTGGTTGATGCGTTCCTCACATTAATATTGGTTTTTGAGGTAAAAAAAAATTTCAACCTGCAAATCATCTCTAAATATAATTTCATATAATCATAAATATCGATAGGGCTATCAAATCTTCAATCTTTTGGACTTTTTGAAAATGTCTTTTGATTCCACATCCAAGGATGACATCGTTTTTATCAAAATATCTGAGATCCGATTTCAAAAAAGATTATAATTAACACTTTAGCATTTAAAAATATTCGATAGGGTTGCCAGATTTTCGATATTTCAGGCTCATTTGAATGGGCTTTCAATTATCTAACTAACGACGGGTCGCATGATGGCCCCGGACAGCATTTTCATCGAAATATCTGAGATCCGGCCTCCAAAAGGTGTATAAATAACACTTAAGTGCCAATAACTTTTGATAGGGTTGTCAGATCTTCAATGTTTTGGTCTCGTTAAAAAGGTCTTTCCTACCTTTCTAAAAAAAGCATAACATGACGGATTTTCCTACAAACCATATTTTTTACAATCCGGACTTTTTTAAGCATAACTTTTGAACTACTTAACTAAACATCACAATTTTCGATAGCGACTTATGGGACTCCAAGACGGATCGTATGAGACTAAAACGGACAAAATCGAGAGACCAAAACGGACAAACCCCCATTCTGATCATTTCAATAAAAAAAATAAAAACTACAAGGAGAAAACGCGGAGCTAACCTCAAAGGAAAATTTTTCTTTGACAGATGTCGAAAAACTCGAAATAAGTTTTCAACTTCAGTTTTGAAATCAATCCATTCTTAGAACCTGCAACCACATCTTCCGCCACAAGGTCTACGTAAATTTTCAAGCTGGTCGCTGGAGACGCGAAAACACATTCTTCCGGACAAATATTCCAGATGCAGAGTCCTTGACAGCGGTAATTCCATCTGTCAAAGTACTTCTTTGAGTTCATTTGGTCCATGGTTTTTTTTGTTCATTGCAACTTGTCAACTATTTTTTTTCGGCGGTCATTCGCAATTGCTAAGTGTGAATGTCCAGTTTTAAGGTGAAACAGGAAGGCAGCGCCCGATTTACAGCACGAAAAACTTATGAAGTTCTGTTTTTTTTCAGACGTTTATTTGGTCGATAGCAAGCAATCTGTCTAGTTCAGATAACGATTTAAGTTGAAAAGAAGTTGTCCAAGAACTGGCGTCCCGTTTCACCTTAAGGGAAGTGCGACTGGAAAAATGTAAACAAACAACTATCTGGGTTTTAAGCAAAAGTGAAAAAATGCTGAGTACTATCTCGTCCAGCAAAATAAAGTCGATAAAGTAGTCGGTTTCGATTAAGGAAAAGTGGAAAACGTGCTCTAAAAATAGCGAGGCCATCCCCCTATTCAACTCTTGTTGCGGCATTGAAAATTCAATAAAAAGCTAGTGAATAAATTTTGTTTTGCATTTTTTCTTGGATTCGATGATTTTGATGAATTGTAACCATTTGATTGAAAAATTGATGTTTGAGCAATTGTCCACCAAAACCGGAAATAGATTTCATTTATATTTTTTGGTTTGGTTCAAACTTTGTGAGTTCCTTCACAAACACCAAAGCAGCCATTTTGTGTCATTGGTCCACCTATAAAAGTCTCTATATAATTTTGACAGCTGCCCATACAAAAATGTAACTTTTGAAGGAATTTTGTGGTCGATTTGGTATCTTCGGCAAAGTAGTAGGGGAAATATACCCATTTTAATCACTCTAAGCCGTTCGACCAATTCTCATCACTTTTGCTGTTTTCCACTATTAAATCAACATTTTCAGATGTATCAACAATGGAGAGTTGCTTGCTCACTTTTATTTGAGCTATTTATTACTTTGGAACAGTCAAAAACACTTAATGAAAGCTGTAGTTCATGATCAAAGTGCTGTAGGCCGATAATAGAAATAGGCTGAGAAAGGGTATAGTTCCCCTAGGTATTGATGAGGGTCAGAAACGCTTTTTACCTAATTTTTTTACAAAAATAAAATAATTTGCTAAAAACTATATTGAAAACAAAAAAATACAATAAAAAAAAAATGTCCCCAAAAAGGGGACAAAAAAGTGCAACATTTTGCGGCCGGGGACGTTTTTTTGGAAAAATAGTAATTTTAGTAAAACATGTTTTTTTTACTTCAACTTTTATTTAACATCAAATTTGCAATCATAAAGTACAGATTTTATGATGAAAAGCACCGTTTTTAAGATATAGCCACTAAAAGTTTAATTTATCTGAAAATTTTCCGTTTCGAGTTTTTTTTAAATAATGTCCATTCCTAATAATATTTTATTTCGAAAAAAAAAACAGAAAATGTCAAAAAAATTCCTAAGAGGAAGAACCATCATCCAAAGAAAATCATTTGACGCTCATCAAGAGAAAAAATCGGAAAAGAACATGGCTCTCCTCTCTCGCGCACGAAAAATCGGCAAAAGGAATCTAAAAAAATCATCAGCTTGATTATTTGGCGGAACATCTATTTCACTACTACACTTGCAGCTGCAACGTCACACGTTGAAAATGATCTATCACTTTTTGTAGATGGGCGACGTGTGTAAACAAAACAAAATAATTAATGTTAGTGGTGCTAATAAGAAAAATCAACAAAAATCTTCAACTGATTTATTTTATTTAGGAAGTTCTGTAGTGATTTTCTTTTGCGTGATTCGCCTCCTCTCTTTTTCGCGGGTGAAGAAAGTTCGCAAGCGAAAAAGATCTTTTTGCGATTATTCCATCCCTGACAAAGAGACATTGAAGATTGGATCTCTGGTTTCTGAAATACAGCGTATAAAAGAAAAAAATTGGAGTTTTTTTAAGTCACATCCAAACATTCCAACATTTTCTAATTCCAATATTTGAAGAACGAGTGGTCCAATTTTCAATGTCGACAAATGAAAAATATGTGAAATTATATGATTTTTTTATAAAAAAATATTTTGAAAATTTTAGAATCAAGACTAACGTTTTAAAAGGGCGAAACATTCAATATTGTATTAAATCAAACAATTTTTGCCTTTCTTACAAAAGAAAGGTTTAAGGTTTGCTTTTGGAAAAACACTTTTCTCAGAAATCTTATAAAATTCGTGCGCGGCGAGGAGTCGTCCCAGAAAAAAATCCTATTACTAAATTGAAGGTTTAAATGCGCTCTTTCGACTGAATTTTGGCAACATTGAACATTTTATTTTTCGATTCACAATTTTCGACAAATAAATGTGGTCAAAGCAATTTTTAGAGGTATTTTTTGGACTATTTTAAAGATAACACTATCAAATTACAAGAATTCAGTTTCAAACAAAAAGCCATTTGAAAACATGCCCCATAAACTGCTTGGGCCCAAAATTTGAAGCTTTTCCAAAATGTATTTCCAGAGATGTAGCCATATTAGTGTTTTTCGTCTTATTTTTACCCTATTTTTTCCTATTAAATTTTTGGTTTTATACAGAATCATATACATACTGAAAATTTGAGCTTTCGCGTTTTACGATGCGCGTGAAAGTGTCCTTTTTGGCTTCTCATAATAGATCGACAAAGTGCAATAGCAATATATATTTTTTAAGTTAATCATAGACTAACATTAAAGACTGAGTACCCTTTATATTTTTCTAATAATTTCAATCCAGTATGTTTTTCTTAATTCAATTTTAATACCTTGCGACCCATAATGGTATTCAAGGTTTAGCCTAAAAATATTGTAAGCTTTAGGTCAAATTCTCACTGGGTGGTATCATTTTGTTTCTGAAAAATTTATAGGACCAATATATTTGTCGGAGTTTCATCATTTTGTAAGAAAGACTCTATTCACCTCTGATGATATTAAATCGGGTTTTCATAGTTAAGTTCAATTTATTTCAATTTAATCAAAAAAAAAATAATAATTTAAAAAAAGATTGCACCCCTCGGGGGCGCTCTTGCCCTCTCCCACGTCCCTGTGCATTTCGTTTCATTTTCCGCTAAATCTGCTGCTGCTGCTGCTGAAGGCAACCTTGGCGCGATCGATCTTTGCACACTTGTTGCCTTGATGGGCAAGGTCGCGGCGACGCAGGGTAGCCGGTGATCATCGCAGTAACCCGTGCTGCCAAACCGACAGATCTACGAAGAGAAGGGAGTTTTTGCGCTGATACGTGGCCCGGCTACTTGGATGGATCACCGTCTTCTAGGCGGTGAAAATGTCGCAATCGCGCACATGTGGTGGGGTTGGTCCGAGAAAGAACAAAAAAAATACGAAAGACATTTTCTGGTTCAAGGGTAAACATTTGACAGAGGGCGAGATACCGCCGAAACTCGAGAGGCATAGCAGTTTTAAGAAAAATAAATACACAAAAGTGAGCACCAGATTCAATAAATTAAGTCGCTTTATTGCCACTTCCGTCTGTCCGCGCTATTGTCTTGTCTTTGGGGCCGAGTCGGACCAAGTCGGAGTTGACAACAGCTGCGGACGGCGACATTCTTCCTTAGCCACGACGGTCTAAGCGATGTGACTTATCTTATCAACCTGAGGGTAGCTCCGCTAATCCCTGCTGTGTTCTGTACGGGGTAATTAGAATGTACTCGTACGTGCTGAAATGGAGCAGATTGAGGTGGATTACCGGAGAGTTGTTGCGCGGGCGGAGGAAATTCAATTTAAGCCGCCGTGAATTGTGCGTTTTAGTTGAGGGTTTGTTTGGACACTTTACTGGCACGGAATACCTACGTCATATGTGGCTTTGTTTGTTCTGGAACAAAAAGGAGGTGGAGGAGGAGGAGGTTGATTTGTCGACTTTATGACTTGCTTTATGAATTGTACACACATCAAATTAGCGTTTATTGGGCAACAAGGATCTTGGAGGACGGTTGTCTCATGGCTTGTCACGGAAATTTCCAAAAGAGGAGATTAATTTTTGAGCTAACTTTGATTAGTTGTGAGCATTTATCATTTTTAGAACAATTTAAATAACTATCTTAAAACAAGCTGCAGTGCTGCCATCAGACTCATTGCTAATTTTGGCTTGCTTATTTTGGTGTTTTAAAGAATAACACGGACATAGTTTGTTTAAAGATGAGTCCGTCTTTGTGGATTTCCTTGGAATAGACCACATACGTGACTTTCGCTTAGGATGCATCATCGTATATTTTGAAGAAAAGTGCACTCTTTATGATCAAAGAAGCAATTTTGTATCATTGCTATTGAACAAGTAGTTAAAAATCATTGAACATAATTTTTGGATTTAGAAATGAATTTGCTACACAGAAAAAAAAAATCCGGTAAATTTACATCATTTATGATGTACCAAAAGTGCACGTCATTAATGATGCGAATTTACATTAACTTCATTTTAAATTTACATGCCATCCAACGTAAACTTGCCGAACAAATTTAGCTCTGAAGTCGTGTAAATTTCCGATGAAAATAATGTAAATTTACCAAAGCGACAAATTTTTTTACTCCGTTGAATCTAGAATCCGATGTAAATTTCAATCTTTTTGTAGGCCCTTGCTTAGAACGATATGCTCTTAAAATGCTTTTTCTTGATAAAATTTGTGTTTTCGACACTAATGTGGTTGAAACTCAAACTTAGCAAGAATAAAAAGCAAATCATTCAAAGCAGAATAGGCTTAAAATTTACACCGAAATCTAGATACAACGGAGTGATATACAAAAAAAAACTGTTCAAAAAAGAATTGATTAAATTCACATTTACAACAACAAAATCTTCATGGTAAGCTTAACTTACTTGATTGTGAATTAATTAAAGCTGTCATCAGCAGACGTGAAGCCACAGACCTTCGCCACCGTTGGGTTTTCTTCTTAGTCCACTTCACCGGGCGTAATGAAAACCGACATTGGGAATCGGTGGGCATCATTGGTTGTAATGATGGTCCGTAATGATGCGTTTGACGATGCTTTTCCGGCAACGTTAGCAGCATCGATCAGCTCGCACGTTTGAACATCAATTTCTGATTTCAATGGCACGATCTGAAAGTCCAAAGAAGGAGTATTTATATTTATGAATAAATAGTAATAGTAATTGTAATTTTATTTGGCAACGATATCCTGTTAGTTAGACTTTTATCAGGGCAAGGATGGAATACTAGGTATCCAGTATAAAATAAACAATACATAAGGTAAATAAAACAGAAAATTCTCATGTTATACAGGTTAAGGACTCAGTCCACGGTAAACTTAGATTGAGGCAAGCTGATTACATCATAATTAACATAGCATTATGGTCCGAAACGATTGTTAACATAAATGGTTTTTGAATTCAAATGAACAAAATAAATCGTTTGCACGGACATTAAATCAAGAAAAACTATGTAAATGGACCAAAGCCGAAGTTTAAACAAAGAGTCAGTGATGTTTCTATTAGGAACAATCCAACAATCCCAACGAATCTTCTAAAATAAACTTAATTTGCAGCTTGAAGCTGACAACAGTAAATGGTCTGCTTTCTTGATTTGGGACGTCACACGTTTCGACTATAACATTACCCTTTTTTGTGCTGTTCCTTTGACGAAATTAATTTACTTACTTTTTGAATTGCAAAAACACTTGACCCACTTTTGTTCTGTTTTCTTTTCTGGTTTGTATAACTCACTTTTCAACATAAAAAGAGAAAATTTAACAATTTTGGACTGATTGTTTGCTAATGATCAAAGCTCTGGAGAAACGTCAGTTTGATTTGATAGTGGTGAATTCTATGAATGTTCAGCTACGATAACACTATCTTACACAATTTAAATTACACGCTCCACATCTAGGTGGCACTATTTTCGACTCATGTGGTTCAACCCAGTCACGAAATATTCTAGCAGAGCTGGTTCTGTCAGAATCCTGCTAGAACGGTAGAACATTTCTGCTAGAATGCTGTAAGAATATCCAGCTCTGTGAGAACTCTGCCAGAATCCTGCTAGAACGTCGTGACTGTGAAAGGGTTGTTCATAACAAAAAGTCTTGAGTTTTTTATAAAGGAGAAAATGGATGGCAAGTTTCTTTCACATTTTTGCCTTCAAAGTGCTCATATTAGTTTTTTGCTTGTTTTTCATGTTTTGAACTAAAATTACTAAATTGCTACAAAAATGCGTTACGACCAGGTCTGGGATAGGTTTTTTTTCTACAAACATTTTTTTGAAAACATATAGGAGATGTTAGACCGAGCTTAGTGGTAACGCTTCCGCCTCGTAAGCGGTAGATCGGGCTTCAAATCCCGGCTCGGTTGCTTAGTAAAGGGAAGGTAGTACTTCCTCACAAGCTAGACCTTATCACGACACCTTAGGGAAGGTGACCTATGGAATGTTAACATTAGACTTAATATGTTAACATTAAGTTGAGAAATAGCCACTGAATCCGCTTTGTAAATACGGCACCGATACTGTTCTTGGGTTATGGGGAAAATACTTATAGGAGATGCTAGACTTTTCAAAACATTAACAGTCATGTCTTTATAGTATACCACAAAAGTTAAACAAACATGCGTTCAATTTTGTATGAGAAAATAGGCAAAAATGTATGGAGAAAAATCGCTTCAAAATTTTATCGGCAGATTCAACTGTTCTTGCTTAAATACCTCCAAGAAAGTATTTTATAAAAATAATTCAATTTTCAAAGGCCGCAGACTGAAAAATCATTTTAATAGCTATATTCATAAAAAATGGTCACATCTTTTGATAAAAAGTATAGTAGCCAATTGAATGCAAAATTGTGAAAGCAGTCGAACATCAAATTCCTTTTCTAGACGTGAGCTCAGCTTGTCAAACCCACAGGGTGATATCAAGATTTTATTTTTGAAAAGGTCCAATAAACAAAATCTTATTATTTTGTTTAGAGATAGATAGAGAAATCTAGATTTTTTTAAGAGGTCCTATAAATTAAATTTAAAAATTTTGCTTTTCGGGTGTTTTTAGAACCGCCTTGAGTCAGGAGTATTCAAATACATCCAAAAAGCAAAAATTGAAAATTTGGTTTATAGGACCTTTTCAAAAAAAATAAAACTCTGGAAAAGATGGAAATAAATGGTAATTTTACCGTTTTTTTTAATCACTTCAAATAACTTCTTCACTCAAAAAAATGAGTTCGCGTAAACGTGAACAGCGTTCATGCCAACGGGAACCAGAAAGAAAACTGTTCACTTTCATGGTGCAATGCACTATAAAAGTTGAACAGTTTTCTTCCTGGTTCCCGTTGGCATGAAGGCTATTCACGTTTACGCGAACTCATTTTTTTAAATGTTACCCGTGTTACCAGATTTGGTTTTGAATGCTCCAAAACACGAGGTGAAAACGGTCATTGCTACCATGGCTGAACATTCCAGGTGGTGAAAATTGATCAACTGTGGCCTTGACCTGTCAAAGGTTCTGACTTGGCAGCTTCCTACAAACAGAATGTTTTGAAAGTTTGACTGTCACCGAGTACAAAAACTCAAATAATTTTTGCCCAGTAATTCTTTGTCGTTACTCTGGGCATCGGTGAAAATTTATTCACAATAATTCTCCCGCAATGTATCCGGCCAAAAACTTCTTCCGACCGAGTGCTTGCCAACCAGTCTTGAGATGCCCCAAACCAAAAGGATTGAACCTGAAAAGCCACTGCCGAAGTTGCTTTTTGTTTTCATCAACGCAGCTTCCGCCTCGAGCTCAGCCAAATGATGTTTCTCTGCCGGGATCTGCACGGCTTTTCTGAAAAATAGGTAATCCATCAAATCAAATTCATCTAGTTTTGAAAACAAAATTGCATTTAACCTCAACACATCTGCGCCTGCAACATCGCTTAATTTAATGTTTTTGTCCGGAACCTACGCTGGATGTTCCAGCGGTCGTGTTTACTAGGTGTTCCGGAAACAGCAAGGGAAGCTTCTCTGATACGAGTACGGTTTTCCGCGCCTGTTTTTAGAAAAAGCAATAGAAATGGGCCAACGCCGAAGTGTAAGCAACAACTCTTTCCTGCTCACGTCAAGTGACTTTTACATTAGGAACGAGCAAGATAGCAAGTTTGTTTACACTTCGGCATTTGACCGTTTACATTGTTTAGCTTCAACGATACTTGCCAATTAGTACACAAACTGCATCCATTTGCAAACATCCACCAACGTGAACAGAATGCACTATTTGTTTACAAACTGATCACAATCCTTTGACAGTAATCGCCAGAGATCGAATACACATCCTTTTGCATTGCTCGGCAAACATTTGACTGGTTTGTTTTGGTCAGCTGTCAGTTTGAACAAAATGTTAAAATTGAATTTTACAGCTTTATGATTTTATGTTTCTCAAATTTTACATTATCATCAAATTACATGCTTTTCATTTTTCAAATTTGCCATTTTTCAGAGGTCGAGGGTTCATTTACATGTAATACACGCATTACGTTGAATCTCATTTTACATGAAGGTCCTTTAAATGCAATACAACTCATTAAGGTGAAATCGGAGCACATCAATTTGGGCTTCTTCTTCTTTGTATTCTTCTTCCTAGTAGTCATTAAAATCATTAGCGTCATCAGGCTGATTGTTTGTTGTTGTTTACCAACTGAAATCAAACAAAAATCTGTTTATTTTGTTTAGTTTGAAATGGCAATGTTTACAAATATGATTCACCTTACAGTGTCATTATGAGA
This sequence comes from Culex quinquefasciatus, assembly GCF_015732765.1. Taxonomy (NCBI): domain Eukaryota; kingdom Metazoa; phylum Arthropoda; class Insecta; order Diptera; family Culicidae; genus Culex; species Culex quinquefasciatus. The sequence goes on along the minus strand of NC_051863.1, from coordinate 17,535,096 downwards.
AAATATGTTTCAAGTGTTTGATTTTTTAAAATATTTACTTGTAAACGTTAAATAATTGTTAGTTAACAGTTATGTATGCCTCTGGATTTCATCAAGGTTGAAGAGTCAGATAATGTTTGAAGCGACTCCAAGTCCACCAGCCCCGACTCCACGGGCATGAATTTTGTTAAGATGAATGTTCTCAGGAAACCTTCCAACTGTGCCAGGGAGGTTGCTAAAGATCGTAAAACTTAATTAACTTATTTTTGTTAGTTTGAATCAATTACAGCAGATCACGAATTGTAAAACCATTGAATTATATTTAACAGATATTTTGCTTTTGATAAAATAGATGATTTTCAGGATTATTTTTTCGAATATTTTATTTTGTTTTACCTGCCACGTTTAAACTAATAATATTAAACGTTTAGATTAAGGAGAGATCGGATTGCATTTAAAACTTATTTTTGAAGGCAGTAGCTTTAGATGATTCCCCACGATGTATGGACGTCTCGATCGTGTTGATGTGTTTGCTGCCGACTCAGGTTCGCGTGACGTGGGCCGTTCCGTTGAGCCAAAGCGGAAACAGCCCCTTCGCACAACTGTTCTGAACAATCTTTCTGCGGGAATCTTGCATACTGCACAAACCTGGTACAAACGCAAAACCATCTCCTTGCCACGCACCAAACCCGAAGTGACGTCCTGACTGCCAAGGCTAAGAGCAGACGACCTGTGAATGGGGGTGGAAATGAACATTTTATTAGCAAAGGTTTGACATCCGGTCAAATCCGGTGACGGGACCTTTGAAGTCCACCTACCTTCTACTCCAGCAGCACACCGACAGATGTTGGGCGGATTTTGAGGTGACTTTTAGCGGGTTCTTTCACACATTGGCTCACCATAACCTTGCGTGCCTTGAAACTGGGTGCGCCGGATAGCTTCCATTCGATCCGCTTGGGTGGTGGAGACATTTTGGTCGTCCGGGCGATCACGCGCTGCTTTATGGCTTCGGCTTGCTCCAGGCGGCACAGATCGGACGATGTTGTGCACGATGGACGGAAGCAGGACGGTGGCCGACCGGCCATGTGACAGTTCCGTTTCCGATGGTTTGAACGGGGCCGTATCCTGTGAGCTGGCACTGCTTGATTCGGACGAATCGGTACTGCTGGAGGCGGAGGACGAGGAGCAGGAATAATGAGGTTCTGGTGATAAAACTGGTTCCGGTTCGGGTAGAATTGGTGGCAAACGGCTACTTCCTCCGCTTATTCTGCGGTTTGTCGAAAAATTCCAGCACGTTGGTTTTGTAGCGAGAACTGCCGGACGAGTAACCCGTGCGCCGGCTAGAGAATCCTCCAGCGGTTTTACTCTGCAGACTCGTTAGGAAAAGACCGAAATTGCTCATGTCTAGCGGGGAGCGGAAGCAGTGACTCAATCACCAACGACAAGCGCTCCGTGATCCGGCGAAAATCTGGAACTAAACCTACTGGCACCGAAAAATTACGTTCGAATTAGCGACTTGCGGTTTGAATTTTGGAAAACTTTTGTTTGTTTTGCTAGCTTGCTGCGATTTTTCCCGAAAACTTGACAGATGGAGAATTGCGACAGCAGCAGGTGCAGTGATGCCAATCTGAGGGTGAACGAAATTAAGTCAAATATGATTTTTCTAATATTGGTTGATTTTATTGCCAAAATGTTGTTTTTTGATTAGATTAATAAATATTAGTGCGTTTGAAAAAATTTCCGTTGCTTTTACTGATATTTTGATTGAAAAAAACTCGTTTATTTTTTTATTTTCACTTTAACTTGTGATTGGTGGCTGGCAACGATGTTTGCATGTGTTGATGTACGTTTGGCAAGGGCTTGTGACAAGGCGAATCGACCAAAAACCATGAATTTATATACGTCTGTTTCAAAAGTGCATGTCGAAATGATGATTTTCTTGCTGTGTAGGAGCAAAGAAGAAGACAAGTATTTTTTCGTGCGTGGCTGTGCTAATAAATCGCCAAATTGTGAAAAAAGTATAGTTTTTCAGATCTTCAAAAACAGTTCTTTGGGAAGTTTTCCTCAATAAAGAAAGTGCTTAGTGATATGAAGCTTATTTATAAAGATAGCTTCGAATTACAAGTGAATTTAAATCAGCGCCTAGTTCAAAGAAGAAAATGTTGAAGAAGACTTAAAACCGGTAAGAAGAAGCAGCGCTCAAAATATTTTTGGCTGGCTTCCCAATTTCTTGGAGTTTGTGGATTATTTATGTTCATAAACACAAAACTGTGAACTTCAATTGATAAAGTGTGTACATATCTTGTAGGAGATATATTTTGGTAAAGGTAAGTGTCTGAATTGTTATGCTAGAGGCAATTTTCTGGCAGCGGGATTTCGTCTTCACCGAAAATCAAGGACATAAAGCAAATCATTGATTTGAATTAAGGACAAACGACGGCAGCCTTTTCGGCCATTTTTTTTATGCCTTGGAATTTCACCTTAAATTGAGTTTCAAATTTACATTGAGCATGTTTACATTAAAAACATCAATTCAGTGCCGTGTAAATTTACACTTTTTTTTCTGTGTATAAAGGTGTTAATTTTTTTTATAAAGTGCACTAATTTTAATCTACATCCGAGATTTTTTTTACTGAAAAGTTACGTTTTAATAAAAAATAATAGTTGAATATTTGACATTCATTTTCAATATTGCAAATATGACCATTAGTTTCTGAGATATTGGTTCTAGAAAATCAAAGACTGTTTGAATGAGACATAAAAAATTTAAATTTTCTTGTTTCTTGTTTCTTTTACACAGTCCAGACTCGATTATCCGAAGCCTCGATTATCCGAAGTTTCGATTATCCGAAGTTCGATTTGTCCGAAGGTTTGTATGGGGCTTCGGATAATCGAATCACGAACAAAATTTTCTTTTTTTTTTTCATTTTCTTGTTTTTTACATAAAATTCGAGTTCTGCGACTCCATTTTAGTCAAATTTGAAAATAAAATACATTTTGGATTAAAAAAATTCTAAATCATTTTAGCGTAGTTCAGGGGTCATACCTAAGCTCAGCATTCAAAAATTAGACAATTTTTTTGTGGTTCGATTATCAATAGTTTTGATTATCCGAAGTGAAATTTTTCCGAGGCCTTCGGATAATCCACATTACGCAATTTCATTGGAAATTCTCTCAACTTTTCGAAAAAATATATTCTGAGGTGTACAACCATGAAAATTAAAAAAAATGAGAAAACTGAAAATGTTCAGTTAAAATTGAACTTTAAGTGGCTATATCTTGAAAATTGTGAACTTAATCAAAAAATCTGTAAAGTACCTTTCGCTTGCTAATTTGATTCTGCCGTTAAAAAAAACAAAAAATCATAACTCAGCAGCAATATTTTTGTCCATACTTTGCTTATCCCGAACAGACGGTAATAACTAAATTCATGCTGTTTCAATAACAAATACTGTTAAAATAACAGAAAGTGTTATGGAATATTCTTGCAAAATCCATTTTTGCATAAGAGTTCAATAACAGTTTTTGTTATCATAACAAAATATGTTATCAGTCTGATATTGATTGAAAGCCAGAACAACTTGGAAATAACATTTTTTGTTATGGAAGAATACCTCGAACTGGTATTGGGATGATCGGATTAGTTGTTAAAATAACAAAAAATAATAACAAAGATTTGTTCGAAGAATAACCTAAAATGTTATTATTCTGTTATAACAATAACAATCCAACAACAAAAAATCATAACGGCAAATAACAAATCTTGTTATAAATAACATGAAATGTTATTGGCATAGTATTTTCAAATATCAAAAAATGTTATTCCTTAGTTATTTCCGTCTGCTCGGGATGATTCTAAAATTGCGGTTTTTTGTCTCCTAAAAATTAAAAAAATGGATTTTGTAAAACTATTTAAAAAATAATAATTTAAAATTGGGGAGAAAAATTTCGTGTGCCATTTTTCAGAATAGTCCTCATCAATACCTACAACTTTGCCGAAAACACTAAACTGATCAGAAAGTTCCTTCAGATACAGGTTTTTGAATATTTACGTGCAATTTTTGAAGAATTGTTCTTTTTTGAAATGTCAGTCTTGGTTCCAACATATTCATATTATTGGTTTGAAGGGATCCGAAAATTTCGCGATTCATTTTTTAAATTTGATAATCGGACCATTAGTTCTCGAGATATTGATGATCCTAAAAACAAGGGCCATTTGGGCAACACTGCACAGTGGTCCAGATCGCAAAATTAGGTGGAAAATTGATTTTCCGTAAAATGATGAAGTTTTGGAGCTTTGGTGTCTTCAGAAGAGTTGTTGCATATGGAAAGGGGCAACTTTTGGTTTGGTTGGAAATTAGGGTGGTTCACTATTAGGGTGATTTTCAAAATCTAACTTTTCAGGAATAGTTTTGGGATTTTTTCGTCTTCTAGAAAATTGTTTGGCTTGCCAATTCATGCAACTTTTTCCAAGACACCAAAATTTTTTCTCGTAATTTACGCCTTCTAGACCAAATTTATAGAAAGCATCTGAGCAAACCTTCAAAAATCAGTTTTTTGAACGTGGCAATTCAGGGTTAAGTTTTAGAGAAAAGTGGTATTCGGGGCACTTTTGGAGCTCTAAAACACAAACATTTTTATTTCTTGACAAGTCGATTTGGACTTAAGGGTCAAAACTTACAGCAATTTTAAAGTAAAAAAGATGCAAATTTAAAACTTAAATATCTCAAAAAGGCGCAAGCAAAATTTGAAGCACCAGGTTGCATTTGAAAGAGGAGCACTACAAACCCTGAAAAAATCTCAGGGGTATTTTTCTTTAAACTCGAAATATCTTCATTTGAAAAAGTCTAATTTTGAAGGGAAACCATATGGGACCACCCTAACGAAATTCGAAAAATTTCCAAATTTATGTTTTTCCATGTAATTTTGCCCGCTGAATCTAAATCTGTCCTCAGAATTGAGTCAAATTGTCAACAAATCGATTTTTGGTCATATTTTGGGTTTCCATGTAAAATTATCATTTTCTAAAAGTGCCCCGAACATCACTTTTCTCTTAAACTTAACCCTGAATTAATTCAAAAAACGGATTTTTGAAGGTTTGCTCAGATGCTTTCTATAAATTTGGTCGTAGAAGGCGTAGATTACGAGATAAAATTTTGGTGTCTTTGACACAGTTGCATGAATTGGCAAGCCAAACAATTTTCTAGAAGACGAAAAAATTCCCAAAAATATTCCTGAAAAGTTAGATTTTGAAAATCACCCTAATCGTGAACCACCCTAATTTTCAACCAAATCAAAAGTTGCCCCTTTCTATTTGCAACAACTCGTCTGAAGACACCAAAGCTCCAAAACTTCGCCATTTTTTGGAAAATTCATTTTCCACTTAATTTTGCGTTCTGGACCACTGTGCACTGTCAAAATCATTTTTTTTTCTGTTTTTTTTAAAGACCAAACCATATCGACCGAAGGCCGTATCAACAAATTTCTAAAAAGCAAAAATTAAGCAACTCTCAGCATTTAAAAAATGTTTTATCAAAAATGGGCAAACATGTGCACTATTTAATAAAAAAAAAAAAACTGGTACTTAATAAAAAATTGACTAAGGTATGTTTCGAAAGCATTTTGTATTTTACCAAGTTTAAAAATTAGTTTGCCCTTTTTCGTTTTTTTTTTTGAATCACTATTTATTCAAAAACACAGCAAAAAAAAAAAACTATGGTAAAATCGCATGCAAAAGCATGCACATCACCTTCGTAAAAAAAAAACTTGATTCAAACCCAGCACCATCAATAAAGACTGGCGCCTTAGCCCGCTCGGCTATCAGACCGATGAAGAGTGGAAAAGATACAGGTATATATGAGCGTGACATTTTGGTCAAGTAGGTTTCCCATACTGATGAGCTACATATTTCATGGTGTAATATTACACATAACTTCATAAAATAAAACAAAGCAAATCAAATTTGAAAAAAAAGACTAATTTCTACATTACTTATTCGGTAACTAGGCTGAGAACGTAGCCCAGTTACCGAATGCTGCTCGTTAACTGGGCTGAACAAATAATGCCGAGGGGAACACCAATGCATTATGTTTACTTAATCAAGTAAAAAGTCAAAGTTACTTAAATTTGTGTCTAGTTTTTTTTTCAAGTTTTCTTTTATTGTAACTTAAAATTTCACAGAAACTTTGAATATTTTTTAAATTCATTACACTTGCTTTTGCATCCTAATGACCCCTCGGTTTGTTTTGTTTTTTTGACGTTTGTCTGGTTTTGTGTATTTTTATTTGCCGAAGAGACCAAATCGATCAGAAAAAAAAATCTAGATAAAGATTTACAAACATTCACATAGTCATTTTGTAAGGAAAAAATAATGATGCAAAATGATGCATTAAAATAAAAACAAAAATACAAAGGAATGTCGATTTGTGAAAACGAACAGAATTATTGCTCAAAATCATCATAAAGCAAATCTAATTTTAGGTCTAAATTTTAGTCCCAGTGAACAATCTTAATTCTCCATCTACGATGTACTACTGTCAAATAATAATTTGCTCTAATGCAACCACCTGCTCCCACAAAAAAAAAATAATGTAAAGAAAATGATGAACACCCGATTTTGCGAACTAAAAATATGATGAGAATTAATTATTTTTTTGGCTTCCGTTCCGGAAATTCCAACCGGGGGTAGCAATAGCCCTTTGCACTTTCGAACAGCTTAAAGGGCGCCGCGCCGTCAATCTTTAGACTTCAGCAACAAACGTCAATCGGCGGAAAAAGGGAAAGAAAAGTGAATTAAAAAATCTCACACTTTACAACTAAATTCATTCAGCAAAGCGGACCGGCGACGACGACCGTATCGAATGTCATCCTGAGCGGTGTCAAATTGCACGGTGCGACACAAAGTAGGCGTGTAACCATGATTGATGGGGCGCAAAAATGACGGATCGCTTCCATGATCGCTGTCACTTTTGCGTCAAATTAGGCGGTGATAAGTCAGCTAAACAAAACCTATTTAGTTATTGTTTACTCAAGGTCAAACCTGCTCGAAACGTCAAACGATCAGACAAACTGTCAAACGGTTCGACTCGAATCTGCCAAAGGGGAAAGTTCGTTTGCACCGCACTTCAAAAAGCTGGCAACCACAACTGCGGTTTTATTGATCGCAAGGGGGGGTGGAGGAAAAATCCCATCACGGTTAAGGTTACGGTTACCCGCAGCCTAGTAGGCTGCGATGAGAGCGCGCGCGAGTACGCGGAAAACTGCTTTTGAGGTTATGCAACTGTCATCATCGTCGTCGTCGTCGCCGCCGCCTGCTACTTGTTTCCGATCGCGTCGAGATTTGCCGGGCGAGATTTTTGCCCTTTTTCGCGCGCTACGTGGATTACGTAATAGGTTAATTAATTCGTCAGAATCCGTTGGTCTTTCGGGCGTTCTGAATAAATTATTTGCTGAGCAAAACTGACAGCGAACGAGCGCGAGCGCCGGTTCACGCGATCGATCTGTCAAAAAAGCGCGATCGCAGTCGGCGTGGTGATCAGCTGATGGAGTTCAACGGTCGATGTTTCAGGGCGAGCACGTTGTCGGATCGTCACTGGAATCGAAAAAAAAGAAGGCAGGTGGGATCCTGTTGCAACGCGATTGTTGCGATGTTTTGCGATTTTGTTGAAAGCCGATCGCGGGGAATTCGCTGACGGTAGAATTCGTACAATCGACTTGAAGGACACGAGGAAATTTGCACATTGCAGTGTAATTTAGCTTCTTTGGATGATGCACTTGTGTCAATAGTACACACACAGTGCCAAACAGAGCAAATGAGTAGGATTTTCCTTGTAGCCAAAGTGTAAATATTTTAGATGCGGCAGTGGCTCGTAAACAAAGTTGGCTTTGCCCGCGTTCTGGAAGGTAAATAAACAGTACCAACGGGAAAGAGACTTCTTATTTCTTTTTTGTAAAAAGTGCGTGTGAGCTGGCAACACTTTTGCTACTAAACATGGTTCTAAAAATGTATAAAATACATACAAAAAAAAAACAATCGAAATAACTTTATTCAAACAAACATCATCATGATACGGTCCATCGTAAGTTGCAAAGTTGTGATAACAATTTCTAATCTTTTCGAAAAACATTTCGAGTAAGCACGCAAATTGATGCCATTTACTGACCAAAAAGATCAAATTTAATGCACTTTTGATCGTAATTTCTATTTTGCGAGACCATTTCTCATCATTTTGGTGACACACACATCCACACGCAAGATGAGAGCTGAACTGCTTAACGAAATTCGTCATACGCTAACGTTTTCAAAGCGCTTAATATATGAAATTGCTTCCAACTACCGGCAACAAGTTCTTTTGAACATTAGTTAGTCACTCACTTGAAAAATAATCCCGAAACATGTACATAATTAGCAAGCGCCTTAAAAAAACAAACGCGCCAAGTCTTTTGACGATTGCCTTTTGGCGACCCATTCCAATCGAAGGCTGGCGAAAACCGAGCGAGAAGCGAAGGCAAATAAAGAACAAAGGATGGCCACCAACACCACCAGCAACGCCTGTTGGAGTGAGCCAGTGATGCCAGGAAATTTTCTCTTTAAATGCTACTTTTCGTGAGTGTTCGCTTAAAATTTCATCACAATTGGCATCACTAAGCGGAATGGGTCTGCTGGAAGAAAAAAGAACTAAGCTGAAAATAGAAAAACGGGCGTGGCCCAATGCATTCTCGCCTGATTAGAATACATTTGGGAAATATTTTTGTTAAGTGCTTGTAAAAGGATTAGAATAACTTTTAGTAAAAGTGAAAATAAACAGAAGTGTTCACAAAAAGTTGCTCTACTCGTTGGTGTACTTGGTTTAAGTTAATTTCAAGGAACACTCCAGATTATCCAGCATCATTCAAACACGACCGCTTGTTAGGCTTAAAATGGGTATATTTACTCTAGTTTATTGTTCAACTTCAGCTGATCTGTCAATGACGGACTAGCAACTCATTTGTCAGTAAACCATGTTCTTGCTTATGCTTAATAAAACTAATTCGATTATTGGATGTTTGGTTTGTAACCCTGTAACCCATTTCGATCACAACAAAGTAAACAAAACCTCCGACTACTGTGATGTCCCACTGCTAGTTATTGATATTTCCTAATCTGGTCAGATTTGCATTGCAAAGCGCAAAATCGATGGGTAATTTCTATGCCGACTTTTATACCTATAAGAACCTAAGGTGTCATCTGCGGTGTTAGAAGGGTCGCGATCCGCCTTCAAGGCGAGATGGTTTCCGGTTTGTTGATTTTTATTAGACATAAACGCTCTCCACACGCTGTCGCTACTGCCAGTGCGATTACAGGTGTCGATGGGCTCGCACCCCTGCCCCGTTGACAAGTCACGACGGTGAACTTAATTTATGACCGAATATGGCCTTTTTCACGGTAGTTGCATCCGATCATCGACACCGTCACACGCGGATACCAATTAAACATTTTGCCACAATAAATTAATGAGGTTCTGAGATGATTGCGTCGACATCGACAAACGTCTATGTCCGGTTGATGTCGGGCCGTTCCAAGCCTACCGGCAGTAGGGTAGGGTAGTCATCAATGAGACACTTTTGGTTTTCAACTTTCAACGATTTTTGTATTTTTTCATCAGCATGTTTTAATGAGCTTTTTGTTGCATTTTCTTTCTTTTAATGTGTTCTAACATTGATCAAAATATGAGATCGATCCGACCTCTACAGCCAGAGCTATCCAACTGTCTCATTGTAGACGCACTCGGCAGGAACAATGAGACAGGTGGGGAACAATGAGACACTCTACGAAAATCAATACTTTTCTAGTAAAACATCATGTTTTTGTATTGTTCCATTGCAGGTGACTTACCTTGAACATTTTAAAGCAATTTTGCCAACTTGAAACTTTAATTAACAAAAGTTATACTAAAAAGTAAATAAATTTAGTAAAATCCATTTATTTATACCAAATAACTTTATATTTTTGGCTAAATGAAGTCAAACCTCAATAAATATGCCAAAAATCACTTCCAATTCATATTTTGAAAGATTTCCCTAGATTTTGAAAAGTTTAATGAAGAAAAATCAAAGTGTCTCATTGTTACCCATGGGCTGAAAAGAGTGGAGAACAATGAGACAGCCCTGGATTCTGGGTATATTCTTAATTTTGGTCAAATCTAATGAAAGGCCATTGTAGCCCAACTCATGCCCTATGAAATGACGAAAGAAATTTGGAGAAATATTAGTTTTTGTGTTATTGGCAGCCTATGAGCGAAAATGTAATTTTCAGTCATAATTTACTATTACACCCCAAAATCAAACATTTATGAATAACTTTGCAAGGGAGCGTCCACAACCAACGCCACTATTATGGCAGAAGTGTATCCAGTAGACACACCTTTCCTCAAATTATGAGCCTGATTGGTTGAAACTACGACTTGTGAGAGCCATTTTATCATTGTTCCCCGTGTCTCATTGATGACTACTCTACCCTATTGACAGCCGCCGTAGCAGCAGAGCCTACTGCCTTTTTGCATTTATCTATATTTCTCCTTGCCAGACGCACAGCAGGGGGGGCAGTTTAGGCCTATTTGTCGTAGTAGCCGGTAATTACTACGTGACTTGATTGCTAGTGGGGGTGTAATCTGCTCTAATTATGGACGTCGTCACCGGAATTGGGTTAAACGTGGTCATTTGATCTCAATAACCGTCGGTCAGGGGCGGTTGTCACTGGTTACGGTCTCCTTGAGTAAACAGACTGAACCAAGGTTGCTGCAGATTCATGGATTTTGCCAAAGATCGTGAATTTCATGGAAATTCCCACACTAATGCCTTTGTCAACATTCACACCCTTGAGTAGATTCAATAATCGGATCGGTATTTAACAGAACTAATTATAAACAACCCCTCTTTCAGAGAGAGGAAAGTTTACGACCGCATGCATTCCCCCGCCGAGAGTTGAATCATAAATCTTTTGCTAATGATTAAATTGCACTTGTCAAAAGTGTCCTACGTCGTCACACGTTCAGCAGCAAAACTATAGACCCGTCCTTTGCCGTAGTGTAGAACAGTGGTGACAACCGAGGAATCACACCTCGTTCCATCAATCACGCACCAGCACTTTAATTGTGCATGCTGCCGCAATTAGTGTTACAAAGCTGCGGCAGTTGAAACGTCACGATCAACAGACGTCGCATTTTAGAAACTATACAATTATATCGTATTATAAAAGTTATTTCAAATTGAAAAAAAAAAAATCTCAGCAAATTACTCGTTCTCTCATTTGAATTTTATCTCAAAGAATGTGAGGACAGCGCCAACATGATCAATCACAGTAAATCTGCAGAGAGAGCGAAAATGACGCAGAGCACAATAACAATAAATCGTGATCGCAACAATGCAGCGCGGAATTTTTCTCTTGTTGATACTTTTCTTGCAGGGGAAAAGCTTGTGTTCCCCTTTGACATTTTTCTATTAATTGAGGAACCGTTCAAATATTACGTTATGCAAGATTCTAATTAAATTTCTCGTAGTGTGATGAATTCTCGAACTACCCCAAATAAAAATGTCTTTATTGGATGTTAGTCAAGCATAAAATCTTAACCTCTTTTTCCCTTTTACTTAAAACAAAGATATCAGGAAAGAGGAAAGTTTAACCCCGGCATGAAGAGTGAACTATTCCACACCAACTATAAAGCCGGCAAGAATTTGCGGTGGCGATCAAGTCTCGCCGTAGCTCATTATTTAGTGCGATACCGGTAAGTTGATTGAGCAAAGCGAAAAAAAAGATCATTAGAAAACTTGTTTTACGGTTAACGTATTCAAGCTGTATTGTTTTTTTCGCCCACACGCAAATTCTGGCTACTGGGAATTAACGTTGAATAATAATAAAAAAAATAAGAAGCTCAACATTGATCACAAGTATCTTTATTTTCAAATACAAAGATTCATAGCAGAAAACTAGAAAAAAGTAAAATTATTCTATTCAATATTACATCTTCGAAGTCTTCTATAAAACACACATTGTCAAAGACCAAAATGACCAAAATGACCATAATGACCAGAATTACCAAAATGACCAAAATAACCAAAATGACAAAAATTACAAAAATGACCAAAATGACCAACATGACCAAAATGACCAAAATGACCAACATGACCAAAATTACCAAAATGACCAAAATGACCAAAATGGCCAAAATGACCAAAATGACCAAAAATGACCAAAATGACAAAAATGACAAAAATGACAAAAATGACAAAAATGACAAAAATGACAAAAATGACAAAAATGACAAAAATGACAAAAATGACAAAAATGACAAAAAATGACAAAAATGACCAAAATGACCAAAATGACAAAAAATGATCAAAATGACAAAAATGATCAAAATGATTAAAATGACCAAAATGACCAAAATGACAAAAATGACCAAAATGACCAAAGTGACCAAAATGACCAAAATGAGCAAATTGGCCAAAACGACCAAAATGACCGAAATGACAAAAATGACAAAAATGACAAAAATAACAAAAATGACAAAAATGACAAAAATGACAAAAATGACAAAAATGACAAAAATGACAAAAATGACAAAAATGACAAAAATGACAAAAATGACAAAAATGACAAAAATGACAAAAATGACAAAAATAACAAAAATAACAAAAATGAAAAAAATGACAAAAATGACAAAAATGACAAAAATGACAAAAATGACAAAAATGACAAAAATGACAAAAATGACAAAAATGACAAAAATGACAAAAATGACAAAAATGACAAAAATGACAAAAATGACAAAAATGACAAAAATGACAAAAATGACATAAATGACATAAATGACAAAAATGACAAAAATGACAAAAATGACAAAAATGACAAAAATGACAAAAACGACAAAAATGACAAAAATGACAAAAATGACAAAAATGACAAACATGACAAAAATGACAAAAATGACAAAAAATGACAAAAATGACAAAAATTTCAAAAAATTCAAAAATTTCAAAAATTTCAAAAATTTCAAAAATTTCAAAAATTTCAAAAATTTCAAAAATTTCAAAAATTTCAAAAATTTCAAAAATTTCAAAAATTACAAAAATTACAAAAATTACAAAAATTACAAAAATTACAAAAATTACAAAAATGACAAAAATGACAAAAATGACAAAAATGACAAAAATGACAAAAATGACAAAAATGACAAAAATGACAAAACTGACAAAAATGACAGAAAATGACAAAAATGACAAAAATGACAAAAATGACAAAAATGACAAAAATGACAAAAATGACAAAAATGACAAAAATGACAAAAATGACAAAAATGACAAAAATGACAAAAATGACAAAAATGACAAAAATGACAAAAATGACAAAAATGACAAAAATGACAAAAATGACAAAAATGACAAAAATGACAAAAATGACAAAAATGACAAAAATGACAAAAATTACAAAAATTACAAAAATGACAAAAATGACAAAAATGACAAAAATGACAAAAATGACAAAAATGACAAAAATGACAAAAATGACAAAAATGACAAAAATGACAAAAATGAAAAAATGACAAAATGACAAAAATGACAAAAATGACAAAAATGACAAAAATGACAAAAATGACAAAAATGACAAAAATGACAAAAATGACAAAAATGACAAAAATGACAAAAATGACAAAAATGACAAAAATGACAAAAATGACAAAAATGACAAAAATGACAAAAATGACAAAAATGACAAAAATGACAAAAATGACAAAAATGACAAAAATGACAAAAATGACAAAAATGACAAAAATGACAAAAATGACAAAAATGACAAAAATGACAAAAATGACAAAAATGACAAAAATGACCAAAATGACCAAAATGACCAAAATGACCAAAATGACAAAAATTACAAAAATGACCAAAATTACCAAAATGATTAGAATTACCAAAATGACCAAAATGACCAAAATTACCAAAATGACCAGAATTACCAAAATTATCAAAATTATCAAAAATGACAAAAATGACAAAAATGACAAAAATGACAAAAATGACAAAAATGACAAAAATGACAAAAATGACAAAAATGACAAAAATGACAAAAATGACAAAAATGACAAAAATGACAAAAATGACAAAAATGACAAAAATGACAAAAATGACAAAAATGACAAAAATCACAAAAATGACAAAAATCACAAAAATCACAAAAATCACAAAAATCACAAAAATCACAAAAATCACAAAAATCACAAAAATCACAAAAATTACAAAAATTACAAAAACCACAAAAATGACAAAAATGACAAAAATGACAAAAATGACAAAAATGACAAAAATGACAAAAATGACAAAAATGACAAAAATGACAAAAATGACAAAAATGACAAAAATGACAAAAATGACAAAAATGACAAAAATCACAAAAATCACAAAAATCACAAAAATCACAAAAATCACAAAAATCACAAAAATCACAAAAATCACAAAAATCACAAAAATCACAAAAATCACAAAAATCACAAAAATCACAAAAATCACAAAAATCACAAAAATCACAAAAATCACAAAAATTACAAAAATTACAAAAACCACAAAAATGACAAAAATGATAGAAATGACAAAAATGACAGAAATGCCAAAAATGAATATAAATGAAAATGGCACAAATTGCAAAAAAATGCAAAAATTGCAAAAAATGCAAAAATTGCAAAAATTGCAAAAATTGCAAAAATTGCAAAAATTGCAAAAATTGCAAAAATTGCAAAAATTGAAAAAATTGAAAAAATTGAAAAAATTGCAAAAATTGCAAAACATTACAAAAATTACTAAAATTACAAAAATTGCAAAAATTGCAAAAATTGCAAAAATTGCAAAAATTACAAAAATTACAAAAATTACAAAAATTACAAAAATTACAAAAATTACAAAAATCACAAAAATTACAAAAATTACAAAAATTACAAAAATTACAAAAATTACAAAAATTACAAAAACTACAAAAATTACAAAAATTACAAAAATTACAAAAATTACAAAAATTACAAAAATTACAAAAATTACAAAAATTACAAAAATCACAAAAATTACAAAAATTACAAAAATTACAAAAATTACAAAAATTACAAAAATTACAAAAACTACAAAAATTACAAAAATTACAAAAATTACAAAAATTACAAAAATTACAAAAATTACAAAAATTACAAAAATTACAAATATTACAAAAATTACAAAAATTACAAAAATTACAAAAATTACAAAAATTGCAAAAATTACAAAAATTACAAAAATTACAAAAATTACAAAAATTACAAAAATCACAAAAATTACAAAAATTACAAAAATTACAAAAATTACAAAAATTACAAAAATTACAAAAATTACAAAAATTACAAAAACTACAAAAATTACAAAAATTACAAAAATGACAAAAATGACAAAAATGACAAAAATGACAAAAATCACAAAAATCACAAAAATCACAAAAATCACAAAAATCACAAAAATCACAAAAATCACAAAAATCACAAAAATCACAAAAATCACAAAAATCACAAAAATCACAAAAATCACAAAAATCACAAAAATTACAAAAACCACAAAAATGACAAAAATGACAAAAATGACAAAAATGACAAAAATGATAAAAATGACAAAAATGACAAAAATGACAAAAATGACAAAAATCACAAAAATCACAAAAATCACAAAAATCACAAAAATCACAAAAATCACAAAAATCACAAAAATCACAAAAATCACAAAAATCACAAAAATCACAAAAATCACAAAAATCACAAAAATTACAAAAATTACAAAAACCACAAAAATGACAAAAATGATAGAAATGACAAAAATGACAGAAATGCCAAAAATGAATATAAATGAAAATGGCACAAATTGCAAAAATGCAAAATTGCAAAATGCAAAATTGCAAAATTGCAAAATTGCAAAAATTGCAAAAATTGCAAAATTGAAAAATTGCAAAATTGCAAAATTGCAAAACATTACAAAATTACAAAATTACAAAATTGCAAAATTGCAAAATTGCAAAATTGCAAAAATTACAAAAATCACAAAATTACAAAAATACAAAAATTACAAAAATTACAAAAATTACAAAAATTACAAAAATTACAAAAATTACAAAAATACAAAATTACAAAAATACAAAATTACAAAATTACAAAAATTACAAAATTACAAAATTACAAAAATTACAAAATTACAAAATTACAAAATTACAAAATTACAAAAATTACAAAATTACAAAAATTACAAAATTACAAAAATACAAAAATTACAAAAATTACAAAATTACAAAAATTACAAAATTACAAAAATTACAAAATTACAAAAATTACAAAATTACAAATATTACAAAAATTACAAAATTACAAAAATTACGAAAATTACAAAATTACAAAATTACAAAATTACATAAATTACAAAATTACAAAATTACAAAATTACAAAATTACAAAAATTACAAAATTACAAAATTACAAAATTACAAAATTACAAAAATTACAAAATTACAAAATTACAAAATTACAAAAATTACAAAAATACAAAATTACAAAAATTACAAAATTACAAAATTACAAAAATTACAAAAATTACAAAAATTACAAAAATTACAAAAATTACAAAAATTACAAAAATTACAAAAATTACAAAAATTACAAAAATTACAAAAATTACATAAATTACAAAAATTACAAAAATTACAAAAATTACAAAAATTACAAAATTACAAAATTACAAAAATTACAAAATTACAAAAATTACAAAATTACAAAATTACAAAATTACAAAATTACAAAATTACAAAATTACAAAATTACAAAATTACAAAAATTACAAAATTACAAAATTACAAAAATACAAAAATTACAAAAATTACAAAAATTACAAAAATTACAAAAATTACAAAAATTACAAAAATTACAAAAATTACAAAAATTACAAAAATTACAAAAATTACAAAAATTACAAAAATTACAAAAATTACAAAAATTACAAAAATTACAAAAATTGCAAAAATTGCAAAAATTACAAAAAATGCAAAAATTGCAAAAATTGCAAAAATTGCAAAAATTGCAAAAATTGCAAAAATTGCAAAATTTGCAAAAAATGCAAAAAATGCAAAAATTGCAAAAATTGCAAGAGTTGAAAAAATTGCAAAAAATGCAAAATTGATAAAATGATTGAAAATGACAAAAATAACATCAAAATCGTTGATCAAGATACTAATTTGCGTTCTGTTTGCCTTCCCTTCCAACAGGTCTTTTCACTTTCCACCACTGCATGGCGCTCTTGGATCGCTAGTCGAGCCAAAAAACAATGACCAAACTCTTCGAAGACACCAGCCGGTCCGAGACGGGTCCCCTCGTGGGCGATGGCGACACGGCCTGGACGAAGCTGCTCGCCGCGGACACGCCCAGCCCGATTCTGGTCAAAACCGTCGTCGATGGCGGCGGCACAAAACCGCCCAAGGACGTGACGGTTTCGATCGATCCGGACTCGGGCAAACCGATAGTCACGACGCCGGGTGATGATGCCGCCGGAACCAACGGCCGACGGCGCGAATCCATCATCGGAACATTCCACCGGCAGCTGCGGATGTCGCTGAAGGCAGTGAGCGAAACTCCCGGACCGTTGACAAGGTACGTGTGGCGGATTTTTTTTTCTGCATACAGTCACGTTTTCTTGAACAGGTGCTGCATTCTGCAGTTGCACTCGGAAATATTTCCAAGGCAGAACAACTGCTTGTAGTCGGTTCTTCGCTGATGATGACTGGGCAAATTTTGCGTCAATTTAAGGTGCCAAAGTGATGCATGTTCTGTTAGCTGTTAAGGGGAATCGGGAAGACATTTTGTGCAATGCAAAATGACTACAGATTATAACCTCAAACTCCATTTTTTATTGTTAGTTAATATTACTCCTTCGATCTAAGGCCACGCGCAAAAATACTTTCCATTTGAGGCAATAGTTTCTGCCAAAACCCGAATACTCACGATCCAACGCTCTGACGTTCGTCGGCACCGTACCAAAACAAACAGCACACTTTCGTTCGCGTTCCGGCTGAATGGCGAAACCATTGGCTCAGGACGGTGGAGGGGAGAAGAGGAAGAGGATCGTAGAGTTGACTCACCGACGAACCATTTCTTCCGAGTGCGCGCGGTCCGCGTCACGTTCTAATCATGAATCAACCCCATCTAGTCAGCCGTTTGTGTCGACGCGCCGCCATCTTGGACAACTCTTTTCTACGCACGCTCGGTCGCTCACCTGTCAAAGCCCCAATCGGAAAGTGACAGCCAATTATTGCGTTCGACGTCGGTCGGTCGGTCTTCAAGGGAAGCTTTGACAGTTGGCGTGAGGACGTGACGTTTTTTTTTAGAATCACCTTGCGTCTCCACGGTTTCAAGGGGTTATAATGTCAAATGATCGTTGGAAAATCTCATAAAAATTAGCCCTTTTCTGTTAAATTCATTTTTTAATATTTTTGAAATCGACAGAAACTTTGTGTTGTGAGTGCTTTCTCTTTGACCTTTGGAGCTTTTTGCCTTCCTCACCTCACTGAGGCAAGGCTATAAAATCACTCGAAAAATGAACTTCTTAAATACAAATCCTATATATACCTTCACGTATACCTATCGACTCAGAATCAAATTCTGAACAAATGTCTGTGGGGATTTGTGTAGACATGATTTTTTTCCACACGATTATCTCAGAACTTGCTGTACCAATTTTGGCCGGATCCGCCTTATTCTGTTCGTTTTGGGGTCCCCTAAGACCCTATTAAATTTTATTCTGTTTAGTGAAGTACTTTTAAAGTTATGCCAAGAAAAAGTTTTTTTGTAGCTACAAAAAAGGGTGATTTATGCATAACCTCAAAGGCCGGGTCTTTTTGCTTTTTTGACTTTTTGACCACGCGGGGGATTGGCAGCCACATGCGTATCGCCCAGTTACCACATCGCTTAAGCAGTGTCTGCGTCTCTTCTGGAAAAAATCTGTACCGTAAACTGGGGTCAATCGGGACACATGGGGCGAATTGGGACAGCAGTTTTAACCATGTTGGAGCACAATATTTTTATTTTTCTGGTTGGTTTCGGTTAGAACAGACTCAGGCCAACCAAATGTGTACATCAATTTCCAAATTTAAATGCTTTAAGTGCTCTAAAAACTGCTGTCCCTATTCAGACTGTAGTCCCGATTCACCCCAGATTACGGTATTAATTATGTTGCTGCATCATTTTGTCTCGACAAAGATTTACACGAACTTTTTACTGAAATATATAACTCATGAGACTTTTCACCTTTATTTTGAAGAGTTGGTAAAAAAAAAATTGAAAATTGCTGTTCAAGTAAAATCAGTAATGAAAAAAAAAAACAAATAAAAAAAATTTATTAAAAAAATTAAAAAAAACTCTTAAATTAATTTGTAAATACCACCTAAAATACAACATGAATGCGAGGAAGGCACCAACCACCTTAAGGTGGATTAAGTAACGTTTTTCAATCATTAGTTGTCATTGTCCTTTGAAAACTGCTGATAGCTGTCATAATTGAAGGAAGATTTAAACTTTAAAATATAAAAACCTTTAGTTGAAGTTTCAGACAAATCGAAAATGCAAGAAAAATCGTTGTTTGAATTGCTTGTCAACAAACAAGGCAAGTTATTACTATGACTGCAACAAAAATTCATAGTAATGCGTTCTGCTAAAACGCTCAACCAAACCACAAATGCAACTTTGTTTTCAGTTAATTAATCCATAGGTTGCACTGCCTGTTTACAAAAATTAATCGTCGAATAAAACAAAATTAATATCTTTTAATTATAATAAGCAATTCTCTGGGAATTCGGTAAAGGAAGATTTTTTTATTTGCCTCAATCTCAGTCTTGTATGCCTTAAAAAAACAATTTTTCATCTTGCATTCGTCCGTACAAGTTTCAATACAAACTTTGTTTTTTTTTTTTGTTTTCAATCATATCCAAGTCGGGAAATCGGAAAATAGTCTGGAATAAATCAATATCCTTAAAATCAGGGAAAATTCGGAAATTTGTGTTCTTTTGTCAAAAATTGAGGAATCCTAGGCACACTTGCTCAAGTATATTTTTTGGTTTTTAAAATGTTTTGTAAATTTTCAATTCAATTTAATTTGATGAATCAATATAAAATTTAGGGTTCCATCCACTATTTTATTTAATTGAGAATGAAATGGCTATTTTAGACATTAAAAAAGTGAAAGATGTTATGCCGTAGACATAAGTAGATTTGTGTTTTTTTTACCTTTTTCTATGTTTTACAAAAATATCGAAATTTGGAAAATCACAAAATAGATTAATGAAATTTTGAAATTAGGCCATTACAAATTTTGTATAAAACAAAAAAATGTGCATGAATTCGTACTAAACCTTATTTTTCTCTGAAATAACATTGTTTGAACTTCGATTTTTAGAATTATGGCCTTTGCCCCCCCTCCTTTAATATTGGCTCGAAAAATCAGTAAGCGATTTTTTTTTTCAAAATTCAATCAAAAACAATTTGAAATGCAGTTTCCTGCGTTGATAATCATTTTTAGCATTTTTCGAACCACCCTAGCACGATGTAGGTCACCCTAATGGGCAAACAAAAAAATACGGGTCTATTTTTTTGGCCAAGGAACCTCCAGCAAAATTTTTCCACCTAAATTTGAGAAACAAGGACTTTATGTTTGACTACAAAACTCGACATTTTTGAAATTGATGTCAGTAAACCTACGGTTTCGTCAAGGCATGATAGATTTGGGATCCCCGAACACGCTCCAATCAACAGAATTGAATTTTAGTGAATTCTCTGCAAATAAATAAAATTGTAAATTTGGGTATAAATGCTATGGAATCATGTTAAACAACCCACTAAATCCACGTAAAAATATATAATCTATCATACCTTAACGAAACTGAGGTGTTTACTGACATCAACTTCAAAAATGTCGAGTTGTGTTATTTTTTATATGAACCTTGAAATTTCATGCATTGCTTTTAATTATTTTTTTAAAACTTTCTTTTTATGATTTCTCTCTGAATCTTATTTGGAAGGGTTTTATTTTTTAGGTATATTTATTAAAATATTGTTTAGTTTCTATTTTTAAATTGTCAATGGTTTTTTTTTCAAGTTCATGTTGAAATTTTGTTTGATGTCTAGTATTGATTTTTTTTATGTGCAATCATTCTTTTAACAAGAAATGTTTAGGTTCTGGAAAATTCGAGAAAAATTCGGGAATTTAAAAATGAAGTGTAGTGGCCACCCTGCAAAAAAAAATCTAATTGCGCAAAAAAACATTTTTGGTTTTTTTGGTATGTTTAGTCTATGGCACAAGGTGATCAAATTAGTTTTCTCCAAGTTATACGTTTTTGATTAATTGTAATGTTTGATGCGATCAAAAATATAATTTATTTTAAGTCGTCGGGACCGTGGTGTAGGGGTAAGCGTGATTGCCTCTCACCCAGTCGGCCTGGGTTCGATCCCAGACGGTCCCGGTGGCATTTTTCGAGACGAGATTTGTCTGATCACGCCTTCCGTCGGAAGGGAAGTAAATGTTGGTCCCGGACTAACCTAAAAAAGGTTAGTTCTTTAGCTCAGTCCAGGTGTAGGAGTCGTCTCCCTGGGTCCTGCCTCGGTGGAGACGCTGGTAGGCAGTTGGACTAACAATCCAAAGGTCGTCAGTTCTAATCCCGGGGTGGATGGAAGCTAAGGTGTAAAAAGAGGTTTGCAATTGCCTCAACAATCAAGCCTTCGAACACCTAGTTTCGAGTAGGAATCTCGCAATCGAGAACGCCAAGGCAATGCTGTAGAGCGAATAATTTGATTTTTTTTAAGTCGATAAATGCTACAAATCTAATCTTCCAGGACATGTTTTAAAAGAACTACTACTTTACAATTCGCAAAATAGTTTGTGACCAGAAGATACGATGTTTGTTTTAGTGCTGGACTTTTCGGAGAATTTTCGACTGCGGTGGCCAAGCGTGGGCAATTTGAGGTTGCACCCGTGAAGGAAAACAGCGCAACGCGAAGAGCGTCATCAATAAACTTTGAGTGGGCAAAATCACCGTACCGGAATCAATTTGTTTCGGCCACCGAAGGGTGTCTTTATGTAAATATTTCGCTATTTTTGGCAGCACTGCTTTGCGTTTGAAAAGATTATCAGCTGATTTTTTGTTTACAGAGAGTCCAGCTTGCAGCTTTTTAGGTTCTAATTTTTTGCAAGAATTGGTAAAAATTTGACATTTGTTTTTTTGCCTGAAAACTTCACAAAAAAATATTATTTGTGAGATGCTTTGAACACTTTGGTAAAACCTTAATAATAATTTTACTTAATATTGGCCTAAAAATACACATGAATGTTTAGAAACTCACCACGGCTATTTTGATTTCACCATAGCTCATTCACACCCAGTTGACATTTGCTTAAAACTACCATAGATTAAGAGCGTTTCGCATTTTCATTATAAAACACTCCGTGATACAAGTTGTGGTGAATTCGGAATAGTCATGGTGAATTTCCGATTATTTGAACTCACCGTTTAAATGTGATAACATTTGATCCTTGATTTTTTTCTCCATATAAGCTAGTTAAATTTCTGTTAGTTCAATTTCAGTGGTTTATTAACGTGTGGAATGATTATTTAACTTACCTGATTTTGTACTCAAAAGAGATCAAAGAATTCAGCAAATAATACGTTACAAAATATTAAATGACACAACAATTCCGTAGTTAATCACCGCACCTCTTCGATTGTTTTTCCCATTCACCATTGAGGCGCAAAAACATAAACACCACAAATAACTTATTTAGCATGACAATAATCCACAGAGTTTTTCATCTGCCAACGCGTAAACGTGAAAAAAGAGTGCGATGCTATTTATATTTAGAACCGTTTAACGTTTTATTTGTGACGCAGTAGGCCGGTGGTGAAAATTTATTAGCCCGTGCGACACACCCGGGAAGGTCATTGTTTTGTGTCACACCATCTGTCAAACGGGAACAATAATAAATAAAACACAATTGCAAGAGAAACGAAACGGTTTGATGTTTTAGTAGATTTTTTATTTTCTTTTTAATTATAGGTACATATTATTTTTACTCCACGATAAAATACAATTCAAAAATACATATAATTAGATTATCAAAAATTTATTCATATAATGTATAATAATTTCCATTGTGTGTGTGTGTTTTTACCTTTTTCATCTTGTTTTCCGTTTGCTAAATACCTTCCAAGTGTGACTGTAGCTCTAAATCTGTGTGTGTGTTTTGTTAAATTCTGTCCTATATTGTTCGGCTTTTATTTGGGGCGGGAGTCAACGCAAAATTCTATTTTTTTCTCGGTGAAGTTTTGTTTGGGGGGAACGGGTTATTATCTATGTTTTGCTAAAATGATGGCGTTTTTTTCTTTTTCTACTGACAAATGTCGAAAAGAACGATAAGAAATGAAATTACTGAACGAAAATTTCCACTAACATGTTTTTTCTTCTTAGTTATGTTTAATGTTATAATTCGAAAACGTTTTTTTTTTCTATACACTCCTATACATATATGGCGCACGAATAGAAAACGCGAAAGAAGAGTGTGGTAGTGCTCGTAGGAGGGAGATAGCGATAGAAAGTGAGAGAGTAACGCGACGAAACCGGAGAGGCAAAGTAGGCTACGAGAGGAGAGTACGCAACAACGATCAAAAAGAGCAGCGACGGAGTACGGAGCGAACAACACAAAGTAGGCGATGGTTGTGTTGGTGAGTTTGTTTTTGTTTGGTTAGATTTTTTTTTTGGGTCGATTAGAAACCAATATCAGAATATCAGAAGTGATTACTTGCAAGAGTGGATCTAAGTTACGTTAAAGTTGAAAGATAGTATAGATTGGTGCTTGTATTGGTGCGTTCAAGCGTTCAGTTGCTTTGCTGTTATTTACTTTTGGGAGGATTTTGATAATCAGATAGAGATAGAGAACAGAGCACAGAGAAAATTATGTCATGTTAGATTTTTCTATTGTTTATTCATTTGACAGCTCGTGTCCTACGTTTTGTTTTCGAATGAGTGACGGTTTACTTTGTTAAAGTGCAGTTTTAACTTGATACCAAACATCTAGCTTGCTGCGATTCTAACTCTTTTCGTGTTTATTTGTGTGCATTTTTGTTTACCGTTATCGTTCTTTTGTTCCTTACTCATTGTTTTCCATTCTTCGCGAGCGTTCAATCATCTTCTCTCTCTTTCAATCTCTCTCTCTCTTTCGCCTTGCGTTGGTAGTATTAGTGTAAGGAGTAGGGTTGCTTTGTTCAGGGTTTCGTACAAATGGAAAGTTTTTTTTATACGTTAGTATTTGCTTTTAGTTTCGATTGGTAAAGTACTAGTGTATGCACAAACAAAAGTCAAGTCGGATAGTTTAACTTTTTGTTTCGTGGTGAGTTTCTTTTAACGTGTGACCACTCGTGTTTACATTGATGAACCGTGTTTGCTTTAGCTTTAGGTGATGCTCTCCACTGATATTTCTTGTGTAGTTGTGTCTAAGGTTAACAATTTAGTTTTAGAACAAAATATTGTTCTCGGCGTCAGAGTTTGCACTTTTCAAAGTAGCTTGCTGACGGCATTAGAAGGAGATTTTCCTGTGGTTATTTTTTTTTTGTAAAACAGTAAAGCATTTCAGTTTGAAGAAATAGTGGTTAAATTTTGTTTGTTTTAGGATAAACTAAGCCACTTTTAACGTCATTTTCAATGATAAATTATGAAGACACAGCAAGATATTAATTAGAATCATGTTTAACAAGTTGTCTTTTTTTATTTCAATGTTTAACTATACGTGTAAAGTTTAGAAAGGTTATCTATAAGTGTGTTTTTGTGTTTTCTTTGTGTTATCAATTATCAATAATAACTATTCTTTTAATAGCAGATAATGTTCCAATTGAATTGCCTCGAGTTTTTTGTTGCAGCTCAATCCAGTGTTGCATTAATAAAAATATTTGAAAGAAATTTACACCTAAAAGTACACACTGCACAAGTTAATATTCTATTTGTTAGTTAACGTTAGTTGTCATTTTTGGTAATGATCAATCCAATTACAATACTTTGTTTTCTTCAAATATATCTTACTTTCCGTTCCTTAATCGTAGTAGCCCAATCTTCCTGCCTCAAAAGCACAAGAGCAAACAATCCGTCTCGTTTGCTCGTGTTTACGCCGCGCACAAATTCCGTGCGGCCAACAAACCGAAATCAAAACACACCAACAAACGTAGTTGAACTGTCAAAAAACACACACAAGTAGACGAAAACTTAAACCCTGATTGGAACCATTGTTTGCGCGCGCGCTCTCTCTCTCACAGACTCACTCACAAACAAATCTCTCACACTCCCAAGTGAATCGACCGAAATGACAGCTCAGCGAGAACAATAACAACAACAACGTCAACGACCGCGCGAACGACCAACAGAGGAAACTGAAAGCAAAGAGAAAATCAAAAACGAAAGTGACAGATGTGCCTAGGTGTAGGTGTGCGTGTGCACGGACAAACTCACCACGGCGGTATTCACAACACGCCGATTTACGTCCGTTTGACTGTGCAATGTGAGCGTGTCTGTGTGGGACCAACGAAAGGTAAATAAAACGAAAAGCGGCACACGCTTGCTTTGTTTTAGAATAGAAGAACAAATTTTAACTTTTATTACGATTTCTTAAAAGAGCTTGATGACAGAGTTGTTTGTTTTCTGTGAATATTTTTTGTTTTGTTTACTTTGTTATCCATTTGTATTTTTTTTCATTTCTTTTCTTTTGTTTAATGCCTCAGAGAAAGTAGTATAAAAATTGATTTCTTGCTTAGTTTTTTTTGTTTGCGTATTTTTGCTCCTTCAACTAATACACTTTTGTTTTCTTTCTTTGTTTTACTGTGTGTGAGTGTGAGTGTGTGATTTTTTGTCTGTAATGAAAAATGAAAGGGGCTAATCGTCGTCTGTTGTTGCTTTGCATTGATTTACTCTATAACAATTGTTTTTTCTTCTTTTGTTTACTTGCTTACACAGTTCGTAGAAAGAAAGAACTAGGCTTTAAACATAAATAGTTCGTTTCAATTACTAACATAACAACAGTTTTAATAAAAAAAATATTACAAATAATAATAAGAACTTAGTGGTTTAAATTCCAACCAGGATTTAAGTAAAAAGTACATTTTCAACTTGTTTCCTTTGTTATATAAATATGTCGTTTTTTTTTTGTTTGAGAAAAGCGCACGCAAATATTAACACGGGAAGGGAAGTTTATTAATCTTTTGTTTTTTTTTTTCTTGTTTCTTACACAATGATGTTTGACTTAATGAACTATGTTTGTTTTTTCCTCCTCTTTTATTAATTACTATTTCAATTTAGAGAGTTGTTTAAAATAATGAAAATGTTTTCACGGTTGTTTACACGCTACTTGCTTTCTTTTTCATAGATTTTTTTTTGTTTTGCAGATGCACGTTTTTTTGCCTTTTTGTTAAATTCAATGCTTCTATATAAGATTCTTGTTTTTCCTTTGTTTCTCTTGTTGTCAATGATAGATTTAATAATATGACAATAATTACTTCTCTTTTGTTTTTTTTTTATTTATTCTTTAAATGTAATTCTCGCCTTTCATTCGACTCTAGTTTTCGCTCTCTTGTTTCTTCTTCTGCTTCAGTTTTTTTTCTTGTTTAATCTGTTAAATTAATTTACTTAATAATTAATTAATTATACACTTATGACTTAACTTGTTTTTTAACATTTTCATTCTCCTTCTACGCTTCTTTCTTTCTTTCTGTGTGTGTGTCTATGTGATTTTTTCTCGCCACACCTTTACGGCATCTTCTCCGTGTGTGTGTGTGTCTGTTTGTTTTGTTTTATTAAAGTATCCTTACTTGATGCTGTTAAACTTATTAGTGTTAAGCTTGTTTCCAACTTTTTTCCTTCCACTTTCTGTTCCGTTCACGTTTTGTTTACTTAATTATTCGGGTAGAGTGTGTGTGTGTGAATGTTTCTCTGTGTATGTGACTATAAAATATCTGCACAAGAGGGAAGAGGGGACGAAGTTTTTGCATCGTAAATTCGCATCGCATGTGATGTTTGCAATTTGTGGCTTCGAAAACGCGAAAATAATAAATTAGAAAAAAAAACAAAATACGCCAACATAAAAAGAAGACACATCTACGCGGACACTCGATTAGTTACTTGGTTTTTGCTTTGTAAGAGTCAATCACATTGAAAAGTTGGGTTAGTTTCGGTGTCTGGTTGTGTGAGTGTTGTTGTATTGTAAGATGTTCAGTTTGTTTGATTAACTCTGCATTTTGCGTAATTTTGTTTTTTTTTCATCGTGCTAGTAAAATAAATTTGTTTACCTTTCTAGCTGTCAAAGTTGTGTTTGGTTGGAGGTGAAAATAGCATGACAGTGGTGAGTATGAAAAGTGTCAAGCGGTTGGCTGTCATTTTGTGGTGAATTCCAGTAGAAAAGTTACCGATAGGGTCGTGGGAAACCTGACAGTGTTTTATCTTTATTTTTCGTGGTTGTAACTATTACTTGTCTAGCGCTCATTTTGTTCTGCTGTGGTGATTATTGATTTTTATTTTTATTTTCTTCATAAATGCACTTCCAAATTGGATACATTAACAGCTTTCTGATTCCATCAGATTAAAATTTCAATTTCAACTTGTGTGAGTGTAACTCTTTCTGTGTTCATGTGTGCGTTTTAATCGATTGCAAATTCACCACGCTTGCTTTGTTTGACGTGTCGTGTGTGTGTATGTTCTGACTGTGTGTGTGTGTGCTTGCGGACGAGGAAACTAAACACGAGCGCACGTGGCGGAGGCTTTTACGATAAACGTTGGGGGGTTCGCATTTGTTTTGTTTACTTCTTAGTAGTGTTAATGTTTTGCTTTTGTTTTGTATAGATCGCAGAGGGCGTGGCATAAAGTTGTGTACAATTCATGGCCTGCTCAGACTTCTTTTTTGTTTGTTGTAGTTGTATAGATCATCAGTTGGGGAGGCGTCCCGTTGAGAAGACACACTCCCGATTGAGACGAAAAAGGAAAACGAAAAACCAACACTAAAAAACGGAAAAACAATAGGGAACAATCTATCTAGAGGCGCGCAGTGACACACACGCACACGCACACGCGTGTGTGTGTGTGTGCGTGTCTGCGGTGCGAGATACCTAATTGTTTACAAAAAAAGTTGCACTTTTTTGTTGCACTCTCTTTACAATATATATGTTCACCACGTCGTAAACTATCCTCTCTGTTCTGCTTGGGTTTTGTCTGAGTGTCTGTGTGTTTTGGTTTGACCGTGTACGTGTGAGTGTGTCTGTGTCTGTCTCTCAGTGGTTGATTTGTTTTGAGTTTGTTTAGCTAGAAAACATCAACAATGATTCGATTAATTATACTTTTTTCTTTTTTTTTGTTAGCTTGAACCATTACTTTCTAAAACATGTCTGATTTTTCTTCTTTTGGGTTCCTTTTTTTTCTTTGTTTGGTTATTCAATAACGTTGTGTGTGTACTTTTTTTTTTGTTTGTTAAATATGATTTCGGTGCATGGATTTGACTTGCTTGTTATCTGTGACTTGAAAGATTGGAATATGTTTAATACGTAAAGGATGGATATACGTTAATGGGGATGGGAGTTCGAGGGGTTTTGCGACTAGTTTTTGCTTCAGCATCGATTGTTATTTTGTAGCTGGAGGAGTAAATATTAAAAAAAATAACAAAGTCAATCTCAATAAAAAAAGACTGACAAACTTGGGTTGTTTCTCTGCATCAAAATCCTTTTAATATCAATCAAAAAATTAACTGTCAGTTTGTATGATCAGAAACTCACCATGGCTGCTTTATATTCACCACAGGTTATTTATACGCGTTTGACAGGTGCTTTAAACTGCATTTAGGGCGCTGCACACGTTCACCAACTAGATGGCTCTTGTGATGAGCACTGGCTGATTTTTTTTTTTATTTAAATTTAAACCGACTTACTTCTGTTTGTCTGTGACAGGAAAATCCAAATTCAGGTATGTTTATTGTTTTGAAGTTTAACTGCAAAATTGGCAAAGTTCCTTTTCAACTGAGTTGTGCCTTTTTCGTCTCATTTTTCAGCTTTGAGAGTTTGCTGGCAACACTGGCCGGAAAGATTGACGTAATTCATCTTGAGTCATTACTTAATGACACCTAGCGAAATCTCAAGTGACAGGCATAAACAAAATATCACTTTAAAAAAAATCAGTCTCGGAAATTCCAAATATTTTTTTTGAAATTTTGGCTTTTTTTTAATTTTTGCAATTAAGTCATTGCCCGGGCAGACAGTTATAACAAAAATTCATGCCATTTCAATAACAAATAATGTTAAAATAACAGAAAGTGTTATGGAATCTTCCTGAAAAATCCATTTTTGCATAAGGGTTTAATAACAGTTTATGTTATCATAACAAAATTTGTTATTGGTCTGATATTGGTTGAAAGCCAAAACAACTTTGGAATAACATTTTTTGCTATGGAAGAATATTTCAAACTGTCATTGGAACGATCGGATTAGGTGTTAAAATAACAAAGAATAATAACAAAGATTTGTTCGAAGAATAACTCAAAATGTTATAAGTCTGTTATTACAATAACAATCCAATAACAAAAAAATCATAACGGTGAATAACAAAACTTGTTATAAATAACATATAATGTTATTGGACTAGCATTTTCAAATATCCAAAAAAGTTATTCTCAAGTTTTTCCGTCTGCTCGGGATGTTCGAAATCTCATCCCTCAACTATTACTGTTCTTCTTTCCTTCGCGAGACTCTCAGCTAGGGATGCCACTTGTTTTTTTTTAATGTCTGTAAAAAAGTCTGTGTATGTCTGTGCATTTGTCTAAAATTCAAATATATCAATTCACAGTCATTGAACCCATCAGAAATTGCGTTTTTAAGCATTTAAAGACTTACGAAATAAGTTTCGACAAAATAGATTACAAAATAATAATTCAATGAAGTTTTTTAAAAGTCTGTGCACCTCAAAAAATGTCTGACACAAGCTCAAAAGTCTGTGAAACACAGACAAATCTGTGTATCTGGCATCCCTGCTCTCAGCAAAAAGGATTGCCGATCTCTACGTTGTGTTTACACAACCCGTATGACATTCTCTTTTGCTCACTCCGCGCTCAATCTCCCTCGCACGTTCTTGCGGTTTACTGAGAGAACAAAAGAATCTTCGGCGAGTGTGCGTGAACGAGGAAACGAGAAGAAGTGATAGAAAGAGAATGCCCTTGCCCTGGCAAGCACGAGATAAGATGAATAGAGAACTCACTAGCTTTAGTGACGGTCGCAATACTCTCTGATATTTTGACGCAGATTCATCAAATGATAGTTTTTTCTATCACTCATTTACAATACTGTGCATGTTTTAAGAAAAATGCGTTACATGATAATGACTTGCACAAAAAGTTTTTTTTTCTGAAGAAAACTGTTATTTTTATTTTTTCACGCTTTTTGCAATAATGTTTACCTGCGTCAAATGATAATGACTTGCACAAAAAGTTTTTTTTTCAGAAGAAAACTGTTATTTTTATTTTTTCACGCTTTTTGCAATAATGTTTACCTCTGCTATGCATGCATTATGCAGATGCAGAGTTGGCAGGTCAAAACCGGACGAAATTAATCAAGTCCTATAGAGATTCGATATTGAAAAATCCTTATTTTTTCTGTTAAAATGATGAATTCTGCATCTTTTCCCTGATCACCGATGACAAAAATCTCAAATTTCCACATTCGTTGACCAACAGAGTGTCAGAACTTCGAAACTTCGTTTTTTCCTTGAATTAATCTAGTGATCCGATCGTAATATTTACCTTTTTTTGACAGTAATGCCGATGTAGTTTTGCCGCGGGCACCACTGTCAAAAAAGGTAAATATTATGACCGGATTGCAACAGCAAATTTTAGACATTAACCAAAAAGCGACATTTCCAAAAGTATTTCCCCAGCCTCCTTCGATCTCAACGCCTAGAAGCAGATTCAGAACAATCGCAAAAGTCTCGAACTTTTTTTTTTTTGTTTGATGATCGCGCATGCTTGTTTCTGTGTGATTGTGAGGGTGAAAGTGAGAGTGTCGTCTAAGTTTTTTTTTCTCTTTCTGTATTGCGGTTTTGTTTGCTTTGCTTGATTGATAACATCGTATTACACTTGTTTTGTTTTGGTTGTTTGTTGTTGTTTTGCTTTGCTGAATATCGCGAAGATAGCTTCGTTTCGTTAATGTGATTTTTTTGTTTCTGTGGGGGCGGGGGCGGGGGCGTTTTTTTGTTTACTCTTTCTCTCTCTTTCAAATATAAGTTATTAGTGGATTTTCTTTACTTATGTTTTAATTTTTTCTTCTTTTTTTTTTCTCATAATTTATTATAATAGTTTTTTTTCTTGTTGTTTAGTAGCTTCAATTATAATATATCTTTTTTTATTATGCGTGTGTGTGTGTGTGAGTGTTTGTGTCTGCGTGTGTGTGTGTGTGGATGTGTTGCTATCTGAACTGGGTTGACGGTGACGGCTGCGGCGACGACGACGACGGCGGCGGCGAAGCTGATTATTTGGGTGCCGTCAGCGATATGGACTTTTCGTCGCTTGGTGTTGGCGTGGTGTCGCGCCTCGGTGGCATCCGCTCGTTGATCGCGTCCAGACCCTTGGCCTCGGCGAACGACGTGATCTTGTGGTTGGGCGAGAAGCCTTGCAGGGCGTTGTGAAGGGACTGCTTGCCGCCGGAGAGGGCCCCCAGCGGGAGGGCACCGGTCGGGGTGAGCCCCTTGAGTTGCAGCACGGACTCGGACTCCTCGCGCAGTACGGAGAAGACGCGGGCCATCTTGCCGATGGCGCGGATCTTGTTCCGGATGACCTCCTTGCGGGCGTTCGCCTCCTCGAGGCTGTCGTCGCCCTCGCAGATGAGCTCGTCGTCCGAGCAGATGTTAAGTACGTTGACGAGCATCTCGGTGACCTTCTCGCCGACGAACGGCAGCGACCAGGTAAAGACGTCCATGAAGTTGGGAAGCCAGTACGGGTGCGGGGAGCAGTTGAACTGCCGGATGTTCATCACGTTGTTTTCGTACTTTAACACGGCGGCCTTGTTGTTGTAGACGTCCAGGTAGTTTGGAGCGGAGAAGATTGTGATCAGCGAGGGGAAACCGGTCGTCGAGCTCTTCCGGTACATGCGGTAGCCAGCGTCCTGCGCTTCGTGGGCCCGGATGATCGATAGGAGCTTGTTGTTCTGCAGGAAGTCACAGCAGGCTTTGTAGCTGTAGAAGTACGAACAGCCGCGCACCGTGTTGTGCGAGTAAAAGTCCGAGTTCTTCTCGTTGCCAAAGTCCTCGAGCGGGTCGGACCACAGCAGGTCGCACATCGGTCCGAAGGCGGGCGGTTCTTTGAACCGGTCCAGCTTCCGGATGTCGTCCAGCTCCTGGATCTCCGGCGAGAGGCCACCGTGAACACAGAGGAATTGCTGATTCATGAGTGCCGCCAGCGGAAGGCAGTCGAACGCGTCCATGCACGCGTCGTACACCCGTTCCGAGTATTTGATCTTGCACTCCTGCTTGAAGGTGAAGTATTCCGTCAGATGCCGGCACTCGTGATTGCCCCGCAGCAGAAACAGTGTCGTCGGGTAGCACAGCTTCAGCGCCCACAGGTACAGGACGCACTCTATACTAAAGTACCCGCGATCAACGTAATCGCCCAGAAACAGATATTTGGTCGAAGCCGGCGATCCCCCGATCTCGAACAGCTTCATCAGATCGTAAAACTGCCCATGAATGTCGCCGCACACCGTGACCGGGGCCTCGATGTCGATCATGGTGCTCTCCGCCTTCAGGATCCCCGCCCCGTCCTGGATGATCCGCAACGCGGCGTTCTCCTCGATCCGGCCCTCCAGGATAAAGTGCTGCTTCAGCACCTCCGGGCGGGGCTTGCCGGTGTGCGGGTCAAACACCTCCGCCAGCGTTAGCTTGTGCTTCGGCGGAAACGGAACGCTGTCGATGATCCGGTCGTTGCCGCACGAACCCGACGCCGCCTGCTGCGCCGTCGCCGACTGTGGTGTTGTTGCATTGGTTGATTGTTGCTGGCTTGCCGTTTGCGAAGACATCTTGCTGCTCGTTCTCTCTTTCTCTCTACAAGTACCGAAAATCTACTCTCCCCTCGAAACACAGTACGCTCGCCGCCGCTGTTGCTGCTCAAGTATCGCTGCTAACGCTCCCTTTTTTTTATTCGCTAACGCTTCTGCTGGTCCATCAAACGGCAGAGCCCACTTGGATGATTCTGCGGCCGGATTCAACGATCTGCGAAAAGAAGAGGCGGAAAAAATTACTAGTATTTTTGGCCGCAAATCATAAACATTCGAAGGCATGATTAATGGGTTTCGGTCGGCGGGCAACACCTGGTCAGTCAAGAGTCCGAGTCAAGGTATCGATCGGCGGACGCGAACCGTCTGGGATGGATTAATTAGTTTTCACGAGAGTCACGGGATAGTGACGCGCGCTCGCTCGCTCGCTTGCGAGCGCTCGGCATGTAAACAAACTTGTTAATAAGTGATGAGTTTTCTCGCGGGTGCCAACCGGCGTGATCGCGGTTTTTACTTGTGGCCTTTACAG
Organism: Culex quinquefasciatus; assembly: GCF_015732765.1. Taxonomy (NCBI): domain Eukaryota; kingdom Metazoa; phylum Arthropoda; class Insecta; order Diptera; family Culicidae; genus Culex; species Culex quinquefasciatus. Next base: position 17,501,470 of record NC_051863.1, on the reverse strand, counting down.
ATTCACGAAATTTGACATCAAATTGGAGTTATGAGTTTCTATTTCGTGTTTTGTTCAGATTCTTTGTTCTATTGAGCACCTAAAGGAGCTATTATACTACGGCAATTAAACAAACCCGCACTTTTTGACAGTTTGACAGTTTGATTGTACAAACGTCAGCCTGCATACATTTTGCCTTGTTTGCGAGTTTGGCAAACTGTCAAACACGAAAAAGTGCGAGTTTCTAGCAAAACATTGTAATAGGGCCGAAGTCGAAGTGTAAACAAATAGTCTATCCTGCTCGTTCCCAATGTAAACATCAACTGACGTGAGCAGGATAATCTCTTTGTTTACACTTCGGTTTCGGCCGTTTTACATTGTTTTGCTTGGTTTGTTTGTTTGTTTGTTTGCGGTAGTGTAATAACTCCTTGATTCGAGTGATAGAAATGACAGTTCTCCTAGAAGGAATACATTGTAGAAAAAAACTTCAAATTTCAAGGAGACCGACCGGGATTTGATCCGTGGATCTTGTGCTTGTGAGATAGATGACGCAATCATTAGGTTATCTTATAATTTAGAGCTTTGTCCACCTCATTCAAAATTTTCTTTAAAATTGTTTAAAAATCAAATAAAAAAAAAAATACCAACATGAAAGTGTTTACATCTGAGTAGGCTTGTCCTCCTCCCTCTCCTCTCCCCGCTCAAAAGTGGGAGAAAAGTAAACGTCAGGTGAGACGGCGGTCTGCCCGCATAGCCTACTACCGACCAGGGTTGCCCTGTTGCTCCCCCGACGGCGGCATCGGCGGAGCATGGCACTCCGCGAATGGAACCAATCAATCAATCAACGCGCGGCGGCATTATTCCGAGCTCTGATATTTATTCATGTGTTGCGCGCGGCACTCAACAAAGGCGGGTTCAATTCTGACGACTGACTCCCCGGAGGGGGAGTTTAAAAGCTCCGAAAAAAGCTTTCTTAAAATTTTTAGATGAAAAATAACATCGAAAATTTCGCCCATTTCGAATGTTACGCCCGGGTGGCTTGTTCGGAACGGGCCGAAATGATAAAGTTGATTAATTCACCGTCTTTTGATAGACGTCGAAACGTGTGAAATGTGATGCAAAAAGAGGGGGGAGGGCGGTGACGGTTGGAAGGGAGGGGGTGATAATGAATGGAAGAATTTATATGGTGCGCGGCCTTCAGCCAGAGGGAGAAGGAGGGAAGATCGAGATAATTGATGTTTTCATCGCAATTTGATGGGGGGGAATAATGCATTTTCGACGAAGCGGCGCTTCACAGGCGCGGGGCTTTGTGCGCTGTGTCGTTTGGTGGGGTTCATGTTGGGATTTTAATTGAGATTGGTAAATAGTTTATGCTTCATTATGCTCAAATGTGGTTAACTGGTGTTTTTTGTTACCTGAAAAGGATTTAAATGATTTTTTAAATTGAACAGCTCATTTTTGATGTTTTTTTTAACAATTGAAAGGCTATGAAATCACTTGAAAATTGAAATACACTGCCTAGATATACCTTCACGTATACATATCGACTCAAGGAGGTATTAGACTGCAGCGAAGAAAAAAACAAACTCGCATTTTTTGACAGTTTGACTGCCAACACTTTGCCTTGTTTGCGTGTTTGGGAAACCGTTTAAACACTAAAAAAGGCGCGATTGTTTGTCTGTTTGTCATAGTCTAATACCTCCTTCAGAATTAATTTCTGAGCAAAAGTATATGGGGATGTGTGTGGACATGATTTCTAGAGTTTTTTTTAATAGGTCCTATTCTTCCCATGTTCGCATAAATGCCCCATATGCAAAAACAGCAAGCTGAGAAAAACGCATTTGAATTTTGTCCCATACATAAGGCTACGTGTTAAGTTTTCGCGAAAAAAATGGATATCCTCCAGATTTCTAGAGCAAAGTACTGGATATTATAGGCTCTTTTGAAAGAGCACACAATTTTGAACCAAACTGCATCAATAACTCGAAATCGATGAAAATGCAAGTTACGGCCTGGCACCCCTAGCCGTATTGCACCAACACTTGCAGACTTGTCATACTAAGCATTCTTTCTGAAATAATAAATCAGTCAGTCAAGTTTCATCCTTCAACCAGTGCAGTGCTGAAGTTAATCGTCCGAACCTCCCCACGGGCCGGGAAGCAGCCAACATGGCCCGCTTCCCGGGAACCCCGTACATAACTGGCGCAGTCGGTCGTCTCGGTGAATTACCGAGACTTAAGGTAAGTAATTATTAAGTTTTAGTACAATAAATGTAGGGCAAAAGTCTGGTTCACCAGCAATTTCCTGTGTCGATATTGCGAAATCGTAGTCGACACAGGCTATAAGTGTTTAGCATAGGGCAAAATTAGATTTTGCAATAAATTTAGGACAAAAAGTCTGGTTAACCAGCAATTTCCTGTGTCGATATTGCGAAATCGTAGTCGACACAGGCTATAAGGTCTTAGTATAGGGCAAAATTAGATTTTGCCGTAAATTTAAGTGAAGAAAAAAAACCACCCGCGTATGAACGAAGACGATATGTGGATGATACGATGGTCAGCAGAAAATGCTTTGAAACGGTCGTCACCGCGTAGGAAAGAAGACGATATTTGAACGATACGATGGTCAGCAGAAAATGCTTTGACATGGTCGTCGCGCTGACGCGATTGCAACGAAATATCCAAAACCAAAAGAGTTCTATAAAAATTAAAAATTAAAAATTAAAAATTAAAAATTAAAAATTAAAAATTAAAAATTAAAAATTAAAAATTAAAAATTAAAAATTAAAAATTAAAAATTAAAAATTAAAAATTAAAAATTAAAAATTAAAAATTAAAAATTAAAAATTAAAAATTAAAAATTAAAAATTAAAAATTAAAAATTAAAAATTAAAAATTAAAAATTAAAAATTAAAAATTAAAAATTAAAAATTAAAAATTAAAAATTAAAAATTAAAAATTAAAAATTAAAAATTAAAAATTAAAAATTAAAAATTAAAAATTAAAAATTAAAAATTAAAAATTAAAAATTAAAAATTAAAAATTAAAAATTAAAAATTAAAAATTAAAAATTAAAAATTAAAAATTAAAAATTAAAAATTAAAAATTAAAAATTAAAAATTAAAAATTAAAAATTAAAAATTAAAAATTAAAAATTAAAAATTAAAAATTAAAAATTAAAAATTAAAAATTAAAAATTAAAAATTAAAAATTAAAAATTAAAAATTAAAAATTAAAAATTAAAAATTAAAAATTAAAAATTAAAAATTAAAAATTAAAAATTAAAAATTAAAAATTAAAAATTAAAAATTAAAAATTAAAAATTAAAAATTAAAAATTAAAAATTAAAAATTAAAAATTAAAAATTAAAAATTAAAAATTAAAAATTAAAAATTAAAAATTAAAAATTAAAAATTAAAAATTAAAAATTAAAAATTAAAAATTAAAAATTAAAAATTAAAAATTAAAAATTAAAAATTAAAAATTAAAAATTAAAAATTAAAAATTAAAAATTAAAAATTAAAAATTAAAAATTAAAAATTTAAAATTAAAAATTTAAAATTAAAAATTAAAAATTAAAAATTAAAAATTAAAAATTAAAAATTAAAAATTAAAAATTAAAAATTAAAAATTAAAAATTAAAAATTAAAAATTTAAAATTTAAAATTTAAAATTTAAAATTTAAAATTTAAAATTTAAAATTTAAAATTTAAAATTTAAAATTTAAAATTTAAAATTAAAAATTAAAAATTAAAAATTAAAAATTAAAAATTAAAAATTAAAAATTAAAAATTAAAAATTAAAAATTAAAAATTAAAAATTAAAAATTAAAAATTAAAAATTAAAAATTAAAAATTAAAAATTAAAAATTAAAAATTAAAAATTAAAAATTAAAAATTAAAAATTAAAAATAAAAAATTAAAAATTAAAAATTAAAAATTAAAAATTAAAAATTAAACATTAAAAATTAAAATTAAAAATTTTTAAAAACTTTAAAAATTGAGACGTTGTGTAATTTTATTGTAATCCATTATTACATGGAAATACAAAGGGTACAAGTGAATTGTAATCGAGGATTACGTAATCTTAGATTACATTCAATATAAATATATTTTTTTTCATGTTTGTAATTCAGTATTACAAACTTGGAAATTTGTAATTTGAAATTACGAACTAGCTTGACAATTTTTCACCATTGTGTTTTCACATTACTTTTAAAATTCCCTAACCAAAAAAAAAAAAAAATGGACGGGCAATTGTTACAAAGCATGATGTATTTTTTTTTCCTGAAATTAATTCTGTTTTCATCAAATTATCCGAGGTCGATTCGCACAATATTATCATATGGTCGTGTTGCTCAATTGGAGCCCCAATTTGAAGATTTTCATTGGCATTTTTGTTAAACATTTTATTTACTAAATGTAAGCTATTTACTTTACTTTCATCCGCCTTTTACTTTTACAATAAGTATCAAATACACAAAAACAGCATCATGACTACCATAATGCTGAAAGAGAAAATGCACCTTTGTTTGACGATGGAGGAGTCGTTGTATTGGCATTTTCTGTGTAACATTTTGTGTACTTGTTGTAAGTTGTCTATCTCTACTGTTATCTGTCTTTTACTTTCACTATAAACATCGAATATTAACCAATACTTTTTGATCCATAGAGAATCAGGATGATAATCACGAGCCGAAACCGAGGACTGGCAGGCAAACAGCATCGAAAAAAATCAATAGCATCTTCATTCCTTCTTTTATTTGATATTTCTAACGCTTTTTACTTTTAGACTTCCACCATATTCACTCAACACCCGCTTGGTAACCACGTCTAGGGAAAGCAGCAGACGTGCAAAACAACCAGGCTAATTTCTCCCCAATGAACCTAACCAGCGTTTTGAGAGGTAGTAATGGATATGAAGAATGAGTTGTAATTGTAAAATTCGTAATCATTGTGGCGTTAACGAAAAGAACAAAAAAAAAGGGTTTTATGCCGTGATTGAGGAGAGAGCAGACATAGCTCAACCTCAACCCAAGTGCTTTTGTCCCTTCCAAAAGCCTTAGCCTGCAAAAATTCTGATGGATGCTACTAAGAAACTGTACACCGAATATCGCTGTTAGAATTAAGTTTGGTAGGACAAGTTAGCAAGAAATCGTTTAAATCAAACCAGAAAATTCTCATAATTCTTATGAGCCTGAGCCGCATCAACCAAATGCTAGGAATGTGATATCCTTGATACGTCAGGAATCCTTCCTGTTGCCATCCCGGGGCTCCAGACAACTAGATTTGTGAGGCCCTCGACACGTCAGGACTCCGTCTAGCCTGGAACAGTCATTGGGAATGTGATGTCCTCGATACGTCAGGCATCCGCCCTTGGACGAACTCCGCAGCAACTCGAGCACATCAGTGGAACTCAGAGAAAAAAACTAAAACAGTTTTTTAAAGTCGAATCGAGACGATTCGAGTCTAACGATGGGGTAGTTACGGCCTGGCACCCCTAGCCGTATTGCACCAACACTTGCAGACTTGTCATACTAAGCATTCTTTCTGAAATAATAAATCAGTCAGTCAAGTTTCATCCTTCAACCAGTGCAGTGCTGAAGTTAATCGTCCGAACCTCCCCACGGGCCGGGAAGCAGCCAACATGGCCCGCTTCCCGGGAACCCCGTACATAACTTGCATATGGGACATTTATGCAATCAGGGGCAGTATTAACATTTATATGAAAGACAACGGTTTAAAGGACCTTTCAAAAAACTCTAGATTTTTTGTTAACACGACTTTCTCAGCACTGACTGAACGGATTGAAAATTTTGTAAAAAAGCAGAGAAACGAACAGCTAAATTTTTTTAAATGATTTTTGCAAAAGTTTGCAAGAGTTGCAGTGTTTTTTTTTCTAATATTTTTTGTATTTATTCTTAAAAGACAGACATTCCTTATGCAGTTGATAATTTTAAATTTAATGATGTTAACAGCTTGTGATTTCTTCTAAACCTTGTTTTGATTTTGTAAAACAAGACATTTGAATAATATATATTAGTACACAACAAAACAACGTGCTTCCTAATAGAGTGTTTTGTTTTATTTTCAGTTATGTTTTACATTAAAATTTATGTTGAAACTTTTGTAAAAAAAATGCTGGTAAATTTGTTTTAACTAGAGTAGGAAAAATTAAAAAAATAAACTTATTTGTTCACAAAATCTGTTTTTTTAACTGGCCTAAGTATACCCAAGTAAAATTTTTAAGCCAACTAGCCACCACCTAGTTTTATTAAGGTTTTATGATAGCATCTTGGTTGTTTAATAGTTTTATTTGGGCATTCACCGCGACCAATAAGCAAGAGCTTATTAATAGGTTCTAACAAGGTTTTATGCCTCGGACATAAAACCTGGTGAAAATAAAAGCCGACAAGCTTTCAATACGGTTTTATTAAAGTTTTAATAGAGGCTTGAAAACCAGATGCCAAATGGTTTTATCGCATGCTTCTTTAAAACCAAGGATGTTGTAGCTGTCAAGCGCCATTAGGCATGCAAAAAGCTCACCTAAAACCATAAGCTCCTAAAAGAGCATTTGACGCAGCCTAATAGCAATGTTTAAATATGGCGTTAAACGCGTGGTCTGATTGAACATGCTTGACCGCCATACACAGAAAAAAATTATATAAATTTGGAAGCTGTAATTTTGGAAGGTTGAATATTACCTCTTTTATGATGTAATTTTACCTCAATTTAGACTGAAAAAGTGATATTACACCAGAAAAGTGGTAAAATTACACTTTTTTTTGACATTTTTCTGTGTATTGGCAGGAAAAAAACATAAATTTGATTGAAATTTTATGAAAACACACAATTATGATGAATTTCTGACATAGTAGTTCAAAAATAATCCAAACATTTTTTTGCAAAAAATGCGAATTAAAAACAAAATCATTAAAAACTGTGATTGCAGAAGAAATATTTTAGATGACGCGAGTTGATTTTTTCGGCTCTATCTCCCCCACATTTATCGATAAAATTTCAACGTCAGCTGAATTTGAGCCACCAGTTGCGAGGAATATGCTTAATTTCATTTGGCATGAATAAAATGACGCATGAAGACGTGTGAAATGTCATTTTTTCCAAACAAGGTTTTATTAAGGCTTTGAGGAGGTTGATAGGATTCAGTTGTAAAGCCTTGAACTCCTACGTTGATTTTATATAGGGCGTCCAATTTTTCCGGGTTTTGAATTTCCCGGGAAACGGGAAAAATATTTTTGAAATTCCCTGAAACAGTCATAAAATCTATGTTTTCATTATAATGATTATGTTTTCATGCTTAAAATCATAGAATTAGCTCAAAAATATTAATTGATGATAATCTACACTTAAATCAAAACAATGACAACAATTTTTAGATAGTTTAAAAGAAATTAAAAAAAATATTTTTTTATCTGTGTTGTGCTTTGAAAAACTAGACTGGAACAGCCAGAAAAATTCCTTTGAAAATGTTATAAAAAACTAGAAGCAGAAACAAATAATATCATACCGGTCAATGCAAATTTTGGATAGGTTTTGAATTTCAAGTTTTATATAAAACATGTTTAAAAAAAATTTCTTTGAGTTTCTTCTGTCAGCTGAGAAAAATCGACACTACATAGCTAAAAAAGTAGTAATCCAGCTGCGTGTAAAATAAATATTGCATTATTTTATGCAATTCTATGTAATTTTACACCCTGAAATATGTAGCCCGTCACTATGGGAAACCTACTTGACCGAAATGTCAAGCTCATATATGTGTTTATCCTTACAGCTTTTCATCGGTCTGATGGCCGAGTGGGCTAGGGCGCCCGTCCTTACTGTTGGTGCTGGGTTTGAATCCCGTCGGTTGCAACTTTTTTTTGTGTTTGCAAAAATTGTACATGCAGTGTGTAATATTAAGTATTTATTTTGACGAATGTGATGTGCATGCTTTTGCATGCGATTTTACCATCGGATTTTTTGTTGTGTACACTCTAAATAGTTACAGGAGATTTAAGAGCAATAAATTTGGAAATCGGTGTACAGCTTGTTCTGTTCCTGTTTTAATGAAGTAAATCAAAACATTATGGAAAAAAAATGCATCAACAGCTGCCTTAATTTGATGAAAAATAATTTCATATGATTTTTTTTTCAAATTCAAAATCATAAATATACGTAAAATACGTAAATATAATATCTACGCCAGGCCTGTCCAACGTCCGGCCCGCGGGCCGGATCCGGCCCGTGAAGCCATTTCAACCGGCCCGCGACGGCTTTTCAAAATAGTTCTATGACTGGCCCTTAATAAAATATTCAATAAATGAATTGAGTGTCCAAATAAAAAAAAATATCTTTAGATCAATTTTTCAGATATTATAACAAAACAATTATTTGTTTATTTTGCTTTTGACATACAATGTTGCTAATTCAGCGTTTGTTAGGATTATGACTTTGTACTTTTTGAAATGATTTTATTTCACATCGAAACATTCTTTATGTTTGAATTTCATTCTTATTATTTCAATATTGATGTTATAAGAAATAATTATTAAATTTGAAAAATACCTATGCAAAAAGATTGGAAAAGACATTTAATTGTAATTTCTTAATGTTTTGGCTGTTTTTATTTCTAATTCAATAGTTTCTTTTTTGAGGATTTCGATTAATTTTTTTTTCAGAGCAACTTTTTAATGATAAATTTTTGCTGGGAGAAAGCCATATTGAAAATGAAGATCGCTTCAAATATTAAAAAAAAACAATCTAAAGAAGTTAAGAAATCAGATTGCATTTTTTCATAATCTTCAATAACTCTAAAAAATTTGAAGAATGACGAATCAGATATATATTTATACACTTTTTTTTTAATTTCATGTCTTTAAAAAAAAATTGAAATGTGTTGTAAAATATTTGAATAAACGTGCACAACAACGCAAAAATGGTTTTTTCGTAGAGAAGATTTGAATCCAAATTTCGTTTTAATAATTTTTATCTATTCTCGTTAATTTTTCAAACTTGAATAAAAACTTGCAATGACGAAATTTTGATATTTTTTTAATTGATAATGTCAGGGAATTCAATTTCAATCGACTAAAACAATTACAATACAATTTTGTCCAAAACAAAATAAAAGTAAATTAAATAAATATATCTTTGAAAGTAATCTTTGTATTTCTTTCTTCAAAACAAATATTTAAATCCTTTTTGCAACCCTTTTTTAGGTTTTTTTTTTGAATTAACCTATCAAAATAAATTTACTGTTTACTGTTTTTTACTTTCACCAACAATAGTTCCGGCCCGCCTCTGTTTTAGAAAAATCAGATCTGGCCCGCAGGTCCAAAAGGTTGGGCACCCCTGAATTCTACGCTTTTAAAAATATATAAGATTAAAAAGAAAATATTTAAAGCGCTAGGCATAATGCAACCAAAAATTTTAACAATTTTCCCTAATAAGCCAAATGAATGCTGATATATGCCGAATAAAAATTTTAATGCTTTAAAATTTAAATTTAATAATAAATTTGAATTTCCATAATAAAATTTGATTTTTTTTTAAATTTTGGGAATTCCCGGGACAAATTATTCAAAATCCCGGGTTTTTTGTCCCGGTAATTCCCGGGATGGACGCACTATTTTTTATAAATAGGACGTAACAATCTTTTTGTGGAGGTCATTTTGGGTTTTAAGGGGGGTTTTACGAGGTTCTGGGGAGTTTGTAACGACTAAGTGGTTTTAATGTTGGTTTTGGCTGATTGGTTTTATAGCAGTTGTGACAGCTTTGATAAAGCCTAAAATGTTACTTGGGTAGAATTTTAATGTAAAAATTTTGTATCAAGAGTTCTAGTCTTTGATTATTTTACTGCGACAATTTACGGAATCTGAAAAAAATAAAGTTTTTTCTAACTAAATTATGTCAATAAACAATGTTATTACACATTTCATATTTTTTTCCCGAAACAATAATTAAAGTGTTTTGTAATTATAAATTACTGCAAAAGATGGTTTTAAACGACTTTTAATTCTCACTGCCTAGATAGAAAGATAAACAAAATTTTCAAAGTATCTAAATAAATGAAAACAGAGAAATAAATATTGTTTTCTTTAAATTATCAAGCATCACCAAAATTCCATGGAGACCCACGGTTGTTTAATACAATTATGGAGCTGTTTTATACTTTTGGTGAAAAAATATCAAAACTTGTCACAACACCATCAAATAATTACTTTGCAAATTCTGTCAAAACAACATTCACACCTACTGCTGGCCATGTGTGCGGTGCCAACTCCCACAAACCGGTGCCGGTCAATTGTCCGCCGGCTGGTGGAGCGTTTGGCCTGTGGCCAAATAATTTATTTCCACTAGTCACACCTTTGCTTGTGTTGCTGCCTTCATTGACAGTTTTTTTTCAATTTCATTTTATTCCATTTTGAAACAAGTTTCTTTTCAAAGTTTGAGTAAATATTTTTTGATAATTTTAGAAAAAAAAAATTTAATTACCAAACAATAATGAGAAAATATTAAAATTCAGAAATTTTAAACTCTTTGCTCGACAACAAAAACCGTCTGCAAACAACAACAGAATCGTAGAGTGCCGTTGCTCGGTGTCTGTCAATCTGTCAGCGTCGCCAACTGTGTTGACCGGTTTGGTAAGAAGGTGGGGAAAGCGAGAACGGTTTCTTCTGGTCACACGGCCCATTATGTCATAAATCACACAGGTGTGTGACGCATCCTTGCCCTGGCCGGGATCCACCAGAAAAAAAACAAACCTTAAATTTTCAAAAGGGCTTGTAACTTTTGTAACGTTGTTTTTCAAAATGAAAATTTCTTTTCTTTAAAAAAAAATCTTTTTTTCAAAATTCTGCCGAGACTTCCCCCGTCGGAATGTGCGAGAAATGTGTGCAAATTTGCAAATTTAAGACCGGTGCTAACGGGGCACCCGTCTTAAAATAGCGCAGCGCAACGCGACGCGAGTGAAAATAATAATAATGAGGAAGAAAAAAAAAACAACAACAAAAACATCATTCAACCAGCAACACCACCACCACCATCAACTCTCTGTAACAAAACAAAACAAATAAACAAAAACACGTGGCTGAGGTGGTGGCGGCGTGCGCGAGCTTAGTAGCGGTGTGGTGGGTGTTGTTGTACGAATTCTTGGCCGTTTTTAAAACTTTTGGAATTGGAAATTTGGTACAGTCATCCCACGATTTCGGAGCAACGTTGAAGAAATTTCAGAGAATCAATGATTCAGCAGAATGATTTACTTTTTCAAGTGATTTTGGACCAACCGCAATTTCAGTGTATTATTTTTAATGATTTTTATAAAAGAAAAATGTCAGGAAAATAAAATTTGAAATTTGTCCCGGAATGCGTATTTCCAACAAAATAATATCTATAAAATCTTTATTCCAATTAGGTTAACGTTACATAAGGTTTTGCGTATAACAATAACATTCCTAAATCATAAAACAAACATCTTCTTGAATTTTTGGTACAGATTTTTACTGATTTGGGTCAAAACCCTTAAAAAAACAACTCAAAATTTGTGAACAACTATAAAATTTCAGTTTGGGTAATTTGATCATGAAATATGTTAATTTTTTTTCTTAAAGGTTTATTTTGTGTTTAGACTGTAAAAAAATGCACAATTTATGAGCCAAATAGGAAAAGTTGAACAATTCGATGCATCTGTCTACATTATTAGTTTTTTTGCTTGTCCATTTTCAGATATTTTAAAAGCATCGTCAAAAAGAACTTACGAAAATTTTTGGATTGAAAGTTTGACTTAAACAAGAAAAATGTAGCTAAAAGTACGAATAATTAAACAATAAAAGTAAAGTTTTTGTTGAGTTTAACTTATTCAAAAATACCTTTTGAATACGGGAAAAATGAAAAACTTCGAAAAAACTTTGGGCATTAAGGGGCAACCAAACAATTTTTTCTCATCAATGAAAAAAATCTTCTGCAATTCTGAATTAAATTAAAAATGCCTATTTTTCTACTTAAATTAAATGTGACACTTTCTAGATAAAAAAAGCGTATTCATTGAAATTTCATCAAAAATTCAATCTATTTTTAGAAACGAGCCTAAAGGTGATATGTGATTATATTGAATCGAACATAACTTTTTTTTTGCGTAAAAATACCAAAATGTTGAAAGCTTATTACTCAATAACTCGAAAACAATAACGTTTTGAAATCAATTTATGATAATATAAGCCCTTACAAAAATAAAAATAAAACAACATGATAATATATATTTTTTTTCCACAACCCAACCTCGCCTTTAGACGGGCTTCGATTTGAAAAATCGCCAAAAATTTGCCATTTTTCGACCAATTTTTAATCTTTAAAAAGCATTGATCTAATCTAATCTAATCTCATCAGACCCTAGCGCAGCCAATCTTTCGAAGGGATCCTGGAGAGTGCCTTAGGTTAGATGACGCCCAGCACTCTTCTTGTCATTTATTAACATTTGTAGTGCGCCATTGCATTGAAATGCATTGAAACATCACAAGCGTTACAAGATAAATGCAAATTAAAATACTTAAAAATGAAACAAGAAGAAGAGGGGAATTAAAGTTTTTCGTAGAACAAATATGGCTTAAAATGGCTTCCTGAACACGGGAAAAATAAAAAAAATTCGAAAACAAAATTTGGGCAGCAGAGGGTGACTGAAAAACTATGGCCTTAAAAAAAAATCATACGAAATTAAAGATATTTTGAAGTACAATAAAATCGTTATCTAAAAATGGCTATAACTTGAAAACGGTGCACTTTATGAAAATTTCACTGTGGATATTTTTGATTGCAAATTCGATTTTACATCGAAAAAATAGGTTTAAAATATTTTGCGACCAATATTTCGATTTAAAAAAAAACAGTATCGATGCAAAAATTCATAACTCGATCAAAGATTTTTTTCCCATTCTGAAATTTTGTGTTTTGGAATCGGGATGATGTCAGCTATCGATTGCACTTATAATTACATTAAAATTTTCACAGAAATACGTATTTTTCCTGAATTTTAAAAATGCAAATTTTCACTCGAAAAAATACTCAAAATTATTGTTATTGCAACATGGGTTTCAATTGATCGGGATTGTTCATACTTTTTTTTTTTAAATTCTCTTTTTTTTTAAATACTCAAAATTTCATTTTTTCACAATATGGGTATTTAATGATTTGTTTTTTTTCGGATTGGATCGGAATGTTTCAAACAATTCAAAAGTTGTAACAATTTAAAAAAAACTCAAATTTTTCACAAAACTTCGTAATTTTGAAAAAAAATGCTCTGTTTTTCACAATATGGGTATAAAAAATATGTAAAAATTGATATAACAAGCCATGGTCTCAACATTTGAATGAAAAAAGTGTTTTTAAAGTGCATTTTACACCTGCCCAGTTGTTTTGCAAACATTCGTTTTCAAAATATCCAAGTATTGAAGAAATTTTTTTTTCGCCGAAAAAAAAACTTTTTGCGGTGCTGGAATTGCATTGGGTGCATTGGAATTCTACAAAAATTGAAAATATTTTTGATCGATCCCAGACATGCTATACATAATTTTAAACGCAGGAAAATGCATTTCTTATTGTTTTCAGTTGGTTAGACTTCTATTTCCTTTAAAATTTTGATGTTCTTGAAAAAAAAATTTGCTCCCTGATTTTTCGAACCGATTTTGTAGGGGGGGCGAGATAAACTTTAATAAATATTTTCAATGGCCTAACAAATATTTGGAGGTTTTTTAGAGTTAAAAATTGCATTTTCAAAGTGCAGGAAAATTACGTATTTTTGTGAAAATGTTCATGTAACTATAATTACAATGGATAGCTGCCATTATCCCGTTTCAAAAGTACTATAATTTTTTGATGTTTGCATGATTTTTTATTCGGTTCGGAATAAACTGTTAAAAATGTTTGAACAATCTAATTTGGGGTTGCTGAATTCAAAAAACATATTCATTTTATTCTGAAATTTAATTAAGAAGTCATCAGGGTGGATCAAAACTGATTTTTGTTTATTAAAATAAAAAAAACTTTCGAATATTTCGAAGATTTTTTAAGGTTATTTGAGGATGCCAAATAGAAACAATAGTCATATGAAAAAAAGAGTTAGAGAACATTAGGGTGGTATATTTTTTTCATTTAAGTATGAAGTTTTATAAATTATAATTTTGATTTTTTTCAAAAACAAAAAAATATAGAAACAATGCCGGAAAAATGAATATTAAAAACATTTCTATGCTTTTTTAAATTCAGGATTAAAGTCATTTGCAAAAAACTAAATCACTGGACCTTTTTACAAAATGGCTGTTCTCGTTTAATGTTTATGCTATTTAACGCTAGGTGGTGTTTTTACATAAATGGATATGTAAACAAAGTCTTTCTTCGTGTTTATTAATCGGTCGTGTTAAAAGTGCTCTCGTTCTAACTCAGTTTTCGTTGGAAATGACGTCTCTGGCACAAAGTGGTCTGATTATTTAGTCAATTTATAATGGATATTAATATGTTTCTTTTATAATATACTAGGAATACAATACATAAAGTGGAATAACCTACTTTCAATTACCTTTCTAATGCAACCAGAATCACTCAATTTGATTAAAAACTGGCTGAGTTATACAAGTTTTAAGAAAAAAATATATATATTAGTGCATTTTGAAGGTTTGGTTAGTAGAAAACCAGGGGTGACATTGGGTCAGGGGGTGAGATTGAGTCATACAAATTTTAGCAATTTTGTATGACTGTATCTCACCCATCACCCATCCTTAAAATGTTTTCAATTGCTCCTTAACTAATAATTTTATCTCTGCCCGCATCACTTTGTTCCAATAATTCTCCACGCAGATACACATCGTAGCTTGTGTACTATCTTGTGACACGTCCTATCTTTTCAAAGCAGACTGGTCACAAACATGCACTTGTTTAATTTTACGATAGAAAGTAAGGCATTAGGAATATTTAACCAATTCATTTTATTTAAGTACATTTGTTAAATTCTTGAATATGAAGAAAAATCATAAGGCGATTGCCTTTTTGATCCGTTTCGTGAATAGAGTAGAGTACCTAGATCCACTTTGACTTTTTTTAGAAACATGCAAATTTTGACCTTTCGAGCAAGTATGAGCAAGATTTGCTATACACAGTCTGAAAGTACATTAAATTTCATGATAGAAACTGCATACGAGACTTTGGTCACACCCGTACAAAATTGTTCCTGAAGGGTTGAAATTCGAAAAAATCTTGAAAATAGTTAATGTTTTCTTACGGTTGAATAGCTAAAAAGGGGGGAGGAGTCAATTCAAATTCCAAGAACAGTAAATTAAACAACTTTTAAATACCTTTCAAATGCAGCCAGAAGAATCAAATTTGGTTGAAAATTGCCTGAGTTATGCAAGTTTTAAGAAAAAATATTTTTTGCGAATTTTGAAGTTTCAGCTACTAGAAATAACAAAAATGTCTGCACTGTCAAAGCCGCCAAAAAATCAAATTCCATCCAATCTTGCTCAAAATTTGGAAAAATGTTTTTGAAGGTATGAGAAAAAATAGAAAAATAGTAACAATACTGAAATTTAACTTTAATTTTTTGATTTTTGTCACACCTGGATTCACTGTGGGACGTGAGCAAGCAGATTTCTACCAATAGTTTTACATAACCTTTTGTTGGCATAGTGAGAATTGTTAAGTCTGATGTACTTTTTTAAAGGCACATCAGAAAATAGGTTTGTATCGTATATTCTTTCATCCCATGAAAATCTAATTTCGATCATGTAACGTCATGATTCGAAATCCGGACACTTAGTAGCATATCATTTTTGTTATAGCTGGCAAAAAATCATGTAATAAGTTGGAAATGTAGAAATATCATCAGGATGTAGTATGAACAGTCAGTTTCAAGAAAATGCATGCAAAATATGTCTTTTCTAACAATTTTCCATCACAATTTGAAAATTAAAATGACTTGTTGTGCTTCGAATCCCGGACACTGATAAAAGCTGATTCGAAATCCGGACACTTTTGCTTCGAATTCCGGACACTCGATTCTACCTATGAATCGCACAAATTTGGACTGAAATGTTAGTGAAAGGCATTCTCTAGCTCTCAAATAAGCATTGTTATCCGAGCATTCGTTGGTGAAGGTTGTCTGAATCAACATGACTCGTCGCGTCCCGGCGCAAAACGCCGGCAATATTGCCCTACCTGCGGCTCAAGCAGGCAAAAAAGTGGGAATTTCCAAAAGGAAGGTTGAGGCCTCAACTGATGGCCAAAAACCGGGAATTTCCAAAAGGAAGGTGCTTTTGGAAGTGACATCGAACAGCAAAAAGACGAAAAAGAGCGACGGTACTGTACCGATGGATGAGGAGGAGGAGAACTCTTCATCGCACGAGGAGCAGCTTTTGAAGAACAACAAGTTCGCTGGACTGCCTGACGAGGACCAGGTAGCGGAAGCAAAGGAGAATGAAGTGAAACAGCGAAAGGAGAAACTGCCTCCTTTTTATGTGAGGCAATCAGCAGCAACGATCGACTTTCGTGCGGGGCTGGTTGAACTCATCAAGTCTGGGAAAGTCCAAGGCAACATTCGTCTGTGTCAGGACGGATTTAAGGTGCTGGTGCAATCCAGGCAGCACTATCAACTGGTCAAGGATTACTTGACCGAAAACGAGGCGGAGTACTTTACCCATGATGTCGTCATGGATAAGCCGTTCAAAATCGTCGTCAGAGGTCTGTACGACATGCCAGTGGAGGAATTAGCTGCCGAGCTAAAAGTTTTGAAACTGGATGTGTTGGCCGTGCACAAAATGAGCCGACGCAACAAAGACATCAAGTACCGTGACCAGCTCTACCTGCTGCATTTGGCTAAGGGATCGACGACGCTTCCTGAGCTGAAGGCAATCCGAGCGGTTTTCAACATTATCGTGTCGTGGGAGCGATACCGACCAGTGCATCGTGACGTCACACAATGCTTCAACTGCCTGGGTTTCGGGCACGGAGGTAAGAACTGCCACCTGAAGCGTCGTTGCGCCAAATGTGGTACCGATGCGCACATCACATCCCAGTGCATCCAAGATTCGCTGGTGAAGTGCCTCAACTGCAACGGTGAGCACTCGTCAACCGACCGAAAGTGCCCCAAGAGAGCTGAGTTCGTGAAAATTCGGCAGCAAGCATCGACGAAGAATCAGCCTCAGCGTCGTAGAACTCCTCCAGCCCTGGTGGAGCAAAACTTTCCACCTCTTCAACCGCGACGCCAGGTCCCGAACTTGGCACCGTTGCCGTTGGATCCCAGGAAGAGAGCTGAGATGAATCATCCACGGCCGGGTTCCAGCCAGGAGCCGAGACCGCCACCACCGGGCTTCAGCCAGGAGCCAAGACCAACCCAAGAACCAGCAGTTGAGGAAAATGGTAATGATCTTTACACCTCAACCGAACTCCTCAATATTTTCAAACAGATGTCCGCTGCACTGCGTGGATGCAAAACCAAGACCCAGCAGATTGAAGTGCTGACCTCGTTCGTCATCCAGTATGGATCGTAGGTCCCTCAAGCTGCTGAATTGGAACGCTTGCTCCATTAGGAGGAAGAACTTAGAGCTGGTGGATTTTCTTCGCGAGAAGGAGATCGACGTAGCTGCCATCACGGAAACTCATCTGAAGCCCGGTGAAAAAGTTTATCTGCAAAACTACAAGATCGCGACGCAGCTCGATAGGACCACCTCTGGAGGAGGAGGTGTGCTTGTCGCTGTTCATCGTGATCTCAAGCCACGCCGGCTGCCACACTTTAAGCTGGACATCATCGAGGCCGTTGGAGTGGAAATTCCCACTTCGGTTGGCCCAGTACTCTTCATTGCTGCATACTGTCCACGTCAGGTGAATGCCAGAGATGGTTCAGCAGCAAAACTGAAGAGCGATATCCAGAAGCTGACACGGCGGAGCGCAAAGTACATCATCGCTGGTGACCTCAACGCGAAGCATGAAGTTTGGGGCAACAGCAGGAGGAATCGGAACGGAGTGATTCTGCACAACGATCTGCAAAACGGATACTACAACGTTGTGAGTCCGGATCGTCCAACGAGGGTGGCTCGGTCTGGGAATCACTCAATCATCGACTTCTTCATTACCAATATGGCTGAGAACGTGGCTCATCCTGAGGTGTTTGAAGAGTTGAGTTCTGATCACTATCCGGTGGTTGTGGAGGTTGGAGCTTCCGTTACTCCGCAGCGGCAACCAACCCGGAAAGATTACCACAACGTTGACTGGCAGCAGTTTCAGCAAGTGGTCGACAGCAACATCGACTATGATCAACACCCGGAAACTTCTGCTGATATTGATCGTTCGCTGGAGGTGATCCAGCAGGCTATCAACCAAGCAGAGGCTGCCAACGTTCGGGAGGTTCCTGTTAATTTTAAGGTAACTGATATTGACGTAGATACTAAACACTTGATTAGACTTAGGAATGTTTATAGGAGACAATATCAACGGACTGGGGACTATGACAAAAGATTTCAGTGAACAATTTGAACAAAATCATACAAGACCGACTTGACAATATCAGAAATCAAGAATTTTCAAAACATGTAAGCCAGCTTGGGAATTATTCAAAACCATTTTGGAAACTTTCAAAAGTTCTTAAAAACAAACCAAAGCCTATTCCTCCTCTTATTGTTGAGGATTCTCCTTTGATTACATCCGAGGAAAAGGCAAATGCACTTGGGCTTCATTTTGTTAGTTCACATAATCTTGGCGCTTCCATGACCAGCCGTAAAGAAACATCAGTTGCCAATAGTATTTCAACAATCAATGACTCTACCTTTGAATTTCCTGCAGATTCCCATGTTTCTGGTGAGGAAGTCAAAGTTGCAGTTAAACAAATGAAAAATATGAAAGCTCCAGGCTTTGATAACATTTTAATCTAGTGTTGAAAAAACAGAGTGATCAGTTCTTTCAACATCTAGCCAATATTTTCAATAAATGTTTGCAACTTGGTTACTTCCCCACCAATTGGAAACTGGGCAAAGTCATACCAATTTTGAAGCCTCAAAAGATCCAACATCGCCAACAAGTTATCGTCCCATTAGTCTTTTGAGTAGTCTGTCCAAACTCTTTGAGAAGGTCATCTATTCAAGGCTTTTGGATTTTACCAACGATAATAATATAATTTTGAATGAACAGTTTGGCTTCCGAAAGGGACATAATACTGCTCATCAGCTCACGAGAGTAACTAAAATCATCAAGCAGAACAAGCTTGAGTCTAAATCAACTGCTATGGCTTTGTTGGATGTTGAGAAGGCTTTTGACAATGTTTGGCATGATGGTTTGATACATAAACTGTATTTATACGGTTTTCCAATGTATCTTATCAAAATTATCCAGCACTATCTTTCGGAGAGATCGTTCAGGGTTTTTCTGAATGGGATTGCTTCTGGATTATTCAACATTGATGCTGGGGTTCCCAAGGAAGTATTCTTGGCCCACTTCTGTACAATATTTTTACATCTGATTTGCCTACTCTTCCTGGTAATGGTGTGTTGTCACTTTTGCTGATGACACTGCCGTTATTTATAAGGGTAAAATAACCAGATATTTAGTTGGCCGTCTTCAGAAGGGTCTTGACGTTCTTTCCGAATACTTTGGCGACTGGAAAATTCGCATAAATGCAGCCAAAACTCAAACCATCATTTTTCCACTTTCCAAATCGGCCAGATTTGTCCCAAAGGATGATGTTTTGATTAAAATGAATGATGTTTCAATACCCTGGTCAAAGGAAGTTGTCTATTTAGGTCTCATACTTGACTCGAAACTATTGTTTCGGCAGCATGTAGATAAAATATTGAACAAGTGCAGCATTCTCATCAGGTGTTTGTATCCTTTAATTAACAGAAAATCAAAGCTATCTTTGAAAAATAAGCTAGCAGTTTACAAACAAATAATTTACCCCGTTATTGAGTATGCAGTACCTGTTTGGGAGTGTTGCGCTAGAACTCATAAATTGAAGCTCCAGCGTGTCCAAAACAAGGTACTCAAAATGGTTTTGAATGTTCCTGGCTGGACAAGATCAAGTGAGGTTCATGAATTAGCAGAAGTAAAAACGTTGGATCAGAAGATTCAAGAGAAATGTTTGAAATTCAGGGAAAAATGTGCTTTATCTGAATACCCCTTGATTCAAGGATTGGTTTAGTTTATGGTAAGATTAAGTTAGTTTTAGGTTAGGTTATGTTTTCTTAAATTTATTTATTTTTTTTTTTCCTCATTGTACCTAGTGTTACAAAAATGATAAATCATATACTTTTAAAGTTAAGAAAATGAACAGTGTTTAAATCACGAAAAGCAAACTAAAGCTGAAGAGCCACAGCTGACCACTTATTATGTAAACCAAATGTAATTATTATAAGAAAGATTCAATAAAGTATATTTAATTCAAAAAAAAAAAATTAGCTCTCAAATAAGCTGTTACAATCAAAACAATCGATAGTTTGTATAAAAATTTGCTAGAATTTAAGAAAATCGTAACCATAAATTTCTGCTGTGCCTTCTCGGTGCTTCGAACGCCTATGAAATATTTCAAGTGAAATGTTTCACATTTTTGGTAAATTTATAATTTTATTGTATTTAATTGTTTTGACATTAACTATATCGTTCAAACAAACTTTAAATAAAAGTTGATATTGGAATTCATCAAATCACACAGTTTTGACATTCATAATGCGAACTTATACCCAAATAATTGATAAAACAAGATGAAGTGTCCGGGTTTCGAAGCGTCCGGGAATTCGAATCATGACGTTACCATGCGTCCCCATTCCAACACTGCTAGTTAGAATATTCTAATGGAGACGCAAGGTGATCCACTATGCCAAAAGCTACTCAACTTTGAAAGTGGCTTTTTCGAGAAATTGAATTCAATGTTAATATCTCGAGTTTTTTTTGAAAAGGTCCAATAAACCAAATTTTCAGTTTTTGCCTTTTGGGTGTTTTTCAAACCGTCTTGAGTCAGGGGTATCAAAAAACACCCAAAAAGCAAAAACTGAAAATTTGGTTTATTGGACCTTTTCAAAAAAAACTCCAGATATCGAATTCGCACTCCAACGCCAACTAAATTCAACCTTTCCAGCTCTCACCAAACACGGAGTAGGCGTGGAGCAACCAAAAACACATTCTCTTTTTTGTTGTTTTGTGTGCGTGTTATTTTTTTTTGTAAAGGGTATTTTTTGGGGGGTGCGTGTGTGGGAGGCACCCACCGGGTTAAGCTCGAAAGTGAAAACGAAACATTGTTTGCATGTGTGTATGTGTGTGCGTTTCGATTGCCACCTGCTGCGCGGAACTCGCAAAACAGCTGACGGTTCGTTGGTGGTAGTAGGCTAGTTTGACAGTTTGTTCAGCTGTCGGTGGTAGTGACGCGCGAGTTGAGTCGAGAGTGACTAATGACGCGATGGTGTGTACTTACTAGACTAGGCACATGCACGCCGGCCGAATTTGAGTTGAGTTTGCACGATCGCAGCAGGCCTCGGCAGCACGTTGCGGACTGCACGGAAAATTAAATCCTAATGTTTTATAAATATAACAATACAGAGGTAGGCGCTGTAAAACTATACCGCTTTCGGGATTTGGCAGAGCCGTTTGCATACACACGAGGGCCGCGCTCGGCCGCTACTCCAAACAGTTGACAGTTGCGCGCCTTATCAGTGTGCACTTGAACTTTGGCGCGTCTCTCACCCTCTTTTGAGTGTGTATTTGGAAGGAGGTCGAAGATGGCGGCGGCGGCGGCTGCGGCTTCGTTTACAAATAAATAAGCGCAACTCCGAAAAAAAACGTGGCCCGCGCACAAATTTGAGAGGGATTTGCACACCTAATTAAACAACACGACGCCCGTCGGTGTTGGTACGACGGAACACAACGATAAAAACGACTAAACTAAGCTAAAAAAAAACGGAACGAACGGACAAAAACGAACAAAAAAAGACCGGCCTACTAGGCGTAAAATGACACACGGAGGAGCGTGCAACGGCGAACGCTCGCTCGATATTACTAAAAGAAGAAGACACGCCGTGGCGAGACGGAGCCGGCCGCGCGCGCGTTCGTTCGTTAGAGGATAAATCCGCGCACTGTCTCAGCGAGCAGTAGCAGTAGGCGCCGACGGGAGACGACCGTGAGCGAACGATTGGGATTCGGGCTGTGAGGTGAGAGCTAATCGCTCTCAACCCCGTGAGAGAGCGTGGTTGAAGAACGCATACTAATCCGCGGTGGAGCACGGTGGTACTTAGAGTGGACAGAAAAGATATTTATGTATTATATTTTATAAACTTACGAAAAAAAACGAAGTTGACTATTGGCTGATGCACGAAGTGATTTGTTTACATTTTTTGGTACCCTCCGCAAACGGCAGACCATACAACTTTGCTGCCGGATCTTTTCCGGCAGGCAGTTACAAGAAAGTTGTGCAAAAAGTGAAAATTGGTGAATTTTCACAAACATAATCTATTTAATAATTATTTTATTTATAAGCTTTTCAACTGAAGCCGATCTCAATAAGAATTCATTTAAATTTCAATTTGTTCAGATTTTTTCAAGAGAAACATTTTACATAGAATTCCTCGGCTCTCGTAGTCAATGAGGTAAATAAGAGAGCCTTTCTTACTAAAAATGAAAAGCTATGTAAGATGAGCACATTTGATTTAATGATTTTTTTTACTACGTCTTTTGTTTATCCTGTGACTGTAAGCAAACTGTACGTCAATAAACTTTTTTAACTTGAGTAAATAACGAATAAAAATATGAAAAAAAACTTTTAGTTTTTCGGACAAAATATATATTTTTAATTAGATGGATTTATGAAGGGGAATTGTTCCAGAGGTATACACTTTTGAGCATTGATGTTTCATAAATTGCATAAAATTTTGTTTAAATTAGCTTACTGAATAGAATTCAAAAATAACAAATAATGCTTTATGGAAAACATATTTTTTTTCATACAGTCCAGACTCGATTATCCGAAGTTCGATAATCCGAAGGTTTGTATGGGACTTCGGATAATCGAATCACGAACAAAAAAAAATCGTATTGTTCCATTTTCTTGTTTTTAACATAAAATTTGAGTTCTACGACCCCATTTTAGTCAAATTTGAGTTGTTGATTGCCTTTTAAAAAATAAAATGCATTTTTTCAATATTACATCACCGCCATTTTGGCCGCCATCTTGGATTTAGAAATTCTTAATAATTTTAGCGTAGTTTAGGGGTCATACATATGCTCAACAATCAAAAATAAGACAACGAAAAAGATGTTTTTTTTCGTGATTCGATTATCCGAAGTGAAATTTTTCCGAGGCCTTCGGATAATCGAGTCTGAACTGTATTATTAAAAAAATCTTAATAGTAAAGGAAATGTGATTATTTAGCGTTCTAATATTTTACTTGTAAAAGGAATCATAAACATTCTGATTTTTTTAAAACTGCGTTACAAAATAGTCACAGTTCAGCGCAGGGATTATCATGAGAAAATTATCTAAAAGAATATTTTTCCTGAATCATCAATGAAATAAAAAAATACAGTTTAAATGTTTCAATTAATTTAAAATTTTGAAAAAAAAAAAACAGAAGGACCTGTAAATGAAACAAAAATCAGTTAATCATGATAGTGTAAATTCATTTCCAATTCGATGTAATTTTATCAGGGTAGTCGAATATAACAAGAGGTAGATTTTTGCTCTATTCCGATAAATTCCCAGCGTTATGATAAAACCAACTTTTTTGAAAAAGAACCATACAAGTTTGGGTATCAAATATCGTGGTTTTGAACATGAACATGAACATGAATATACACATACTGGCAATCTATGAAAAAAATGGTTGAAATTTTATACAATTGATTAAATTTTAATTCGTTACCATATTGGTCATGTGTAACATAACACCCTTTACTATTTTAATAAAATTTTTGATGCATAACTTACTTTAATCAAGTTTAAAGAGCAATTTTAAATTAAATTAAGCTATGTTCCAAAGTAAAAATTGTATGAAAAATAACGTAATATAAAACATGTTCATTTCATCAAAACAAAGGAGAATGGGCAAATTTGTATGGGAGCTGGTCCAAGGATGTACACGAACGGGACAAACTTTTTTCGAAAGATCTCGCCGAGACATGTAAAAAAGTCTTCTGGGCCAACTCTCTAAACCTCGGGGTTCAAAAGTTACAAGTTGTTGAAGTTTGAGCATTTTGGGTTAAAATGTACAAAAAATCGTATTTTTGCTATTTCTAAAATCATTCATACAATCTCTGTTTCATTATGGTTTCGATTTTCCTGACTTCATTTGACGCGTATCAGCAAAAACTATGAGTTCTGATATGTCTTAGCATGATTGAAACATGATTTCTCTTGTTTTTATCCGTTTGAACCGTTTGTGCAAGAGGCATCCCATAGAAACAAGTCGAAACTTCAAGGTTTTGAAACCGGATCTGACCCAGACTGCTTCAGTGAGTATGGAAGGCTTTAGTGCAATGTTGTAACAACTTATTGGGATGGTCTGAGTCATCCGAGAACTCCTTGGAGTTAAGACCGGTGAGTCTACCGCCGTAACAAGAAAGATGTCGGCGGTTTTTGATAACGGATCATACCCGCATGGCTTCAGTGAGTATGGTAGACTACTATTCTGATGTGTTGGAGTGTCCTGGGTTCTCCTAGGACTCCCTGGAGTTAAGATCTGTGGGTCTACTACCGTAAAAATCCAAATGTCGACCGGTTTTGACAACGGAACATACCCGCATAGCTTCAGTGAGTGTGGTAGACTGCTTTGCTAATGTGTTAGGATGTCCTGGGTCATCCAAGGACTCTCTGGAGTTATGATCTGTGGAGCTACAGCCGTAACAAGCAAGAGGTCGACGATTTTTGACCCCGGAACATACACGCATAGCTTCAGACAGTATGGTAGACTGCTTTGTTAATGTGTTGGGATGTCTTTGATCATCCTAGGACTCCCTGGAGTTTAGATATGTGGGTCACTGTAACAAGAAAAAGATCGATGATTTTTAACCGCGCATCATAACCGCAAAGATTCAGTGAGTATGGCAGACTGTATTGCTGTTATGTTGGGATGTTCTGGACCATTCCAGGGAGTCCTTGTAACAGCCGTAGACCTACAGAACATAACTCCAGGGAGTCCTTGGATGACCCAGGACATCCTAACACATTAGCAAAGCAGTCTACCACACTCACTGAAGCTATGCGGGTATGTTCCGTTGTCAAAACCGGTCGACATTTTGCTTGTTACGGTAGTAGACCCACAGATCTTAACTCCAGGGAGTCCTAGGAGAACCCAGGACACTCCAACACATCAGCATAGTAGTCTACCATACTCACTGAAGCCATGCGGGTATTATCCGTGGTCAAAAACCGCTGACATCTTGCTTGTTACGGCGGTAGACTCACCGGTCTTAACTCCAAGGAGTTCTCGGATGACTCAGACCATCCCAATAAGTTGTTACAACATTGCACTGAAGCCTTCCATACTCACTGAAGCAGTCTGGGTCGGATCCGGTTTCAAAACCTTGAAGTTTCGACTTGTTTCTAGGGAATGCCTCTTGCACAAACGGTTCAAACGGATAAAAACAAGAGAAATCATGTTTCAATCATGCTAAGACATATCAAAACTCATAGTTTTTGCTGATACGCGTCTAATGAAGTCAAGAAAATCGAAATCCATAATGAAACAGAGATTTTATAAATGATTTTAGAAACAGCAAAAATTCGATTTTTTGTACATTTTAACCCAAAATGCTCAAAGCTCAACAGCTTGTAACTTTTGAACCCCGGGGTTTAGAGAGTTGGTCCAGAAGACTTTTTTTCATGTCTCGGCGAGATCTTTCGAAAAAAGTTGGTTCCGTTCGTGTACATCCTTGGACCAAATTTGTCCATTCTCCTTTACTCAAATCAGTAGATAAACTTTGAAAAAAATTTGTAACGGCCTTACCACAAAAAAAAAAATTTGCCTCAGAATCTGGTTGAAGTCAAAAAGTTTAATAGGTAATTTACTTTTGAATGTTTTCTAAATAACTACATATTTCAACATATCCTAATAACATACATAGCAACATACCTTAATTTCTGATTTTTTGAGCGTGCTCAATTTCTTTAATTTGTTTTTATAGGATTTGTCCTGTTATATAAATATGTATATTTAATAACATACTTTCAATATCGAAAATTTATGATTTTATTTAACCTAATTAAACATATAATAATTACCTAGTTTTTCAATAAATTCCCGGATTTTTCAACATATCTTAAATGAGAATTACTATTAAACAAATATTTGAGATATTTTAAACATGATCTCTTCATGATTTCTTCAAATTTATTTTTTTTCTTAAGAATTTTTCCTCTTATATAAATATGTTTATTTAAAAACATGCTTTCACCATCGAAAATTGAGTTTTTTTTATTAAACCTAATTAAACTTATTAAAATTATCTAGTTTTTCAATCAAATTTCCGGGTTTTTCATGGTTTTCTCTCTGTTGAATCAATTTTCCGACTTTTTTTTCTGTGTTTAAGTAAAATGAAGGAAACAGTATCATAAAGTGCTTTTGACACAAATTTGCAAAATAACAAAAAAAAAAAAAAAATGACATACATTTGCAAAATAACAACAAAAAAAACACAAAATAACCAAAGTTTTACCATAAAAATATTTTTATTAGGATCTTTTCGGTACAGGGACCTGGTTAGGGCCTAGTCGGCTTTTGTAATTACATTTGACTTAAGCTAAGAGTAATTTCAGAGGATCTTGTGTGTAAATGTTAGTGGGAGGGGAGCCGATTACTTGAAAAAAGATAAAAAGCTTTTATCATTTAAAATACTTCAAAATCACATTTTGTATTCTTAAGGACGTATTTGACTAAGACAAATAAAAAAAAATTAAAAAAAAAAAACAAACTGGCAAACAAACAAACTATTTGACAGTTTGGCAGTTTGCCTGCTTTGTTTGTTTGCCTGCATTTATTTGCAGAAACGAGTTTGTTTTTTTGTTTGCCATAGTCTCTTACCTCCTTTAATAGTTTACAATCATTTTTTTCATATTTCAAAAGAAAAACAAAATTTCCTCGGTGGTTTTGAAAAATTTTTAAAGACAAAGAAGGAATACAAAAACAAAAATGAAAAATAAAATATAATTTAATAAATATTTGAATTAAATCTTTCATTTTGTTTTTGCCGAAAACAAACAAAATTTAAACACAGCACGCAAACCCGTATCGCACATTCCCTCTGAGGAAACTGACGACGGGCCGCGGTGAGAAAGTTTGCAAGCGACTCTCGTTAATTACTCTCACACGCATAAATCTCACCGCCTACGGCGATCCGTTCGAAGATTTCAGCTGGCGAGACATGATCGCAATCTTCACGGCTAACGCAGAGGTTATTTGAAAACAAAATGTTTTTTTTTTATAAAATTTAATTAAAGATTTTTTTTTTACTTTTTTTATTAGATACGTTTAATAGCCGAAACAGCTGAGGCATAAAAATTCATATTTCTTTTAAAATAGTCTGAAAATGTAAAAAAAAACTTTGCTTAAAACTTGTCACACCTTCGCCCTAATTAATCGAGCCAGTTCACGCATCACTGTACACAGTGTCACTAACTTGTCAACTTCACCGGGGTCGTCGTCGCCGGCCGGTTCGGCGCCGTGGGGTCGTCGTAAATTAAAGAGAAAATTACGCCACACACAGATTTTCACGCCTCAGCCGCTGGAAGAGGAAAAGTTTCCGAAGCCGCCGCAATCGCGCTGACATCGAATTGATCCCAATTAAGTCAGCAATTAACTAATCCAATCGACTAACGCCCAGCGAGCGCGCGCGAGCTCGACCCTTCTCACCTCGCTCGCTCTGCGGTGAGCGAACGAGTGAGTTGAGTGAATTATGAGAGCAAAAACAGCGAGCGTGGATCAGTAGGCGGGGTGAGGTGGTGGCGTGAATTCTAATTTTAAACCTCCTTTGATCGCCACTCGCAATCGTGATTGTCTCGGTAATGTGCTGAGTGATTTTTTTTTAAATTTATTTCTAAAATTTGGTTAAAAAATATATATGATAAAAAAAAGAAGTTGAAAAACTGATAGAAATAAAATTAATTCTTATTTTTTTTTCAACAAAATCTCCTTCAACCACACCGTCCATTGTTTATGATACAGTCCTGGACTTGGCTCGCTCCCCCACGAACCAAGTCGATCGGTCACGATCAAGTTGCTCGTGTCGCGACCGCACGATCACGTCGACGACGACGACGAGTCTCTCCTAATTGTGTGCACGTGTGTGTGCAACCATGCGTGCTTTCGGTAAATCAGGGCAAGCCATGATCATGTGTGCGCGCGCGCACATGGCCTGCTAGATTTGCTCGCGATCACACACACTCGCACTTGTGATCGCGATTTTGATATAAATCGCCAAAATCTGATCGCGCGAGAGCGCGAAAAATGATTTAAGAGCGAGAGAGTTCGGCCTTTTCGGGGTCGGTTCACGGTTCTCTTCTCACGCGAATTGATGTGAGAAGGTGAGCGGGTGAGTGAGATCGGCGCTTTATTTACGTTTAGCGCGCAGCCCGCGTAAAGTAGGTGAAAATATGAATAATGTTTGCCCGGAATTTGGCCGATGCGGTTTCGAGAAGATAAATGTGGTATTTGTTTGGCGGTATAATAAATAAATCGTAATTAAACTAATTTCAACCACCTTCGAGCACATTTTTGTTAGAAACACTGTTCATATTTTATGGAAACATGACAGTTCTTGTAAACAAAAAACAGTTCAAAGTAGGTGAAAAATTAACACAAGGTTGAGCCTTTTGGGTAGACACTTTTCGCGTTAAGCCAACTTGGATCCAAATTTTGCGAAACACGTCCATTTGAACACCAAGGCCTGCTGCGTGTGTGTGCGTGTGTCTGCGTTTATGAGTCGCAACAGAATCGACTCTGACAGATATAAATGAGAAAGTTTTGGTACTTTTTGTTGCTGTTTTTCTGTTGTAATTTTTGAGTACATTCTCTAGATTCATGGAATGTTTGTTGATTTTGTATCCAATTTTGCAGTCTGGGCTTACAAAATGAATTTTAGAAAACCTGTATCTTGAGAAGGAATTTTATGATCGATTTGGAGTCTTCGGCAAAGTTGTAGGTGAAGTTTGGGACTTCAGAATAGAAGGTGCATGGAACAGTTTTTTCCGATTTTTTTTATTTTACTTTTTATTACTTCGCCAGAGTTTGGGATACTTGAACTATAATTTTTGCAAAAAATCGAAAATGTTCAAATTCAAGAAGATGCAAAATCGAATTTGTTACCAAAAATTTAGTTTTTGACAATGTGTTTTGATTAAGTTAATCGTTTTCCAATTGTAGGCATTTTTCGGCTATTTTTTTAAATATTAATATAACGATCTTATGTTTTTCACAAAAAACAGTTTTTGAAGGAAAAGGTTCCCAGCCAGAAGAAAAAATGGCGAAAAGCTATGAAGCTTTGTAAAATTGTTTCCTATTGACTCGATTTTAAATGTCAGAAAAGGAATCTTTTATTAAATTTTAAGCCACTTTAGAAAAATGAACACTTAAAATTTTTTTTTCGTGATTTTGAAATTCACAAATAATTTTAATACTTTTTTATTTCGCCTTTTTTCTTAAATTTTTTTATGTTTGATTTTTTAAATATGCTGAAACTTTTAAGGTACCTTTCATATGTACAAAGGAACAATTTTAAATGATTTGTTGTCTTGGGAATAGGTATGGAAGTGGACTACACCGACAAAATGATACACGGAAAAAAATAATAATTTTTAAATCAATGAAATTGTAACTGAAAATCAAGTTCCTGAAAAGCTCTATTTAATTTTTATTTGATTTTGTTATATTTTAATATGCTTATTTTAAAACAATATTTTTTTTTGTTTTAATGTTTTAGTGAAAAATTAAATAAGCGATCAATAGACTGTTTGTTTACATCCAGGATTACGCCCTTTATTAAAATTATACTTTTGAAATGATCTGTTGAAAAACTTCATGAGAGATTTCATGCTAATTTCAAACGAAATATTTCAAATCACACAACCACAGGAATGTTTCCGTTTGTAATTTTAAATAAATAACCACTGACGTTTTCGGATCCCAAAACACCCACCATAAATCACCCCGGCTGCTGTTTGGGACGGCATTATTAAATTGTCACACGACACGCCGCCGCCGCTGCACACTTGTGTTTACCTTTCATGTTTGGCTTGCTTTGATGTGCCAGGGGTAAAGTGTAATTTTTATTACTGTTTTTTTTTTGTTGTTGTGTATTTGTTTTCGCTTGAAAGCCTACCAACTGAGTTGAAAAGTGACGGTAACTTTTCAAAATGTCTTATTTTTTAACAAACGCGTGCGATGCTTTCAAAATAGGTTGTTTTAATGTCATTTGCGAGGAAACGCCTTTCAGATCTTCTGGTACGACACACCGTGCGCAATTTCGATGCTAAATTCATGGCGGCGTCACAGTATTTATTTTGTTGCAATTTATTCTCCAACGAATAAATAAACTGCATTCATTTACATCAATGATGGGGCAGCGCACACAACAAGCCCACACAAACACACTGAAATACAGAAAGGCCGGAGTGGAAATTTGCATTTTGGTCCATATTGTGTATGCGATGCGTTTGTTTACATTTGTCGCCGCCGCCGTCGGTCGACGTTCTGTATGACGTAATGGAAACCCAAGCAAGCGGCGACGACGACGAATCGTTATTTACATTGATGGAAATGCTTTCTCTCTTGGGGTTTGAGTGTGTGTGTTTGTGTGAGCAAGAGAGAGACAGGGAGCGACGGGAACGCCTGCTCAGATTGGATTGGTGTTTGGTTATGTTTATGCGTTTGCCTTCGAATTATAAATGTAGGTCATTCTATGTGGATGTGCGTGTGTTTGTACGTGTCCTTATGGCTGTTTTGGAGACACAATCTAGTTATATTCGAAAATTGATTTCAGAATCTTATGCTGGGGGTTGTGATTGAAACACAGTACCCTGGAAGAAATCCCCACAAATTTTGCTTGTCGGACCGACTGTCACAAAAATCGGGTTGATGTTGGGCAAATTCAAAAGTAATTTTAAAATCAATAAAAAAAAACAATGGGGCGTAACCTTGGATGTCAGCAAGCTGTTCAACTCAATAAACTCAATAAAAAACATTCACTTGAGTGAGCGGGATGACAGTTATTGTTTACAGCCAAGGATACGCCCTTTTGAATTCTTCATTTATTAATTCTTTTGTTGTTGTTTGTTGACATTTTTTTTTATAAACGTGTATTTGTTTTTTTTCGTTGCAGGTAGGTCACAAATTATATGTTGAAGCATCTTTGTGTAAGTATGATTTGATGTCGCAATATTAACAATGTAAAAGGGCCAAAGACAAAGTGTAAACAGTGCATTTTGTCGTTTGTTATGTAATCATAAACTGATATCGCTTTTTCAGTGGTTTAGAAACTCTAAAATAACTTTCATTAGGGCGTAACTTTCATTAGGGCGTAATCGTTCTTGTTTACATCCAAGGTTACGCCCTTTTGGAAAAATGACAGCTAAACTATTCCTGATCCTCTGGAGGGACCAAGAACAATGCCGCACGATAAAACGCGACGTGACGTTCGTGTTTTTGTTCACGGATGACGTTCCGCATCGCAGTAACCTTCCTCTAGCGATGCATTATCGCAGCCAAGGACATCGAAGCCACCGCCATGGAAGAGGAAGGGGACGTATCAGCACAATATTTATTGCCCCGGTGGTCAAGGCGGAGTGCCCTCTGGGAGTGCTTGGTCTGGGTTGCGAAAGGGGGACGTTCTGGAATTACGTATAAAGATGGAATTTCCTCAAAATGTTGAGGTTAATTATTACAAAAGAACGGAACAGATTTGATTTTCTTCACATTGTTTACAAACATTGAAAAATGTCAACAATTTGAGCGACGTCTGAAGCGTAGTTTTGAATGATTCGAAACTCACCACAGCAATTTTGAATTCACCACCGCTTATTTACACGCGTTTGACAGATGCAAACACGCCTGTTTGGCATGGCTTTCTACCTAAGGTACTCGTGATTGAGTGTGTAGTAGTGTGGTTGTCAAAATCGTTATCTCTGCCTCTCTCACTCCACTGACACTGACATTGTTTATGTTTTGGTTTTCCTGGCACGGTCCATTGTTCGTTTGTTATTGTTTTTGTTTTAGTGGCACGGAGTCATGCACTCACACTAATGCACAGCAAGATCGCGA
Source organism: Culex quinquefasciatus (assembly GCF_015732765.1). Lineage (NCBI taxonomy): Eukaryota > Metazoa > Arthropoda > Insecta > Diptera > Culicidae > Culex > Culex quinquefasciatus. The sequence continues at coordinate 17,469,235 of NC_051863.1, read as the reverse complement.
GTACCTATGATATACAGCCTTGCCTGTTTGGCATTCATGAGATCCAACATAGCTTAGCATAGCATTTTAAAAATTAATTTTTAGTTTTCATTTGCATTGTTTTTGCGTCACGTCGTTCCTGAACAGTACTAAAACCGAAAAAGAAGAGAATAACACACTTTTATGTCGCACAGCGCAAAAGAAAGCCACTGGGGAAATTACAAGCTCGGTGTGTAACGTTTTCTTTTTTGGTGTGCTGTCGAACAAGTTCAACTTCTTCCTTCTCCCGAGGTAGTCCCGTTTGCAGTCGACACAGTTTGACCTTTTTTCCCTTTGTAAAATGTGGCCAGACAAAAGTTATTTTCCCATTTGTCTCTGCGCGCTCTCTCTCTCTCGCTTTCCTAGAAGTAGGTATTTTCTTTTCCTTTTTGAAAATGGCAATCGAAAGGGTTAATCAGGATTTTACGATGGAGCTCCCTTTTTGCCGAAGGTTGTTACGGTGAAACGCTTGTGGTTTGATTTCTAAATGGAAGAACTGTCAAAATTGTGCCTTTTTACCCTCTGAAAACGTCATGTTTGTAGAAATTTGACGTTTGCCATTTTTGATCATGATCAAAATTTCAGTGTTGCCAGTTTGTAAACATTTGAACCAAACATTTTTCATGGTCAAGCTATCGAATCCCTCCTGTACTTTCCCACATTTGTTTCCCCTCAATTCCCGAGGAAAATTAAACCGGTTCGTTTGCGGCAGCAAATAATTCCGGTTCGGTTCACCTGGTCATAAAATGACATTCACTTGTGGTGGTGGTTCGGAAGTTCCGCCGTAGGAGGCCATGGAAAAGCTAGAGAATCGCGTTGCCAGGGTGACAATCCCGTTTCCGACAAACGTCTTTCGTTTGGTGTCGAATTGGAGGGGTTTTTTCCTTGGACTGTTTTTGTCCTCTTGAAACAGTAAAACTCGCTAATTAAAATTGTCCAGAGTAATGACTTTCGTGTCTTGTCAATGGTGAAATCGTAAAGCCAGCTTTACGATGGCAAATTTCTCCGTACTTGAGTGCATTTCTTCGTGGCTGAGAAGAATTTTTGGATAGTCGTTAAACTTGTCCGGAAATTTTTCCTCTAGGGCTAGTTACACAGTAGAACAGGAAAAGGTGTAGGTCGAAATTTCTCATTAGGTCAAAAATACATCCAAAACCAATTTTAGCAATAGCACTAACGATTGTTGTCAAACCATCGAGGTACTTATCCTGTTTGACACCCCTATTTACACAGTGTTCACTGACACTACCATACGATTGTTTTGATAGTGTGCGTGAGCACCGTGTAAAAAGTGACAGTTCGTTACTTTTTTGATTGGCTTTGACAAACCAACGGGATACAGACTTAAAGCTGTCAAACGACAACTTAACAAGTTAGGAACTTTCAAAAGTCCACAGCTAGTTTTTGTTGATCTTTTTCTGAGAAAATAAAGTCAAAATGACAGCTTCGTTGATTTGGTCCAAAATAGGTACATCATTCCTTAATTTAATCTTCTCGCCCAGTCACGTCCTGGGAAAGTTCTTAACCCCCCATCATCACGGTCTCAGCAAACCATGACTTGACACCTGACCTCGGGCTCGTTTAATGTGTTGAGTGAGGGGTGTCGATTCATTGTGACCGCAAAGTAGGCCAATGATTTGTTTACCTTTCACTCAAAAAAAAAAATGTTTCGTTTACTAGATCTCTTGCACTTTTACCGATATTTTTTTAAGATTCTGAAACAAGGATAATTTGAAGCAAAAAGATGTTGGTCGAAATATTCAGGCCTCAATATCTAAGATGACCCAAACCTTGAGAAATTATCCGTTTTACCTCCGGCGAAGCCGACCCGGAAGTTTATATTTTATTCATGAGTGCCATTTTCGGAGGGGGGGTTCAACGCTGGGGAGTTCGACCAAATTTGTGAGGGAAACTTGCCCGAATCAATATTCACATTCAACCAAACAACATCTGGATGAATTTTCCTTCCTGCCTCCCTTCCTGCTTTGAAAGATGATTTATCGAACGTATTTTGTCATCCATAAAATAACGCGTTTTGGTTTCGTCAAATTATCGGCTTTGATGGAATTTGTCGGAAAAGTTTGTCAGGGTTTGTTTGGATTCCATCCCAAGTGACAATAAGCACGATTTGTCATTTTTTTTAATGCATTTGTTGTCAAGAAAATTGTCAATCAGTGCAAGTGAGTTGCGTTTAACATCAGCTGCCACAATAATTTCGTTTGGGTGTACTCGAATTACATTTTTTTCAAAGCTTCTCACTGCTAAATATTTCAAAGCCTACTGAGTAAGACGACGCCGTAAACTTTTTGCTCTACCGAAAACAAAAAAAAAACAGACGATTTAATAATGAGGCTTGGTTCGGTTTTTCAATTAAAAACTTTCAAACTTAGCTCTGGAAATCTCCCCTCCCTCACTAATTTAGCCCAGCAGGTAGTCTTCTGACAGATCGTTCCACCTGACTGAGCATTTGCTCCATTACGCCGACGACGACGACGACGAGGAGTTGGAAATGGCATTCAATAATCGGCTTAAGAAGCGGAAGCGGGAAAGCATCCGGTCTGGGTGGGTGAGGAGGGGTGCCTGGCGGAAAACAGCAGGTTTCTGTCTGGAATTCTAGGAAACGGTGCGGAAAAGGAGGGTGGAGGTTTTTCGAAAAGGCGCATGGTTTGAGTTGTGAAGATACGGAAATGTTTGTATTTATGACAATTCGAAATTTTATGTAAATTGAAGTCCTAGCAACCCTTTCTAATATTTTGAAAATTATAGAATTTGTAAATTCAGAAATAAAAAATAGAGTACTAAAATTAATCAAGAATAAAAAAATAATAGAATAATCAATCCGATTTTTTTTTGTTTCAAAATTCATAGATTTTAGATATCGATTCCAAATATTCATGTATCAAAAATCAAAATATTAAAAAAAGTTAATCGTAAATTGCAATATTTAAATATATTATCTGAAGGTTTGTATAAGACTTCGGATTATCGAATCACGACAAATAAAAACTTCTCGTATTTTTTTTAATTTCTTACTTTTAACATCAAATTCATGTTCTGCGATCCCAGTTTAGTCAAATTGAAATATTTGATTGCCTTTAGAACAAAAAAATAGTTTTTTTTTAAATATATTATCACCGTCATTTTGGTCGCCATCCTGGATTTAAAAATTCTAAATAATTTTAAAGTCGTTTATTGGTCATACTAAAGCTTGACAATCAAAAACAAGACACCCAACAATTTGTTTTCCTGATTCGATTATCCGAAGATCCAATAATTCGAAGTGAAATTTTTCCGAGGCCTTCGGAGAATCGAGTCTGGACTGTATATTTAAATAGTCAAATACTCATTTAAATAATGACCAAAAAATAAATATAACCAGAAAAAAAAACAAAATAAGCTAATAAAACAATAGAAAAAAAACAGCTTGAATTTTTAATAGTTAGTAAGGCCGATGCAAATAGGTCAAGGAGGGGGCAAAAAAATAAAAAAATATAAAAATTTAAATAACAAGCCATAATCTTCACATTTAAATGAAAAAAGTGTTTCAATCATTAGTTTTCAAAAAATCTAAGATCTGACAAAAACAAAAATTGTATCGAAAAAAAAGATTTTGCATCGAAAATTTTCAAAAAATCTTAAGATTTTTTAATAAACCCAAACATGCTAAAAATGATTTTAAATGCAGGAAAATATATTTTAATTTGATTTCAGGTTGGTGCACTTGAATTTTCATTGAAATTTTGAAGTTTATTGTAAAAATATTTTTTTTGGTCCTCTGATTTTTCGGGCTAATTTTGAGGGGCGGGGGTGACAAAAGCTTTTAAAAATATTTGTACTAGCCTAATTCAATATTCTCAAACTCAAAACTTAAAATAAAATATTGGTTTTAAATGCTTTTATATAACGCCGTCAGGAAAAGTTGTGCATTTTGATTTTTTGTTCAATTCAAAATTCAAAAATCGAAAATTTTGAATCTCAAAAATAAAGCATAGAAATTTAACTACATTGAAAATTTAAAAATGATTTGGAAAATCAAAAAAGGGAAATTTGAAAATTCAGAGGTTTAAAGATTCAAAATTTTTAAATTCTGAAAAAATAAATGTCACATAAAAAATCAGCTATTTTTTAAACTTTGTAATTCAAATATTCTAAAACCCCAATAATTATTTAAGGCAAAATTCGATTATTCGAATGTTAGGAATCATTCAAAAATAACCTTATTTTTAGTTTCGAAGTGAAATTTAAGTTCAGTTACCTCAAATTAGTCGAATTTTACCTGTTCGTTGCTTAATTCATTACAAAATAAAATGTTTTAGGTTCCAAATGCCACCATTTTAGTCATTTTTCCAGATTACACAAAATCAGTCCTCTTCGGAGAATTTTTGAAGTCAGAGGTCTGGAATTTCGATAAAGGCAAAAAAAAAAAAAAAATAGTTCGAATAGCCGAAGTGAAATTTTGGCCAACATTTTTTAAATTTTGAATCATAAATGTTTAATTTGTTATTTACTACAATAAACTAAATTGGGCAATTCAATACAATTTTGATGCAAATATTTTTTGAAGTTTATGTCCTTTGGCTCTGACCAAAGTCAGAGCAAAAAAAAAATAATAATAAAAAATGAAATAAACTTTGAAAAATATTTGCAAAGACCTAACGTGTGTTGAAGATCTAAAAAAAATATTGAAAATGAAAGGACTTTTTAGGCAAGTACGCAACTCGGAAAAAATCAAAACTCTAAAAACTCCAGAAAACATGTTTTTTATTTGAAAAAAAAATACTTAAAGATTTATAAACTAAATAATCTTCTACGATTAAAAATTCAGAACATCAAAAATAAAAATAGGTTATCATTTTTCTAAAGGTCTAAAATTTTTAAATTCTTTAAATCTAACATTTAAATCTAAAAATAATCAGTGTATCATTTTTATATTTTTTGATTTTAGGATAATAAACCTTTAAAAATAGTGAATCTTTTTATTTACCCGGGCAGTTGGTAATAACAAAATTCAAGCCATTTCAATAACAAATACTGTTAAAATAACAAAAAAAAAAATGGAATATTCATGCAAAATCCATTTTCGCATAAGAGTTTAATAACAGTTTATGTTAACATATCAAAATTTGTTATTGGTCTGATATTGGTTGAAAGTCAAAACAACTTGGGAATAACATTTTTTGTTGTGGAAGAATAACTTAAACTGTTATTAGGATGATCGGATTAGTTGTTAAAATAACAAAAAATAATAACAAAGATTTGTTCGAAGATATTCAAAAATGTAAAAAATGTATTACAATAACAATCCAGTAACAAAAAAATCATAACAGCGAATAACAAATCTTGTTATAAATAACATAAAATGTTATTGGCCTAGTATTTTCAAATATTAAAAAAAATTATTCCCACGTTATTTCCGTTTGCTCGGGTAGTTTATAAATTTTTAGTTTGTAAGTTTTTCAAATCTATATATTTTTTCAGATTATGTGAAAAATATTTTTTTTAATAATTCCTTGACCTCTTTTTTGTCCATTTGTGGAGCGTTTTGTGTTCATATGGTGTTTTGCGTTTCATCCGAGCTGCGTACTAGCCTAAATGGTAATTTTTTTTTTCTGTGTGATTTGCAATGATTGTGTTTTTTTAAATTCGATTTCAAATTGACTTTTCTCAAACCAAATAGAAAATATATTTTCAGACTATATACAAATTATCTGTTTATGCTAATTTTTATTACCCTTGACTAATTTCTGAAAAACGAAAAAAAAATATAAGAAAATGAAAAACTTTGATGATCTGGCAACTCTGTCGTGAAAACTCGCTACTTCATGCGATTTTTGATATTTAAAAAAAAATCATATGTCTGATTAATTGAAATAAAAGATATTTATTTTTTTATGGTTAACGATTGACAAATTTCGGTTGACAATTTTGAATAAATTTTATTTAAGCTTTGATATTAGGACATTTTGGAAAACCTTCCTCACATTCCCATGACTCGCTCGATAAGGCGCAGCCCAGGACGAGAACGACGACGACGACGACGACGAGGGGAAGCACCGATCTGGCAGATCAATTAAGAAAGTAAACGAGCCCATAAGATAAGAACCTAACGAGCAAAAAAAAAAAACGGGGAGAGACGCTATCTTGGGGTGTGTTTGTGTATAAATTTTGTGAAGGTAGGAAAAAAAACCAGCCTTGCAGATACCGAGATTTTATCTCGTCGTCAGGCCCACCAGGTTTGCCGGGGAGAAATTTAATTAGTTTCATAAATTTACGGTGCCCACGTGCAATCTCTCGTTCTGGGCCAACTAAGAAACCACCTAGTTGTGGTATTTTTAAAGGACTTGAAGTTGCTTAATTTAATATTTTTGCCTTCCTCACCTTACTGAGGAAAGGCTATAAAATCACTCAAAAAATGAACTTCTTAATTTGACCACCTAGACCCACCTTCACGTATACATATCGACTCAGAATCATGTTCTGAGCAAATGTCTGTGTGGATGTGTGTAGGTGGGTGGACAAAAAATTGTCACTCGATTATCTCCGGATTGACTTTACGGATTTTGACCGTTATGGTCTCATTCGATCCGTCTTGGGGTCCCATAAGTCTCTATTTAAAATCAGCAAGTTTAGTTAAGTACATCAAAAGTTATGCTAAAAAAACGATTTTGACTACATTTCAGAAGATTGTAAAAAGGGTGTTTTTTGTAAGAAACCCCGTCTTGCTATACATTTTTAGAAAGGTATTGAAAAGACCTTTCCAACGAGACCAAAACAATGTAGATCTGACAACCCTATCAAAAGTTATAAGCACTTAAGTGTTATTTACCCACTTTTTTGAGGCCGGATCTCATATATTTTGATGAAAACGTTGTCCGGATCTAGCATGCGACCCATCGTTAGATGAGTAATCAAAAGACCTTTCCAATGAGCTCAAAACATTGAGGATCTGACAACCCTATCAAAAGTTATAAGCACTTAAGTGTTGCTTATCCACTTTTTTTAGGCCGGATCTCATATATTTTGATGAAAACGTTGTCCGTATCTAGCTTGCAACCCATCGTTAGATGGGTAATAGGGTGGGTACGGATTTTGAAAAGTTCTCAGATCAAGTTCTGGTGTGGTTCCCCTTGTAGGGCATACCTATAGAGACTATCACGCCAAATTTAAGCTCATTTGGTTGAAAACTGGCTTGTCTCAAGCGGGTTCAAGTTTACATGGAAATTACTATGGGAAATTTTAAATTTTCGTTCATTCGCTCCTACAGGCCTGGGGAAAACATATAGAAACTTCTAGGATGGCTAAAAATGAGCGGAATCGTCTGGAGAACAACTTTCCCTAAGAGACCAGGTCGATTAGTTCAACCCCCATCGAGCTCAACGGCAATACATTCGGGGTTTTCAGAACCAACGGTTTTCCCCAGAAACGCATCAAATTTTCCTAATCATGCTATGAATGCTTGATTAAAACCGCGACGCCACGTGTCAAACAGCTACCACGTGATTGTAAAATTTGCACCATAACATTTTTTTTCTTATTTGGAGGTTCAGAATACAGCTGAATAGTATCCTGATCACCATTAATGATAATTCTATGGTTCAAAAATTAATAAAGAGTAATTTTTTATAGGCGATGCTAGTCCACGTGGTAGCTGTTTGACATGTGACGTCGCGGTGGTCATCAAGCATTCATAGCATGCTAAGGAAAATTTGATGCGTTTCGGGGGAAAACCGTTGGTTCCGAAAACCCCGGATGTATTGCCGTTGAGCTCGATGGGGGTTGAACGAATCGACCTGATCTCTTAGGAAAAGTTGTTCTCCAGACGATTCCGCTCATTTCTGGCCATCCTAGAATTTTCTACTTGTTTTCCCCAGGCCTGTAGGAGTGAAAGAACGAAAATTCAAAATTTCCCATAGTAATTTCCATGTAAACTTGAACCCGCTTGAGACAAGCCAGTTTTCAACCAAATGAGCTGAAATTTTGCGTGAGAGTCTCTATAGGTATGCCCTACAAAGGGAACCACACCAGAACTTGATCTGAGAACTTTTCAAAATCCGTACCCACCCTAATGGGTAATCAAAAGACCTTTCCAACGAGCTCAAAACATTGAGGATCTGACAACCCTATCAAAAGTTATAAGCACTTAAGTGTTGCTTATACACCTTTTTGAGGCCGGATCTCATATATTTTGAGGAAAACGTTGTCCGGATCTAGCATGCGACCCATCGTTAGATGGGTAATCAAAAGACCTTTCCAACAAGCCCAAAACATTGAGAATCTGACAATTCTATCAAAAGTTATAAGCACTTAAGTGTTGCTTATCCACTTTTTTGAGGCCGTGTTATTTGCTATTAAGTTTTCATAATCCTGTTTGTTAAAGCCTGATCTCGAATATTTTGGTTAAAATGGTAGATGGATCCATTATGCGACCCGTCATTGGATTATTACAAAAACTTCACCGCCGTCATCGTCGGCCTGGATTTCTAACGTTTCCCCCAAATTGACTTAATGCACGGGCTGATTCTCTCAGTTTTTTTCTCGCAAACGACATTTTCTTTGAACAAAAATGAAACTCAGAATTACTAGGTTGCTTTTTTCAGAATGAAGTTTATTTTTGAATATTGATTTAATCCGGGAGTTCCATCATTCAATCTTTCTTGAAAACCGTTAGTTTGAGAACTGGAATAATCTAATTCATCGTCTCGTAGCCGCAGTACCACCCAGTTCCGTCTAAACCCAGTTGCTGCTCAGCTAGTTCTTTAGGTTCTGATTGCACTCCGCCACCAGCAAGAGGTTGTCCACTTAGAGCAGATCGTCGTCGACTTGGTTCCGAACGCCATCCAGTAGCTCACTATCGAACTGGTCCTGTTCCAGTTCGTGGGCATTTTTCCATCGGTGCAAGAATGATATAGAGCCCTCGTAATGATTGCCACCTTCTCTGGCTCTGGCTGGCGCCTCTCACTTCCGTCGGATGCAATCCGGGTCAACAACGACAACGACGGTGGTGATCTACTGCCAAGAACCCGTGCCAACCCGAACAAGTTCGTTAAAAAAACATGGACCGGTAAAGGTCGATTGCTTAAACGGCAGCCACCAGTGGGCACCGGAGCCGCACAGCTTCGTGAGTGACATCGTTCCCGCAAAAAGTGTAGTATAACACCTGAAAGAGGAAGAAAATAGGAAAATTGAGTGATCCCTTTTCCCAACCAAATAACTCTCAAAACTCACCAAAAAACTGCGAGCGATCAGTTCCAGCTGGTAACGCACTCGGGAACCAGAAGCAATGAGCTATTTTGCACAACGGTCCAGAAATTCATAAAATTCTGAAAAATTCACTTTATCTGATCGAGACATGACCAACAATATGAACTGCAGTGGAGTGCGAAGATTGTTTTGACAGTTTTCTGATGGAGAAAACAAACAACACTCGACGAGGGGAGCGTGGATGGAAAATAGTGTGGTAGGGTGTGTAACCGGGTGATCTGTCGGAGTGGTCGGAGTCGTAGAATCATAAATACAGACAAAACAATGTAAATGGGTCAATGTCGGGAAATGTGAATTTCAGAAATTGTTGCCTTCCTCACTTTACTGAGGGAAGGCTATATTGCGGATTTCAGAGATTTTTAGACAATCGTGCAATTTGTGGAAAGCTCTCCAACAAAGTGCACACCTCAAACTACAGCAGAAAAAACTATCCAAGACACACACCCTATTTTGAAACTGTTCTAAAGTGGTCGAAAGTAACAAAGCTCAGTCGAGACACGCACCACTCTAGGCAAGAGGGGGAGAGAGAAGGGGTAGGATTTCAAGAGTGCAAATATTTGGTGAGCAGATATTATTTGCAAGGGTGGAGAATTTGGTGCAAAGTGTGCAATACAATCACTCGAAAAATGAACAATCATGCGACCCATCCTTGAATCCATAACTAAAAGACCTATACAACGCGTCCAAAAGATATAACAGAGAAAAGGAATTTGTAAGTTGGACTTTTATTTTACCACTAAAACTGTAAAAATGTGAGGAAGGCATCAACCACCTTACGGTGGATTAAGTAACGTTTTTGCTGTAGAATTCCTAAAGCTATATCGAGCGTACACGGAGAAAAAAATAGTTCTGAAAATCGTGAACAAGCGTTCATGAAATGCTAAATGTTCCCGATTTTGAGAACTCTTTTTTCTCCGTGTAGTCGCTTTTATGAGGCAGAACTTAAGCATCTCAACTAACGAATTCATGACGCATTCTCGCTTCTCCAGCACATTTATCACTGCATTTAACGAAGATTAATAGTACTAATCCTGACGACGACGACTTATAGTTTTTTTGTTCTGCCCTTCCTCGTCATCTCTACGAGCCGATGCTAAATGCGAAAAACGAGCACATGAATTTTCATGAAAAATTAAGAGCCAGCATTCGAACGCAGGAAAAAAAAAGAAGAAGAAAATTTCCTCCCCCTAAAAAGCTTTCACCAGACACAAAGCAGGCCCGTTTTGTGCAAACCGAGCGCGTCTCGCACGCGTTGAAAGATTTTTATGATAAGCTTTTATACGACCCACCCAGCCTCGGCCTACTTTGGTTTCGCGGACTCGGAAAGCCCACCCTTCGCGGTCCGTGTTCATCCCCAAGTCTGCCACCCACCGTTAACCCTTAAACAGTGCAAAATTGATTGAAAAAATTTAATTAATTAAAAAAAATCTTCTAAAAATTAGTTATTTTTACAAAAAAATTATCTAAATTTAACCAACAATTTTTTCTTAGTGCATTCAAAGTTCCTACTAAGTTTCTCTCCCCTAAAAAGGTGGTGGCTCTCTTCCCCTTTTACTCGCTGGTTGTGGGTGGCGTTTTGCTAATGTACATATATTTCTTGCGAGGCCCCGGCTGATTGTGGAAGCTGTGCGCGCGGAAAATTTGTTCTTTTCGAGTCATTAAATATAATGAATCGGTTCGGTGTGCTTAATTTTTGTCGCTGCTTGACGGTTTGGTTTTTTTTCTCTTGCTTGACAAGGAAACTCTGTTTTGCTGAGGCTTTTCCGGGGTGTTTAAAACTTTTGGGTAAAATTTAATAAAAAATAGAAAAGATTCAACAATTTTTTGAAACTTTACTGGAAGCTTTCGTTTTATTTAAGGTTATGTTTGTAAATACAAATAAGAATTCCAAATATTTTTTTTTATTCCATTGCAATTGCTGAGCAAATCTCTACGAAAACGGTATTTTTTCTTCAATTTAAAATTTTTATATTTTTCAATGCTGCTGAATTTTTTTTGTGCCTTCAGTATTCCTCAAAGAAGCTATTTTGCATCATTAGTTCGTTCATATAATTTTCCATACAAATTCGGCAGCTGTCCATACAAAAATGATGTATGAAAATCAAAAAATCTGTATCTTTTGAAGGAAGTTTTTGATCGATTTGGTGTCTTCGGCAAAGTTGTAGGTATGGATATGGACTACACTGAAAAAAAAAATAATACACGGTTAATTTTTTTTGGTGATTTTTAGTTTAACTTTTTGTCACTAAAAGTTGATTTGCAAAAAAAAATATTTTTTTTTTTTATATATGTTTTAAAAGACATCAAATGCCACCTTCTCAGAAATTTTTAGGTTGTGCAAAAAATCTTTGACTGATTTTTTCAAAAAATCTAAATATTGGTCGCAATAAAATTTCAACTTCATTTTTTGATGTAAAATCGAATTTGCAATCAAAAAGTTCTTTAGTGGAATTATTATAAAGTGCACTGTTTTCAAGTTATAGCCAGTTGTAGGTAACTGTTTTGAAATAGTCACAGTTATAATTTTTTTAAATTAGTTTTTTTTGATCTCTCTGCAGCGAGTCAATGTTAAAAAATGAAATGAGTCAATGTTATTCGTGAAATTTTCCGATCTTTTCAGAATCAATGTTTTCATTTTTTTTAAATCAAGACTAAAATTTCAAAAGGGCCAAACATTCAATATTACGCCTTTTTGAAATGTGAGTCTTGATTTAAAAAAATGGAAATATTGTTTCCGAAAAGATCGAAAACTTTCATGATTTTTGCTTATTTTAATATTGAATATCGAACCATTAGTTGCTGAAATGTTTGCGTTACGTTATAAAAGAACGCTACCTCAGACTACGCCCCAAGCACTTTGCTTGTCATTACTCATAATTGCAGTACATCCGAGAGCACCCGAAAATGTATTGCAAAAATTATAGCGGTCAGCCTGCGTTGTGTTTACCGCTGTGACGATTCATTTCTCAGAATCTACAGGGAAGGAAGGATGCATGGACATACCTTGCCAAACGTTCAGCTTAATGCAATTTCTTTTTATTTTTTTTTGTATATTTTGTTTCGAGGAGGGGAAGGGGGTTTCAATATCCCAAATTTTGCGTTACGTAATAAAAGAACGCTCCCTCAAAATGTATTTTTGTTGATGATAATCGGCCATCCAAGTGTAGGCTGGAATAAAAATGATGGTGTTTTTTTTATGATCAAACAAATATAAATTACTTTGAAAGAATATAAAATATTCATAATATTTTCTTAATGCAGGGTATTCCCCTTTTTTCAAAGAGTCATTTTTTTTTAACGAAAGAAAAGATCACAAAACTAAAAATTAACCAATAAAATAATATTTTGAAAGACTGGAAAAATATACAGAAAAAGAAAATTGCATTTTAAAAGCATTTTAAAAATAATAATATTATTTTTTGAAGGAATTAAAGATTATTCGAAATATGTTCGAGATCAGCTTTTTTGCGTAAATTTCTTGAAGGTTCTGCTCATATTTGTAAGAATGGAAAAATATTACAGAAAGAGGAATTATTTGTTTTTTTTAAATATGTTCGAATCCCTATTCATGTAACTTTTTAAAATAAAATAGGTTGCAAAAATTTACAAAAAAATTTTAAGTCTATAATAGATTTATTTTAAAGAAAATAAAAATATGTGACAATGTGGGTACCAAAAGTCAATTACAACAATTTTGGTACTAAAACATATATACAAATATGTTAAAATTTTCAAGTTATAGCATTTTTAGTGAAAAAATGTTCATTTTGCCCGATTTCTAAAGACCCAAAATTTTATTTTAAACATCTTGGAATCCAGCCTAAAAATCTTGAACCTTGCCCATTTTTTGATATGTTTTGTAAAATTGTCCGAGAATCCTTTAAAAATATGCCGAGCTTCCGTGGCCGTGAGGTTACGGGTTTCGCCTTGTAAGCGGAAGGTGATGGGTTCGATTCCTGTCTGGCTCGGCAAAGTCAGATCCCTTCAAAGAGTAATTCTACTCACTGGGAATACTGACCGGTAGGGGATGAGTTTCGACTAGCGGCGTGCTGGGTTTCCAATCCAGAGGTCGTGAGTTCGATTCTCGTACCGGAATGATGAAGTTTTTAAATAATTTCAGATGTAGGCACTTTGGTCCAGACACTGTCAAAACGGCATTTGAAGTTTTCATTAAACTTTTTCAAAAAAAAAAAAAATACTTTTTTTCTCAAAAGTTAAACTTATCATCTTTTATTTGCCCACAAGAAAGCTTAAATCAGTAAAAATGGTGCGAAGTTTTTTTTTTGAAAAAGTGTTTTTTGTAATATCGACGAAAATGGCAATGGTAGGTCACCCTAATGGCCTAACAAAAAAAAAAAAACAAAAAAAATGCGGGTCTAATTATTTTGGCCAGGGAACACCCAGTCCAAAAGGGTCCTAAAAAACACGCTTAAAAACCATTTCTGATTACTTTTTGTTATTTTAATGCAAAAAAAAAAAGTTGACAAGACAACCCGTTTTCGATGGGATCGACTATGGAAACAGCTGTCAAGTCGGACCGTTTTTTGTCTAGAAGGACCGCGAGGTTATTTTTTTTAAATTGGGTACTAAAGCCCTATCTCAATTTTTATGTACAACGGTAAAAAACACGATTAAAACCATTTCCATTTTTTAATCCAAATTTTTTTTTTTTGACAAGACAACATTTTTTCGATGGATCAACTATGGTCCCCTTTGAACGAGCTGTTAAGGTTAATTTTTCAAAATTGATTTAAAAATCCATTTTAAATTCTTTGTGGTCGTACAAAGGGTCATTGTACTCAGAAAAATAAGCTCTATCGCTCGCTGTAAACAATATATCAGCAATCTAAGCTTCATTTTAGGACCCAATTGATTTAAAAATTCATGTTAAACAGTTTGTGGTCGTTCAAAAGATCATTGTACTCAGAAAAATAAGTTTTATCGTTGTAAAGCTTAATTTTAGGACCCAATTTTTAAGCACATTTTTTTTTGTTTTTAACTTTCGTATGGAACTGCTGTACATTTAAAAATGTTGTTATTGGCATTTTTTGTTTTGCTTTTTTACAAAGTAAAAATTGGGTAAATTTATTAATCCCAACATTTTTGCGAAGACACAAATTTGATCAGAAAATCCCTCTTCAAGGGATCGATTTCTATATATTTGGATGTATGAGGTGACAAACATTTTGAATAGGTAATATTTGCAATGGCCATAGTGATAAGTGAAATAAAAAGTATTGATGTGTGATATTGAATTACACATAACACTTCATTAAGGTTTACGATTGAGATCAAATTTGATTTAATTTCATGTAAATTTATACTGCCTGTCACGTCAAATCAAACCCTCAACGCTAACTTTTGACCATCTGCGAATTCATCATCACAGCAGCAGCGCCATCTTGGATGAGTCGACTCTGCAAGTTACGCTCTACGAATTTCGCGAATTATTCGCTGATTGCGGATTTGCCACAACAGGGGGTTTTATTTTTAATTCTGTCTGATTCTTCTGCTTCTCTTTGTTTCCCCTTCTTTACACAATTTATCTTCCGATGAGACAATTGGCTTTTTGGTTTATTTTTGCCCGAAAATACATTCACCAACCAACACTAGCCTGACAGCTGGCGCAAAGTGTGAGAGAAGCTAGTACCGATCGCACACCAGATGCCGTTGCTGAGATTTACTAGCTCGGGCAAGTGTGTCTGCCAAAAAAAGTGAAAAATCATGCGCGAAACGAGTCCGGTGGTTTGTTATTGTTTTGCGCGGAAAGTAGTCAGCTTCAATTTTTCGAGGTGAGTGAAATTGGCGAAATTTCCACCTGTGCGAAACAGTTTCGTTTTTGCGCGATACAAAACTCGTGACACGAGGCAGAGTTGTTCACGTCCGTCACGACGACGACGAAAAAGCCAAAACAAGAAGAAGAGTGAAAAAAGTGACAGCTTAATTAGCTGTCATCGTCGCGCCACCAACACACTCACACCGGGCTGTGTGCACAATAGAAAGGAAGAAAAGAAATCGCAGTGACCAGTGAGAAGTGAGACGTGTGAACCGCGTATGTTGAACCTGTTGCTATTGCCAGCGGCCGGAGTTTCGGTAGTACAGACAACCAACATGACGACGGCGACGAAACCACCACTGAAGCAGTGCCACAGTGAGGTGTCGATTGCGATCGACAACGACAAGTGGGCCGCCATGTCGGCGGAAACGGACTGGAACGATGAAGCGAGCAAGTAGGTGCCGAGCAGGGAGGGAGGGAGTGGGGTTTGTTTACGTTTTTTTCATGTTCTTGTTTTGACGTTGACAGTTTGGAATAGTCAGTGGTTGCCATGGAAACAATGTTGAAGTACTGCAGATTCCTTTGAGTACCACCTGCCGACAGAAATTTGTTCGGGGGACATGCACAAATACCGTAACCAGAAATATTCCACTATGAACAGGGTTGTAAAAACTACATAACTACAAACATATGGGAAATTGGCCAAGCTTTTCGGTAAAAATATTTACAAAACTGAAAAATCAGGTCTGTTATATAGAAATGGCCAAAAATCTCCAAAATCTCCAAAAATTGCCAAAACTTCTGTTTTTCAACATTTTTATTTTTAAAACTGGTTCAACTTTACAAGGATTGGACCAATGATAATGGACAATATGGAGACTTTTATGTAAAATTGTCTAGAGAATCGATTCTCGGTTTTTAAGAATTTTGACGTTTTGACCACTTAAAAACAGTTTTACTAAATGATTTTGGTATTTTTTAGGAGAGACATACCATTCTGCATTTTAAGTGAGTCTTTGTGTAACATTTTTGGTTTCCTCAACAATATTGAGCAAGAAAAATCGTGACATCATCTTGAAATTTAACTTTTAAACTTTAAAATCGAAAAATCTCATGGAAGTGGCGTGTATTTTTCTTTCAGTGTAATAAAACCCGTCCAATTTCCAACAAGTTTGTCTATTTGAAACGATCCAACGGCTTCGAGAAACAAAAATTTTAAAAATACGAAAAACAAAAACATTTCAACAACTTACGCCCTTCTTAAATATCATTTCTGGGTGCAATTGGCTTCATAAACACAAAAATGACTTATATATAAGCCTAGGATTTACAATTTCACACATTAATAATATAGCACAGCAAAAAGTTTTTTTTACAAAAAAAAACAATGTTTTTGTCAATACTTAGATATTTTGAAAACTTATGATTGTAAAACAACTTTGCTGATGTAAAATGCATATTTAAACATTTTTGGCCTGTGATTTTCTATTTATTATTTTAATTGACACTTTAAAACTTCAATGTTATGTTTTTTTTTAGATTCAGGAACAAAAAGATCAATTGCAGATTTTTCTCAGGGATTTTAAAGAAAATTTTCGCAGCTCTTAGATAAAAAAAATTAGGGCACTCATGGCCATTATTATTTAACTTGAAATGTCACATTTAGAAAAGAGAAGGATAGTAAATTTGTTTTTACGCTTTAAAAAAGTGAAATTCCTAATATTAAAAAAATCCTCATGCTTTTTTTCATCCTGTGTTTTCTTATATTTAAAAAAAATCAGAAAATTCGAGAATTTTCCCATTAATCATGAATATTAAAAAAAGATTTTTTTTTCTTTTCATAAACATAGAAAACTTTTTGTAATGCCTTAATCGTTACCGAAAAAAAAGTTTTGAAAAACTACAAAACGCATTTTTTCTTTATCACATTTTCATTCAAAATTACTTCTTGGCGTTTCATTCAAAATTACTTCTTGACAGTGTTTCCAGATTATGACATAATGATTATTACAAACATATTATTTTTTCTTGAAGCTTAAAATTTTATGATAAAATATCACCTATTTTTACAAGTATTCTCATGTGATGTTACCTTAATTAATGTGTAAACTTGATTATCATTTTTTGTTAACACATGACAAATTTTGTGTCAAAAAGATGTGTAATTTTACATCAGGAACGGATATAATAAAATAAAAACATTCGCTACGAAATTTCTCCGTTTTACGCATTAGTTTTGGTAGATTTTAATTAAAATGAAAATATTATTTTTTTTCTTACTTAAGGCTGGTGCAAATATTTTTTTTAAGTTTTTGTCAACCCCCTCCCTCTCCCCTCTTCTCAAAATGGACACAAAAAATCACGGGGCAATTTTTTTTCTAAAACCTCGAAAATTTCAATGGAAGTCCAAATGCAATCTGCTGAAATTAGATTAAAATGCTTTCCCCTTTTGAATTTTTGACAATTTTACCGCACAAAGTTGTTTTTTGCAAAAAAAAAAGAAATGTTTTCGTCAAAATTTACCTTTTTTCGTCAAAAATTACCTTTTTTTTAAATTAATGATTGCAAAACAACTGAACCAGTGTAAAATGCATTTTAAAACACTCTTGTCATTTACAGGTTAAAACTATGGCTTGTTATTTATTTTTTATATTTTTAATTTTTTTTGCCCACCTCGACCCCTTGAAAAATATTTGCATCAGCCTAATTTAACTAAATTACTGTGTTTAAAAATTGATATTTCACAGAACATTACTTAAATTTCACTAATTTCTGATGTAAAATTATACTTGTTTCACACACAATCTTTTGTGAAAAATTTAGCGTCAAAAAGTGTAAATTTACATCAGGAATCCGTGAAATTTTAACCCCTCTCAAAATTAAACATATTTTAACTGTGTATCTTGAGTTGCTCAAATATGACTTACAAAGCCAAAAAAAAACCAAGGTAAAATCGCATGCAAAAGCATGCACATTACCTTTACATGTATGGTTTTTTACACACTCAAAAAAAATTGCATTTGATGGGATCAAACCAAGCGCTTTAAGAGCTCGACTTATGCTCATAATGAGCTTCATATTTCTGGGAGAATTATTACAGAATTCGAAATTTATTTAAACCTACACAATAGAAAAAGTTGGATTTCAGTACACAGAAAAAAATAATCATGGTAATATTCATCAGGAAATGGTGACAGATCTTGTGTCACAAAAAAATGATAAATTTTACCTCAGAAAATGATGAATTTTCATCAGTTTTTGATGAATATTCATCAGGTGAGCAACTCTCTACGAAATCGGCCGATTTCGAACATTTTTATTTTTTCTATTTTTTTAATTTGGCTCAAACTTTGTGGGGGCCTTCCCTATGAACAAATAAGCTATTTTGTGTCATTGGTTCACTCATACAAGTCTCCATACAATTTTGACAGCTGTCCATACAAAAATGGTATGTAAATATTCAAACAGCTGTAACTTTTGAGTGAATTTTCTGATCAATTTGGTGTCTTCGGCAAAGTTGTAGGTATTGTTGAGGACTTTTGAGAAATAAATAGGTACACGGAAAAAAAATTGCAGACTTTTTAATCAACTTTATTTTCACTAAAACTCAATTTCCCAAAATACGTATTTTTTTATTTTCGAGATTTTTTGATGTGTTTTAGGGGACAAAAATCCGCAACTTTTGAGCTATAGAGAAACATGGTCAAAAAATCTGACGCCAAGTTATGATTTTTTTTTAAAATAGTGATTTTTGGAAAAAATCGAAGTTTCATGCAAAAACAAGTTTGACATTATTTTTGAATGCAAAATTGAATTTGCAATCGAAAAGTACTTTACAGATTTTTTGATAAAAAGCTCCGTTTTCAAGATATAGCCACCGAAAGTTTGATTTTAGCGAAATATTTGCAGTTTTTTGATTTTTAAAAATAGTGACCATGAATGACCATTTCTAAAAATATTTTTTTTGAAAAGTTCAGAAAATTTGCTATAAAATTGTCTAAGAGGCATTGAAGATTGGACATCGGGTTGCTGAGATAGAGCAGCTTTAAGAAAAAGAAACACGAAAATTGAAGTTTTCTAAATCTCACCAAAACAACCCACCATTTTCTCATTGTTATCCGAGCATTCGTTGGTGAAGGTTGTCTGAATCAACATGACTCGTCGCGTCCCGGCGCAAAACGCCGGCAATATTGCCCTACCTGCGGCTCAAGCAGGCAAAAAAGTGGGAATTTCCAAAAGGAAGGTTGAGGCCTCAACTGATGGCCAAAAACCGGGGATTTCCAAAAGGAAGGTGCTTTTGGAAGTGACATCGAACAGCAAAAAGACGAAAAAGAGCGACGGTACTGTACCGATGGATGAGGAGGAGGAGAACTCTTCGTCGCACGAGGAGCAGCTATTGAAGAACAACAAGTTCGCTGGACTGCCTGACGAGGACCAGGTAGCGGAAGCAAAGGAGAATGAAGTGAAACAGCGAAAGGAGAAACTGCCTCCTTTTTATGTGCGGCAATCAGCAGCAACGATCGACTTTCGAGCGGGGCTGGTTGAACTCATCAAGTCTGGGAAAGTCCTAGGCAACATTCGTCTGTGTCAGGACGGATTTAAGGTGCTGGTGCAATCCAGGCAGCACTATCAACTGGTCAAGGATTACTTGACCGAAAACGAGGCGGAGTACTTTACCCATGATGTCGCCATGGATAAGCCGTACAAAATCGTCGTCAGAGGTCTGTACGACATGCCAGTGGAGGAATTAGCTGCCGAGCTAAAAGTTTTGAAACTGGATGTGTTGGCCGTGCACAAAATGAGCCGACGCAACAAAGACATCAAGTACCGTGACCAGCTCTACCTGCTGCATTTGGCTAAGGGATCGACGACGCTTCCTGAGCTGAAGGCAATTCGAGCGGTTTTCAACATTATCGTGTCGTGGGAGCGATACCGACCAGTGCATCGTGACGTCACACAATGCTTCAACTGCCTGGGTTTCGGGCACGGAGGTAAGAACTGCCACCTGAAGCGTCGTTGCGCCAAATGTGGTACCGATGCGCACATCACATCCCAGTGCATCCAAGATTCGCTGGTGAAGTGCCTCAACTGCAACGGTGAGCACTCGTCAACCGACCGAAAGTGCCCCAAGAGAGCTGAGTTCGTGAAAATTCGGCAGCAAGCATCGACGAAGAATCAGCCTCAGCGTCGTAGAACTCCTCCAGCCCTGGTGGAGCAAAATTTTCCACCTCTTCAACCGCGACGCCAGGTCCCAAACTTGGCACCGTTGCCGTTGGATCCCAGGAAGAGAGCTGAGATGAATCATCCACGGCCGGGTTCCAGCCAGGAGCCGAGACCGCCACCACCGGGCTTCAGCCAGGAGCCAAGACCAACCCAAGAACCAGCAGTTGAGGAAAATGGTAATGATCTTTACACCTCAACCGAACTCCTCAATATTTTCAAACAGATGTCCGCTGCACTGCGTGGATGCAAAACCAAGACCCAGCAGATTGAAGTGCTGACCTCGTTCGTCATCCAGTATGGATCGTAGGTCCCTCAAGCTGCTGAATTGGAACGCTTGCTCCATTAGGAGGAAGAATTTAGAGCTGGTGGATTTTCTTCGCGAGAAGGAGATCGACGTAGCCGCCATCACGGAAACTCATCTGAAGCCCGGTGAAAAAGTTTATCTGCAAAACTACAAGATCGCGACGCAGCTCGATAGGACCACCTCTGGAGGAGGAGGTGTGCTTGTCGCTGTTCATCGTGATCTCAAGCCACGCCGGCTGCCACACTTTAAGCTGGACATCATCGAGGCCGTTGGGTGGAAATTCCCACTTCGGTTGGCCCAGTACTCTTCATTGCTGCATACTGCCCACGTCAGGTGAATTCCAGAGATGGTTCAGCAGCAAAACTGAAGAGCGATATCCAGAAGCTGACACGGCGGAGCGCAAAGTACATCATCGCTGGTGACCTCAACGCGAAGCATGAAGTTTGGGGCAACAGCAGGAGGAATCGGAACGGAGTGATTCTGCACAACGATCTGCAAAACGGATACTACAACGTTGTGAGTCCGGATCGTCCAACGAGGGTGGCTCGGTCTGGGAATCACTCAATCATCGACTTCTTCATTACCAATATGGCTGAGAACGTGGCTCATCCTGAGGTGTTTGAAGAGTTGAGTTCTGATCACTATCCGGTGGTTGTGGAGGTTGGAGCTTCCGTTACTCCGCAGCGGCAACCAACCCGGAAAGATTACCACAACGTTGACTGGCAGCAGTTTCAGCAAGTGGTCGACAGCAACATCGACTATGATCAACACCCGGAAACTTCTGCCGATATTGATCGTTCGCTGGAGGTGATCCAGCAGGCTATCAACCAAGCAGAGGCTGCCAACGTTCGGGAGGTTCCTGTTAATTTTAAGGTAACTGATATTGACGTAGATACTAAACACTTGATTAGACTTAGGAATGTTTATAGGAGACAATATCAACGGACTGGGGACTATGACAAAAGATTTCAGTGAACAATTTGAACAAAATCATACAAGACCGACTTGACAATATCAGAAATCAAGAATTTTCAAAACATGTAAGCCAGCTTGGGAATTATTCAAAACCATTTTGGAAACTTTCAAAAGTTCTTAAAAACAAACCAAAGCCTATTCCTCCTCTTATTGTTGAGGATTCTCCTTTGATTACATCCGAGGAAAAGGCAAATGCACTTGGGCTTCATTTTGTTAGTTCACATAATCTTGGCGCTTCCATGACCAGCCGTAAAGAAACATCAGTTGCCAATAGTATTTCAACAATCAATGACTCTACCTTTGAATTTCCTGCAGATTCCCATGTTTCTGGTGAGGAAGTCAAAGTTGCAGTTAAACAAATGAAAAATATGAAAGCTCCAGGCTTTGATAACATTTTAATCTGGTGTTGAAAAAACAGAGTGATCAGTTCTTTCAACATCTAGCCAATATTTTCAATAAATGTTTGCAACTTGGTTACTTCCCCACCAATTGGAAGCTGGGCAAAGTCATACCAATTTTGAAGCCTCAAAAGATCCAACATCGCCAACAAGTTATCGTCCCATTAGTCTTTTGAGTAGTCTGTCCAAACTCTTTGAGAAGGTCATCTATTCAAGGCTTTTGGATTTTACCAACGATAATAATATAATTTTGAACGAGCAGTTTGGCTTCCGAAAGGGACATAATACTGCTCATCAGCTTACGAGAGTAACTAAAATCATCAAGCAGAACAAGCTTGAGTCTAAATCAACTGCTATGGCTTTGTTGGATGTTGAGAAGGCTTTTGACAATGTTTGGCATGATGGTTTGATACATAAACTGTATTTATACGGTTTTCCAATGTATCTTATCAAAATTATCCAGCACTATCTTTCGGAGAGATCGTTCAAGGTTTTTCTGAATGGGATTGCTTCTGGATTATTCAACATTGATGCTGGGGTTCCCCAAGGAAGTATTCTTGGCCCACTTCTGTACAATATTTTTACATCTGATTTGCCTACTCTTCCTGGTAATGGTGTGTTGTCACTTTTTGCTGATGACACTGCCGTTATTTATAAGGGTAAAATAACCAGATATTTAGTTGGCCGTCTTCAGAAGGGTCTTGACGTTCTTTCCGAATACTTTGGCGACTGGAAAATTCGCATAAATGCAGCCAAAACTCAAACCATCATTTTTCCACTTTCCAAATCGGCCAGATTTGTCCCAAAGGATGATGTTTTGATTAAAATGAATGATGTTTCGATACCCTGGTCAAAGGAAGTTGTCTATTTAGGTCTCATACTTGACTCGAAACTTTTGTTTCGGCAGCATGTAGATAAAATATTGAACAAGTGCAGCATTCTCATCAGGTGTTTGTATCCTTTAATTAACAGAAAATCAAAGCTATCTTTGAAAAATAAGCTAGCAGTTTACAAACAAATAATTTACCCCGTTATTGAGTATGCAGTACCTGTTTGGGAGTGTTGCGCTAGAACTCATAAATTGAAGCTCCAGCGTGTCCAAAACAAGGTACTCAAAATGGTTTTGAATGTTCCTGGCTGGACAAGATCAAGTGAGGTTCATGAATTAGCAGAAGTAAAAATGTTGGATCAGAAGATTCAAGAAAAATGTTTGAAATTCAGGGAAAAATGTGCTATATCTGAATACCCCTTGATTCAAGGATTGGTTTAGTTTATGGTAAGATTAAGTTAGTTTTAGGTTAGGTTATGTTTTCTTAACATTTTTTTTTCCTCATTGTACCTAGTGTTACAAAAATGATAAATCATATACTTTTAAAGTTATAAAAATGAACAGTGTTTAAATCACGAAAAGCAAACTAAAGCTGAAGAGCCACAGCTGACCACTTATTATGTAAACCAAATGTAATTATTATAAGAAAGATTCAATAAAGTATATTTAATTCAAAAAAAAAAAAAAAAACCCACCATTTTCTAATGACGATATCTCAGCTACTAATGGTCCGATTTTCAATGTTAAATTATGAAACATTCGTGAAATTTTCCGATCTTTATGAAAAAAATATTTTGAATTTTTTTAAATCATGACTAACATTTCAAAAGGTCGTAATATTCTATGTTTGGTCACTCATGGTCACTTTTTTAAAAAATCAAAAAACTGCAAATATTTCGCTAAAATCAAACTTTCAGTGGCTATATCTTGAAAACGGAGCTTTTAATCAAAAAATCTGTAAAGTACTTTTCGATTGCAAATTCAATTTTGCATTAAAAAATAATGTCAAACTTGTTTTTGCATGAAACTTCGATTTTTCCAAAAATCACTATTTTTTCAAAAAATCATAACTCGGCGTCAGATTTTTTGACCATGTTTCTCTATAGCTCAAAAGTTGCGGATTTTTGTCCCCTAAAACACATCAAAAAATCTCGAAAATAAAAAAATACGAGACTTGTATGGGTGAACCAATGACACAAAATAGCTTATTTGATCATAGGGAAGGCCCCCACAAAGTTTGAGCCAAATCAAAAAATACAAATAAAATCCATTTTCGGTTTTGGTAGAGAATTGCTCAGGTTCACATTTTTACACATTTTTTATGTAATATTACTATGTAAACATTTGAAATCAATTAAAAAAAATCGCCAAAAATCCATTTTAAACCAATTTTTCATCTTTAAAAAGTATTGGAAAAAAAAAAAATTTATGGATTGGAAGTTTGAATTGTTTTATGTGAGTTTGCCAATGTTTTGAAAAATGTCATTTTTTTAGGGGTCATCTTTGACTGTGTTTTTTTAATTAACATTTCCTGTATTTTAAGTAAAAAGATGTATGCAGTATTTTTTTTTAGTGTCCCATACTATGGCTCTACGCATGTTACTATCAAAAACAAACATAAACTAAACGAGATAAATGAAAATTAAAAAACCAAAAATTGAAACAAGAAAAACACAAAACAAGAGAAGTGAAGTTTTTCGTAGAACAAAATTAGCTCAAAATGACCTCCCGAACCAGAGAAAAAAAATATGGATATTTGGGCAGCAGAGAGCTAATGGCAGACGAAAATTGGATTAAAAATTATTTCCATCAAAATGTACAACATAAAGTACACAGTGCTTAATTTTACACCAGAAACTGTTTGAACTTTAATCAGTTTCTGTTGAATTTAATTGTTTGTACATTTATTTACCTTAAATGTTACAAAAAGAAGTAATATTCAAGTTTTTATCCAATCCTTAACGATTACACAGCAAAAAAAATCTGAAAAGCAGCTGCGTGTAAAATTCCTGGGTGTGAAATATTTTTTTCATTATTTTATGAAATTTTATGTAATATTACAGCCGGAAATATGCAGCTCAACAGTATGAGAAACCTACTTGACCAAAATGTCAAGCTCATATGTGCGTGTATCCTTCCCATTTTTCATCGGTCTGATGGCCGAGCGGACTAAGGCGCCAGCCCTTACTGTTGATGCTGGGTTTGAATCCCGTCGGTTGCCACTTTTTTGTGTTTACAAAAATTGAACATATTAAGTGTCTTTTTTTACGAAGGAGATGTGCACGCTTTTGCATGCGATTTTACCATCGAATTTATTGTTGTGTAGTTTTTTTTTTTTATTCTGGGCATCGATTTGCATCCTTGAAGGTGGATCCATAATGCTCAATTTGAGTGTTCATCATTCGAGCAATTTAATAGCTTTTCTCTGCCAACAAACCGTTGGGACCAAAAGCAGTCCAAAACTGAAGCAAAACTCGTTAAAAACTTGGTGCCATTTCGCCACGCGACACACGGCGCTGCCCAGTGCTGTGAAAGTATCGCAAAACTTATTTTCCCTTCCGAACTGCGACGAATCTTTCGGCCACCGGTCGTAAAACGCTAAATTTAACTTTAATTACTCCGGTGTCGAGAAACTGCACTGCATTCTCACCTTTTTGCCTTCAATTTTTGCGGTGACAACCAACGGAGGCAGTGTTGCCATCAAGGGTTGTCCCCCAGGACTCGCAGCAGTAAACGTGCCGCGCCAAAGCCTGCTTAGCTGACATCTACATCGCGCCATCATCATGTTCCCGGGTTAATTTCCCCTGGGGCCGATGCTGCTCTTCTCCTCCTTGTTTGGAAATCCGAGCAGGCCCCGCAAAACAGGACCGCAAAAAGCGCCGGTGGCGCCGCCTCCTGGAAGGTGGCCAAACATTGGCGTGTAGTTTTACTAAACATTTGGTTGATGCTGATGTTTGCGACCCGGGTTCGGTTTTGGATTTCTGGGAACACTGCGCTTACCCCGAAGGGGGCGATTCCCTCGCTGCTTGTGACAGATCCGGAATTGAACCCCTTTCACCGTATGTGCGTCACTGGAAGTGGACAAATTTCCGAGGAACTCAACTCACTTGGAGAAAGTGCTTTGTGTAACAGAATTAGAAACCTAGTTGCAAAAAAACGAGCAGTTTCGAGCAACTGCGATGCGTCAAACGTGAAGTGACTAAGCACGCTCCCTAATTTTGCATTCCTCTTTGTGCGATGCTTCGCTTGGAGCACTTTTTGACATAAAGGTTGCCCAAAGAACACCTCAACACTTATTGACAGACGGTTTTCGTTTGGGTGTAACTTTCGCCCACTTGTTTTTCAAGTTTGATACGATTATTAAATAATTCGATTTAGGCCCTTCTCCAGAGAAGGACCCGCTGCAAAATAGCTTCACGGAAGGTCACCACCGCAGAGCTAACAAGCCCGGAACCGACGGAAATTCGATAGAATCCGGGCACATCCTTGCCCCCTCGGGCAACGTTGCAGGATGAGAGACAGCTTGTGAGGAATGAACATGCTCGTAAAATTGTGGTTATGACCCCCCCCGTGCTCGTCAACGACGAAGGCACCCCCCCCCCCCGCTCCCGGGGATGTTGGTGGGGTGGGGAGAGGTCGGTTGGGTTCCGTTTGGGCCCGGGAATGCCCGGAAAAAAGACGCCGGCGCGGAATCATTTCTACATGTTTATTTTGTCCCGCCCCTCTCAACGTTTTCCTTCCGAGAAGTGACTCTTGCTCGATTGTTCGGAGTCATTGCGCTCGGGGAGTACGGTTGAACCTTGGTTGTGCGACAACTTTTGAAACAAATTTTTCGTCAGTTGTTTAAATTCTCGTTTCTTTGAATGGGCGTTAGAAAACTGTAATTTTCTAGAATTTCGCCATTTTTGTTCAACATTTTAGTATTTGAATGAAACTGTGTCCATTAGGGTGACAGTATAAAAATATACAGCAATTCCATTTGAAAAGAGCCTAAACCAAAAAAAAAAGTTCTCCGATCGGGCTCAAAATTTTTCTGGGGGTTCCTTGGCCAAAATAATTAGACCCGTATTTTTTTGTTTGGCCATTAGGGTGGCCTACATCGTGCTAGGGTGGTTCAAAAAATGGCAATTTTCGTCATTTTTCGCAAAAACCACTTTTTTCTAAAAATCATATCTCCGCGCCATTTCATCCGATTTTAGCTGTCTTAGACGCAAAGAAAGGTGATGAGTTTGGCTATTTGGGAAAAATAGTAAAAGTTCCAAAATCTAGCTTAACTATTGAAAAGTCGTATGAAAACTTAAAATGGCGTTTTGACCGTGTCTGGACCAAAGAGCCTATGTCTGAAAATATTTTTATCGGATTCCTCGGAAAATTTCACATAACATATCAAAAAATTGGCGATGTCGAACCGTACGTTTTGGAGATACGATTTTTTGAAAATAAAAACTGCGTTTTCGACGCGCCACGCGCAAAAACGGGAAAATGACGAAATCGGCAAAAATCAACTTTTTCACTAAAACTGCGATAACTTTAAAATTTCAGCGATGACCTATACATGTCTGGGTACCAAAATTTTCGTAATTGAGAGACGCAACTTTTGGTACCATAACATCTATAGGTCATCGCTGAAATTTTAAAGTTATCGCAGTTTTAGTGGAAAAAGTGATTTTTGCCGGCGATTTTTCAAAAATCATATCTCGAAACGTACGGTTCGACATCGCCAATTTTGATATGTTATGTGAAATTTGAATCCGATAAAATATTTTCAGACACTCTTTGGAATTTTCATACGACTTTTCAATAGTTAAGCTAGATTTAACTTTGAAATCGGTCTTTTTCTTCAATTTTAATTTTTGTATTTTTAATCCGACTGAAACTTTTTGGTGCCTTCGGTATGCCCAAAGAAGCCATTTTGCATCATTAGTTTGTCCATATAATTTTCCATACAAATTCGGCAGCTGTCCATACAAAAATGATGTATGAAAATTCAAAAATCTGTATCTTTTGAAGGAATTTTTGATCGATTTGGTGTCTTCGGCAAAGTTGTAGGTATGGATACGGACTACACTGGAAAAAATAATACACGGTAAAAAAATTTGGTGATTTTTTATTTAACTTTATCACTAAAACTTGATTTACAAAAAACACTATTTTTAATTTTTTTATTTTTGATATGTTTTAGAAGACATAAAATGCCAACTTTTCAGAAATTTCCAGGTTGTGCAAAAATCACTGACCGAGTTATGAATTTTTAATCAATACTGATTTTTCAAAAATCGAAATTTTGGTCGTAAAAATTTTTCAACTTCATTTTTCGATGTAAAATCAAATTTGCAATCAAAAAGTACTTTACTAAAATTTTGATAAAGTGCACCGTTTTCAAGTTATAGCCATATTTAAGTGACTTTTTTGGAAATAGTCGCAGTTTTTCATTTTTTTAAATTAGTGCACATGTTTGCCCAGTTTTGAAAAAAATATTTTTGAAAAGCTGAGAAAATTCTCTATATTTTGCTTATTCGGACTATGTTGATACGACCTTTAGTTGCTGAGATATTGCAATGCAAAGGTTTAAAAACAGGAAAATTGATGTTTTCTAAGTTTCACCCAAACAACCCACCATTTTCTATCGTCAATATCTCAGCAACTAATGGTCCGATTTTCAATGTTAATATATGAAACAATTGTGAAATTTTCCGATCTTTTCGAAAAAATATTTTGGAATTTTCAAATCAAGACAAACATTTTAAAAGGGCGTAATATTGAATGTTTGGCCTTTGTGAAATGTTAGTCTTGATTTGAAAATTCCAAAATATTTTTTCGAAGAGATCGGAAAATTTCACAAATGTTTCATATATTAACATTGAAAATCGGACCATTAGTTGCTGAGATATTGACGATAGAAAATGGTGGGTTGTTTGGGTGAAACTTAGAAAACATCAATTTTCCTGTTTTTAAACCTTTGCATTGCAATATCTCAGCAACTAAAGGTCGTATCAACAAAGTCCAAATAAGCAAAATATAGAGAATTTTCTCAGCTTTTCAAAAATATTTTTCAAAACTGGGCAAACATGTGCACTAATTTAAAAATGAAAACTGCGACTATTTTCAAAAAGTCACTTAAATATGGCTATAACGAAAACGGTGCACTTTATCAAAATTTCAGTAAAGTACTTTTGATTGCAAATTTGATTTTACATCGAAAAATGAAGTTGAAAATGTTTACGACAAAATTTCGATTTTTGAAAAATCAGTATTGATTAAAAATCATAACTCGGTCAGTGATTTTTGCACAACCTGAAATTTCTGAAAAGTTGGCATTTTATGCCTTCTAAAACATATCAAAAAAAAAAATTAAAAATAGTGTTTTTTGTAAATCAAGTTTTAGTGATAAAGTTAAATAAAAAATCACCAAATTTTACCGTGTATTATTTTTTCCAGTGTAGTCCGTATCCATACCTACAACTTTGCCGAAGACACCAAATCGATCAAAAATTCCTTCAAAAGATACAGATTTTGAATTTTCATACATCATTTTTGTATGGACAGCTGCCGAATTTGTATGGAAAATTATATGGACAAACTAATGATGCAAAATGGCTTCTTTGGGCATACCGAAGGCACCAAAAAAGTTTCAGTCGGATTAAAAAATACAAAAAAAATCGAATGACCGAAATCCTAGAGAACTGCTCAATAGCCAAACTCATCACCTTTCTTTTGCGTTTAAGACAGCTAAAATCGGATGAAATGGCGCGGAGATATGATTTTTAGAAAAAAGTGGTTTTTGCGAAAAATGACGAAAATTGCGATTTTTTGAACCACCCTAGCACGATGAAAAATTTTGAGCCCGATCGGAGAATTTTTTTTTTGGTTTAGGCCCTTTTCAAATGGAATTGCTGTATATATATTGATCGTTGAATTTTGTATGGGAAAATCCGCAAAAATATATGAGGAGAAACATCACTTCAGAAATTAGCCGGCTTATGGCGTCTCGCCCAAGATTGTCCAAGTGTGAGATTCTGGTAGAAAAATCAATTTTCTACAACTTTGTCGAAGGGTGCAAAACGCACCGAGTTGATCCTGATTTTTTGATTATTATTTTTAGTAAAAGGTATTTTCTTGCATACCCTTTATATACCTTCAAGTATATAAGACGATTTAATTTCATCGAATTGCTAATAACTCATCACGATCAATAAAATTTTCAAATTCATTTTAAGATTTGCAATCGCAAATGACTTAACCCACTACAACCCGGCGGGCTTCGATTTAAAAAAATAGCTAAAAATGGAATTGTCAACCAATTTTTACAAAGCACTTATTAGAAGAACTCTTTAAATTTTGGAAAATTTATGGATTGGAAGTTTTACTTGTTTTATGTGAATTTGCAAATGTTTCAAAAAAATTATTTTTTTAGGGGTCAGCTTTGGCTCTGTTTTTTTACTAACATTTCCTATATTTTAAGTAAAAAGAAGTATGCAATAATTTTTGTAGTGTCCCAGACTATGCCTCTTCGCATTTCTGTACAATTTAAATAATAATGGTGCCATTTTATAGCAGCAAATGTGAAAACAAGCAAAAAATTTAAAAAGTGACTGTAAAAACATGAAAAAATTAGATCTGCAAAATGTAATGAAGGGAAGTGGTAGAATAGGCCAAATAATAAATGCAAATTAAAATACTCAAATTAAAACAAGAAAAACATACAACACGAGAATTAAGGTTTTTCGTAGAATTAAAGTTGGTCAAAATGACCTCCTGAACAAGGAGGAAAAAATGTTTGCAATAGAGGGTTAACGCATTTTTACAAATCGTTCACAAGTTTTAAGGCATGTTTAGGTCAACAATTTTGGGATTTTTTTTTAAATAAGCTTCTTCTGACAAAAGTATTTTTGTCTTTTTAAAAAGTAATTCGTGATTTCGAAATTTTTAAAATATTTGTATTTTTTTTTAATTTTTGGCACTGAAAATTTGATCAATAGTTTCTAAGATATCGTCGATTTAAAAAAGAAGTGCTTATTGGGTAGCACTTAGAAATATATTTTTCTAAAACTTTCATTTATAGAAAGGTCGGATCGACAAAGTAAAAAAAAAAGAAAATTGTCTCTGCCTTTTGAAAGTAATTTTTCAAAGAAAGACGAGTAAGGATACTATTTTAATCATTTATGTAACGAATTTATACTAAAAAATGATTCGGTTTTAAAATTTTAAGTGTTTTTATCAAAACTTAAAAAAAAACAATTTGGCCGAAGTAAAAAAAATCCGTTCTGCACTATAGCTGAAATGTTGAAAAAAATTAAAATAAAAAGCAAGCAAGTTTGTCAAAATCGTTTTTTTTGTGATAAAAAGTTGAATGAAATAAGGCTTTTTTCCGTTCACTCATTACTTTCTGCAAAGTCCTAATATTAACCTTTGACTTCACCAAAGATACTAAACTGATCAGAAAAAAATCATCCAAATAGACTTTAAGGGACCATCCATAACCTACGTGAATATTTTAGGAAAAAATGAAACCCCAACCCCGTTTCCTTCTTGTGGAAGTTGTTCATACAAAAAAAATCCTTTTTGTAAATAGCGCGATCCCGAGCAGACGGAAATAACTTGGGAATAACATTTTTTGATATTTAAAAATACTAGGTCAATAACATTTTATGTTATTTATAACAAGATTTGTTATTCGTCGTTATGATTTTTTTGTTATTGGATTGTTATTGTAATAACAGACTAATAACATTTTAAGTTATTCTTCGAACAAATCTTTGTTATTATTTTTTGTTATTTTAACAACTAATCCGATCATCCCAATAACAGTTGGCGGTATTCTTTTATAACAAAAAATGTTATTCCAAAGTTGTTTTGGCTTTCAGTCAATATCAGACCAATAAAAAAATTTGTTATGATAACGAAAAAAAAAAAACGAAACTATTGGCACTACGCCCCCCGGGGCATGGCCTTCCTCTAACGTGGGATTTCTGCTCCAGCGCCTCTGACGAGACAGGAGAAACCGGGACCGACGTTTTACTTCACCATCCGATAGAAGCTCAGTGGATAAGGCGGGAATCGAACCCGCGTCTCATAGCATCATCGGGATCGGCAGCCGAAGCCGCTACCCCTGCGTAATGATAACATAAACTGTTATTTAACCCTTATGCAAAAATGGATTTTTCAAGAAGAATCCATAACAATTTTTGTTATTTTAACAGTATTTGTTATTGAAATGGCATGAATTTAGTTATTACCGTCTGATCGGGGAACAATCGCAATGCTCCCCTTCCCCCCGTAAAGAGTTCACGCGGTTTATGGATGGCCCCTTAGATTATAATTTCAAAAATGTGTTTGAAATGAGAATTGTAAATACATTAAATTCATTTTCCTTTGTGGACATCGGGGGAGGTGAGAGTTTAAAATTTTCAAAAAAGTGTCCACGTAGTTTATGGATGACCCCTTAAAAATTTCTGTTTTTGCCTGAATTTCTGGAATTTTTGAAACATTTTCAAAAATTACGGGACGACAAATTAAAAAAAGAAGATCTTTTTGTGAAAAATTTCTGATATTTTTCCACTTATATTGTTTTTGAATTCTCAATATAATGGTTTTCTTTCGTTTATTTTTTATTGATTCTGTATTCAACATGTTTGTATGGTTTTTTCATTTTTTTATTTTTATTTGATAACATAAAACAAAGTTTCAAAAATTCTCGGAACACGGGTAATATTTATGATGCAGTTCCAGTTAAAATTTTCAAAAAGTGTCGACGTGGTTTGCGGATGACCCTTGTATGACCCCTTAGAAGATCCCTGGATTTTCTGGGAATTTTAAAATTGTGTAATTTTTTTTCAAGATTTAAGATCTTTGGCTACCAACATTGTTTTTAACTTCTCAATTTTACGGATTTTCGGATTGATTTTGCATTCAACAATGAGTTTGTTTTTTTTAACCAAGACTGACATTTCAAAAGGGCCAATCATTCAATATTACGCCCTTTCGTTAGGTATTCGGCCCAGTATTGATTCAAAAAATCATAACTCGGTCAAAGATTTTTTGCCGTTTTGGAAATTTCTGAAAAGTTAGTAGTCCAATAAACCAAATTTCCTGTTTTTGATTTTTGAATGTTTTTGAAATCCATTTGAGTCTGGTATTAAAAAAACCTAAAAACTAAAATTTTTGCTTTTTTTTGCAAATCAAGTTTTAGTGACAAAAAGGGAAATTAAAAATCACCAATTTTTTTTACTGTGTATCATTTTTTTTCAGTGTAATCCATATCCATACCTACAACTTTGATGAAGACACCAAATCGATCAAAAAATTCCTTCAAAAGATACAAATTTTTCAATTTTCACATATCATTTTTGTATGGATATCTGCCAAATTTCTTTGGAAAATTATATGGACAAACTAATGATGCAAAATGGCTTATTTGGGCATATCAAAGGCATGGATAAAAAAATACAAAAAATAAAATTTCAAAAAATACTGATTTCGTTGAGAATTGCTTCTTAAAGTGTACATTTGTTTTCTGGATAACCCTTGAAGAAAATTGATAAATTCACTTAAATTTGAGAAACTTTTGCGATATTTAAAAACAATACATATTTTTGGGAATTGATAAATATAGGAGAAATTCTCGTATGTTTGGCAGGTTTAGCACTCGCTCCTAACTCCATCGAATTTGCTCTTTTTCACTATTTAAACAACTAATTTTGCAAACTTTTGATAGAAACTTGCTTGCTCACTTCTTATTGAGCTATTTATCACTCGATTTCATTTAAAAACGCTTTTAATTAGGTTTAATTGAATGTCAAAGTTCCGACCTGCCAACATTAGAGGCACGCTGGAATTAGATGCTGTTCCCCTAGTTATGATGAAGATTTGTTTTGAAAATATCAGATCACAGTCACAAATATTTTTTAAAGGTTTTTTTTTTATTTATTCTGCATTCAACATAATTGAATGGTTCATTTGGAACCATTCATAAATTACGTGGACACTTTTTTGGAAAGGTCAAACTCATCCCCCTTGCAAACAACTGTCAAAAAAAAAATAATCTTTTTTTATTCAGCGTGGTTTATGGATGGTCTTTTCTTATGTGTTAAAATTTAATAATTTTTGTTTTTCAAATTCTCGGAAAACGTTATTTTTTTTGCAGGAAAAATCACGTTTTAAATTTTTAAAAAGTGTCCACGTTTTCGGGAGAGTTTCAAAAATTGCGGGAAACGTTTTTAACGAGAAATTCCGGAATTTTCCGGAAATTAATTTAGTTCCATAGGGATATTTTTTAACTGAGAGCAAAACGCTCCTATCCGATGTTGAGAGCCACTTTCTCTCGGTTGAGATTTCTACGCCTACTTGATCGCACAGACCCTGCCCTACCAGCGGAGTTTCACCGTGAGTCTAGAGAAAGTGCCTTGGGAGGGGGGGTGAGGCGGCTTGTCAACGTCACACATTTGCGGGTTAGTAGTCGGCCTGCTTTGACGAGGGTCGTCCTGGCCGGTACTCCTGGCAAAGACTTTTGCGTTACTTTTCGGGATACCCCTGCCCCCCTTTCCCCTCCAGGAGTAAGGGAGATCAAAGTTGCCTTGAGTGGGTACCGCTGCAAAGGGAAAAATTTGCATAACTTAAGGGTGGAGGGCCCCCTTTTTACGACGATTATCTGTTATTGTTGTGCGTGTAAAGAAGGCCGCGGAGGGGTGGGAGGTTAGACCATGAAATCGAGCGACAAATGTCGCTTCTTTTCTCGGTTTTTTGGACTTGTGGCGGTGTAGTACAGGACGTTTTAATAAAGTTGTCCGCGGACGGGGAATTCCGTGTCGGAGCCAATTTCGGGTTCTGTCACGTGATGGATAATAGAGCTATAAGGGAGCGAGAAAGTGAATGTAGAGTTGGAGAGTTATAAATGGACCATAAAGTTATTCAGAAACATTACAAATTTTAATATTTTGTCATTTTCAATTGAAGAAAAGTGATCTTGATGGTCTCGAAACCAAAAATATGTATGGTAAGTGGCAAAAATACACAAAGTTTCAATTGTAAATCTAAGAATTTAAATCGATTTTTGTGAATCTATTTGGGTCACAAGATATATCAATGAAAACTGTACAAAATGACTTCGTTTGCCTAATTTAGTTCAGAATGCTTGTACGACAACATGGCACGATGTCAACGTAATGTCACAAAATAAGTGCCAGAAACCGGCACCGGTACCCCCTTATAATTAATGAAACTAAGTGCATAATAAATTTACGACGGGGCGGCTTTGATCCAAGCTAATTACTTGCTTCGCTAAGCCTACTTTGATTAGTTTCGCGGAGCTTTCTTCTTCTTGTTTTGTTTGCTCAAGTATTTTTCTGCGTGTGTTACGCGAGCAAGATGACGCCGGCACAAAAGGGGCAAAAGCCGCGACAGACAGGCTGGCGACTGTTTCTGCTCCAGCAAACCTAAAGAGGCTGGCTGGCTCTTTCTATTTGATGACCCAGATCACGTCCCAATGTCATACGCAGTGAGAGATTTTCGGCAATGATATGAGGCAGAAGATACAGTTTGGATGTTTTATTTCCATAATTTTGAAAAGCAAAAGTTGAATGCTTAAAAAATGCTTTATATTCAAATTTAATTTGGAGTAAACCCAATGAGGAATTAGGGTGATTTCAGCTTGTTAGTTCAACGGTCAATTCAAAAGATCCTAAATTCACCACGACAAATTTGAATTCACCGCAACGTATTTGTCAATTGGTGAATTTTGATGAATTTCTGATGAAATTTTTGGTATAGGTTAGGACAATTCGAAAAAAGGTACACCCTAAAAAAACACTTTTTTTATTTCACATTTAAACACAAATGATCGATAAGCAAAAAAAAAACTTTTAAATTTTTTTTTATTTGCCTTAGAAGATCAAAAAAGATAGCTTTTGAGCTATTACCCAGCAAGGACAAAAAAAAATTGGCAGTGCTGCCAATTTTGCGGAAAAATGATTGTTTTTGAAAAACTGTGCAAAAACAACCAAAAATATCACATCATTTTAAGATGCATAATGGGTTTCAAAGTCAAAAAGTACTTAATAGAAATTTTGATAAAGTGCACAATTTTCGAGATAAATCCACCTTAAATTTTATTTTCGCGCAATTTTTTCAGTTTTTCGGTTGTTTTTTCAATAGTGCCTATGGTTGGCCAAGTCTGACAATATTTTTTTTTTTTCAAGAGGTTCAGAAAATTTCCTATAAATATGTTTAAGAAACATTTAAGGTTGAGGTTCTCTAGTTGCTGCAATACGATTCGAAATTTTTCATGCATTTTCACTGTTTAGAGTTTTTTTTATAAATGAAATATTAAAATTTTCTCAAATTACCATATTTTCTAGAAAATACTATTTTTTTAATAATTCGCAACATGGGTATCAAACGATTTGAAATTTTGCATGCATTTTAACCGTTTTAGAGTTTTTTGAATGAAATACTCAAATTTTCACAAAATACCGTATTTTCTCGAAAATACTCAAATTTTTATAATTAGCTACATGGGTATCAATCGATTAAAAATTTTTAATGTATTTTAACTGTTTTAGAATTTTTTGAATGAAATACTAAAATTTCACAAAATAACGTACTTTCTTGAAAAAACTCAAATTTTTATAATTTGCAACATGGGTATCAAACGATGCGAAATTTTACCAGATTTTTTATTCAAAAAATTCTAAAACAGTTAAAATACATGCAAAATCATATTATTTTTTCAATTTTCGGATTAATATGGTATTTTGTGATTTGTGGTATTTTTTTCAAATATCTCTTAAATTTCGAGAAAATACGGTATTTTGTGAAAATTTTAGAATTTTATTGAAAAAACTCTAAAACAGTTGAAATTCATTCAAAATTTCGAATCGTTTGATACCCATATGGCGAATTATAAAGTTTTGAGTGTTTTCGATAAAATACGGTATTTTGTGATAATTTTAGTATTTCATTAAAAAAAACTCTAAAACAGTTAAAATGCATCCCAAATTTTGAATCATTTGATACCCATATTGCGAATTATACAAATTTGAGTATTTTCGATAAAGTACGTTATTTTGTGAAAATTTGAGTATTTCGTTTGAAAAAAAAAAAAAAAAACTCTAAAACAGTTAAAATACATCCAATATTTCGAATCATTTGATACACAAATTGCGACTTATAAAAATTTGAGTATTTTCAATAAAATACGGTATTTTGTGAAAATTTGAGTATTCCATTCAAAAAACTGAAAAACAGTTAAAATACATACAAAAATAAGAACCATTTGATACTTATATTGCGTATTATAAAAAAAACTGTATTTTTTATAACATGCTGTAACTTGGTGAAAATTTAAGAATTTCATTCAAAAAACTCTTGAACAGTTAAAAAAATGCAAAATCTAGAATACTTCGATACCCTTATTGTGAATCATAAAAAATTACTATTTTCAAAAGAAAAAAAAACAAAATACAGTATTTTGTGAAAATTTAAATATTTCATTTAAAAAACTCTAAAACAGTGAAAATGAGTGCAAAATTTCGAATCGTTTGAAACCCATATTGCAAATCTGAAAATTTTTAATATTTAAAAAAAAAATACGGCATATTGGGATTTTTTTAATTGCCTTGGTGAGATTTGAATTTTTCAAACTGACCGTTAAATGAATGATTGACATATTTTAAAGGCGACTTATGTCTGTCTTTCCATGATTCAAATTTGCACCCTTTTAAAAAGTTATATCCGATTTGAAAAAAAAAGGTTAGAAAGCTTAATATGAAAACACGGCAAGCCTACCAGAAATCACCCCTTCTTAAGGCTCGTTCAAGCGCTTCAAGGTGTGGGGGGCGTTGCCGTTCTTGTCGGTCGTTCCGAATCGATCCAATTCAGATGGAAATGATTGGAATCCGCCCATTCGCGGCATTTGCAGAAGCAAAAAAAAAAAAAGATGTAAAAAAAAAGAGCGCTCAACAGCCTCCTCCGCGTGAATCCTTTTGCGAATCGTCGATATAAAACTGTATTGATATCGCTGTGGCATCATTTCTTCGCTTCTTGAGACCGTACGAGGGCGAAACTTTGGATTGATACACTTTTTACTGGCGACCAAGAGAAAAAGGGGCTTGGATTTGGTTGAGAGGATTCTAAACTCTTCTCTGGATGTCTTCTCGTGGTTTATTCTCTCAGTCTGTTCATTCTGTACCATTTTACTCTCAGTTTGAGAGCATTCTCCTCCTGAATGGATGCTGCACTGCTTTGGGAGTAAATTTCTCCCACCAAGAGAAAACTGCTCTTCGTCTGAAATGAGAGCATTTTGCTCTCAAACAAAGTTGACCAATATTCTCTTAATTCTAATTGAGATAAACGTATCAAATTGACAGAAAATCCCAAAATTACTCAAAATGACGGTCGATTTTCCCTGGGAAAAGCCTTTAAAGAGAGAGAGAGAGGGAGTCCCCCCCCCTCCTACACGTTAATGAAGTGGATTCGGATGCGAAACGGTCCGTATTATTGGCGGAGCGCGAGTTCTGGAAGCTTTTATCGCGGCAGGGATTTTCCCGGTGGAGGAAAGGAAACGGGAAAAGCATTGCTGGAATTGTGCCCATTGATTGCAGGAGAAGCTTCCGATTGGAGAAAATTTTAAAATTCATAGCCTGAGGGTGCGGGGGATAGGGGGGCGGGGGGAGCTAACGTGCGTTCGATTCGATCGGAATCGCTCGTTTTACCTTGGAATGCGTCTTCTGGAGCAAAAGCAATCGTATTGATTGGGGGGATTGACTTTTTTTTTGTTGTTTCTTTGTGTATTTGTTGTTTTGTTTTTTAATCATTGCATTTTTTTAGACTAAATGAATACAAAAGCGTCGAGTCGAGTTGAGGTCTCGCAAATAACTTCCTAGCGGATGTTCCGGATACAGTTTCCCATGGGTCCACTCTTCAAAAACACTCGAAATGGTCACGCGACACATCGTGGAAATAGCCAGATATTTACGAAACAACTTTTATCAAGAATTTTTGATAAGATCCTTTAAAAACTACACCGGATGTTCCAGATACCGGTTCCCAAGGGGTCATTTTTCAGAACCACTCAAAATATTCAAGCGACAATTTAAACTTCGTGGAACTTGCCAGATATTCACATACCAAGTATCCTCGACAAGATCCTGACCAAATATGGCCATTCCGGCTGTTCCAGGTACTGCTTCCCATGGGGCCATTTTACAGAACCACTCAAATTGATCAAGCGACACCTCAAACATCATGGAATTTGCCAGATTTTCACATTACAACTCTTTTCAAGTAATCTCAACAAAATTTTGTCAAAATATGGCCAACCTGTTGTGCTTTGATAACTCAATTACATGCATTTTTTTTATTTAGTTGATATTTTGAGTTATCATATTTTCGTTTTTTAAAATCAAAATTAACATTTCAAAAAGGCGTAATTTTGAAATGTTTGACCCTTTTGAAATGCTAGTCTTGATTTAAAAATTGAAAGTATTTTTTTCGAAAAGATTGGAAAATTTGTGGTTTGGTTGAGCGTTTTAGCAGAATGCATTACTATGAATACAAAGAGACGAGTTGTTCCTTTTAATTCCGCTATATATTTTAATATTTTTGATTGAAAATTTGATTTTACATCGAAAAATGAAGTTGAAAAATTTTTGCGACCAATATTTCGATTTTTTGAAAAAATCAGTATTGATTCAAAAATTCATAACTCGGTCAATGATTTTACGAACCTGGAAATTTCTGAAAAATTGGCATTTAATGTCCTCTAAAATATAAATAAATAAAATTAAAAATGGTGTTTTCTGCAATTCAAGTTTTAGTGACAAAAAGTTAAATTAAAAATCAACAATTTTTGTCTACCGTTTATATTTTTTTCAGTGTAGTCCTTATTAATACCTACAACTTTGCCGAAGACACCAAACCGCGGTTCTTTTTTTATCTCCGGTCTTTTGAAGAAACCGTTTCAAGATGGCATGATTTTTGATATAAGTATAATTTATCGAATTTTCAAAAAAAAAATAGTATTAAATTTGTTTTTGAGAATTGGAAATGCACTTTCAAAAATATCAATGCTTATAAAAATTAATCCCAAAAGTAAATGATTTGTTAAAATCTTACCAAAAATGTACTGAATACTGAATATTTTATCGATTCAATCAGAATGTAGAAAAAGTTCACAGAATATTTTCTACAAATAAAATATTAGCATTATTTCAATTTATGTAGAAATTAATACAATTTCAAAATTACATGCAATTTTTCCGGCATGCTAGATTTAAGTTTGGATGCCATTCTATTACTCGAATGTTTAGGTTCGAGTAGAATTCTTGACATGAAGACCAAAAAAAGAGCGAGCCGCTCAAAGAGCTGGTTCACTGAAAAGAGCGAACGAACCGTGGCTCACAAAAAAAGAATCGCGGTTCTTTTTTTATCTCCGGTCTTTTGAAGAAACCAATTTGTTGAGCTAGATTTAAAATTTGATGCCATTCTATTACTCGAATGTTTAGGTTCGAGTAGAATTCTTGACATGAAGACCACCAAGACCTATGGTTTTCAAGGGCATCTTCTCGTTTTCAGTTTAATTTTGTTATCAAATAATTTATAAAAGTCCAATGTGTTATAAAATCACACGATTCTTAAAAAACCTTTTCATCAGAATTTTGAAAAAATGCGAAAGAGCCGTTCAAAAGAGCGGTTCTTTTTAATGAGCGAACGAAAATGAGCGGCTCCTAAAAAAGAGCGATTTTGCCCACCTCTAGTCTGTGGTGGCAACAAGTGTGCTTTTTTAAATTGAATTGTTAGTAATTTTTAGTTCGGATCGAGGAAAAAAAAATGCAGGATCTGTTAAAGAAGAAGTTTTGGCAACATGGAAACTGAGAAGGCAAACCCACTTTGTTCATAGCGGTACCATAGATCGATCACAGCGGTACGCGAGTGCTACGTTTCTTGAGGGCTGAAGTGTCAAACGAGTCCAGATCGTGACGTTTGCATTGACCTCGGAATTGTTTTTGTGAACGACGAACTCTGCCAATATGGACGTGGCGTTACATCGTGCTGCCACCTGGTTTTTTTAAGCGCAAGAGTGGAAAAGTGCTGAATCATCGTCTAAAAATAGACGGCGTCCTATCTCACCCAGCAAAATGAAGTCGATAAAGTAGTCGGTTTCGATGAGAAAAAGTGGAAAACGTGGTCTAAATCAAGCGACGCCATCCCCCTATTGATGCTTATTGAATCTGTGAAAATGGTGAATATGAGAACTAAACTGGTGAAAAAATAAAAAAAAGGAGGTGAAGTGCGTCCAATGCAGCAGTTCACCTTTGGTGTTGGACGTCCAATGCAGTGTTGATGCCGGTCAACGCGGGATTTTTTCGGCGATACTTAAATTTTTTGAAATTGCTGAGTAATCGTCCCTTTATGCAGGTAAAAAAGACGAGTTTAAAAAAAGCAATTTTAGGGATGACTACAACTTGACAGTGGTGCACAATAACGATTGTTTTAATTTTTTTTTCGATGTTTTGTTTTTGAAAAACTGGCAACACTGTCAAATGATGTTTGAATAATTTGTTGCATAGACAATTTTCAAAAATGTAATTTTATTGCAGTTCTGGTTTTTGTTAGGAAAGTCAAATTTGTGGAGTGTTTTTTTACCTACAACTATTTTTAAACCAACAACTTTGCTGAAGACACCAAATCGATCAGAAAATCTGTTCTCAAGTTCCAGTTTTTTTTTATATTTTATTAACCTTTTTGTATGGACAATTTCCAACATTGTATGGAGTCTTGTATGGAGGAACCAATAAAGGACAGAAATATTCATACAAATCGAAAAATAGAAAAAAATAAATTTGTAAAATAAGAGAGTTGTTCAAAGAGCTCAGCTATTGTTAAGGATTAATTTAAAAATAATCCAAAAACTCTGCGTGTCACAACGGAGAGCTAAAAACAGGAACTCCCGTTCGAAACCAGGTCGTGGACACCTGAACAGCAGGGAGAGGAAGGGGCATGACGTTTGCCTGATCGATAAACAAATTTACAGCTGTCCATCAACGGAGCGCGAGCTTTTAATTAGTTTGTCAATTTATGTTGCGCTTGTTTTTCTTTTTTTTTTCCTCAACGTTCCCAAAGGGTTTGTTCCGTGCGGTTTTTAATTGGTGCCATGTTGGGTTGACATTTTTTTTGGACAATTCTACATTCAACCAAACTCTCGTCAACGAGCAAAGCTGTTCAAATTTCCAACTTGTTCGTTCCATGCAGATAACGTCAATCTCAATTTTTCACAAAGCCTGCCATGAGTTGGCAAATGAGCTCTTCCCGCATCAATCCCGGTTCATTATGCGAAGAGAGAGGGCACAAGATGTGATGGTGGGCACAATCGCACAATAGAAACGTCATTATCCTTTCCCATCGCTCACGCACACATTCAAACACACTCTCGCAGCTTTGATACATTTGAATGGA
This sequence comes from Culex quinquefasciatus, assembly GCF_015732765.1. Classification (NCBI taxonomy): domain Eukaryota; kingdom Metazoa; phylum Arthropoda; class Insecta; order Diptera; family Culicidae; genus Culex; species Culex quinquefasciatus. The sequence goes on along the minus strand of NC_051863.1, from coordinate 17,427,002 downwards.
ATTAGGTCTGATGCCGCTCAAAGACGTTGAAAAAAGGTCTGATCTACAACATTTGTGAGAAATGGTCAGAAAAGCTTGGAATTTGATCCCTGAAAAAAAATCTAAGTTGTAGATCTAACCTTTCTTCAAACACCACTGACGAGCCTACTTTGATCCAGAACAAGAAAATGACTGCGGCAAATCTGCGAAGCACTCTTGCACAGCAGAGTGTGGCAAAACATCCAATTAATTTCAAGAGGGGCACACAACGCAACGCACGCACGCACACTTTCTCGCGTAATTGTATTTGTTTTGCAATGTTTCGACTTTGTTCCACTTGAGGCAGTGCTGCCAGCGTCATATTTTTGTCAACGTTACCGACAACAATCGACAGCCTGTTGACATTTGATAACCCCGAACCTAACCCGGTTTGATCCACAGCGTGACAGCTCAAAACGAGGTGATAAACGTGCCCGGAAATGGTGATTGAAAACGAAATAGTCTGCTTTTTTTACGGAGTGGACAGTTAACAAAACTCCGGGGTCCCATCGTGTGAAATGATTCCAATTTCTATGTTTCTTTCTTTTTTTGCAAAGCTGCCAAGCCTGGCTTGCTGCGATGCTTTCAAAACGCTGGATGACAGGTCAAACAGGGTTTTTTTCTGTGCTCGCTCCTATTCTTCCTGCTTGGTTGGTGTTCCCGGGAAACGCACTTTTCACAGATTGACTGATAATAAATCAAAAAACGTGCGCACGAAAATTGGATCCCAGCAGGCGTTTCCGGAATTGCTGTGTATTTGCCCCTGAGGGGGGAATTTTGGTAATCAATTAGTTTGTTTTTTTTTGTGTAGATTGCGGAAAAAACGTTCCCAGTAACGGCGTTCTAACAGGATTCTAGCAGAGTTCTTACAGAGCTGGATATTCTTACAGAATTCTAGCAGAAATGTTCTACCGTTCTAGCAGGATTCTGGTAGAACCAAGTGGCTACTGGTAACCGGTTCCGGAGTGACCAGAATGAATCAGAGAGCAACGACATGACCGTAAATTGTCGTATCTTTCAATTTCATGAAATTTGATACGTCGGATGATAGCGTTTCTTCCATATTCTGGAAGTGTCCCCAGGTGGCCACCAGTAACCGGTTCCGGAGAAGCCAGGATGAGTCATAGAACAACGGCATGACCGTAGATTTTCGTATCTTTCAATTTCACGAAGTTTGATACGCCGGATGATAGGGTTTCTTCCATATTTTGGAAGTGTCCCCAAGTGGCCACTGGTAACTGGTTCCGGAGAAGCCAGGATGAATCAGAGAGCAACGGCATGACCGTAGATTTTTATATTTTTCAATTTCATGAAGTTTGATTTGTCGGATGATAGGGTTTCTTCCATATTTTGGAAGTGTCCCCAAGTGGCAACTGGTAACCGGTTCCGGAGAAGCCAGGATGAGTCAGAGAGCTACGGCATGATCGTAGATTTTATTATCTTTCAATTTCATGAAGTTTGATACGTCGGATGATTGGGTTTCTTCCATATTTTGAAAGTGTCCTCAAGTGGTCACTGGTATCCGGTTCCGGAGAAGCCAGGATGAGTCAGAGAACAGTGGCATGAGAGTGGCGTAGATTTGTATATCTTTCAATTTCATGAAGTTTGATACGTCGGATGATAGCGTTTCTTCCATATTCTGGAAGTGTCCCCAGGTGGCCACCAGTAACCGGTTCCAGAGAAGCCAGGATGAGTCATAGAACAACGGCATGACCGTAGATTTTTATATTTTTCAATTTCATGAAGTTTGATACGTCGGATGATAGGGTTTCTTTCATATTTTGGAAGTGTCCCCAAGTAGCCACCGGTAACCGGTTCCGGAGTGACCAGAATGAGTCAGAAAGCAACGGCATGACCGTAGATTTTTATATCTTTCAATTTCATTAAGTTTGATACGTCGGATGAAAGGGTTTCTTCCATATTTTGGAAGTGTCCCCAAGTGGACACCGGTGACCGGTTCTGGAGAGGCCAAGATGAGTCAGAGAGCTACGGCATGATCGTAGATTTTATTATCTTTCAATTCCATGAAGTTTGATACGTCGGATGATAGGGTTTCTTCCATATTTTGGAAGTGGCAAGTGGCCACTGGTATCCGGTTCCGGAGAAGCCAGGATGAGTCAGAGAGCAACGGCATGACCGTAGATTTTTATATTTTCAATTTCATGAAGTTTGATACGTCGGATGATAGGGTTTCTTTCATATTCCGGATGTGTCCAAAAGTGGCCACTGGTAACCGGTTCCGGAGTGACCAGGACGAGTCAGAGAACTACGGCATGACCGTAGATTTTATAATCTTTCAATTTCATGAAGTTTGATACGTCGGATGAAAGGGTTTCTTCCATATTTTGGAAAAGTCCCAAGTGGACACCGGTAACCGGTTCCGGATTTGCGAAAGACATTCTAGCAATCTGGAAATAAATATCAGTTCTAAGTTTTGTTATTTCCAATTAATAAAATTAAATTAAGTTAATTTTCAAATTTAATATTTGTTTAAAAATAGGAAAATGATCCTCTTTCAAACCAAAATAAATATCAAAATGAAAAAAAAAAAAAAAAAACAAACAAACAAACATCTAAAAGTTTGCAAAAGTCGGGAACGAAGAAACGGCCAAACTCCGATGAAAAAGTTTTCCTGATTGCACCCGATCATGCCATCGACTTAATTAGGTCACTACCCTGTTTGGTTTGGGGCTAACCCCACTTCCCGCTCTCCGATAAGCCATTTCTTCAAAATCGACCAACCAGAACCCGAAATCTTTATGTCTCCATGTCGACGACGGTCTTCGAGATTGCAAGTTTTTTCCTGGCCAACTTTAAGCCGAAATCACACCTTTAGCCTCTTTATTTACCTTGGGAAAGTCTTTGGGGACGCGGTGTGTTCAAATTTGTTTTTTTTTTAAACAAAAAAAAAAGTATTTCGCGCATCTGATTAATGATTTGCTTTTGAAAAAAATAAGTTTTTTTTAGAATTCTTCAAGAATTCGTTATTTATTCTTTAAAGTGTCTAGAAAGAAAAATAAACATTTAAACCCACCGTGAACTTTTCTAGGAAACCCGCCCCGGCAGGTGACCGGTCCGGCGTCGGCGGGGCCAAGAACGACACGGCGTGGATGAGATAAAACTTTAATGAGTTTTTCTGTCCTGTCCCGAGGACCTTATCAACCCGGGTACAAGAAAAAAGGAAGAAGAAGGACCCCCTCCAGCCGGTGCTGATAAATCCTGGCCAGTGTGCGGACACTCTCAGGTCACCGTTTCGTTTTTTTTTGCCTTTACCTTCACTAATCTTCACACTTGCCAAGGTTTAGTAATTTGCTTGTAATTGAATGAAACTTCTCGGAAAAGAAGGGAACCTCCGGCGAGGGAGCCGGACTTTGAGGCCCTGCTGGGATTGAAAATTGGAGTAGCCCCCCTGTACGTGTGCGACGCAGCAGGCGGTGGGAAGATTCCCCCTAAAAGGTGTCAAAGATTGCGGTGTTTACGTCTCTCGTGTCAGCTTTAGGGATTTGGGCATCGACGAAGTAATATGATAAAATCGGGGTTTTTTTTGTTGTTTCTTTCAGATAGGGTGGAAGTCCCTATTTCGCTTAGACTCTTTTTTTTTATCTTTTTGGATATTTCTCAAAACGTTACTTTCTATGAATCAAAATTTCCACGATATAAATCTTCGAATGATAAATACGCGCCAAACCCCGATTTGCCTGAAACGATTGGAAGTCTAAATAAGAAATGCAAAGATGCACTACCTGGAAACACTGCCAAAGGACAACGTTACTGTGGATTTGATGAGAATTGAGAAAAAAAAAGAATTCCGAAATCATCATTCTGTACACCATTTCATAGATGTATGGAGAACCCTTTCCTATTAGATACAAAGTTTTAAAATCTGGCAACACTGCCAATGATAATTTGACTTAGATTAAATTTTAGGATCTTTTCAAGGTGGATTTCAAATGTGTTTGATTTAAATAAACTTCGGTAACTGTCATTGTTTACATAGTTGGTAAATACCTTCCAGTGAATTACAAAGGTTGATGGTTTGGCAACCTTGTCGTGAGATTTTGTTTTCATAGAAATCTCATTAAAATGTAGGAGAAAATCTTTACCACTGTTGGGATTCCAAATAACTTGACGAGCAAAATCAATGCATGTATAACTGTTATTTGCAAGCAGTATTGTCAGAAATATTGCCAATTTTTGATTTTATGTTACCAAATGAGCAATTCTCTACGAAATCGGCCTATTCCGACCAGTTTTTTTTTGTAGTTTTTGTAACAGTTTTCTGAACAAAAACTGTAACTTTTGAAGGAAATTTCTTATCGATTTGGTGTCTACGGCAAAGTTGTTGGCTATGGTTTAAGGGAAATGATTGGAACATGAAAAAAAAACCGATCATTTTATATAACTTTTTATCACTTAATATAAAATTTCCATAATTTTAAAGTTTTAAATTTTGATTTTATTTAGGGGACTAAAAACAAGCCCACCGTGGGGGGCAAATATCGCTTTTTTTCTTTTTTTGTCCCCGTTTATCTTCAAAATCAATAGTTATGCGTTGATTCATGCCTAGAAATGTCAAAATTTTGTAAAACTTTTTAATCCTGTTGAAAAATGTCAAAGAATAAAAAAATCGAAAATGTCGAGAGTTCAACAATTTGCTACTCGATTTGATTCCCACCAAATGTGCTCCCGAGTTTGCCCCCCCCGTGCGTAGCAAAGCAGGTACCAAAATTTGATCTCAAGCTCATCTGTAGAAGTAGAGATTTTTGGATGCCTGCTCTGGTCGGTGAGAGCAACCATAAACAAAATAAAAAAAAAATGAATTCAGAAATTCTGAAATTAAAACAATTCAAAAAATAAAATAAAAAATTCAAAGACCCAAAAAATCCAAAATAAAAAAAAAAATCACGAATAATCTTAATTTAAAAAAGCAGAAATTCTTATTTTCTTAGATTTCAATATTATGTTTTGCAAATTGACAACTTTTCTAAATGTTTTAATTATTTGAATATATTTTTTTTTATTTTTTTCTCCTTTTGAATTTTGTTTTTTTTTTCTGTTTAAAAAAACATTTTTTGTTTTTTTTTCTTCAATTTATATATTATTAAAAAACTTGAAAAAATATTTTGAAATATAAACGAAAATACTACGATTCAAAAAGGACTAAATTAAACATAAATCTTTAACAAATTAAAACAAATGGAAAACCTATCAATTTAAAAGTACAGAATTTGATTTTTTTTCATGTTGAATTTTAAAATTATAGAATTTTTCGAGTTTTAAATTTTAGATTTTTAAATTTTTGAATTTATAATTTTTGAATTTCTGATTTTTTATTGTTTGACTTTGTTTATGTTTGCTCTTACCAATCATAGCAGATAAGTTCAAAAATCTTGTAGAATTGTAGGTCCTTTAAACAAAAGTATTTTTTGAAATTTCTTTATTTTTTTTAAATTGCTTTATTTTTTATTTTTTTGAAATTTTAAAATTTTGGAAATATTTTAATTTTTTTAAAGTTTTGAATTTTTTAATTTTTTTTAATCTAGAAATTTAGAAATTAGAAAAAAAACATTTTTTTATTTTTTTTTAATTTTTTAATTTTTATTAAATGTTTGAATTTTTTTAAATTTTTATTTAAATCCCGCGGTGGGGTTGACGTCGGGTGCAAATTTGATTTGCTTCGACGTTTGCCACCAGCGCTGGAGATGCACTAAGCCATAGTGCGAGACGGTGCAAAATCAGGTTTAGGACGGACAGGAATCGATAAAAAATAGTTTTTTCATGAGTTTTATTTGTATAGGGATGCTTTTTTTCAAGAAGTGTTTTTAGAATGCAAAAAAAAACAAAAAAAATTGAAAACGATTTAAAAAAAAAAAAAAAAATCTTATCTCCTAAACCAGATTTTGCATTTTTATCAAAACCAAAAATATAAAATTTGAAAATTTCAAAAAAAAAAAATTGAAATTGTAGAAAACTACTCTGACATACCCGAACAGACGGTAATAACTTAATTCATGCCATTTCAATAACAAATACTGTTAAAATAACAGAAAGTGTTATGAAAAATTCTTATAAAATCCATTTTTGCATAAGAGTTTAATAACAGTTTATGTTATCATAACAGATTTTGTTATTGGTCTGATATTGGTTGAAATCCAAAACAACTTTGGAATAACATTTTTTGTTATGGAAGAATAACTCCAACTGATATTGGAATGATCGGATTAGTTGTTAAAATAACAAAAAATAATAACAAAGATTTGTTCGAAGATTAAATAAAAATGTTATTAGTCTGTTATTACAATAACAATCCAATAACAAAAAAATCATAACGACGAAAAACAAATCTTGTTATAAATAACATAAAATGTTATTGGCCTAGTATTTTCGAATATCAAAATATGTTATTCCCAAGTTATTTCCGTCTGCTCGGGTAGTTTATAGGTTACAACCTTTTAAGATGTTACATCAGACTTTTTTATAAGAAAATTTATCAAATCTTTTTAATTACATCTGTTTGTAGAATTGACATTCAATGATCATAATGTAAATTACATTTGATGACTGTCAACTACCTCTAGTCCAGTTTCAAAAAGTCCGTTGATGTAGCTTCTAAGATATAGGCCATTTAAAAAGGTTATTTCCGACTCTTCACGAAAAAAATATAAAAATCTAATCAATTTCATCAGTATGATGAATGAGAATTCCATGGTTATCATGTTTTTTGCTTACCTCTGGGTCAAGTTACAGAAGGCAATTCTGAAGTGATTTCAGAGATACAGCTATTTCAAAATGACTCATTTTGTAGAATAAGTGTCAATTTTTCTGTTTTTAAACCTTTGTATGGCAATATCTCAGCAACTAAGGGTCGTATCAACAAAGTTATAAACATCAAAATATTGAGAATTTTCTCAGCTTTTAATTTTTTTTTCAAAAGTGGTCAAACATGTGCACTAATTGAATGAAAAAAAAAATGAAAACTGCGACTTTTTTCAAAAAGTTACCTAAAAATTGCTATAACTTGAAAACGGTGCACTTTATCAAAATTTTACTAAAGTACTTTTTGATTGCAAATTCGATTTTACATCGAAAAATGAAGTTGACATTTTTTTTTGAAAAAATCAGTATCGATTCAAAAATTCAAAACTCGGTCAACGATTTTTTTCACATTCTGGAAATTTCTGAAAAGTTGGCGTCCCCTAAAACATATAAAAAATAAAAATATAAGACACATTCTCCGGCAATGTACACCTTAGGATGAAATTTTGAAAAGCGTGTATGAGCTATTTGGATATTTTTCCTCGATTCTAGACTACTTGAAGCTTCAAAAATCATGGTTTTCATTAATTGATCATTTGAATATAATTTTGTACAAGTTGGTTAGGTTATGCATCAATTCGTGATAAAATCATCATTTTAAAACATTTTTCTAAAAACTCCTAGTTTTCAGCGAAATAAAATCCAAAAATTATTCTTTTGATTTCATTTTGTAGGTTTTTAGTTGTACTAAACGGAAATGTCATGGGTTTGCAGTTTATCTTAAGTTAAGTATTTTTTCAAACTAGTGTAAGTTTACCATTTTATTGCGTTGCAACGTCACAAAAAAGGGACATTTGTTTATGTCAACAAAAAACTAAACATTCAATCATTTTGATATTTCGGATGCTCTTTGTACTTGGAAAGAGCTTTCAAATGCAACCTAGAGCGACTTAATTGGTTGTCTAGATTCAAAGTTACAACAGGTTTAAGTTTGCGTTGCAACGTCACGAAATTTTAAATCATATTTGTCACATGGCAAAAAGGTGTATGCGTAGTTGGTTGTTGAAGATAAAAGGGTACTAAATATTATATATTTTTTATATAATGTTTCCGAGCATATTCACAGAAGAATTGTACATGGGTCATTCACGAATTCCGTCATTTAAGTTTGTATGCAACTCGAAAAAAAAGTATTTTGTGAAACTTGTTGAACAAATCAAAATTTCAGATTTTCACAAGGGGGAAAAATTCTAAAACTTTCAAAAAAGTTATCACGTGGTTACTGGATGGCCCCTTTATGATAAAGTGATTTACGTGAGGGTTCATTCTAATACAACGCAACGATTATTTTTATCCCACACCCTTATGTAAATCAAATTACAGTGAAATTCATTAAACAATAAAAATCACGTGATTCGATTGTTTTTTTTTCACAAACTTTTGTCACTCTATTGTTGGACGAACCCTTACTTAAATAAGTTGTATGCAACGTTTAGTTGTTCAAAAAAAAAAATAATATGTTGCGCAGTTAAACAGTTATATTATTTCCTCAAATTTAATTTAAAAAGCACAAAAGTCAACAAAATAAGTTACGTTGTTTGCAGATCACCCCTTAGGGGCCATGAACATACGATATGGGCACTTTATTTATAAATTTCAGCCCTCCTGAAAACTTGAAGCTCCTCACCTCCCTTCTAAAACTTCCACGTGTTTTGTAATTTGCCCGTAACCATTAAAATATTAAGGGAGCGTTCTTGCATTACGTAACAAAACATTTATATTTTTAGACCCCCTCCACCCCCTGGAAATACATTTCCGATACATTTTTTTTTTGTATAAATCCTCGAACCCTCCTCCCTCCCCCTTGATATTACGCCGTTACGTAATGCATGGACGTCCCGTTACATGGATAGTGGACGGGAGAGGGGGGGGGGGGTCCTTCGTGATAATGGAATAATACATAAAAAAATATTTTGAAAACCCTTTGGAAAACTTCGTAAATCGTACTGCAACTACAGCAGAATAGGGGGAGGGGGGGGGGGTCTAACATGGGCGGGCCAATCAATTCACATGTCCTTGTACTGTCTTTTAATGTCTTATAATCAAATCTTAACCTACAGTTGTTCAGTCTAACAAAAACTATGATTTATTTTGAAACTATAATTTCGTGACGTTGCAACGCAACGAAAAACCCTGTTTTCAAAAACAGAGCGTTGCAACGTCACGAAATGTAAGCGGTCTTCAAAAATCGAGGTTTAATTTTTTCGAAAAACTAATGATTGCATTCGATTTGTTGGCCAATTTTACACTAAAAATGGAAGAAGAACTCCAAATTTGCCGTTCAACAGAGCAGAGTTAATAGCGAAACATGAATTGGGTCAGGATTGAGAAAAAGTCACGCGTTGCAACGTCACGCTACATATCCCCCTCTCAAAAATAGAATATTCTCTTAAAATAATGTTTCAACATTGTTTCTTATAGGAAATTTAATGTAATTTCCGAATCTGTAATAACATATGTACCTTTTCAATGTAATTTTTGAGTTACAGTCGAAATACTGAAAAAAGAAAAGTCAAAGCGTTGCAACGTCACGGCGGAATGTGTCATAAAGATATTGTTTTTTTGCAAATCAAGTTTTAGTCACATAAACTGAAATTAAAAATCATCAAAAAAATTTCTACCGTATATCATTTTTTTCCAGTGTAGTCCTTATCCATTTTTACAACTTTGCCGAAGACATGAAATCGTTCAAAAAAATCCTACAAAAGATACAGATTTTTGAATTTTCATATATAATTTTTGTTTGGACAGCTGCCAAATTTGTATGGAAAATTATATGAACAAACTAATGATGCAAAATGGCTTTTTTTTAGCATACCGGAGGCACCAAAGAAGTTTCAGCCGGATTTAAAAAATATAAAAATTAAAATTTCAAAAAAAAAGATCGATTTTGTAGAGAATTGTTGTGGTGTCTCCCCCATCACTGTGTGTGTATTTTTTTTTTGCGTGTGGTATGAAGGATTGCATCCCACGTCCATTAATTTGATATATTTATTTTAATGTGACCTAGTTTCTTTTATCCAGCCTGGAGCATAATTTATTCAACGACCTGCGAGAAGCGTTGCCAGATTGCATTTTTTTTAGTTTTGCAAAAAAACATCCACGAAACTGGCAACACTTCTGGATTTGATAAAAAAAAATCTGGCAACCATAACTTTCCCAAGCTCCATCTCGCTAGAGCAGCCTGCTGCTGCCAGCTGCAATCAATACTCATTAATATTCAATTTAATCTTAAAATAATTACACTCCTCTCTATTGGCTTTGCCCAAAAGGATGGGCGTGCGCTGGTGGCGGTGTGTATGTTTTTCCTGTTCTGTTTTCGGTTTCGTTTCCAGCCTGTTGAACCCCTGCGACTGGGGAAGGGGTCGCCGCCAGATTGGATCAGAAATTCATTTAAAAATATAATTACATCGTCGCTTTTAGTTGATGATGATGCTCTCGCACAACTAGCGCACGATAGAGGAGTTGACGTCGGAGTCGTCTCCAGCTAGTCTGGCAGTGCTGCTGGTTGATGCAGGGGTTTTTAGACAATCTGTCGCGCCAAATGGGTTCATCAGCAGTGGAGTTGAAAATAAATTGTGCAGCTGTGAACAATTATAATTGAATTTACATGAACTCGATATTATCGTGAAATTTCAATTTACTTTGCACTGACGAGGATTGTCTGATTTATGGAAAGTGTTGCCAGTTCAATCCTGAAGCTTTTCATTGCTGATCGAAACAAAACAAAAATCGAAAAATAAATCCTGAAAATGCGTTCTTGTAAGCTGCAGGTAGAAACCTTTTACTCCTACCCTTAATCCATTCCTGGTCATCGGACCTTACTCCGGAAGCCTAATCGTACGAAAATGAAAAAAAAAATGGTTGAACCGTACCGCGAAAATCTGCTCGCAGATCCAGGCAGGCCATGGAACGCGCAGAATGTGTACGTACTGGTTCGGTACGTCGTCCCTCGGTGGAAATGGCCTTCTGAGATGGTAATCAACATTTCTACCGCTTCACTGGGTATCGATTTTTGACTCGCTTTTCAGCTCTCGGACTAGGAAAAGAGTGAAGAAAAAAAAGCTCCGTCCACGACGAGACTTGCGGTTGTGGCGGTTGGAAAATGCTCATGCTGATGGTTGGTGTCGGAATTTGGGCTTTCAGGATTAGGAGCGGTAATTGAAAGTTTGAACTAGGGTTTGGCTTCGAAGTCAAGGATTTGGATTAAGATAGATCACCAACCTCATTTTTTATGTCTAAATTTCAAAAAAAATTGAGGATGCTGTGAAGATTTTCCCTTACCCCCTTAAAAAAGTGGAACATTAACACTTCGAAATATGGGAACGATTATTCTCAATTATCCTAAATCATAAATGTACATGACGAAATCTAGTCTGCAATCCACTTGAAGCAAGACAATCGGTTTTAATTAAACAATTTCTCACCGAATCGCTCAACCGAATGCAGATGGGTCCAAATTAAGACAGCATCCGCTAAGGAGCGCTAAAATTGCGAAAAAGTTGCCCAAAGTTCCCAATTTCATTAGTTGGAGCAATGGGGCGAAACAATCACCGCGGGCCGAACTAACTGTGCGAAAGCCGTGGTTTTTGTTTGAGTTTGGCGAACCTTACAAATGTCGAACTGTTTTCTTCTTTCTTTCTTTCCTCCCTTCTCAACAATCCAGTTTCCAGTTTTATTGTCATTCCGCGTGATTGGACCGGCCCTCTCCTTGGTCTCTTGATTCGACCTTGCGCACTCCTCAAACACGTAACCTTGGCTGGTTCGCCCCCCCCTTAAATTGGTTGGTAAACAAAGGACTTGGCCACTGCGTCGTGTTTTGGGACGAAAGCACGCAAGCTTGAATCACAATTCTTAATTTGAGAGCTTTCGACGCTCGCACACACACACACACACTTCTTGAATTGACAATAGAAGCGTGGAAGAATGTTATCTTGGCAGGTCGAAATGAACCGACCTTTTCAAAAGCATTTGGAAGAATACTGCAGTGGAGAAATGGCTAACGTGACTTTCTGTTGACTAAACAAGGAGGAAATAAAAAAAAGTAAAAAACAAAAATCTGGCAACACTGCTTGCCACTATGAAAACTGTACAATGCAGAGAGCCATCTGACTTCTTAGGAAGACAAACACACGACAAAAAGCACTTCAGCGCTGCTGCCAATGTTTTAGAATGCAAATGGACCGTTAAATCGGGCAAATGTCTCAAGGCGAACTTCATAAAAAATGCTACATTGTTGGAGTTTGGTGGACGTTTTCTTGGCTTTCTTTAAAAACTAAAATAAAAAATGACGATTTGATAATAAGCAGACAGACATTATTTGAATCGCAAATTTCGAAAAAGAAAGTTATTCCAAGAAATCGTGAGTTGAAAAAGAAGGGCTTAGTATCACCAGTCCAATTGGCAAAGTCATAAATCGACAGGGCATCAAAAATTGACCGCCCATCATTTTTTGAAGATTTTTTAAAAAGAAGATTGAAGTTTTGTTAAATATTTTTTGCAGGAGTGCGTTTTCATCTCAAAATATTTTAAATGTGCACAAAAAATTGAACTTAACAAAAAACTGAGATATTTCATACAAAAATGATGAAAAATCGTGTAAAGTCATTTTAGATTAAAAAGTTGATTTTTCATCTAAACAAGATCTGGAGGTTTTTTTTTAAAAAAGGTCCAACAAACCAAATTTTCAATTTTTGATTTTTGAGCGGTTTGAAAAACACCCAAAAAGTAAAAACTTGAAATTTGGTTTATTGGAAAACTCCACAGCTGTTGAAATTTAATTTGACAATATTTTTTATTTTTTCCAAAATCACCTTTTTAAAACTTTCACGTAACCTGATTTCTAGCTTAAGATCTTTTCGAAAACAATATTTATTTTTTTAAATCAAGACTCGCTTTTCAAAAAGGCGCAATATTAAATGTTTGGCACTTTTGAAATGTTAGTCTTGAATCAACATTTTTGAAAATATTTGAACATTGTAAATTGGACCATTAGTTGCTGAGATATCGAATTTAGAAAAAGGCGGGTTGTTTGGGTGAGGCTAAGAAAACATAAATTTTCCTGTTTTTAAATATTTGCATGGCCATATCTCAGCAACTAAGGTTCGTATTAACAAGGTTCTAAAATGCAAAATATAGAGAATTTTCTCAGCTTTAAAAAAATATCCAAGAGTGGGCAAACATGGGCACTAATTTTGAAAAATGAATAACTGAAACTATTTTCAAAAAAGTTACTCAAAAATGGCTTTAACTTGAAAACGGTGCAATTAATCAAAATTTCACTGAAGAACTTTTTGATTTGAAATTCAATTTTTAATTGAAAAATGAAGTTGAAAAAGTTTTGCGACCAAAACTTCGATTTTTTGAAAATAATCAGTATTGATTGGAAAATTTATAACTCGGTCAAAGATTTGTCGCCCGTTCTGGAAATTTCAGAAAAGCTGGCATTTGATGTTCTCTAAAACATATCAGAAGATAAAAAAAAATTAGATTTATTTTTGGAAATCAAGTTTTAGTGACAAAAAATGAAATTAAAAATCATCAAATTTTTTTACCGTGTATCATTTTTTTCAGTGCAGTCCAAACCTACAATTTGCCGAAGACACCAAATCGATCAAAAAATTCCTTCAAAAGATATAGATTTTTGAATTCATATATCATTTTTGTATGGACAGCTGCCAAATTTGTATGGAAAATTATTTGAACAAACTAAAAAAATGGCTTTTTTGAATATACCAAATGTACTAAAAATGTTTCAGCCGGATTAAAAAAATACAAAAATTAAAAAAAATACCGATTTCGTAGAGAATTGCTCTGCTTTCTTTTGTAAGAAAGACAAAAAGAAAAATTGTAGGAATTTATTTCAGTGTTTTGCAAATATTTTTTTGCGTTTTCCGCACAAAATATTTTAAAACTGCACAAAACATTGAATTCGAATTTCAAAATGTTTCATATAAAAATGAAAAAAAACCTATTAAGTCATTTTCGATAAAAAAAAATCATCTTAATACGATGTTGAAATTAAGTTTGACAATATTTTAGATTTTATTTCACCTTTTTAAATTTGTATGGAGACTTGTATGAAAAAAAAAAACTAGTAATGCAAAATGGCTTCTTTTGATATAAAATTTTTCATCATAATAAAAATAACACGAAGCTTTAATTTTAGTTTTTACTTTAAAAAAACGAGTAAAAATTCGAATAATTTATAATGTGAATTTCAAACAAAATCAAAACACACAAAATCTGGCCTAGTTCGACAACCTAATTTCAAATTATAAATTTTTAGTATTTTTATGGAAAAATAACATCGTTGCTAAAACTCTTTCAAAGTTTGGCTTGTTGGCTTTTTTGCTTCTTAAGCACTTTTTCAAATGTTAGTCTCGAATTTGAGAAGTTTTTATTATTTTTTTATTAAAAATATCAGAAAATTTCCCTTAAATAGTTATTTTTTCATTGAAAATTGGAACAATAGTTGACAGACAACAATTTAGTGCTATTTGGATGATTAGATAAACAGTGAACCGTAATTTTTCTACTTTTTGATGGCTGTATCTTAGCAACTAGAGGTCGAATTTTTAAAGATTCTTAGATAAATTTGATTGGAATTTTAGCTGATTTTTCCAAAAAAATATGTTCAGAAATAATTTTTAAATCTGATTTTTGCTGGATTCAGTGTTAAAACAATGCTCTTTATCAAAATTCATGTAGTGTTCTTATCGATTATAGACAAAAAAAAACTTTTCAGCTCTTGTACGGAATTGTAACACTTTTCAATACTATTCGGATTTGCAAGGTGGATTGACTAAACACATGGACATTTGACTTAAACTCTCATTCTAAGATTGTGTTTCGGAACCCCAACAATGCATATACTACTATTTCGATAAATGTGCTGAAAAGTTTAACTCAAATTTCAGCACCCGTTGCAGTGCTGAAAAGTATTACATTTCAGTCCTTGTATCGAAAAGTATTACAACTCGATTTTGTTAACTTTGGTGGAAAAAATATAGGATGTTTAGTCGTCCAAAATTATTATTAAATTTTGTCATGTTTCCGAAATTTTCTATTATGTTTTATCATAATTTTTGTTTAAAAAAAAATTGCAGCACTTTGATTTTTATGTTTTATGAATAAAAAAAGGTGTTTGCTTCGTTTGATATGCATATCTAAAATTGAGCAATTCTCTACGAAATCGGTCTTTTTTCTTCAATTTTAATTTTTGTATTTTTTAATCCGGCTGAAACTTTTTTGGTGCCTTCGGTATGCCCAAAGAAGCCATTTTGCATCATTAGTTTGTCCATATAATTTTCCATACAAATTCGGCAGCTGTCCATACAAAAATGATGTATGAAAATTCAAAAATCTGTATCTTTTGAAGGAATTTTTGATCGATTTGGTGTCTTCGGCAAAGTTGTAGGTATGGATACGGACTACACTGGAAAAATAATACACGATAAAAAAATTTGGTGATTTTTATTTAACTTTTATCACCAAAACTTGATTTACAAAAACACTATTTTTAATTTTTTTATTTTTGATATGTTTTAGAAGACATAAAATGCCAACTTTTCAGAAATTTCCAGGTTGTGCAAAATCACTGACCGAGTTATGAATTTTTAATCAATACTGATTTTTCAAAAATCGAAATTTTGGTCGTAAAATTTTCAACAATTTTCGATGTAAAATCAAATTTGCAATCAAAAGTACTTTACTGAAATTTTGATAAAGAGCACCGTTTTCAAGTTATAGCCATATTTAAGTGACTTTTTGAAAATAGTCGCAGTTTTCATTTTTAAATTAGTGCACATGTTTGCCCAGTTTTGAAAAAAATATTTTTGAAAAGCTGAGAAAATTCTCTATATTTTGCTTATTCGGACTATGTTGATACGACCTTTAGTTGCTGAGATATTGCAATGCAAAGGTTTAAAAACAGGAAAATTGATGTTTTCTAAGTTTCACCCAAACAACCCACCATTTTCTATCGTCAATATCTCAGCAACTAATGGTCCGATTTTCAATGTTAATATATGAAACATTTGTGAAATTTTCCGATCTTTTCGAAAAATATTTTTGGAATTTTCAAATCAAGACAAACATTTTAAAAGGGCGTAATATTGAATGTTTGGCCTTTGTGAAATGTTAGTCTTGATTTGAAAATTTTTTTTTCGAAGAGATCGGAAAATTTCACAAATGTTTCATATATTAACATTGAAAATCGGACCATTAGTTGCTGAGATATTGACGATAGAAAATGGTGGGTTGTTTGGGTGAAACTTAGAAAACATCAATTTTCCTGTTTTTAAACCTTTGCATTGCAATATCTCAGCAACTAAAGGTCGTATCAACAAAGTCCAAATAAGCAAAATATAGAGAATTTTCTCAGCTTTTCAAAAATATTTTTTCAAAACTGGGCAAACATGTGCACTAATTTAAAAATGAAAACTGCGACTATTTTCAAAAAGTCACTTAAATATGGCTATAACTTGAAAACGGTGCACTTTATCAAAATTTCAGTAAAGTACTTTTGATTGCAAATTTGATATTGACCAAAATTTCGATTTTTGAAAAATCAGTATTGATTAAAAATTCATAACTCGGTCAGTGATTTTTGCTGAAAAAGTTGGCATTTTATGCCTTCTAAAACATATCAAAAATAAAAAATTAAAAATAGTGTTTTTTTGTAAATCAAGTTTTAGTGATAAAAGTTAAATAAAAATCACCAAATTTTTTTACCGTGTATTATTTTTTCCAGTGTAGTCCGTATCCATACCTACAACTTTGCCGAAGACACCAAATCGATCAAAAATTCCTTCAAAAGATACAGATTTTTGAATTTTCATACATCATTTTTGTATGGACAGCTGCCGAATTTGTATGGAAAATTATATGGACAAACTAATGATGCAAAATGGCTTCTTTGGGCATACCGAAGGCACCAAAAAAGTTTCAGTCGGATTAAAAAATACAAAAAAAATCGAATGACCGAAATCCTAGAGAACTGCTCAATTATGAAAATTAGAATATTTTCAAACAAATAAAAATAAAGTATTTTGAGGAAGTTTTACTGTTTTACTTACCCGAGCAGACGGAAATAACTTGGGAATAACATTTTTTGATATTTAAAAATACTAGGCCAATAACATTTTATGTTATTTATAACAAGATTTGTTGTTCGTCGTTATGATTTTTTTGTTATTGAATTGTTATTGTAATAACAGACTAATAACACTTTTGGTAATTCTTCGAACAAAACTTTGTTATTATTTTTTGTTATTTTAATAACTATCCGATCATACCAATAACAGTTAGTGTTATTCTTCCATAACAAAAAATGTTATTCCAAAATTGTTTTGGCTTTTAACCAATATCAGACCAATAACAAATTTTGTTATGATAGCATAAACTGTTATTAAACTCATTTGCAAAAATTGATTTTTCAAGAAGATTCCATACCACTTTCTGTTATTTTAACAGTATTTGTTATTGAAATGGCATAAATTTTGTTATTACCGTCTGACCGGGTGGAAAAAAAAGAAATGTAGCACGATTTCTTCATTTGATACCCATTAGAGCGTCCAATTTCCCGGGGTTACAAAATTCCCGGGAAACTGGAAATTTTCAACAAATTTCCCGGGAAATCCCGGGAATTCCCGGGAAATTCTAAAATAATCGAAAATTGTTCTGATCCTGGTTTTGGTCAATATTTTGCAACAAAATAGTATTAAATAGCAATTATAATGGTCAGAGTAAGTGTAAGGTTCACTTAATGCCTTGGCTGCTTGTAAAAAAACATACAACTTCAGGAAAATATATAAATTTTCTAAATTCGTTCGCTCAAAATATAATGATTAGTATTTTGTATTGATAAGAAATAGCCAGGTATATGTTTTTCATGGCAAATATTTTATTAAGAACAAATCTTACTGGATTAATCTCATGAATAAATATATAAGCATTGAATTTACCTTAAAAATCTGCTATTCACTCGAAATACCATTTTTATGTAATTACAACTTCCAGTTTTCAAATGTTTGGAGCGAGTATTTGAAATATGTTTACATTTTTTGAAGTAGTTTTTTAATGATATTTTTAATGATTCGGCCTAATAAAAGACTTCGGTAAAAAGAATTTTCATAGATAAAAAAAGTTGTTTAGTAGTTTCAGATTTAAACTTTACGCCCTTGGTATGCTAAAAAAATGAGTTCGCGTAAACGTGAACAGAGCTCATGCCAACGGGAACCAGGAAGAAAACTATTCAACTTTTATAGTGCATTGCACCATGAAAGTGAACAGTTTTCTTCCTGGTTCCCGTTGGCATGAGCTCTGTTCACGTTTACGCGAACTCATTTTTTTGAGTGTAGCTCAAGTGCTCTATAAATTTTTAACTTTTGACTGTTATTTCTCGAATACTTTTGAAAGAACAAAAAAAAAATCAATTTTGATCTTGGCGGGAAGAGTTACCTTATTTTCAAATGATATAACAAGAATTTTTGCTTAAAAAGCTTACCAAAATTTTAATAGTTTATTTTAAATATCGTAAGTTTATTCATGATATCGTACAAGATCTATACCTAGTTGTGAATGCTTCAGAAATTATTATCATAAAATTTTTAGACGAACTGATAAGTTCAATAAGATCAGTAAATTGAATTTATTAAAATAAGTTTTTTTATCTAGATTTTTTTTTTGAAAGTTTAAAAAATGTACCAGAAAGTTGAGAAAATGTATACTTCCGCTTGAATTTCGGGAATTCCCGGGAAATTCACAAATTTCCCGGGAAACGGGAAATATTTTTTTTCGGGAAATCCCGGGAATTCCCGGGAATTTTTTTCCCGGGACGGGAAATTGGACGCTCTAATACCCATATTGAACACCCCAAAAAATAATGTTTTCAAAAAACTCGGTATTTGGTCAAAATTTGAGTATTTTACTAATAAAGTGAAGCGAAAACACATGCTACACTTTGCTTCGTCGGATACCCATATTTCAAACTATAAAAATTTGATTATTTTTCGAAAAAACAGTATTAATGATTTTTTTTTTGCATATTTTGCAATTAAAACTCTACTAAAGTGAAATTATATACCAAATTTCGCTTCGTTTGATAACTCTATTGCACATTAGATAAAATTAAGTATTTCCGAAAAATTACGATATTTTGTGAAAATTAGTGAAAATGCATATAAAATTTCACTTCGATACCAATATTGCAAATTTTAATAATTTGGGTTCTTTCAAAATAAACGGTATGTTGTGAAATGCTTCAAAATTTACAACAATATTAACAAACATACTCTTACTGAATGCACTGTAAATTTAAAATGATTTGGAGAGAATAAGTAATCTTTAGCTTTTTTGAAACTATTTTAAAAAATCACGTTTTTTGCGAAATTTTATCAAAATGGCCGATTTTGGGACCACCCTTGTACGGTTTAGGTCACCCTAACAACCAAACAAAAAAATACGAGTCTAGAAAACCCCAGAAAAAAATTGAGTGCTGAAATATTTCTCAAAATACGATTTTTTTGGGTAAAACATTCAGTATTTCATATATGGATTGAGGTTATGTTTTTTGATTTTAGTTTTTCACAATTCATATCAAGTATTTGGTATAGCTCCAACATTTCAATTCGCTATGTAGTTTTCTTAAGGAAAAAAACACAAGAAAACAGTGCGCCATTGGAATAAAAGACATTAGTTTTGTTTTTACTTACTAAAGACTGAGGTCCCGAAAAGCCAAACCTCAAAATACTAAAACAATATTAGTTCTCTTCTACGCCAAAGGTATCCTCCCGCCGGAGAAATTCCATCGAATCGAAACAATGATCCTGAAATAATGGCGCAAACGTGCAATGTATGTGTGACTCTGTGCGTTTGTTTAACGTCTGTATGTGTGTCGGCACACACCCACACACCCATTGTCAGATCCCGTATCACTTTTGTTCCGCCAAGGTGAAAATGAAATTGTGAGAATTTCTTCGCCGTACGGTATAGCTTCGCTAGTTTGACAAGTTTAAGTTTAGCATTGTTTGACATGTTGAATTGTCAAACCAACGGGGTTGTACCGTACACCCAGAAGATATCGTCGTCGTCATCGTATCGAGGGTAAGAGCATCTCCACCCCGTTGTCTCTGTCGCCGAGCTGTCAAACGGGTCGGCGCCCCGAGCTGTCATTTTCGAGAATAGACCCCGAAACATTTACGCCCTTTGGGTTTGTCGGCGTCGTGTACCATTTTCGGCATGTCAAGTTGTTTGGTTGGGGCCCTTTGGGGGAGGAAACACACACTCACCAGCAGCGCATTACTAGCACCGGGACATTTTCAGCTGACGGATGCCGCGGCGGGAGAGGGGTGTAACAAATCGAGTTGTTCGAGGTTAGTCCTAGAGGGCGAGAGGGAAGAAAAAGAAAATAAAACGATCAATAAATCTTCCGGCCAAGCATTTCTATTTGTTTCCTCCGCTGACTGGGAGTACAACTCAAGGTTCTTCCGGCAAGACGAAAACGATAAATCTCACTGATGACGTTATTTACGTTTGATACATTAGAGAGGAAAAAATCCCACGGGCAACATGAATCAACATTAGAGAGAGAGTGAGAGGGTGACCTCCTGTTCGCGCCTCGTGGCATAGGCCCTTTTTAAGAATTCATCGACCGTCCACATCGCACGCAATCGATCAACACTACTTGCAGGCAAGTCCCTAGTTTGATTGCTCTCGACTGCGTCCGGATCAAGGATCCGACAGGAAGGAAGTGAAATCTGCTTTACCGACTGTCAAAATTTCACCTCCCATCTTGAAAGTCCTAACCCCAATTCGGAATCCGGAAGGTCAATCCGTCATTGACCAGTTTGCCCCATCCTCCAAGACAGTTGACGGGGGAGATCATAACTCATGGCACACTTTGATTAAACTCAACCCACGCCTTGCTCCCCCCTCCCCTCTGGTCTGATCCTGTCCGCACGATTTGTGCGTGCAGCCAGCGGCGTTCACTTTAATGCTCATCCGTTTGACAAATGGCCTTCTTTGATTGGGTTGAATTATTAAAATTTATGAGAAGTTTGATGGTAGTATTGATTAGTGATTTGAGGACACAAAACAAGATTAACTCGATGAAAATTGTTGTAACTTTGACTGGTCAACTATATCTTAAACATATTTTTTTCTTAATTTTTTAATTTTTTTCGATTTTTTTTTTAAATTAAAACTTTTATAATTCCTAAAATTCTTAAAATTCTAAAAATTCTAAAAATTCTAAAACTTTTTAAAATTCTTAAAATTCTTAAAATTTTTAAAATTCTTAAAATTCTTAAAATTCTTAAAATTCTTAAAATTCTTAAAATTTTTAAAACTCTTAAAATTCTTAAAATTCTTAAAATTCTTAAAATTCTTAAAATTCTTAAAATTCTTAACATTCTTAAAATTCTTAAAATTCTTAAAATTCTTAAAATTCTTAAAATTCTTAAAATTCTTTATATTTTTTGAATTCTTTAAATTCTTTAATTTTTTTAAATTCTTATTGTTTTATTTGTAAAATTTGTTAAATTTGTTAAATTTGTTAAATTTGTAAAATTTGTTAAATTTGTTAAATTTGTTAAATTTGTTAAATTTGTTAAATTTGTTAAATTTGTCAAATTTATTAAATTTGTTAAATTTGTTAAATTTGTTAAATTTGTTAAATTTGTTAAATTTGTTAAATTTGTTAAATTTGTTAAATTTGTTAAATTTGTTAAATTTGTTAAATTTGTTGAATTTGTTAAATTTGTTCAATTTGTTTAATTTGTTCAATTTGTTACACTTGTTAAATTTGTTAAATTTGTTAAATTGGTCAAATTGGTCAAATTTGTTAAATTTGTTAAATTTGTTAAATTTGTTAAATTTGTTAAATTTGTTAAATTTGTTAAATTTGTTAAATTTGTTAAATTTGTTAAATTTGTTAAATTTGTTAAATTTGTTAAATTTGTTAAATTTGTTAAATTTGTTAAATTTGTTAAATTTGTTAAATTTGTTAAATTTGTTAAATTTGTTAAATTTGTTAAATTTGTTAAATTTGTTAAATTTGTTAAATTTGTTAAATTTGTTAAATTTGTTAAATTTGATAAATTTGTTAAATTTGTTAAATTTTTTAAATTTGTTAAATTTGTTAAATTTGTAAAATTTGTTAAATTTGTTAAATTTGTAAAATTTGTTTAATTTGTCAAATTTGTTAAATTTGTTAAATTTGTCAATTTCGTTAAATAAGTTTACTTTTTTAGTTCTTATATTATTAATATTCTGAAATTTGATAAATTTGATAAATTTGATAAATTTCATAAATTTCATTAATTTCATAAATTTCATAAATTTCATAAATTTCATAATTTTCATAAATTTCATAAATTTCATAAATTTCATAAATTTCATAAATTTCATAAATTTCATAAATTTCATAAATTTCATAAATTTCATAAATTTCATAAATTTCATAAATTTCATAAATTTCATAAATTTCATAAATTTCATAAATTTCATAAATTTCATAAATTTCATAAATTTCATAAATTTTATAAATTTCATTAAATTTCATAAATTTCATAAATTTCATAAATTTCATAAATTTCATAAATTTAATAAATTTCAAAAATTTCACAAATTTCACAAATTTCATAAATTTCATAAATTTCATAAATTTCATAAATTTCATAAATTTTATAAATTTTATAAATTTCATAAATGTCTTGAATTTTATAAATTGTATAATTTTCTTAAATTTCATAAGTTTCATAAATAAAAAATAAAGAAGTGTACAAATTGAAATTACGAGCCACGGTTTCATCATTTTAATGAAAAAAAAGTGTTTTAAAGTACACCTGTCCAGTTGTTTTGCAATCATTAGTTGCCAAAATTTCAAAGTATGGACGAAAATTTTATTTTTAGCGAAAATGATTTTCAATTCAGAAAAATGCATTTTTGTTTTTTTTCAGTTGATCAGACTCCTTTTTTCTTGGAATTTTGATGTTTTCTTGGTTAATTTGTTTTTTTGTGACATAAATTTTGAAAAATATTTGCAGCGGCCTATTTAAAAAAAAAATTTACTCCGTTTTTATAAAATATTTGAAAATTAAAAAATATTTGCTTTTTCACCTTTTTTGTTTTTAAATGTTATAAAATTAAAAATTAATATATTTTTTAATTCGTCAAATTCTAAAGTTTTTATAAGTCCTAAAAAAATCAAATATCTCATAAATTTTGTTTTGGCAATTTTAAAAATTCTTGCAATTATTTTTTGTTATTCTTTAATTTCTTTGAATTTTCAAATTTCTTTAAATTCATAAAGACTGAAAATTCTTCATATTCATAAATATCAGAAAATTCTTGAATTTTAAATTCTTAAAAGCGATAAAATAAATAAATAAAATTCTTAATTTATATTACCATTTCTTCACAGTCTTATTAATTTTGAGTTCATGTTTAAAATTCAAAAAGACGTTAAAGTATTCCTTATTCAATTTGACCCATTTTTTTATAACGGCAATCAAACAGAATACGAAAATTTTGATCATTCATATAGATTTTTTCATATCTCTAGGGTAAAATATCTCGATTGGCCAAGCTCTGATCAAACTACCATTGACAAGAAGTTCGCAAGTGCCCTAGAGCAATCATCATCGCCCATTAGTCAAGGCCAACTACTTTACCCATCTGCCTTGGCTGCAAAGTGTTGCCAACTTTGGCTTCCTCGCGGGCGCAGAGTTGGTTGAAAGAGCATTACTTTGTGTTACAAGGGAACACAGCAGCGCTATATAGTTTGCAAAGTCCTCCCGGGGCAGCACCCGATGGAATTTACCGAGTTTTAACACGGATTCCGTACGGATTGAAATTCAAGCCTCAAGGTTGAAGTTGTTAGGGACAGTGTTGCCAGAATTTTGGAATTTAAACTTGCTTTTAAATTTCTTTAAAATTAAAGTTAAATCTTTTTTTAAACATTGCACAATTTTCGATTTTTTAAAGTCAATCTTCAAGAGACAGATAGAAAAAGGCATCAAACCTAGTTAGCTTTTCTGCGACGATGAAGTCGACGGGAAAATTTAATTTCTTCATTTTTTTCCAATTTTGCCCTCTTTATCTCTCTCTGGCTTCGAAAGATGAAGCAGCTGGAAAATGTACGCAATTTCTCGGTATTATCCAGGGCGCGGAAAAACTTTCCCGGAAAACCCCGCACTTGGTTTGTGTGTGTGTGTGTGCGTGGAAACATTGTTAGTGCAAGTGGAGGGGAAAATTTGTTCGAGATAAATTTGCCAGCACAATAAATATTCAAATTTAATGGGAATGATTTCTTTTTTTTGTTGTTTTGCTATCCCGGGTCATTTCCGGATTCGGTTCCGGTTGAATCGGAATGCGGAACGAATTTTTTTTCTGCTGTTTTTTTTCTGGTATTAAGAAGGATTTTTCTTTGACAAAAGCAAGCAAAACAAAGTGACCTGATTTTGGCATCCAATGCAAAAGAGTGAGAGAGTAGAGTGAGGGAGTAGGAAAAGAGAGGGGATTTGCACTCACGAAAAGGAATGAAATATTAATGGGTCACGTGACTAACTCTGTGATAATTTATTCTTTTCTATTTTTGAAAGAGTCGATTAAAAACGCCGTTGATAAGTGGTGTTTGTGATTTTCACCCAGTTGAATCATTTTTTTTGGTATTAAAATAAAAATTAAATTGATTCGTTTTTTCGACAACACTTTTGTTTTCTAACCAAATTTTCTGTTCTTTTTTTGCAGGTAAGGATGAATCAAACAACCAGTGTCGTAAGTGCCAAATGACCCCATGGAATTGTCCACGATAGCAAAGATCAGCTCGTTTAGAAAGCTCATAGTGCTGGGAAAAGGGTTGAAATAAGTATGCTTGTGTGTGTGTGTGTGTGTGTGTGTGTGTGTGTGTGTGTGTGTTTGGAACAGCGTGAGTGGAAAACGTTACCAGGGCACACAGATTCAATCAAATGGTATACCATGGAGAGAGAGAGGACCTTTGCATTAGATCCCTTTTTGGGGGGAGGGTTGAGTTTGAAGAATGGCACGATAAAAAAAGACTTGAGCAGTGTAACCGCCAGATTTCGTTTTTCAAAACCCCGGTTTTCTTCCGAGACCAGCTGATTTTTTCCGGAAAGGTTTTTGTTTTTTTTATCTGACATCTTCTATCAACACTATTTTGAAATGCATACATTTGGTGCAGGTATTTTGTTAAAAATTTCATTTTTCACAATAGCTTTCGTAATCGCTTTCAAATTGTTTTTTTTTGTGTGATTTTAACCTGGCTGAAATCTATTAAATACTTTCTCTTTGACCAAAAGTGCCATTTTTCATCATAAGTTAGTTCGTACAAATCTACATGAAATTTTGACCATTCAAAAGTGCTATAGAAATGTTCAAACTCGGTATTTTGAAAACGATTTTTGGCTGAAGATAAATTGGTTTAAACAAGTGCTGAGATTTTTTGAACAACTTGTAATTTTTGGATAACATTTTTTCCGTGTTCAGGAGGTTATTTTTAATCAACTTAACTTTACCAAGCTTAACTTCTCTTGTTTTATGTTTTTTTTCTGTTTCACTTTAAGTGTTTTATTTTGCATTTATCTTGTTTAGTTTATGTTTGTTTTTGATAGTATTAGGCTTATTATACCACCTCAAATTGTTATCTTTTGCCCTTCTATTTTTCTTCATATTTTTACAGTCATTTTAAATACCATTGTCATTAAAGTTGATGAAAAATAGAGGCAAAATCTGGGACATTACAAAAATTACTGCCTACACTAAAAATAGGAAATGTTAGTGAAAAAAAATACAGCCAAAGTTGACCCCAGAAAAAAGGTATTTTTAAAAACATAGTAGTATAAAACAGTCCAACACTACAATTTTCAAAAATGGCTTTGAAGATCAAAAATTGGTAGAAAAAAATGATTTCGACGATTTTTTTTTATTGAAGCCATCCGAGATTTATTGCATCAATTGTATTTGTCCTGAAAAATTTAAAGATGGAATTTACAACAAAAAAATGTTTTAAAGTACATTGGATTTACGGAAAAAAATGCTTGATATTTCATAATGATTTTGAAGTACGTAGTCGTCGGGACGATAACGGTAATTTGGCGTTATCTCGATAATTCTATCGGCGATAATTTTATCGACGATAACGGACTTAAAAACTTTCTAAAATTGTCGTGATCCTATCAGTTTAAATTTACAATCATTTCACTGAAAATGTATGTTGTGAAAATGTAGTAAGTTTCAAAGTATAAACTATTCAACAAATTTCACTGAGTAGCATATTTTCTGAAAATACGAATCAAAATTTAATTTGCATTTTCCCTTTACGAGAGTTTTTGTGTAAAATACTAATTTAAAAAAAACTATGCTATGCTAAAATACTAATTAAAAAAAAAAACGTATTTTTTTTAAAACACTCGAATTTTTATAATTTGCAATACGGGTATCGAAAAACACGACATTTTGTTTGTATTTCCACTTAACTTTAGTTTTTTCATGTAACAATAGTGTAATTGCACATCAAATTCTGCTTCGTTTGATATCCATAAAGCAAATTAAGATAATTTGAATATTTTGAGAATAAGTAAAATTTTGAAAAAAAATACATTTTTTGATAACTTCAAAATGCCGGCCCAATTTCGTTCCGTTTGATATCCATTTTGCAAATAATGAAAATTCAAGCATTTTGGAAAAGATGCGGTATTTGGTAAAAAATCCTGACTACAGTCGAGGGACATAAACTTTAAAAAATATTTGCAACGGCCTAAAGTGAAAATACAAACCAATCTTCACTTTATTGCAAATCATTTAAAATTAAGTTTTTTTTAAATTACCATATTATGTTAATCTCGTTAATTTTGTTTTGAGTATTTATTCTTTGAAACTGACTATTTTATCAAAAAAGCAGTGAAAGCTTGTATATGCCCGAAGAAGCCATTTTGCACCATAAGTTTGTTCATATAATTTTTCCACTCAGAAAAAAATAATGTAAATTTGGAAGCTGTAATTTTTGAAGGTTGAATATTACCTCTTTTATGATGTAATTTTACCTCAATTTAGACTGAAAAAGTGACATTACACCAGAAAAGTGGTAAAGTTACACATTTCCAGAGGTAAAATTACACCTTTTTCTGACATAAAATATGTACCACTTCCCAGATGTAATATTACCATGATTTTTTTCTGTGTATACAACTTTGACAGCTGACCATACAAAAATGACACATTAAAATTTAAAAAATCTGTATCTTTTGATGGAAATTTTTGATCGTTTTGGTGTCTTCGGCAAAGTTATGGGTATGGTTAAGGACTGCACTGAAAAAAATCATACACGGTAAATATTTTTTTCAAAAAAAAAATCAAATTATTCGCTCTACAGCATTGCCTTGGCGTTCCCGATTACGGGATTCCTACTCGAAACTTGATGTCCGAAGGCTTGATTGTTGAGGCAATTGCAATCCTCTTTTTACACCTAAGCTTCCATCCACCCCGGGATTCAAACTGACGACCTTTGGATTGTGAGTCCAACTGCCTACCAGCGACTCCACCGGGACAGGACCCAGGGAGACGACTCCTACACCTGGACTGAGCTATCGACCTAACCTCTAGGTTAGACCGGGGCCAACATTTACTTCCCCATCCGACGAAAGGCGTGATCAGACAAATCTCGTCTCAAAATTTGCCACCGGGACCTTCTGGGATCGAACCCAGGCCGACTGGGTGAGAGGCAATCACGCTTACCCCTACACCACGGTCCCGGCAAATAATATTTTTTTAGTGATTTTTAATTTCAGTTTTTGTATAAAAATACTTATACAAAAAATACAGTTTTTGCATAAAAATACTTATTTTTTATTTTTTTATATGTTTTAAAGAGCTAAACATGTGAGTAATTTTAATTTTTGTATTTTTTAATCCGGCTGAAACTTTTTTGGTGCCTTCGGTTTGCCCAAAGAAGCCATTTTGCATAATTAGATTGTCCATATAATTTTCCATACAAATTTGGCAGCTGTCCATACAAAAATGATATGTGAAAATTCAAAAATCTGTATCTTTTGAAGGAATTTTTTGATCGATTTGGTGTCTTCGGCAAAGTTGTAGGTATGGATATGGGTAATTCTCCGCCAACTCACACAGCAGTTGCCCCGACCCCTCTTCGATTTGCGTTAAACTTTGTCCTAAGGGGTAACTTTTGTCCCTGATCACGAATCCGAGGTCCGTTTTTTGATATCTCGTGACGGAGGGGCGGTACGATCCTTTCCATTTTTTAACATGCGAAAAAAGAGTTGTTTTTCAATAATTTGCAGCCTGAAACGGTGATGAGATGGAAATTTGGTGTCAAAGGGACTTTTATGTAAAATTAGACGCCCGATTTGATGGCGTACTCAGAATTCCGAAAAAAACGTATTTATCATCGAAAAAAACACTAAAAAAGTTTTAAAAATTCTCCCATTTTCCGTTACTCGACTGTAAAAAATTTTGGAACATGTCATTTTATGGGAAATTTAATGTACTTTTCGAATCTACATTGACCCAGAAGGGTCATTTTTTCATTTAGAACAAAATTTTGCATTTTAAAATATCGTGTTTTTTCTAACTTTGCAGGGTAATTTTTTAGAGTGTAACAATGTTCTACAAAGTTGTAGAGCAGACAATTACAAAAAAATTGAAATATAGACATAAGGGGTTTGCTTATAAACATCACGAGTTATCGCGATTTTACAAAAAAAAGTTTTGAAAAAGTTGGTCGTCATCGATCATGGCCGTTCATGGTCACCCGCGACAGACACGGACGACGAAACAAAGGGAATCGCAAAAAGTAACTTTTTCAAAACTTTTTTTCGTAAAATCAAGATAACTCGTGATGTTTATAAGCAAACCCCTTATGTCTATATTTCAATTTTTTTGTAATTGTCTGCTCTACAACTTTGTAGAACATTGTTACACTCTAAAAATAACCATGCAAAGTTAGAAAAAACACGAAATTTTAAAATGAAAAATTTTGTTCTAAATGAAAAAATGACCCTTCTGGGTCAATGTAGATTCGAAAAGTACATTAAATTTCCCATAAAATGACATGTTCCAAAATTTTTTACAGTCGAGGAACGGAAAATGGGAGAATTTTTAAAACTTTTTTAGTGTTTTTTTCGATGATAAATACGTTTATTCGGAATTCTGAGTACGCCATCAAATCGTGCGTCTAATTTTACATAAAAGTCCCTTTGACACCAAATTTCTATCTCATCTCCGTTTCAGGCTGCAAATTGTTGAAAAACACCTCTTTTTTTCGCATGTTCAAAAATGGAAGGGGTCGTACCGCCCCTTCCGTCACGAGGTATCAAAAAAACGGACCTCAGATTCGTGATCAGGGACAAAAGTTACCCCTTAGGACAAAGTTTCACGCAAATCGAAGAGGGGCAACTTTTTCCGATTTCGTGTGAGTTGGTTGAGAATTACCCGTTTTTGAAAATCAAGTTTTAGTGACAAAAAGTGAAATTAAAAATCACCAAAAAATGTTTAACCGTGTATCATGTTTTTTCAGTGTTGTTCTCATCCATATCTACAACTTTGCCGATCAAAAAATTCCTTCAAAAGATACATTTTTTTTTTAGTTTTCTTACATCATTTTGTATGGACATCCGCCAAATTTGCATGGAAAATTATTTATATGGTTTGTCATTCGAATTCCCAAGTATCTCCTCGACCAGCCTGGTTTAGAGTCATAGATTTTAAGAATAGACTAATGATTGGAAAAGTTTTCTAGACAAAAAGGCTGGAAAACAGGAAAAAAATAATATCTGAAGACCAGAAGCTATTTAGACGTGACACCTAAAAAAGACTTAAAGACCAGAAGACAAGACTAGAAGACAAGAAGACAAAGGGAGCCGCAGCCGTGCGAGTAAGGCGGTTGCTTTACAACGCAAATTCCTGCTTGTGAAAAAACTCGGGTTCAAATCCTTGGCTCCCCGGCCCAACCTTCCAAGCGTTTTTCGAGTGCAAATAATCGCCTAGCATTTATCACCCGGTGCAAAGGTTGTGCTCAGAACCTAGCAGTGCTGTGTAAGAAGCTTGGCCGCGCGCTGAGAAGAGCTTATATAGCAATACAATACTGCTCTGGTTCTAGCGATGCACAATATAAAGAAGAACGCATGGAAGGTGGTCTACAAGAGTTACGGCTTTTCGGCTGGTCGACACACGCGTTCACCCAATACAATGGTGTTTGCGTGCGAAGTCAACAGAAAGGCCCAACAACAGTAAATTGGGCAATCCTACAATAGACCTATAATCAGGTTTCAGTGGTAGATTACTCAGACAGAAAAAAAAAGACAAGAAGACAAAAAGACAAGAAGACAAGATGACAATAGAGGGTGACGAGCGGGAATTCCCGGGAAATCGACCATTTTTGGACCTCTCGATTCCCGGGAAATTTGGTCGAGACTCCCGGGAAATTTTAAGCTTATGAATATCGAAGCAAAATTATATAAACTATCAGCTAATCAACTAATTCGGATTTTTTTTGTCATTGGATGTTAAATTTAATATTCGGTGTTCAAGTTTGAATAAACCAATGCATTTCTAATCTTCTTATTCAGAAAGTTTAAATATTTCACTTAAGCATATTTAGCAGTTATTGTTTCTAATTATTATTTCAAAGAGGAAAAGCATTTTCAAGATAAGTATAATTTTTGATAATGTTAAGGTTTTTTTTTCTTTTTCGATGTCAATAAGTTGTTTTGTGTTTCGCATCAACCTCATTTTTAATTAAAAAAAAACTCTGGCAATCTTTATCAAGTTAAGATCCGCCACATTTCAACATTCGGATTTCCTAATAACTATTTCGTCAATTAATATTTACAGTTGACATTAAAAAGGAAAAAAAAAACAATTTTAAATTGTTGTTTTGAGTCGTTATTTATCATATTGCAAAAATCCCGTTACTGGGAAATTATATATTAGCTTTTTTTTACATCACAAAAATTTATAAACAAGTTTGTGCAACGTTTGAAAAATCACTTAGTAAGAATTAAGATTCGTAAACAAGTGATCTTGTATTTGCAGATTCAGAAAAAAATTAAAGGTAGGCAGTTCCCGAAAATAACGAGGCTAGTAATTAATATTTGATTGAATAAGTATAAATTAATTGTATCTAAATTCGTTGAAAAGAAACACATTAATTACTTTTCTTTATAAATGATTGGCACTATTGGCATAGTTAAAAAAACTTCCGGGTCCCTGGAATTCCCGGGAAATTGCAAAATTCAACTCTCGATTCCCGGGAAATTGAAAATCTCGAGAATCGTCACCAGACAAGAAGACAAGAAGACGATAAGACAAGAAGACAAGAAAACAAGAAGACAAGAAGACAAGAAGACAAGAAGACAAGAAGACAAGAAGACAAGAAGACAAGAAGGCAAGAAGACAAGAAGACAAGAAGACAAGAAGACAAGAAGACAAGAAGACCATCGCACTAGACCCCCTTTGAGAAAAGAAACCAGCAAATTTTTCACCGGTGCAAAGGTCGTCCAGTTTCACCCCCTCCCGTTAAGGCCATACGCTTCCCACAACCACAACTCGTCATCATTCAACCGGGGGTGGGGGGGGATTCGCTTTGTGTGTACGCGCTCCTACCACCAGCCATCAGGAATGTCCACCAACTTGAGGGGAGTGGGAGCGCGCGCAACAGTGGCGCAGAACTTCGTACTTTCGAAAGGGGGGGTGGTGGTTGAGCTTTATTAGCTTTATTCATACGGTTTTCCCGGGCGTTGTAGTACACGATATGGCCTTTTTGCCGCCGTCACCCTCACTTTCGTCGTACATCTGCGGCCGCATATTTTCTTCAAAGGATCAACGATGGGAAGTGGATTGAAATCGAGAGGGTGGGGGAGGTATGAAAAAAAGTTATAACTTTATGGTTTTATGAGCTTGGTACACACTCTCGGTGTAGTTGTTCACATTTCGTCTCAATACAATGGCGAACTCTGGAGTGTGGGAACCATGTGTTTCACTTGAGGACGATGGTGAAGTTTGCTGTGATGGGTTTTTTTTCTGGTATAACTCAATAAAAAATGTGTTCTATTAAAACTGTAAGTTGAACTTTTCAGCAAGTAGTTCCACGCACACACAACGACCTTAAAGTTCGCAACCATTCCTCAATGTACCACCTTGGAAAAATAAACCGCTTACTTGGATGCCCCCACAAACATACTTCATCCAAGTGTGTGTTCTCCATGTACCACCACCACCATCAGCGTAGTAAGCCGTGTGCCCCTGGTTAGTATGCAACCAGCCCATTCCCGGGACGCCCGGAAAAAAGAGGGGCCGGAAACGAATCGCTCTTGCCGTGACCTGGACACACCAGTTGCACATTTTTCCCAGCTCCGGGAAAGAAAAATGGCGTCCGCAAAAGTCAAACTACAGTGCGATCGCCGAACTAACGTTTCGTTCCAACAATATTAAGGGGGGAAAAGCTTAGCTCACGTGCACCGAAGGGGTGAGAGAATGTGTTTCCGTGGAAAACAGAAGCCGTTCTGGTGCACTCTTGGAGGAATTTGTTTTCTTTGGCCGCCCCCTTTACCCCTTCCGTCATTTTTCCACCCCTGCAACAAGTTGAACACCAAAACTTTTAAAAACAAAAAAAAGAATATATAATATTATAATGTGCACTGCACAATTGTTGGCGAATTAACCCCCGACAAGAGTGGAGTAAGCTTCAGGCTAAGCTCCCCCCCCCCTCCCACTAATAGGATCGGCGCAACTTTTAAGGCAATTAAGGTGTTGGTGCACCGGGAAATGATGAAAAAAAGTGGAGCTCGACCGGAAGGCGGGAGCGACTATTAGTGGCTACTACATTGTAGCAAAGTGCACCGAAAACGGGAGGTCCTCGGAGTGCAATTTGTTAGACATGAACATGAACTACGAGAAAATTTAAGCAAGTTTTGTTAAAATTAGCACTACAACTTTATCTTTGACCAAAGAGGGCATTTTGCGTCATTGTTTCGACCATACAAGTCTTAATAGAATTTTTGACATCTGTCCATACAAAGATGGTTTCTTAATATTCGAAAATTTGTAGCTCGAAAACGGATTATCTGATCGATTTGATGTCTTTAGAGCAGTTCTCTCAGATTTCGGTCATTCGTTTTTTTGTATTTTTTTATCCAGCTGAAACTTTTTTATTGCCTTCGGTATGCCCAAAGAAGCCATTTTGCATCATTAGTTTGTCCATATAATTTTCCATACAAATTTGGCAGCTGGCCATACAAAAATGATGTATGAAAATTCAAAAATCTGTATCTTTTGAAGGAATTTTTGATCGATTTAGTGTCTTGGGCAAAGTTGTAGATTTTTTATTTAACTTTTTGTCACTAAAACTTGATTTGCAAAAAAAACTATTTTCAATTTTTTTTTATTTTTTGATATGTTTTAGAGGACATCAAATGCCAACTTTTCAGAAATTTCCAGGTTGTGCAAAAAATCTTTGACCGAGTTATGAATTTTTGAATCAATACTATTTTTTTCAAAAAATCGAAATATTGATCGCAAAAACTTTTCAACTTTGTTTTTCGATGTTAAATCAAATTTGCAATCAAAAAGTAATCCAGTGAAATTTTGATAAAGCGCACCGTTTTCTAGTTCAATCCATTTCAAGGTGACTTTTTTGAAAACAGTCGCAGTTTTTCTTTTTTTTTAAATTAGTGCACATGTTTGCCTACTTTTGAAAAAAAATATTTTTGAAAGGCTGAGAAAATTTTTATATTTTGCTTTTTAGAACTTTGTTGATACGACCCTTAATTGCTGAGATATTGCCATGAAAGTGTTTAAAACAGGAAAATTGATGTTTTCTAAGTCTCACCCAAACAGCCCACCATTTTCTAATGTCGACATCTCAGCAACTAATGGTTCGATTTACAATGTTAAAATATGAAACATTCGTGAAATTTTCCGATCTCTTCGAAAAAAATATTTTAAAATTTTTTAAACCAAGACAAACATTTCAAAAGGGCGCAATATTGAATTTTGGCCCTTTTAAAATGTTAGTCTTTGTTTAAAAAATTTTAAAATATTTTTTTCGAAGAGATCGGAAAATTTCACGAATGTTTCATATTTTAACATTGTAAATCGGACTATAAGTTGCTGAGATATCGACGAAAAACTGCGACTATTTTCAAAAAAGTCACCTAAAATGGATTTAACTTGAAAACGGTGCACTTAATCAAAATTTCACTAAGGTACTTTTTAATTGCAAATTTGATTTTACATCGAAAAATGAAGTTGAAATTTTTTTACGACCAATATTTCGATTTTTTGAAAAAATCAGTATTGATTAAAAAATTCATAATTCGGTCAAAGATTTTTTGCACAACTTGGAAATTTCTGAAAAGTTGGAATTTGGTGTCCTCTAAAACATATAAAAAAATAAAAGAAAATTAAAAATAGTGTAAATCAAGTTTTAGTGACAAAAAGTTAATTAAAAAATCACCCAAAATTTTTTTACCGTGTATCATTTTTTTCAGTGTTGTCCATATCCATACCTACAACTTTGCCGAAGACACCAAGTCGATCAAAAAATTCCTCCAAAAGATACAGATTTTTTAATTTTCATACATCATTTTGCCTTCCTCACTGAGGTAAGGCTATAATCCTGCTCTAAAAATGAACTTTTTATTAAAAGCTCGAAGACCCACCTTCATGTATACATATCGACTCAGAATCGAAAACTGAACAAATGTGTGTGTGTGTGTATGTGTGTGTGTGTGTGTGTGTGTGTGTGTGTGTGTGTGTGTGTGTGTGTGTGTGTGTGTGTGTGTGTGTGTGTGTGTGTGTGTGTGTGTGTGTGTGTGTGTGTGTGTGTGTGTGTGTGTGTGTGTGTGTGTGTGTGTGTGTGTGTGTGTGTGTGTGTGTGTGTGTGTGTGTGTGTGTGTGTGTGTGTGTGTTTTTTTTTTTTTTTTTTTTTTTTTACAAGGTCGGAATCTGCTACCAGACACCTGAGAATTCATTCCTCAGGTAGTGTGGGGTTGGGAAAACAAAAAAAGAGTTTTCCCGACCCACTAAACCAGTCCTTGAACGCCGTGCCCTTGTCCCCCCGGGACCACCTTTCGGTATAACTTCGGGGGGAGGCGTTGCATTTTCTGCACTAGTCTACTTACAGGATCCATGCCGGGTGCTAGAACCATTTCCTGTCCTACATACATATGAGTCCATGCGAGGGTTTAACCGCGCCCAAGAATCGCGTTGCTTTTGATCGGCTAGTCATATGCAGCCCTCTCCTTGGACCATCGAGACGTGTACCGATTTGGTAGAGCCAACCGTCATAACGTGCTCTCCTTCACAGCCACACTCGTGGGTTCTCGACTCCTGTGACCATCGAGACGTGTACCGATTTGGTAGAGCCGACCATCATAACGTGCTCTCCTTCACAGCCACACTCGTGGGTTTTCGACTAGGCTCCTAGTCGTTCCTCCTCTGATCGTCTCTCCATTTCCGCTGGAGAGCCGAAGTGATCTGCGTCACCGCTCCGACGACCGCATTCCACTTGGCGATGTCGCTGCACATTCTTCGCACCACATTATCCGGGCTGGTGTCCGCTCCGATAATGGCCAGCATTTCGCTTCGCGCTGCCTCGAAGCGAGGGCAGGCGAACACCACGTGCTCCGGTGTTTCCTCGCAATCGACGCAGTCCGGACAGAGAGGAGACTCTGCATGTCCAAACCTGTGCAGGTACTTCCTGAAGCAGCCATGGCCCGACAGGAACTGTGTGAGGTGGAAGGTGACCTCTCCATGCCTTCTGCTCACCCACGTGGATACGGACGGGATAAGCCGATGCGTCCATCTGCCTTTCTCCGTGGTGTCCCACTCACGTTGCCACCTTGCCAGCGATTCGGCTCTCGCAGCTTCCCGGATACCTCTCGTGCCTCTCCGGGTGTAGCGCACGGTGTCCTCCTCCAGTGTGATGCCGATGGGGATCATTCCGGCTATGACGCCAACTGCTTCCGACGAAATGGTCCTGTACGCGCTTGCAACCCGCATGGCCATCAGTCTCTGCGTTCTGTCGAGCAGCGCTCGATTTCGCTTCGTCCCCAGCGCCGTCCACCATACCGGTCCGCCGTACCTAAGTATGGACGTCGCGACACTTGCCAAGAGGCGGCGCCTACTGCTCCTGGGTCCAGCGTTGTTCGGCATCATCCTCGACAGTGCCATGATCGCCTTAGCCGCCTTCTCGCAGGCGTAATCGACGTGGCTGTTGAAGTTCAGCCGGTCATCCACCATCACCCCGAGGTACTTGAGCGCTCTCTTCGAGTGCACGACGTGTTCTCCAACGTGAATTTGGGCCTGCTGCACCTTCTTGTGGTTACTAACCAGCACCATCTCCGTCTTGTGGTGAGCGATCCGCAGCTTCACCTCGAGCATCCAGTTCTCGATCATTGCGATTGCCTCCATAGCCAGCACTTCGACCTCCTCGACATTTTCGCCGGTTACCGTCAGCACTATGTCGTCTGCAAAGCCCACAATCTCTACGCCGTTGGGTAGTCCCAGTGTCAACACTCCGTCATACATTCCATTCCACAGTGCTGAACCCAGAATGGATCCCTGTGGAACTCCCGCGGTAACAACAACGGTTTTTGTCCATCGGCAGTGTCGTAGACCAGCACGCGGTTCTCGAAGTAGCTCTTCAAGATCATGCACAAATAGTCAGGCACCTTCATTTTGTGCAGCGCTGCTGCTATGGCCGCCCAGCTCGCACTGTTGAACGCGTTCTTGACGTCAATCGTGACTATTGCGCAGCAACGGTTCCCCTGCGTTTTTCCTCCGCGCTTCGTCGGCTTTCTCGACCACTTTCCGGATGGCGTCCACCGTGGATCTCCCTTTACGGAAGCCGAACTGCCTCGCTGCTAAGCCATGCTCGCTCTCCGTGTACTTGGTCAGCCGGTTAAGGATGATCCGTTCCAGAAGCTTTCCGAGGGTGTCCAGCAAACATATAGGCCTATACGATGATGGGTCCCCCGGTGGTTTGCCTGGCTTCGGCAGCAACACGAGCTTTTGAATCTTCCACGGGTCGGGGAAGTGTCCTTCGTCCAGGCATTCCTGCAGGACTGTTCGAAACCTGTCCGGGAATGCTAGAACCGCCGATTTCAGGGCGAAATTCGGGATTCCATCCGGACCGGGAGCTTTCTTCACCTTCAATCTCTTCGCTACTGCCACAAGTTCCTCGTTGGTGATCAGATGACCTTCGGCGTTGCTACCCCTTCGTCGTTGTACGGTGTAGGAGGCCATGTCGTTGGGTCATGTCTTGGGAAGAGCCCTTCCACAATGACCTTCAGCTTGTCGGGACACGTTTCAGCCACCATCGATGGGCCTCTGATCTTCGCCATCGCTACACGATATGCGCTCCCCAAGGGTTTGCATCAGCGTCTTGGCATAACTCCTTGAAGCAGTTTGTCTTGCTGCATTTGATCGCTTTCTTGAGCGCGGCCTTTGCAGACCGGTACTCCTCTCTGCACTCCTCTCTAGTTGCTTCGGATCTTGCTCTCTGGACTCGTCTTCTGGCGCTGAGGCAACTTGCCCGAAGGGTACCGAGTTCTTCATTCCACCAGTAGGCTGGACGACGACAGTTCCTTGGCTCCAGTCTCCGCGGCATGGTTGTGTCGCATGCTGTCACCAGTTGTGCTGTTAGCACGTCGGCACTCAAGTCTTGGGGACCATCACACCAATGGAGCGCTTCCACGAAGAGACCCTCGTCGAAGTACTGCAGCTTCCATTTCCTTCCGTAGGACCGGCTGCTCCTATCTGGTACAGGGGCTCGTCTCCCGATGCTGTACCGGATCGCTTGGTGATCGCTATGGGTATAGTCCTCACTCACCCTCCAGTTCATGTCGGCCGCCAGTCGCGGGCTACAGAACGTAACGTCGATAATGGACTCACGACCGTCTTTGCGGAAGGTACTGCTGGTTCCGCGATTCGCCAGCCTAACGTCTAGCTTTGCCAGAGCTTCCATTAGGCTATGCCCCTAGCATTGGTGCATCTGCTACCCCACTCGACCGCCCACGCGTTGAAGTCACCTCCGATAACGATCGGGCTTCGTCCGATCAGTTCATCGGTCAGACTATCCAGCATCTGCTGAAACTGCTCCAAGGTCCATCTTGGGGAGCATAGCAGCTACAGAAGAAGGTTCCGTTTACTTTGGCGATCACGAATCCTTCAAACGCCCTCGAGACCACTTCCTGTATGGGGTACCGCCCCATCACGTGTATCGCCGCCATTCTTGCTGTATCCGCGGCCCAGTTTCCGTTGTCGTGTGGAACTCGGTACGGTTCTGCAATAATTGCCACGTCACACCCCGTCTCCGCGGTCGACTGCCACAGCAGTTGCTGTGCAGTGTCGCAGTGATTGAGGTTCACCTGGGACACCTCCATTACTTTTGCCCGAGGCCAGCTTCTTGTACACCGGGCAATTAAAGCCACCCGTCGCATGGCTATTGCCGTCGCCTTCTTTACAGAGCACGCACTTCGGCTGATTTTTGCAGTCTCTTGCCATGTGGCCTTCTCTACCACACCTTCTGCAACTGTTGGTTCGATCGGGACCGTCGCAATTTCTCGCCTGGTGGCCGAAGCCCATACAGCGGAAACACCTCGTCATCTGCTGGGTCACTCGAGGAACAGGCCTCAGTGGGCACACCGACCACCCTACTTTGACCTTGCCGGTTTCCAGCAGCTTAGACGCCGAAGGCGTCGATAGTCGGATCGACGCAATTTGCGTGCCGCCGTAGGCTTTCCTCAACCGGATTGCCATCGGTGTCGTACGGTCATCCAGAAGAACGATCAGCGCATCTTCTAGCTCTTCCTCCGTCGTGATCTCGTCCAAGTTCCTGCACTCGATCGTTGTCTCCGGTGATAGCGCTCTTACCTTCGACTCGTAGCCTACGGCTTTCTCGACGAGGGACTTAAAAGCTGAGCTCTTGACCGCGGGATCCTTCTTCAGCTCAAAAGCATCGCTCCGGTTTGGGTGCGCCTGGTTTTAACCACGTTCTCGCCAAGCTCCTTGAGTTCCGGATCGGTTCGTACTTTCCGGAGGAGGTCTGCGTACGAAACACCTTCCTTCACCTCGACCACCAAAGCCTCGCCTTTGTTACGCTCCCTGCGAAACTTGGGTTTTTGGGTGTCCTCGTTCTGCTTCCCTTTTTCTTCCGCTTCTTCTTCTTGACCTTCTCCCATTCCTTCTCCTTCCCTGGGGTTGGTTCTGGTTCCTTCGCCGGGTCCGGACTGTCTCCATTCCCCTGCTTCTGCTTCTTTGCGTCCTCCTCCTCTCCAGGCGTTTCCCTGTCCCTTTTAGAGCTTGGGCCGGGCGGCGTTTTCGGTTCTTTCTCCCGTAGCGCTTCCTCCTCCAGTTTTGCATTCAGCGTTTCTTCGGCTCTTTCAGCTCTGAGCTTCAGTGAATTCCGCGTCACCACCAGCGAGTTGTTTTCGCGCTCTGCGGCATTCATGGCTGCCTTGACTCCATTCACCATCTGCTTGATTCTGGTGTGGACGTTGTTTTTGTCCTTGATGAAATCAAAGAGTTCGTTGACCCTCCTCCTGACCTCCTGTAACGCGGTCCTTCCAAGCAGGACTCCGTCCTGAGGGGTACTGCCGGCGAAGTTCAACAAGGATGACTTGGGAGTCTCCTCTCCAATTACTCCTATCTGCTGACTCGAAGCAGCCGCCTGGTTCAACACTGGGGATCTCAACACCTTCCCGCTTCCACGGAACGCGCTCGCCACTCCGCCTGCTGTGTCGCCGCCGTTTGACTCGCCTCCTGCCATTTCGACGTTTGCGTCCTCTTCTACCTCCGTGTTTTCCGATGCTTGGGGCGCATCGGGACCCTTTTGTTGGTTTGTTTCACTTGTCTTCATTTTGAATCCCACGAGTCGCTAGGGAAATACGGTCCGCTGCGCCAGTGCCCTGCCGTGACGCAGTAAGGGCAAATTACGTGTGGGGTTCGCCCTGTGCCCCACAGGCTCCGTTATCGACTGGGAATTTGTTGAACCCCCCCAGCCATGCATCCCTCGACACGGGTCGCATCACATCTTGGATTCGGGGTTTGGTGAGGTTTTGGGCTAAAACACTTATAGCGGCGCTCGATCGCTTGACAGAGGTGTTTACGGACCCATGTGGTTTTTTCGAAGAAATTAAACAGTGCCCTTGTTCAATTCCGCCACGTCCTAGACATCCTCCCGCTGCTGGTCCGGGGGCGATGCAATGAATGTATGCAATCGCCGACAGCTATCCGCCTACTGCAACCCGCCCGGTAGCTGGCAGCTAAGCTCCGCAGGGACCCTCACCTGTCCCCACGGTTCACGGGTGTGTGTGTGTGTGTGTGTGTGTGTGTGTGTGTGTGTGTGTGTGTGTGTGTGTGTGTGTGTGTGTGTGTGTGTGTGTGTGTGTGTGTGTGTGTGTGTGTGTGTGTGTGTGTGTGTGTGTGTGTGTGTGTGTGTGTGTGTGTGTGTGTGTGTGTGTGTGTGTGTGTGTGTGTGTGTGTGTGTGTGTGTGTGTGTGTATGTATGTGTGTGTGTGTGTGTGTGTGTGTGTGTGTGTGTGTGTGTGTGTGTGTGTGTGTGTGTGTGTGTGTGTGTGTGTGTGTGTGTGTGTGTGTGTGTGTGTGTATGTGTGTGTGTGTGTGTGTGTATGTGTTCAAAAATC
Source organism: Culex quinquefasciatus (assembly GCF_015732765.1). Taxonomy (NCBI): domain Eukaryota; kingdom Metazoa; phylum Arthropoda; class Insecta; order Diptera; family Culicidae; genus Culex; species Culex quinquefasciatus. The sequence continues at coordinate 17,386,479 of NC_051863.1, read as the reverse complement.
TTGCCAAGTTTTCTCAGCACTGGCTGAACCGATTTTGATCGAACCAGTTGCATTCGAATTGGTTTAGGGTCCCATACATCGCTATTGAATTGTTTGAAGTTTCGATAAGTAGTTCAAAAGTTATGTATAAAAATGTGTTTTCACATATATCCGGATCTCAATTATATGCAAGTAAAAGATGTCCGGATCCATCATCCAACCCATCGTTGGTTAGGTAATCAAGAGACCTTTCAAACGAGTCCACAACATCGAAGATCTGGCAACCCTGTCTCGAGTTATGACCACTTAAGTGATATTTATGTACTTTTCTGAAGCCGGATCTCACTTAAATGCATGTAAACGATGTCCGGATCCATCATCCAACCTATCGTTGATTAGGTAATCAATAGACCTTTCCAACGAGTCCTTAACATCGAAGATCTGGCAACCCTGTCTCGAGTTATGACCACTTAAGTGATATTTTTGTACTTTTTTGAAGCCCGATCTCACTCAAATGCATGTAAACGATGTCCGGATCCATCATCCAACCTATCGTTGATTAGGTAATCAATAGACCATTCCAACGAGTCCACAACATCGAAGATCTGGCAACCCTGTCTCGAGTTATGACCACTTAAGTGATATTTATGTACTTTTTTGAAGCCGGATCTCACTTAAATGCATGTAAACGATGTCCAGATCCATCATCCGACCCATCATTGGTTGGGTAATCGAGAGAACTTTCCAACGAGTCCACAACATCGAAGATCTGGCAACCCTGTCTTGAGTTATGACCACTTAAGTGATATTTATGTACCTTTTTGAAGCCGGATCTCACTTAAATGTATGCAAACGATGTCCGGAACCATCATCCGACCCATCGTTGGTTAAGTAATCAAGAGGCCTTTCAAACGAGTCCACATAATTGAAAATCTGGTCACCCTGTTTCGAGTTATGACAACTTAAGTTATATCTGTGTACTTATTTTTCTGGACCTAAAAAAATAGCTGACCCACCACTCATATTACCCATTGTTGGTAAAAAGTGAGGAAGGCATCAACCACATAGGTGGATTAAGTTAGTTTTTGTATGGACAGCTGCCAAATTTGTATGGAAAATTATATGGAGAATCTAATGATGCAAAATGGCTTTTTTGGGCATACCGAAGGCACCAAAAAAGTTTCAGTCGGATTAAAAAATACAAAAATTAAAATTAAAAAAAAAAAGAGTTAGAGTTTGAAAATGTTAATTCACAATAATAAAGTCACAATCTTTAACACTTGTAGCCCCAACGGGGTCAAAAAAGTTGGAAATGTAATTACACCGGCTCATACAACCCTTGGAAAAAAAGTTGGAAATGCCATTTTTATTGTAACTTAGAGTAGTCGCATCTGTTTTGCATCTACCTTGTTGAAGGTGATTCTTGACATCCTTCCGGATTGAATGCAACAAGAATAATCCAAATCGGTTGAGTTTTCGCCGAGATACAGCCGGATGAAGTTGCATTTCCAACTTTTTTGACCCCCTTGGTGCTTCGCGTAAGTTTTGACCCCGTTGGTGCTACAAGTGTTAAAATACCTGAAGAATACCTCCATTAAACATCAAAGGAAGGGCAAAACTTCAATATTTCAATTTCAAATTACGGTAAAATTTAGGTTTAGAAAAAATGCCTCGGACTTAACAGAAAAAATACTACACAGAGAATAAAATTCCCAACTCTTCTAAATTTCTATTAAAATATTGAATTTTTTGATGAATGAATCTAAATGCTTGACGTATTATTTAAAAATTAAATTTTGCTTTTTTCCAAAGTTTTTGTTACTTTTTTAAAAACACTTGAAAAAAAAACGATTATTTTTGTGCACAAAATATTCAACCATCACTTGACCTTGCCCAGACCGTAATAATAATTTCAACAAAATTGTTGGAAAAATTCTTGTTCTCTAATCATCAAATGACGAGAAATTACATAAACTAAAAAAATAACTCCTGCTAATCTGTGCTCTAGTAGGTCCAAAATAGGTACACCTTCACTTGGCATTGCGGCAAACAAGCCAAGTCTCCGTTCAGCCTCATATTTCAGGGTGATACATTCCAAAAATTCTCCCCTACACAGCGTACACATGCACTCACTCTAATCACACAACATATCTTGCAGCATGCCATGCCATGCTAGATGGCATGACAAATGGAGGCTGTGCTGTATGCGGTCACCAGGATCATCCAGGGCCTACTACGCCATAATCCCTTCACAGACAGATATTGCTGCGGTATCTGCACCAACACGAAGAAGGAGGCGGAGGCCATTTTGTTTTGTTTTTGCACTGGTCTGTTCCATCGTTGACCCGTTACCCTAGCGATAAGCTGTGTAATTACAATTCCGATGCACATGCTGTAAATAATCACAGTTCCCGTTGAACCGTGTGATTAGTTGAAACCGCAAACCCTTGCCCCTGGTATGGATTGATTAGCAAATGGTGCAGCAAAGTGGCACTTATCGTGTAGGGGATCATGTTTTCCATGTTTGATTCCGCTACCTTGCTGCACCTCTCTCACGCACACTACCGAACGTTTGTTTTCATTTTTAGGCTTGGTGGTGTGCGTGAGAGCGACGTTCAAAGTGACAGTTTGTCATCTTTTTGATTTGGCGTTGTCGAACAAACGGGGTTCCACCTTCGCCCACCAAACTAACCGCGCACTCGAAATTTTATAATCTGATTTGCGGTGTGCTCGTGATAAGACAAAAAAGTATTTTCACGCCACTTTACTCGTCCTCCTCCATTGCCAATTTAATGCGCGCTAAAAGCATCAATACAATTTTCTCGGAAAAAAAACACAGCAAAACAAACAAAAAGTGCTTTTATAATTTGATTTTCCCCAACCCTCCTCCGCGCACGGGGTTTTGCATTTTCCCGCGGTCACCTTTGATCGTGGAGCAAATCCCACGCGACGACGGCGTCGTCGCCTACTGCGCTGTTGTTGTGGTATTTTGACATTTGAAGGATGAAATTGTGAATCTTGATGTTTTGGGCCGCCCTAATCAAAGAAACGTGCAAAATTGCGTTCCGGGAGAATTTTCCGGAAAGTCGTCCTCAAAAGGGAAACAGAGAAAACAATTTTCGACGGACTTCCGGGCTTTTGGACGACGTCGTCGGTGACGATTCAGCTTCATCCCGAAAGTGAAAAAAAACAACAACAACCATAAAGCCATCCTGTGTAGCGACACATTTGGAGCGTTTTTTCCGTTTTCGTGATCAATCATAACGCAATTTCCGGGGCAAACTTTCGAACAGATTCTGCTATCTTGGCGAGCGAATCTTTGCCTCTTCTGCGATTGTGGCGATAAGCTGAACTTTTTTGAAAAAGTCAAATGTTTGCTCAATTTATTAGTTTGCCTTTCGGGGCCTCCATTTTAATAAACACGCAAATCGTGGCTTTTCGGAGCTCATCAGCCATCAACCAGAATCGGTCGCTGCTAATGAAGAACTTTGCGGATTGCATACGTTCGGGCGCGCTGTGCTGATCAAAGCCCGAACCTATCTGCACCACTGGCAGCGCCCAGAGGTTACTAATCCTCGGATTAGCACGGTTCACTTCCGGTTTTGCAATTTTGTGCTCGCCCTGCGATAACAGTCTGGCCCTTTGGGAAAAGTTTCCTCCAGGTTTGAATGTGAGGGGGGCGAGACCTTTACAAGCATATTGGTCGTCCTCAATGGGGGAAATGTTTGCCAAATGGAAATAAGCGTAGTTACCAGTTTGTGTGCAGTGCAAACACAACCAGCGGGGAAACTTTATGCCCGGGCAGTGGTTGGCCACGTAATTAGTCATTTGATTTGGACCTTTTTATTGAAACAAAAGTTTTAAAAATAATTTAAAAAAATACATTCCTAGTGAGGATTACCGAACTTCCAAATATCTGGCAACAATGTCCTTAGCTATCGCGATTGAAATCTTGCGACAATTTTCGTGATTTTAATACAGCGCAGACTCGATTATCCGAAGGCCTTGGAAAAATTTCACTTCAAATAATCTAAATGCAAAAAAAATATTTTCGTTTCGTATTGATTGTCGAGCTTAAATATGACCCAAAAACTACTCTGAAATGATTTAGAATTGTTAAATCCAAGATGGCGGCCAAACCTTCGGATAATCGAACTTCGGATAATCGAGTCTGGACTGTATTGTAATTTTTTATTCAAATGAAATGTCTCGTGAAATGTTATCCATCCATCCAATTTTGCTTGCTGGTGTCAGGAATTAGGTTGGAATTAGGATCTTTCAGAAAACATGAGCACTCGAAAAAATACATTTTGTTGACTTTGTATCACGCATAACTGAATTTCTGAAATATTTTTTTTATTTCCTAAATGTTTTAATATGTTTAAGGATACTAATAAAGCTTTTTTTTGCTTTGTAAAAAAAATCTTAAATAAAAATTCCAAAGATCTTTTTCAGATGAAAAATAAAATTTACAATTAAAAATGTGTTTATTTTTTGGATAGTGTGATCAGTTTCAAATTACAGGCATTTTAGGGTAAATTTGATTTAAGGGGTTACATACACAGCAAATAAAGTAGTAATCCAGCTGCATGTAAAAGGCCTGGGTGTAATATAAATGTTGCATTATTTTATGAAATTCTATGTAATATTACACCCTGGAATATGTTGCCCATCAGTATGGGAAACCTACTTGACCGAAATGTCAAGCTCATATATACGTTTATCCTTTCCATTTTTCATCGGTCTGATGGCCGAGCGGGCTAAGGCGCCAGTCCTTACTGTTGGTGCTGGGTTTGAATCCCGTCGGTTGCAACTTTTTTTTGTGTTTACAAAAATTATACATGCAGCGTGTAATATTAAGTGTCTTTTTTGACGAGGGTGATGTGCATGCTTTTGCATGCGATTTTACCATCGGATTTTTTGCTGTGTACATGTAGAAAATCTCAATATTTCATAATTCCGAATATTTATTAAATCCGTTACAAAGATGAATTCATATCACTCCTGAAAGTTTCATGGAGATAGGTCATGATTTAAGTCATTAGAAGACGATTTAAGTTTGAACTTTTGCCATGTGCAAAGCGGACTGTCAAACTTTGTGAGCGTTTTTCTCGGAACACCGAGTTGATTTCCGGGTGCCACGATACCTCGAGATGGGATAGACCAAATTGTCTCAAATTAGGGGTGAAGACTCTCAAGACATTCCGTGTGCATGGCGAAGCCCGATTTTTAAATTTAGTTTTTTTTAAATACATAAAAAAAACTGACGAATTTTTATATGGAAAACACAAAAATATTTTTATCTTTTTTTTTAAATAAACTTTTTTAAAGTCGGCCTTCGCCAAGCACACGGGACAGGTAATCAGTCTTCACCAAAATTTTGAGCCGATTTGGTCAAAGCAGTGTTGAGATATCGTGGCTCTCGTTTTTGGAAATTGCTAACTTCATATAGCTGTATCTCGGCAAATATACAAACAAATGTGTTCAAATTTATGTTATAGATAGATGAAAATATATATTTTAATGCCCTGAAACAGATTTAAAAAAAGTTTAAGCGTGTGCTCAAACCAACCCTTTGATTTTTTTTGCCGATTTACATGTATGTAACCCCTTAAGAATGTTCAGTTTATGCCAATTTGAAAATATTTTGTGAAAAAAGCACTTCTGCAAATTCTCGGATTAGTTTTCAAAAAGACGTAAGAGCCAATGGTAAACAAAGCCTTTTTTGCATCGGTATTCGACCTACTTTCGAAAAACCAATTTCAAAAATGCTTAAGATTGTTCATCTACACGTCAAACTAAATATAAATTAAATTTTGATACAATTTGGAGAAAAACGAATATTAGTGTTGGAGGTCACAGTGGCTCTTTCGGCTTTTTGAAAACTCACCCGAGAAATGAGCAATTCTCTCAGATTTCGGTCATTCGATTTTTTTTTGTATTTTTCAATCCGGCTGAAACTTTTGTGCTTTCGGTATGCCCAAAGAAGCCATTTGGCATCATTAGTTTGTCAATACAAATTTCCTTACAAATTTGGCAGCTGTCCATATGTATTAGGGAACATCAAATGCCAACTTTTCAGACATTTTCAGGTTGTGCAAAAAATCTTTTACCGAGATATGAATTTTTGAATCAATACTGATTTTTGCAAAAAATTGACATATTGGTCGCAAAAACTTTTCAACTTTATTTTTCGATGTTAAATCAAATTTGCAATCAAAAAGTACTCTAGTGAAATTTTGATAAAGTGCACCGTTTTCAAGTTAGAGCCATTTTTAGGTATATTTTTTAAAAATAGTCGCAGTTCTTATTTTTTTAAATTTGTGCACATGTTTGCCCGCTTTTGAAGAAAATATTTTTGAAAAGCTGAGAAAATTCTCTATATTTTGCTTTTTTGAACTTTATTGATGCGACCGTTAGTTGCTGGGATATTGCCATGCAAGTGTTTAAAAACAGGAAAATTGATGTATTCTAAGTCTCACCAAAACAACCCACCATTTTCTAATGTCGATATCTCAGCAATTAATGGTCCGATTTACAATGTTAAAATATTCGTGAAGTTTTCCGATCTTTTCGAAAAAAATATCATCAAAATTTATAAACCAAGACAAACATTTTAAAAGGGCGTAATATTGAATGTTTGGACCTTTTGAAATGTTAGTTTTGATTCAGTTTTTTTAAAATATTGTTTTCGGAAAGATCGTAAAATTTTACGAATGTTTCATGTTTTAACATTGAAAATCATACCATTCATTGCTGACATATCGACATTACAAAATGGTGGGTTGTTTGGGTGAGACTTAGAATAATTCAATTTTCCTGTTTTTAAACACTTGCATGGCAATATCTCAGCAACTAAGGGTCGTATCAATAAAGTTCAAAAAAGCAAAATATAGAGAATAGATTAGAGAAAAAATAAAGCACTAATTTAAAAAAAATCAAAACTGCGACTATTTTCAAAAAAGTTACCTTTAAATGGCTTTAACTTGAAACAGGTACAGTTGGTCAAAATTTCACTTAAGTACTTTTTGATTGCAAATTTGATTTTGAATCGAAAAAAAATTGCGACCAATATTTCGATTTTTTTTTAAAATCAGTATTGATTCAAAAAATCAGAAATCGGTCAAAGATTTTTTGCACAACCTGGAAGTTTCTGAAAAGTTGGCATTTGATGTCTCCTAAAACATATCAAAAAATGTAAAAAAAAACTTAAAAATAGTGTTTTTTGCAAATCAAGTTTTAGTGACCAAAATTTGTATAATTTTTTCAGTGTAGTCCTCAGTGTTCCCACGAGCCTAAGCGGTTCGGCTAGGTTCATTTTTCTGGCTCAGGTTCACACCACACGCCGGCAAGCACCATGGTTCATTTGGTTCAAACCAGGCAAGCTAGCCAAAATGAACCATTGGCTTGAACCAGGCTTGAACCTGATCAAAGAATGTTAGGCTAAACGGTGAGCTCTGTTAGACCGTGACACTGTACAACCCTAAATCTACTACTCCGTAATATTTGTTACACCGTAGCATTGTTACACCGTAGCATTGTTACACCGTAACCATGTTACACCGTAACCATGTTACACCGTAACCATGTTACACCGTAACCGTGTTACACCGTAACCGGGATACACCGTAACCGTGTTACACCGTCACCGTGTTACACCGTCACCGTATTACACCGTAACCGTGTTACACCGTAACACTGTAACGGTTGTCACGGTGTAATGGATGTCACGGTGTAACGAATGTTACGGTGTAATAAATGTTACGGTGAAGTGAATGTTACGTGTAACAATGTATCAGTGTAACAATGTTACGGAGTAACAATATTACGGTGTAACAATGTTACGGTGTAACAATGATACAGTGTAACAATGTTACGGTGTAACAATATTACGGTGTAACAATGTTACGGTGTAACAAAGTTACGGTGTAACAATGCTACTTTGTAACGAATGTTGCAGTGTAACCATTGTTGTAATATTTGTTACACCGTAACATCCGTTACACCTTAATGTGGTTACACCGTAACATTGTTACACCGTATCATTCGATACACTGTAACATTGTTACATCATCACGGTTGCACGGTAGCATTGTTGCACCTTAACACCTATGCATAGTCATGGTTTTCATTAGCCTGGTTAGCCTGGCTTAAGCCATGGTTCATGGTTCACTGAACCAGGATTGAACCACAAAGGAAGGTTTAAGCCGAACCAATTTTATTGGTGAACCTAGCCTAACCGGTTCATTTGGGAACTCTGGTAGTCCTTATTCATACCGAAGACACCAAATCGATCAAAAAATTCCTTCAAAAGATACTGATTTTTAAAATTTTCATGCATCATTTATGTATGAACAGCTGCCAGATTTGTAAGGAAAATTATATGGACAAACTAATGACGCAAAATGGCTTCTTTGGGCATACCGAATGCACCACAAAAGTTTCAGCCGGATTAAAGAATTCAAAAATTTAAACTCTAAAAAAGTCCGATTTCGTAGAGAATTGCTCAATTGAGGATAAAACTTCTGATCGATTTGGTGTCTTAACTGAAGCAGTGGTTACGAAATTTCGACCACTCCAATCGTCTTCACCACAAAAATCTGATTCTGACATTCTACTTTCTTTCATTTCACACCGAGATTCCGATCTTCTCTCCCATGATCGCATTCAACTGACTTCTGTCACCACGCAGCAAACACAAGGAAGAGAAACAGACGAAAAACGAGAGCGAGAGAAAGAGCACGTTGTCTCGTTCGGGCGGCTGCTTGAGTGGTGCTCATTTTCCGTTCGTCTCCTCTATGTGTTTACGTTCACCGACCGTCGACAAGCAATGACGATCATGGTAGGCGCAAACGTTGGTCTTCACCGAAGCTGTAAGTTATGAGGGCAATTGGAGCCTAGCATTTCAAAAGGGCACATATCTGGAGTTTTTTTTTGTAAAGGTCCAATAAACCAAATTTTCAGTTTTTGCTTTACTTTACTTTCTCATTGCTTGCATAGACATTTTTCTTTGAGAAACGAAGCTTTTAAGGGTGTTTGACATTTATTTGTTTTTGTTTGCTGGACGTTGCCAAGATTCTCTCCTATAGCTGGTCAGCAAGAAAAAACAAATTTCAATCGAGTCTTCATTTTGCATCGTTCTGTAAACTGATGATTCTCTTCCTCGACGGTCCCTTGGATATTGACAACCAGAGAGTCGACTGTATTTCAAAGTTAGTCTCAAACGAAAATAGAGCTCAATAAATATTCTCTTTATAAAAATGAATTGATGCTTGTCTTTTCTTGCTTTTTTCAGTCAGCAAAATCAGACAATTTTACTTGACTCCTGCAATACTCAATCATCTAATCGTGCACTAAAGTTTCTCGTGAAAAAAAAAACGATGAACGCACCACAATGCCACCGGTAATTGCCGCTCAGCATTAGTGGGGCCAACTCCAATAACTATTGAGGAAAGAGCGAAGAGCGTTTAAGTCGACCACATTTCTCCAAACAATCGAAACCACTCAGAAGAAACCACAAACACAGCACCGACCGGATCTGCTCGTTCGTTGGAACCATCGGGTTCACTTCCGAGGAAAACCTTCCTCCTTTCTTTGGAAAAAGGGAAGTGAGCAGCTTATGAAACTTTTAAAGTTTCCCCCCCGAAGAAGGGGGAGGCGCAGCAGGAAAGGAGGGTATGAAAAATGAAGCCATTTGAGACGATTTTCCCGGGCGTTTTTTTTTGCTCTGCAGCTTCCGACGGCGGTGGAAAAACTTTGCCATACACATCGGCCATTTTTCTTCCGCATTTTTCAGCTGCAGTGTGTGACAGCGGCAGCCGGATCCAAGCATGCCAAGAGAGAAGTTGGTGTGTCGCATCGCCGGTAGAGAGCAGCACCACCCGAAACGACACGGAGGAGATATCATAATTTGAAATTTTTCATTATTTATTTATACCGATGTGTCGCCTCCTGCAAGCCACAACCACCTTCTTCTGTTTTGCGAGAGTGTGTGTGAATGTGACCACCACTACACTTTATGGTAACTGTCATTCAGTGCACGACCCAGCTGATACAGGAAAACAACGTTTGTTTGAAAATAATTGTTTTGCTTTGTTCTAAAATGAGAGTAATATCTGATGGAAAAAAATAAGCACACGGATAATAATAATTTGCTGCAAGCAAAAATATTTCGTTATATACAACAAAAAAATTGCTGAAAATAGTTGCCGGAAAATAGTCCAGCCTGTTTTTTTCACAGAATATCCCACAATATTTCAGCTGAAAACAACAATTTTTTAGTTAATTTTCTCAAAAAAATATTCTAGCAGTCGACTGCTAGAATTTTGGTGTCTTCGGCAAAGTTGTAGGTATGGATACGGACTACACTGGAAAAAAATGATACACGCAGGGTTGTTACGGACGGCGCGGATCGCGCGGATGGCGCGGATTTGCTGGCTAATTTTGCTCAGGCGCGGATTTCGCACGGATGGCAATTTTGATAAATAAATTAATTGGGAGAGATAGAATTACTTTCAAGTTATTAAGAAAAATATTATCAGGAATTACGATAGTTTGTTTTTTCCTTCGAGTGCAAGAATTTCATAATTTTCATTAATTGAATTTTCTTCTGAAAATGTTTGTTTGTATTTTCTTAGTACGAAGCGTCGAAAAATAAAGATGAAGATTATGTAGGTATTATTTTTTATATGTTTCTCGTAATTTCTTAACATATCCGGCTCTGAATATTTAATTACTTAGAGTTTTGAGTAATGATTTTAAACCTTATTTATTTTTAATTTTATACTGGATTTATTCAATTTTTAATTTAGTAAATCAAATATTACAAACTTTTCCCGAAGATAAAGACATTAAAATGTGTAACAAAAACTTTTATTGGGGCTTGTTCTGGTGGGCGCCAAATATAAGCTTGATTGGACGAAACAGAAGCTAGCCTCCACTTTCGAATTTTGGATTGGAATTTTATCGGTAGAAATATTTTTTTCTAAATTTAAACATTCTGGGCAGAAATAAAAAGATCAGAACATTCCAAATTCAAAGCATCAGAAATTCAAAAATTCGAAAAAAATTGTTCTAATAGTTTTTATTAAAACAGAAAAAAATCAAAGTACATATTTTTGTTTCGAAATTTTTAAAATCGTTATTCAAAAAATCCGAAATTTCGAAATTCAAAATATTTGCAATCTGAAATTCAAAATACCAAAAAATTGGGTAATCGAAAATTTGAAGATTAAAAAAATCAAAATTAAAAAGTCAAAATTAAAAAAATTAAAAATATCTAATTCAAAACAATATAGAAAAAAAAATCTAAGATCTAAAATAATTTTAGTATTCTTAAGCTTATAAATTCTAAAATTCCTAAATTCCTAAATTCTTAAATTCTTAACTTCTCAAATTCTCAAATTCTTAAATTCTTAAATGTTTTTATTTTTAAATTTTTAGTTCTCAAATTCTTAAATTCTTGAATTCCACAATTTTTGAAGTCCTATTTTAGGTAAGAAGACATTATTTAAATATCGGAAATTAAATTTCTTTCGCAGTGAAATTTAAGCGAGGATTTTGGATTACAAACTGTATAAAAAAATTTGGATTTTGAATATTTAGACTTTCAAAATTAATAATTTTATCACATTCTAATTTTAGATTTTGATGTGGTTGTGGTTATATTTTTGAAGTTAAATTTTAAGGTTTTTAAATATTGTATTTTTTATTTTGAAGATTTTTTTTTCGTGACCCTTGCCTTGACCGTCTCTTGAGGATTTTTTAAATGGATTTATTGCTTTCATTCTTTTGGAGCCTTTAAACATAACACGAGTTTTTTAAATCAAATACTTTCTGAATTAGTTTTTCTTCATTTAAAAAAAACAAAATTTCTTAAATGTTGGTCACGATATTTTTTTATATGGCGTGGATTTCGCGCGATTTCGGATTTTAGGTCGGCGCGGATTTGGCGTGTATTTTTTTTCGACTCTCCCGTAACAACCCACACGGTTAAAAATTTTTGTGATTTTTTATTTAACTTTTTGTCACTTAAACTTCATTTGCAAAAAAAACACTATTTTTATTTCTTTTCATTTTCTGATATGTTTTATAGACCATCTTATGCCAACTTTTCTGACATTTCCAGAACGGGCAAAAAATATTTGACCGAGTTATGAATTTTTGAATCAATACTGATTTAAAAAAAAAAAATCGAAAAATTGGTCGCAAACAATTTTCAACTTCAATTTTTGATGTAAAATCAAGTTTGCAAATTTTGATGTAAAATCAAGTTTGTAAATTTTGATAAAGTGCACCGTTTTCAAGTTAAATCAATTTTTAGGTGACTTCTTTGAAAATAGTCGCAGTTTTTAATTTTTTAAATTAGTGCACATGTTTGCTTACTTTAAAAAAAAATAATCTTAAAAAGTTGAGAAAATTCTCTATATTTTGCATTTTTGGACTTTGTTGATACGACCCTTAGTTGCTGAGATCTTGCCATGCAAAGGTTTGAAAACAGGAAAATTGATGTTTTCTAAGTCTCACCCAAACAACACACCATTTTCTAATGTCAATGTCTCAGCAACTAATAGTCCGTTTTTCAATGTTAAAATATGAAACATTCGTGAAATTTTCCGATCTTTTCGAAAAAAATATTTTCAAAATTTTAAAACCAAGACTAACTTTTCAAAAGGGCCCAACATTCAATATTGCGCCTTTTTAAAATGTTAGTCTTTGTTTAAAAATTTTGAAAATACTTTTTTTTGAGAAGATTGGAAAATTTCACGAATGTTTCATATTTTAAGTCCAATAAACCAAATTTTCAGTTTTTGCTTTTTGGGTGTTTTTTTAATACCCCTGACTATTTACTATTTTCAAAAAAGTCACCTAAAATTGGATTTGACTTGAAAACGGTGCACTTTATGAAAATTTCACTTGAGTACTTTTTGATTCCAAATTTAATTTTACATCAAAAAATGAAGTTGAAACATTTTTGCAATCAATTTTTCGATTTTTTGGAAAAATCAGTATTGATTCAAATATTTATAACTCGCTCAAAGATTTTAAGCACAACCTGGAAATTTCTGAAAAGTTGGCATTTGATGTCCTCTAAAACATATCATAAAAAAAAATTAAATATAGTGTTTTTTTGCAAATCAAGTTTTAGTGATAAAAAATAAACAAAAATCACCAAATTTTTTTTACCGTGTATCCTTTTTTCCAGTGTAGTCCGTACCCATACCTACAACTTTGCCGAAGATACCAAATCGATCAAAAAATGTCATCAAAAGATACAGATTTTTCAATTTTCACATATAATTTTTGTATGGACAGCTGCCAAATTCGTATGGAAATTTATATGGACAAACTAATGATGCAAAATGGCTTCTTTGGGCATACCGAAGGCGCCAAAAAAGTTTCAGTCGGATTAAAAAAATACAAAAATTAAAATTTATGAAAAAATACCGATTTCGTAGAGAATTGTTCACATGTAGAAAATCCCAAAAATTCTTATTTCCGATTATTTATTAAATCCTTTCAAAAGATGATTTCCAATCACTCCTGAAAATTTTTAATAAAGATATTTCATGATTTAAGTGAGTTGAAGACGATTTAACTTTAAAGTTTTGCCATGCGCATAGCGAACCGTCAAACTTTGTGAGCGTTTTTATCAAAACACCGAGTTGATTTGCCGGTGCCACGATATCTCGAGATGGGATGGACTTGGCTGAAATTTTAAGTGAGGACTCTCAAGACATATCCCGTGTGCATGACGAAGTCCGATTTGAGGATTTAGGTTTTTAAAAAATCAAAAATCAAAAACTGTTGATTTTTTATATGAAAAACAGGTAAAATATTTTTATTGGTTTTTTGTTAAATAAACTTTTTGAAAATCGGCCTTCGTCATGCACACGGGACCCGTTTAGTGAGTCTTCACAAAATTTTTGAGCCGATTTGGTCAACGCAGTGTTGAGATAACTTGGCACCCGTTTTTGAATCTTAAAATAGCTATATCTCGGTAATGGTACATCCAAATGTCTTCATATTCATTTTGTAAATAGATGAAAATGTATACTTTAATGCAGGGGTGTCCAACCTTTTGGCCTTGCGGGCCAGATCTGATTTTTCTGAAGCAGTGGCGGGCCGGAACTAATATTTGATAAAAGTTGAAAAAGTAAGCATATTTATTTCAATTGTATTTATGATTGGGTTCTTTTAAAGTTAATAAATAAAAGAACTTGTGTTGCAAATAATATTCATATACCTTGATTTTAAGAATGGAAAACAAAGATAACTTTTGAAAATGTGTTTATTCGACTTATTTTAATGTTTGTTTGTTTAAAATTGCATAGTTATTGTTTTGACGATTGCAATTAAATACCTTAATATATTTTTTTACAAAAAACATTCCAATTTTAATGGTCGTTGCAATTTTTTTAACTTCAATTTATTCAACACTACAATATAAAAAATCATTTAAAATTTATTCAAACGAAATTTGCTTTATAATATCCTTTATAAAAAAAAACTTTTTGCGTTGTTATTCAAATTCAAATATTTCAAAACGATTTTAAACGCACATTTAGAAATTCAAAGTTTATGAAAAAATATATTTTTTTCTTTCTGATTTCATTACTCATTTTGAGACATTTTTTCAATATTTTCTAAATATTTGCAACGATCTATTTTCAGTATGAATAAGTTTTTTAAAGCTTTTAAAAAAAACAATTTTTAAAATATCAAAATAGAAATTATAAGAATTAAATTGAAACATGAAGAATATTGTTATGATGTGTTAAAAATTGAACTCAAGCTTATTTTTTAATTCAGACAATCAATTTATTTATTTAATATTTCATAAACAGCCTTAAGGGCCGGTCATAGAACTATTTTTTAAAGCCGTCGCGGATGAAATGGCTTCACGGGCCGGATCTGGCCCGCGGGCCGGACGTTGGACAGGCCTGCTTTAATGCCCTGAAAACAAATTAAAAAATTAAATAGTGTGTGCTCATACCAACCCTTGACATTTTTGACAATTTACATGTATGTAACCTCTTAATCCAATTTCAAATGGTCAGCAAGTCGATGTCGTCGTGCTATCTTGTCGCACCCGCCATTTTGACTTTCCGAGAAAAACGCGTTTTAATGTTTGACCTTGAATATTCAAAAACGAGAGCACACAATGTAAACAATAACAAACACGTTTTGTTTGGCTCACCATTCTGTGCATTGTCCCGAAGTTTGGTTGAAGTTGGTTGGAGTCCCGAGTTATAATTACAAATGTTTACAGTAGTCTAGCTTGTACGTGCGACAAACGCATCCTGACTTTCCTGGCCTGAAATCCCTTTGGCCTTTTGTCGCACTTACATCAATTTTCATGGAGTGACAAGATAGCACGATAAGATTGAAACTACTTTCATATGTAAAGTGACAAAAATGCACGGAGTTTTTTGGTTTTTTTTTTGAATATCTCAGGATTTAAATCGAATTTTGGGGATCTGTGAAGGTCAAAAGGTGAGGCATTGTGAGCTGCACAAAATGGCGTTCTTAACTCAATTTGGCCCAAAATGCACGTACGACAAGTTAGCACGATACCGACGAAGTATCCGCTTGGTGTGCCCTTTGACCTGCTTCGCAGGCCGTAGTATTTTTTCGCAACGGTTCACAACAAGGCGCGTGAAAATTAACGAGCCGGCCGATTCCAGCGAATGTTTTATCCCCCGTGGGGCCGATAACGAGACTACCCAAGTAGTAGAAGTGCCATGTGGTGGGGGCCACTCCGTTGCGGGGTCTTATCGGAACGGAACGCGTGCGTGTGCGCCCTCGGAAAACACGTGCGGCTTGAAACTGATAAGGGCAGTTGGTGGTCACGCCGATTGTTAGTTGTTTTTGTTAAAACAAAAATCTTTTTGAAAGTGTTTTTTTTTCTGGGGAAATTAAGGCGCAGACAGCCTGAATCATCAAAATATCGTTAACTCTTTGATATTTTCTTGATAGATCAACGA
Source organism: Culex quinquefasciatus (assembly GCF_015732765.1). Taxonomy (NCBI): domain Eukaryota; kingdom Metazoa; phylum Arthropoda; class Insecta; order Diptera; family Culicidae; genus Culex; species Culex quinquefasciatus. The sequence goes on along the minus strand of NC_051863.1, from coordinate 17,370,514 downwards.
TCAAAGTAGGCCGTTATGCAAAACAATGCCCACTAACATAAATTATGGCTTCCAGTAGAAACATAGTAGAACACTGCTAATGAATGGCCTACTGCGATGAATGACCCTGCAGTGCACCCAGTTTGCGTTCAAAAATAGACACAATTCTTTTCGTTGCGGGTCTTCCCGGAAACGGGGCCCAAACTACACGCAAATGCGTTAATTTTCGCCTCGAAAAACCACTCTCATTTGTCACATGGCTTCTCTGCTAATCGAAGCCTTATGACAGCCGGGCGCGCCTAAATGGCGACTCCCGGTTTCGCGAGAAAGATAGACAGAGAGAGAGCGAGTCATTTTTTGCTCCACCACCAAAAACCTGGGCCTGGGGTTTTACCAATTTAATTGAACTTTGCGAGGCGAACTTTCGTGACCTGTTGGTTTGTGGGGGGGAGGGCGGCGGTGGTGGAGCGGGGGTGTTCAAATTAATGCCCTATTAGCACACCATACCACGAGCTAATTACTTTTTGGCCGCTTTTGCAGTCAATTTGCACGAGAGAACGTCAGCCGCGACAGCCTACTTTGCTTTTGACAGTATAGATTAGCACGCGCGAGCGGAGCGGAGAATTGGGCGGAAAATTCGAGGGGGGTGAGCAAGCCTCCAAGCTTTGAAAGGAAGTAAACAAAGAATTTCAGGGGATAAAACCTAATTTTCAGCATTCCAATTTAGAGAAAATATAATGTATCTTATTCTCGACCTTCTCCGATGAAAATTAAACTTTGTAGACATGTTATCCTAGGCTCAAAAAAAAGCGTAAAATATTTTTAAAGATTTTTAAGATTTTTCAAACATTGTCTGTTCTCACACTTCGAAATTTTAAAATTCATAGATCCAAAATAGAGCCACCTCCCCTCTAGCAAAAAAAAAGATCAAAGTTGCTGCCAGCCGTTGGCCATCCAAGTTGGCAGTTGGCAGCCAATCCGGACCAAGTTCGTCGCCAATAACTATGCGACACATCGTCGTCGTCGTCGTCGTCGCCGTCATCATTGTGCGATGTCGTTCTGTTGATGTGACTACACGGCGGCGCGCAGCAAGCCATGAATGAGCAAGTGGACATTGCAACATCTCGCACCGGTTGGCATGCGAATGAGGTTCCTGAGAGAGAGGAACCAATCGGCCTACTGCTGCTGCACCCCGAGAAATGTCCTCGGCGGTCCTTAACCCTTAGGTTTTTGGGTTCAAGATTTTTTTGAAAAATTTAATTTTGTTGACGTTTCCAGATTTAAAGATTTATTGTTGCGGAAATTTATAAATTGTTTTGATTTTAAAATAAAATAAGAAAATTAAGGGTTAGCGTCGGACGGGGATGATGACACCAACCGCTTGGTCATCTTAGATCTCGGCGCAGAGGAGAAACGAAAAGGGATAAAACTTTATGTTTATTAATATACCGAGAACATCGCTGAAGTTGGCATCGCTGTGGACCGTTCGGTATTCGGTGGCCCCGTACTGCTTGGAATGCTGCTGCTGCAGTGGCCAACCCAGCCAGCCAGACAGACAGACGGACATTGTGCACGGTGGCGTGACTGGGATTGTCAATGACTGAAGAAAAAAAATCAACTGACCCGGTGTTTTATGGCGTTGTACAATGCAGGCACCACCGGTAGAGCCAGACTTTCTCACCAAAGTGTGTGACACACATTGACTTTTGAATTATTTTAGTCATATTTTACGAATCTCTAAATCCGAACACTTAGTAGCATATCATTTTTGATATAACTGACAAAAAATCATGTAAGTTAGAAAAGTAGAAATATCATCAAAATGTAGTACAAAATATGTCTTTTCTAACAATTTTTCATCAGAATTTCAAAATTAAATTGACTTGTTGTGCTTCGAATCCCGGACACCGATAAGAGCTGATTCTAAATCCGGACACTTTTAATTCGAATTCCGGACACTCGATTTTTCTCATGAATCGCACAAATTTGGACTGAATTTGAAGTGAATGGCATTCTTTAGGTCTCAAATAGGCTGTTAACATCAATACAATCGATATTTTGTATAAAAAAATGATAGAATGTAAGGAAATCAGAACCATAAATTTCTGATTTGCCTTCCCGGTGCTTCGGACGCCTATGAAATATTGCAGTGAAACGTTTCACAGTGTTTGTAAACTCATATTTTTATTTAATTTAATGGTTTTGGCATTGGCTACAGCGTCCAAACATTTTTGAAATGAAAGTTGATGTCAAAATTCATCAAATAACACAGTTTTGACAATAATTATGCAAACTTGTATCTAAATAATTGATAAAACAAGACTAGGTTTCCGGGTTTCGAAGCGTCCGGGAATTCGAATTCATGACGTTAACTTAAATTCCTATATTGCTATTTTACCATTGAGACCACAACACAATTACCAAAAAGTTGTGCAATGGCTTTAATTTTAATTTTTTTATTATTTTGAAACTAGAAAAACACAAAAATTAAAACATTTTTGTTTTGAACTCATATATTTAATGAAAAATTAAAATTATGGCAAAAACACAAAAATCTTCACTTACAATATAAAAAAATATAAAAAAATATAAAAAAATATATATTGCATATTCAGTGCAAATTAAATGAAAACACACCTTTTTAAGTTTTTCAAATAACTTTCGCTGGTTTTACACTAAGTTTTATTGTAAACTTTCAATTTCCGTGATTTCCCGGAAAATTCTACACTATAATGAAAAAAGTAAATGGTTCACATTAGCTCCGCTCACCCTACAAATAGATTTCAGTTGATGAGACTTCTATTTCCATTATTATTTTAAAGATTTTCGTATACAAATTTTGTATATTTTTTTTAAATGAACCTTTGTTCTTGTAAATAAAAGCTATTTTGCATCGTTACTTTTTACATTGCGGGCAGGTCATACAAAATGGACATGAGAATTTACGAAAATCTGTGCCTAAAGATGAGCTTTCCTGATCGATTTGGTGTCTTAAGGGGTTACATACATGTAGAAAATCACAAAATTTTATATTACAGAAAATTTGTTAAATCCACTCAAAATATGATTATTAATCACTCCTGAAATAGTCAAGGCTAAAAACCCAAAAAAAGCATGTCTAACGGCAAATCGTGTAACAGGCCAGGTTTTGATGGATCTAGGCTAAATCGACCCTGCTGAGTCCGAATATCGCGGTCACGAAGCCGGATTCCTTAAGGGAAGCGAGATATTCAAGATGGCGACCAATATGGCGGCTATATAGAGAAGTCAACAATATCACAGTATGAAGGTTGTCGACGTGTCGATTTTAACTAATTTGGGGTCGCTGAACCCGAATATGACCATGAAAATCGGTCACGGCGACCCAGGAGCGTGTAATCCAAGATGGCGTCCAAAATGGCGAAGAGAAAATCTTCAAGTATTTTTAAACAACATGTAAAAGGCTTGTGACCGATCAAATTTAACTAATTTGGGGTCGCTGAACCCGTATATGACCATGAAAATCGATCACGGCAACCCAGGAGCGTGTAATTCAAGATGGCGTCCAATATGGCGAAGAGAAAATCTTCAAGTATTTTTAAACAAGTTGTAACAGGCTTGTGACCGATCAAATTGAACTAATTTGGGGTCGCTGAACCCGAATATGACCATGAATATCAGTCACGGCGACCCAGAGGCGTGTAATCCAAGATGACGTCCAAAATGGTGAAGAGAAAATCTTCCAGTATTTTTAAACAAGATGTAACAGGCTTGTGACCGATCAAATTTAACTAATTTGGGGTCGCTGAAGATATTTCATGATTAAACTAAGTAAGAGACGATTTAAGCTCAAAATTTTGCCATGCGCAAAGCGGGCTTTCAAACTTTATTAGCGTTTTTCTCTAAACCCCGAGTTGATTTGCGGGTGCCACGATATCTCGAGGTGGGATGGACCAAATTGGCTGAAATTTGAAATGAAGACTCTCAAGATGTATCCCGTGTGCATGACGAAGCACAATTTTCAAAATTTTCTTTTTAAAAAAATACAAAAATCAAAAACTAACGGTTTTTTTATATGAAAAACACAAAAAAAAATATCTTTTTTTTTAAATAAACTAGTCTTCACCAAAATTTTGAGCCGATTTGGTCAAGACAGTGTTGAGATATCGTGGCACCCGTTTTTTGAAACTACTAACTTGAAATTGCTATATCTCGGCAATGATGCAACCAAATATCTTCAAATTTGTTTTGTTAGTAGGTGGAAATGTTCATTTTAATGCCCTGAAAAAAAAATTAAAAAAAGTTGAAGTGCGTGCTCATACTAACCTGTGACATTTTTGCCGATTTACATGTATGTAACCCCTTAAGCAAAGTTTTAGATTATGACTCGAGGTTTGCAATAAAAAAAGATACACGAAAGAATTTTTAATTTTTTATAACTGAATGTTTAATACCCAAATACGTATTTGTTAATTTAAGATTTTTTGATATTTTTAGGAGAACAAAAACGGCATCATCTATACTTGAGTGATGATGCAAATTTTGATTCCTTCCCGAGTAACATTTTTAAACTTAAATAGGCTTTTATGGCCTTCTTAAAAACTAAAATTTTACTAGGGTTTGCTATGATTTTGAAAAATATAAGATTTTCGGAAAAAGGTTGAGCATTTAGTCAACCAGAATTTTCTATATTTTTCCTTCAAGCTCTAGTTTGCGGACAGCTGAGTTAAAAAAAAAACATATTTTTCTAATGATGGCAACTAAAATTACAAAATAAAAAATCTCGAAAGAAATCGTTGAAATTTCATTTTAAGACTTTGGGCAGGGTGACCACTCAAATCCCATTTCCAAATTCCCGACTTTTTCCCGACTATTCCAGAAACTCAAATAATGAATGAATAAAAACAACTCTATACAAAAAAATTAATCGAAAAGCCATCGAAAACAGAATCTAAATTCAATTTCAATTTAATTACATAGTGTTTTTTTTAGAATTTAACAGTTCTGTTCCAGGATGTTACATTGCAATTCAGAGATTTGAAGAACCTTTCAACTAAGATCAATTTATAAGTCTTTGCAGGGAGGGTACATATTTCTATGTTTAGATTTTGCTAGCTGCTAGATCTTTTAATAATTCTACATCAATTTAAAAAAATACTTTTAAAATTATAATAATAACAAAAATAAAAATAAACCTTCAGAAATAAACCAAATTGGAAACACTTGTTACTTTGATTCAAAAAAGAGAAATATAAACAATCAGTCTTTGAAAAATAATGTAAGGCTTAACAATTCTTATAATTTCAATAATTATTTTTATAATTAGCAATCGTATATTTTTAATGCTTCCTTTCAATCAGAAATGGCAAAAAGTTGAATTAAAAATGGTATTCTCAACTTTATTTTAAATCAAAGAACACTTAAAACATGAAAACGGTTATTATTCTTTTGAAAATTTAGACAAATATCTAGGAATTTGATTAAAAGATGTTTTAACCATGTTTCCTTTTAAATTCTGTAAATTTTGATGTTGATTTTTTAGAATCTTGATTTATCTAGTTGTCAATGTTCAACTGTTTAAATTGTTTTCAATAAAAAATTCAGTTATATATGATTCTATGTTTTACCACTTATTAAACCGTCAGCAGAAGGCAATTTGGTCATACAAAAATGCTGAAATTTGTATGATCTTCAATCATATTTGCAATAATTCGCATCAAATAGCCTGGATTTTATTTTTCATTATTTCATTCAATACGAACAACGAATGGGTTTAATTAGATATGTATTTAGGTTTTCCGATAACAGAACATCAAGCTCTTGTTTTCTTTGTAAATAAAAATTAATAAAATATCTGTGAAAATCTGTGTCAAATGCATCCCATACTATTTAGGATATCTAATGTCTTAAGGTGAAAGGTGCCTTAAATTTAATGTACACAGAAAAAAATATGTGAATTTACTCGACACGTAAAAAATGAATTACATGTAAACTCAGTTGATGTAAACGTGAGATTCGACGTAAACGGTTGAATCACACGTAAAATCATCTTTTTACGTAGAGTTTGTTGAAAATTTACATCAAATTGCATTTAAATTTAAATGTTTAATGACGTGCAAAAGTGTTACATCATAAATTATGTAACATTCGGAAATATTTTTTTTGTGTGTATGTTTCTAAAGAAGAATTTAATGAATTTAATTTTAAAATTGTATAAAATATTGCAAAATTATTCAAAAGTTCGAAAGAACTTTTGAATAATTGACTTTTTCCGACTTTTTGAAAAAATATCACAAATTTCCGACTTTTTTCCGATTTTTGGTGGATTTTGGCGAATTCTCGATTTTTTCCCGACTTGAGTGGCCACCCTGTTTAGGGTGACCACTCAATTTCCATTCCAATTTCCGACCTAGTTCTAGAACCAACAATAAAAATCGCCAAAAATTGGTTATAATTAGTTCAACATCCACAGTGGAACATATTTTTTTGCATGGGTTCAAAACTATTAAATTTTTGACACTAATTTCATAAGTAAAAAGTTCATAAAAAAAATCTAAAGACTTCACGAATTCGGGTTTAATCCTACCATTAACATATTTGTTGAAAAAAGAAACGCTTTTTCATTCGAGAAATGTGGCCAACAGTAAATCACAATATTTCGACTCATTCGCCGAGCTACCGTGGCCGAGAGGTTACGGGTTTCGCCTTGTAAGCGGAAGGTGATGGGTTCGATTCCTGTCTGGTTCGAAAAGTCAGATCTCTTCAAAGAGTATATCTGCTTACTGGCAATACTGACCGGTAAGGGATGGGTATTGAGTAGCGGCGTGCTGGATTTCCAATGAGAGTTCGATTCTCGTACCGGAATGATGGAGTTTTTTTTTTAACAGAAATGTGAAGATCAAGAGAAAGAATCAGCGTCGAATATTTACTACGATTTTCAATTGAGATTTTTATTTTCCATAATTTTCTTGTAGTGACAAGATCAAACAATTTTAAGTTTGTAGATTGGACTTGCTTTCCAATAAAAGTAAAAAAAAAGTTTTTTTAAAATTTGTATGGAAATGTTGTTACGAGGGGTTCTAAAAATCCGATTGTTTGTGTTACGTAATAAAAGAACGCTCCCTTTCTGTATCAAACTATATCAAAATGCGAGTCATTCTTATTTTAAATTTTAATAAATATCCAAATCTCTGGTTAGTTAGTAATTTCCATTATTTTTTCAGTAAAGAGCAAGAGAACTCTTGAAAAGGACGTTTAGATGAACAATTCTAAGCATTTTTAAATTTGATAATTCGTACCAGCACTGATTTAAAACTGGCTTTGTTAACAAGTGGCGCATAGGACCTTTTGTAAACTAACCCGAGAAATGCTGAGAGTTTATATCGGAGAACGCCAATAGGACCTTCTTGAGTTTTTTGTTCCACAATATTTGTTTTTTCATATTTCGGTGAAATTTTCGCACTGTTTCTCTAACTTTCAGCCTTAATTTTACGCAAAATTCAATCCCTTCTTTTCACCATCACTCCCTCGCACAGCCTTCTTCGTTGTTTGTGTAACGCACCCTCTCTCTCACATTCTGTTGTTTCGCAACCAACGACCACAGTGACACATAAGCCTTCGTCCGTGGTCGTCCTTTTAATCAAATTAATGCTCAACAATGTGTCGCGGCTGGCCATGGAATGACCATGTGTTGCGTCGTCGTCGCAACAACAACAACAACAACAACACGGTTGTCAGCGCGGAAGAACCTTGCGGAGCGTCGCGGAATCCTTGTTTGACTCACCTGGTCGATTAGTTTGTGAACGTGTGTGTGTTTGGGGTTCTGCTCCCAGGTTGCTGCTATCGATAATCCTGTTGTTCTTCTTGTTGGAGCAAATCCAGCGAATCGTCCTTTCGCCCCAAAATCTTCAAATCAGAAAGAGAGAGCGCTCGCGCTCTCTTTGCTCTCTCGCAGCTGGTTACTCGCACACTCCCACGTTGGTTCTTATCGCACGCGAGCCTACTAGGATAGTATGCACTGGCGAGCGCGCTCGCTCACACTTGCACCACTGCTTCTTGGTATTGCTCTCTCTCTCTCTATTGCTCCTGGAGCACGCGCTCTCTCACTTTTCGCTTGTTTTAGATTTTTTTTTCTTCTTCTAAAGGAAAATCTCTTTCTCCCTAATCACTACACTAGTTGAGTGCGATTGTACACGGCTCTCGCAAAAGAGTGGTGGGGCTCTTCCTCTGTTGCTCCAGCGCGCGCTCCACACTGATTTGCCTCACACTCACGACGCACACACTTGTAACCGCGTTGCTCTCGTATATCGCGCAAGGAAAACACCTAAAATTCTTCAACACCAAACGGGAAATCGTGGTGGGTGAATTTCTAAAAATAATACAAAATACACATAATTAGATTGTGCTGCTCGCCCTGTTCCAGAATCGATCGCCGAAGCTCGCGAGCGAACGCTCGCCGTTTTGTTTTCCCTCTGCCCAAAGAAAAACAACAAAATTTTCCCTATTTTTTCCGAGATTTTTTTTTCTGTTCGCTTCTGGGAAAAGTTCTCTCCTCCGCGATTCCCGCACGGGAAACTGCTCTCGCTCTGGAGGAAAATTTTCCCTTTTTCGCCCGTCGCCTGCTGCGATCGTGGACTCTATCTCTCCTCTCTCACTGTGACTCGCCGTCAAATTCTTCCCTTTTTCCCTTTTTTATCCCCCTCCACACAAACACACGCAAAGTTGGCACTGACTTCGCTCGATTTTTCTCGCCCGTAGATTCTTCTCTCCCTCTCTCTCTCTCGCTGGTGACGATGACTGCCTGCCTGCCTGCCTTTATTGATGTTAATTTTCCATGTCACCGAGAAACGCACACTCACACTAACTCTGAGGGGGGCCCTAATGAATGGTCGTCGGTCTCGGGGTTTTTCTTTCTTGTGAAATTTTTCCCGACTCCGCACTGCAGCAGCAGTTTTCCCGATTACCCAACTTCTGGACGATTCCCCGTAAGGTTCTCCCTCCCCGGTCAAGCCACCAGCTTGGTTGCGCTTTGCTTGCAAGCTTTCATGCAAGGCCTAATTAACTTAGCTTCCGTTCAGATTCCTCCACACTGCTTTTTCTTCCTTCTTCCCCTTCTTGACACTTGACCGAAAAAATCCGCAGCGAGTCACGGTGTGGACGGAGAGCCCCGATCGCAGTTGGCCGATAAGAGGACGCACACACACACACACACACACCAAGCGGAACCTGGTACGGAAGAGGGCGCCACCACCAGTGTGCAGGGAACTTTGTCCGGATTGACCAGCCTACTACTGCTTCCAACCTTCCAGAATCGCGCGACCCAGCTCGCTTCAAGTCATGGCCTGCGTTGAATCCGCACGCAAGGAATCCGCAAGGTTTTTTCTTTCTCCCTTCCAATCGTTGGGGGTTGATTTTCCTCTGGCTGGATCTGGTGGATCGAAACCACCACGACGACGACGACGACACACAAACTACGGGGGCCACGAACGGACTGACTGTGGCTCTCTGTGCTCACGGGTTTTCGCTGCTCCTTGGCCGTGTCATGAGCTAGGGCCAGCCTGACTGCCTGCCAGCCAGCCAGTGCGGTCGTCTGTAGTTGTGTGGGTGCGTGTGTGTATGGTTTTTCCTTTCTCCTATACTTGCGGAACGCTTTTTCCACCCGGTCCCGAGCAGGGGGTGGTAGCGATTGGTGGGTTCAAATTGCGTTATTTTGTTTGAAGTTACGCAAAATGTTGTTATTGGTCATGTTTTAAAACACTTTCATCTTTCTACCAAATCGGAATTTGGTAACTACATGTTTAAATATGAAAATTGACGGGAAGTTTACTTGTCTCACTTAAAAAAATGTCTCACCTTGGCAATGTCCACCAATACTGCAGCATGTTTGCATAAATGTCCCATATGCAAAAACAGCAAGCTGAGAAAAACGCATTTGAAGTGTGTCTCATACATAAGGCTACGTGTTAAATTTTCGCGAAAAAACTGGATTTTCTCCTGATTTCTAGAACAAAGTACTAGATGATACTTTTTTGAAAGAGCATACGATTTTGAACCAAACAGCATCAATAATTCGAAATCGATGAAAATACATATGGGACATTTCTGCGATCAGGGGCAGTGCTGCTATCAAAAATTTGTAAATTGTCAATGAATTTATGGAAAAAAAATCTTAAAAAATATTTTTTAAGGCTTTTAAAATTTTAAGAATCTTCAAAATTTTACATATTTTTAAATTTCCAAAATTCGCAAAATTTCAAAAAAAATACAAAATTACCAAAAATTTCAAAATTTTCAAATTTTCCAAAAATAAAAATAAATATAAATAAATAATAAATAATAAATAATATAATATAAATCCAAAATTTCCTACTATAAAAAAATTCTAAAATTAAAAAAAAATTAAACGCCTTAAAAATTTAAAAAAATTAGAATTTCGAAAATCTAAAAAAACAAATTTCCAACAATTTACATAAATTTAAAATTTTCTAAACTTCCAGAACATTTAAAATTTTCTAAATTTCCAAATCTTCAAAATTTTCAAAACTTCGAAATTTTTTAAAATTTCTTCGTTTTCAACATTTCAAAATTTCTCAAATTTCCCAAAATTTTCTAAATGATTATGTGAATCTAATTTTACTGTGAATTTATTTTATCAAAAAAATAAATAAATAAAAAGAAACTGCATTTTATTCGGCATTTGTATAAAAAACTAACTTAATCTACCTACGTGGTTGGAGCCTTCCTCACTTATTTCCAACAATGGCTGATGTGATGGAATTGTACAAACATTTCATCTATATTTTAGATCCGGAATAAAAAATTACATAAATATCACTTAAGTGGCCATACCTCGAAACAGGGTTGCCAGATCATCAATGTTTTGGACTTGTTGAAAAGGTCTTTTGATAACCTAACCAACGATGGGTCGGATGGTGGATCCGGACATAGTTTACATACATTTAAGAGAGATCCAGCTTCCAAAAAGTACATGAATGTCACCTAAGTGACCATAGCTCGAGACAGGGTTGCCAGATCTTCAATGTTTTGAACTCGTTGGGAAGGTTTTTTGATAATCTAAGCAACGATGGGTTGGATGGTGGATCCGGACATAATTTACATACATTTAAGTGAGATCCGGTTTCCAAAAAGTACATCAATATCACTTAAGTGTACATATCTCAAGACAAGGTTGCCAGTTTTTCAATGTTTTGGACTCGTTGGAAAGGTCTTTTGATAACCTAACCAACGATGGGTCAGATGGTGGATCCGGACCTAGTTTACATACATTTAAGTGAGATCCGGCTTCAAAAAAGTACATCAATATCACTTAAGTGGGCATATCTCGAGACAGGGTTGCCAGATCTTCAATGTTTTGGACTCGTTGGAAAGGTCTTTTGATGACCTAACCAACGATGGGTTGGGTGGTGGATCCGGCCATAGTTTACATACATTTAAGTGAGGTCCGTCTTCCAAAAAGTACATAAATATCACTTAAATGGGCATATCTCAAGACAGGGTTGCCAGATCTTCAATGTTTTAGGCTCGTTGGAAAGGTCTTTTGATGACCTAACCAACGATGGGATGATGGACCCGAACATAGTTTACATACATTTAAGTGAGATCCGGATATATGTGAAAACACATTTTTATACATAACTTTTGAACTACTTATCGAAACTTCAATCTGTATAAAATTCGATCTATGGGACCCTAAACCAAATCGAATGCAACAAGTTCGGGTCAAATCGGTTCAGCCAGTGCCGAGAAACATGAGCTAGTTTGTTGGTCACATACATACATACACACAGACATTTGTTCAGTTTTCGATTCTGAGTCGATATGTATACATGAAGGTGGGTCTACGACGTTTTTATACAAAGTTCATTTTTAGAGCAGGATTATAGCCTTACCTCAGTGAGGAAGGCAAAACAAGCCTTACCCGAAAAGCCTCGTCTTGCCTTTTTTTGTTTGTTGATGTATAGCTTGTTTGTTTTTTTTTCAGCCTCCTGTGATCAAAATTTGATTTTACGCAACATTTCCCACACAATCTGCAGATGCTCCGGAATCGGTCCCAGAGTGGCTAAAGTGGCAATTTTTCAGCATATAAACCTTCCTTGGACTTATACGAACCCAACGCAATAAAGAGCATCTCGATCCGACGCTCCGTGTTGAACTGATTCGCGTTCGAACAAAACCGTCGAAATTTTATATATATATGTAGATTTACATACATTCTCTATTATTCTCTCAAGAATTGTAATTTTTAAAGTTTCACAAGAACTTTTTAAATGTTAGGTCAGATTTTCTAGATCCTCTGACTATTTTTCCTTCAAAACCCAAAAAACTAGCTGTTCAAGAGAGCTAAAATTGGTTGAAAAATCAAGAAGTTATGCTTTTTTGAAAACAAAGTTTTTTGAGATTTTTTTTCTCGAAATTTTCAATTTTTGGAGCCAGCCTATCGCGGCTAAAAGATAGTACCACCCTAATTGTGAACGAAATACGTGTCTAATTATTTGAGCCAAGCAAGCTCCTACAATTTCGAGCAATGACTATTTTTTGCAAAAAAGTCAGCAGGTTGTGAACAGAGTTGCCAGATTAACCTGGGAATGCCAGATTTTTAATGAGTCTGTCAGAATAAAGACTTTTCATCATATGTGCCAGATTTTGACAGATTATTCATTTTCTGCCAATTTCGAACAACTTTTTGATTATGTAAACAAAAATCGAACAATTTTATAAACATTTATGTTAATGAAAATGTTTAGAAGCCAAAACCAAATCATACCATCTGAATTCTATGAACTTTAGAATTAGTTCATATCCTCCCTCCCCATCCTTGTTTAAAATTGTAAGATTTTATTTTGCCATATTTTTTTGTTAATTTTTAACGTAACTTGGCCAGTTATTTTTTCAATTTTGACCTGGCAACCCTGATTGTGAAATGAAATACCGTACGGTTGCTTTTGAGTATCTTTTTCCCTTCAAAGAAAAAAAAAATAAAAAAAAATAAAAAATTAAAAAAAAAGTAAAAAAATGTGAAAAAAAAAACCTTATTAAACTAAATTAATAACACTTTTTGAAACCAATGTTATTTTATATCTTGATTCAAGAATATATTAATGCTCAGTATTTTTTCATATCATTGAATATAAGACCATCACAAATGTCTAAAATTGTTTATTTTGCAACCAATATCAGTTGTTTTTCGATTTTTGGAATATTTTTTTTTAAATAAAAAAATTCGAGTAAAATCAACATAGCAGAGCATTACGGGTCTATACAACACTGAAAGGGGAGCCAAGAAAATTTTATAATTTAATTTGATTTAAAACATTTGTTAAAATTTGTAATCCATTAATTACACTTGCCAATTCCTTTTATTGATTTATTGATGTATTTTTTGCGATTTGGTGAAAGATTTTTTTTACATATTGTTTGTGTTGTTATGTTATTTTTTAATTTATTCATGCAAAATTTCGCATGCCGGATCATGAAATTGTATAACTTTTCTGAGAGATCTTATTATTTAATATAACCTAATGTTAAAAAGTTTAATCTAGCTTCCCATCCAAGCCATCATTTTTTTTCAAATTATCAAACTTTTACCAGAAAGTTGGTTCTGAAATTTTGCTCCAAAAATTTGGGACAGAGTTGCCAGATGACATAACGGCATGACTTATTTAGCAATTCTTACCTAACTCAACTCGCATTGGAAACCAAATGATAACACTATTTTAAAAAGTTCAATTTTGAGAAGATGCGAAGACGCTTAAGACCATTATAACCTAGCGCAAAAAATGGGTTTATCTAATTGTTAATTGTTAGTTTTTTTGCCTTTCTTACTAAAGAAAGGTATACCCTAGTAACATTTTTAAACTTACTGGTTTTATCATGGTTCTGACAACCCTCATACGACCTAAATAGGCTTTTATGGCCTACTTAAAACCTAAAATGTTACTAGGGTAGGTTTTACTTTATGGCTGGACGTCATTTTCGTCTTCGTAAATATTACGATTCAGCATGAATTTTAATCGGAAAAATCACTAAAAAATCACACTGCATCGATTTTCGACGCTCTATCGATTCACCTTGACAGAACTGGTCTATCTCCAACCCTCGAATTTTGAGAAAATAAATTCCGTGGAGTTTGAGTGATGTCCGTGTGCTGAACCCGGATCATTTTGAGGCTAAATTTAGAAATATCCATCTGTTTTCGGATGTGGCCAGACTTTTCAACAAAATACACAGTTTTCAAATGAAAATATGGTCATTTTTTCATATTCATTTTCATTTTTCATTTTATTTATCTCAAAAATTTTACGCATTTTACGAGCTCTACAAACTCCCAAATTTTCATCCAGATTCATAATTTGGTTCTGGAGTTAGAGCCGTTTGATTAAGCTACCATAAGAAAAAAATCTATAAAAAAGGTAAAAGCCCACCTGGTGACCTTCGCCAACATTTTTCATATTTAATTTTATCCGATTTTTTTTTCTACATTCATAGTACAGACCATGAATGAGCATCTGAAACGAATTTGACATCTTTCGGCAATCCCGATCAAATTTTAGAACGATTTACTTTTTGCCTTGCTTACTAAAGAAATGTATAGGTTTTTTTTTATGACTGGACGTCATTTTCATTGTTCGTAAATATTTCGAATATTTCAGCATGAATTTTTATCGGAAACCAATCGTCAAAAGATCACACTGCATCGATTTTCGACGCTTCGTCGCCAAGTTGTCAAGTTGAGCTTCGAATACTGGCGTTAGAATGCTGGCGCACGAATAAAATTTTCTTTTGGTGAAAATTGCTTGTTCAATTTCTTTTGGGAAACATATTGCTTTTATCATTTTTTATCATGTCACATTTAAATAAACAAAGTCGATGTTATGAATTGAAAGAAGTTATATTCTTTAGTAAGAAAGGCTCTATCTCACCCCTGGTGGGATTAAATCGGATTTTTTGTAGTATGGGCACTGAAATTTTAGGTTTTTTACAGTGTCTTCAGGGCTTAAATAACTTTTTTTTCGCTTGAAATTTAATTTGAATAGCTTTCTAAATCGAGAAAAAGTTGTTGCTCCCTGACTTGTGACAAACAAAATTGTTATGCACAACTTTTGAAGTTCTTTTCAAAACATTATAATCTTTGTTTGGATTTGAAAATAAGTCTTAATTATGCTTGGTATAGAGGTTATTTTATATGAAGTTTGAAAGAAATAAATCGTGTTCAAATGACTCCTTTAAATTAGGATTATTTATTCAAACTTTCTTAAGGAGACTGGATTCACTATTCAATTTAAATTAACAAATTGCACTTATCCTCAAATCGATCAAGAAATAAGCGAAATAATTGTTCGTAACCTGAGAACTTCACTATTAGAAACGCCGTTGCTCATTGACACTTTATTTAATTTTCAGGAGTCAACATTAATTGAGACTTTGTAAATTATTCCGTAATCTTATGTCTGTATCAGCGTTGCCACAAGTACAGATATTTTTGGCACAGACCAAACACTCAAACGAATTATTTTTACAGTTAAAATACACTTGAGTAGTTTTTGTAAACTGCACTAAAAAGATAAACATTTTTTGCATCTTTTTACTTGTTTAGTTTTTGATAAAAATGTTTTTATTTAAAGTTATACTTGATTGAGTGTTTGGTATGTGCCAAAAATATCTGTACGTGTGGCAAGCCTGGTCTGTATTGTGCAACACACGTAAATATGCGTTAAAATGCAATGTTATACCAATTTATAGACCTCCTTATTCTTCATATAATTTTTCATAACAAAATATTCACTCGATTTTACTACTCTTCATGAATCAAAATCAGCCACCATTCTCCAACTTTCTTCCGCTCGGACTCGAAACCTCTCACACACTACTGGCTGCGCACTCTTGCCGTGGCCTACTGCCTGCCGCTCTGCTGTTGCTCCTTTTTCGGGGAGTTCTGGAACGTTTTAAGATAAATGCAAAAAAATTGCCCCCGGGGGGAGCGCCCTTGGTGGTGCAATCTTCTGCGTGCGATGCGCCACAGCAGGCTGGTCATTTGCTTAGAATCGATTGCTCGGCCAGCGGTTCTGGCTTTCATTCCAGCAGAAAAAAAAACTGCAAAATGTCAGAGATTTTCAAAGTCCCCTTCCCTGCACACACTCTCCGCTCTCTTCTTTTCCTCCGAAATCCCTCGACCACCGACACTCAGCAAAATTTGCTCGCGCACCGAAAATGGGGCCTCCCGTCGTCGATGACGAACGACGACACGAACGAAAAAAAAAGAAGTCGGCGAAAAGAGACACTTTTCACGCGATTTGCACGCGATCCCGCACGATCTGCCGCTGGCCACGGTCACGGCCCACTCGATCGTCACTACCTGGGTGCGATTCCGCCAGTAAATACACGATAATTTTCGCGAAAACTTTCTGCCACTGCTTGCCCATATAAATAAAAAATAGAGCAGCTGTCAAAATTTTCTTGTACCACACACACACACACGCTCTCCCTCTCTCTCGCGCTGGCGTTGCTGCTTTCGCGACACGACCCGTTGCCCTTTTGGCTGTGTTGGTTGTCCACCAGCAGAGTGGGGCTGCCGTTTTTTCCAGCTTCACACCACGACGGAACCGCGAACACAGTGGAACACAGACACACACCAAGAGCGAGAGAGAACACGAGCGCGCGCACTCTCAGTGCAGTCGCGAACAATGCGCCCTCTCTCGCTCTAGCCCCAGCCACCTGTCAACGCTGCTGCTGGAGCTCTCGATCAGGAGCAACAAGGGGGGAACAGAGAAAGCATCAAAATTGTGGTACTAGAATGGGCGCGCGAGTGTGTGTGTGCGTGTGCTTGCTTGTGATGGAGCGAGCGTTATCGATCCAAGTGGGGAGTTTGTGGTGGAGCTGTCAAAAGGGGGAGCGCGTGGTGAATTTCAAAACGACGAGGGGTGTTTGATGGAGTTGTACATGTTGAGTTTTTTCTTTTTCTTGCCTGTCTTTGCAGATACCGCCAGACTCGGTTTTCGTCGAGGAGAATCCGCAAGCGGGTCATCTTCAAGCAGGGCGATTGCAATGTGGTCCAGGGAAATGTGGCCAAACGGAGACGCCGGTATTTGCAGGTGAGTTGTGTGTGGAGTAAAAAAAATCATATTTAAATTTATTAAGAAACTTATCTGTCTGACCAATTACATTTGATCTAATGATAAAAGTTAAAAATTGAACATATTAAATTATTTTTTTGTTTGTAGAAAGGATGATAGTGATTTTTTTGAGCAACAAGCTTTTTTTTTTGTAAAAGAAAGAATAACAACAACAATAATTTAGTTTAATCATCAACTATATTTAATACAATCATCTATGTTTGAGGAGTTAAATTTGTTTTAAAGAATAGAAAACTTTTTTTGACCACTTACCACATTAATCTTGAAGTCAAATTAAATCTCAATAATCTTTTAAAAGAATGGTCGAGCGTTTAAATAAACTCGGTCAGACTTCTTCTCAAACAAAAAATCAATAAATAAAATGATTCAATAAGTTTAAAGTCGAACTATTTCTCATAATGTTATTCAAAGAAATGCTTAAAAGAACATAAAAAACACGTAAAAGTTACTAAAAATTAACAGATTTGGTTTAAAGAATAAAAACACAGAAATTATATTTAAAGCAGACTATTTCAGACTATGCTAATAGTAAGTAGATTGAGAAAATTAAAACGTCATTTATCGATCTACTATCGACAAGTAACACTGATGGGAAATTTTGTTATGTATTCGAAGTTTGTTTTCAAAAAATGTAAAGTTCATAAATTCAAAAAAAGTAATAATAAAAATTAAAAAATCTCAAAATTAAAAATTTTAATCGAAAAAATATAAAAATTACAAAATCCATAAAATTTAAAAACAAAAATTAAAAAAGATAACTTTCAAAAAATATCATAATAATTTAATGATTTGAAATATTTAAGAAAAATTTCAAAGTTGAAAATTCAAATTTTAATATTTAAAAATTTTAACATTTCATCAACGGGGGTGCCATTGAGTCTGGGGGTGAAAATGAGTCATACAAATTTAAGCATGTTTGTATGACCCAATGGGAATTAGACGTTATTTAAGCCATGATCACGGTCTCAGAATTTAAAAATATCAAATTTTCAAATATTATAATATTTTAAGATTTTTACATTTAAGAATTTCTCGGTCACAGATTTTTTAAAATTTATAAATACCCAACTATTTTTTTCAATTTAAAATGTTTGAAAACCATAAAATTTTCATGTTTTATAATTATATTTTTCATAATTATTAGTTTTGTTTTAAAAATTGAAAATATAGAAATCCTGACTGTTTTTTAAGATTCTATTAACATATGAAAGACAATAGCTTATGGGACCTTTAAAAAAACTTTAGAAATATTCAAAAGTATTGATTTTTGAAAATCGAACTTTTTTTTGTGATTTTGACATTTTCTGAAGCTTTAAACAATTTTTGCTTAATTTTGTAAAATCGATAAAACTTTAATTTTTTTTACTTAAAAATTTAAGAAAAGGTTTGTATTGGTCAATTTTGCGAATTTTGATTTAAATCACATTTTTTAAATTTTAATCATTTTGGTCATTTTGGTCAATGTGGTCATTCAGGTCATTTTGGTCATTTAGGTCATTTTGTTCATTTTGGTCATTTTGGTCATTTTTATCATGTTGGTCATTTTGGTCATTTTGGTAATTTTGGTAATTTTGGTAATTTTGGTAATTTTGGTAATTTTGGTCATTTAGGTCATTTTGGTCATTTAGGTCATTTAGGTCATTTTTGTCATTTTGGTCATTTTGGTCATTTTGGTCATTTTGGTCATTTTGGTCATTTTGGTCATTTTGGTCATTTTGCTTATTTATGTCATTTTGGTCATTTTGGCAATATTGGTCATTTTGGTAATTTTGGTCATTTAGGTCATTTTGGTCATTTTTGTCATTTTGGTCATTTTGGTCATTTAGGTCATTTTGGTCATTTTGGTCATTTTGGTCATTTTGGTAATTTTGGTAATGTCATTTCGGTCATTTTGGTCATTTTGGTCATTTTGGTCATTTTGGTCATTTTGGTCATTTTGGTCATTTTGGTCATTTTGGTCATTTTGGTCATTTTGGTCATTTTGGTCATTTTGGTCATTTTGGTAATTTTGGTAATTTCATTTCGGTCATTTTGGTCATTTTGGTCATTTTGGTCATTTTGGTCATTTTGGTCATTTTGGTCATTTTGGTCATTTTGGTCATTTTGGTTATTTAGGTCATTTTGGTCATTTTGGTTATTTAGGTCATTTAGGTCATTTTGGTCATTTTGGTCATTTAGGGCATTTTGGTCATTTTGGTAATTTTGGTCATTTAGGTCATTTAGGTCATTTTGGTCATTTTTGTCATTTTGGTCATTTTGGTCATTTTGGTCATTTTGGTCAATTTGGTCATTTTGGTCATTTTGGTCATTTTGGTCATTTTGGTCATTTTGGTCATTTTGGTCATTTTGGTTATTTAGGTCATTTTGGTTATTTAGGTCATTTAGGTCATTTTGGTCATTTTGGTCATTTAGGGCATTTTGGTCATTTTGGTAATTTTGGTCATTTAGGTCATTTTGGTCATTTTTGTCATTTTGGTCATTTTGGTCATTTTGGTCATTTTGGTCATTTTGGTCATTTTGGTCATTTTGGTCATTTTGGTCATTTTGGTAATTTTGGTTAATTTGTACATTTTTGTCATTTTGGTCATTTTGGTCATGTTGGTCATTTTTGCCATTTTGCATTTTTTTTTAAATTTTTGTAATTTTTGTATTTTTTTGTAATTTTGGTCATGTTGGCGTTTTTGGTCATTTTGGCCATTTTGTTCATTTGGGTCATTTTGTTCATTTTGTTTGTTCATCGTTTTACGCGATGCGTTACGTTTTTTTATTTATTGGTTTCATTGGTCATTTTGGTCATTTTGGTCATTTTGGTCATTTTGGTCATTTTGGTCATTTTGGTAATTTTGGTTAATTTGTACATTTTTGTCATTTTGGTCATTTTGGTCATGTTGGTCATTTTTGCCATTTTGCATTTTTTTTTAAATTTTTGTAATTTTTGTATTTTTTTGTAATTTTGGTCATGTTGGCGTTTTTGGTCATTTTGGCCATTTTGTTCATTTGGGTCATTTTGTTCATTTTGTTTGTTCATCGTTTTACGCGATGCGTTACGTTTTTTTATTTATTGGTTTCTCTGAACGATGCAACACTTTACGCTTGCAATAACATTGTATTTATTTATGAGAAATCGACTGAATAAAAAGCGTAACGCCTCCGCGTGAATAGAGATTTTTATTTCTTGATTTTTTTTTAAAAGTATGCAATATTTTTGCAAGCTTCACATGTGTTTTGTCGACCTGGACAAAACGTGCAATTTGCTTTTAAAAGAATGCAAAAATGTTGCGTCATTCCTGAGAAACCAAAAACTTATGAAAACGTAACGCTTCGCTTAAAAAGAGACTTGTCTGAACGTAGTTTTTTTTTTCTCTTCTGAAGTACTAGAATTTATCCTGCCCCCACGATCGTAACGTTCTCACCACCCTTTTAAATTGCAGGACATTTTCACCACCCTGGTCGACATCCAGTGGCGCTGGACGCTGGTGGTGTTTGCGCTCAGCTTCATCCTGTCCTGGCTGGGCTTCGGCACGATCTGGTACCTGATCTCGTACAGCCACGGCGACGTAACGGCCTACCAGCGTGGCGTCGGTAAGTTGGTAACGCGCGTAACGCTGCTGCTTTGGTGGTAATTTGGGCGCTTTTTGTTTCCTTCGCAGACGATAGCTACAAACCGTGCGTAACGTACATCTTCGGCTTCACGTCGGCGTTTCTGTTTTCGCTCGAGACGCAACACACCATCGGGTACGGCAACCGGTACGTGACGGAGGAGTGTCCGGAAGCGGTGTTCATCCTGGCGCTGCAGAGCATTACGGGCGTCTTTATACAGGCATTTATGGTGGGCATTGTGTTTGCGAAGCTGTCCCGGCCGAAGAAGCGCGCACAGACTTTACTGTTTTCGCGTAACGCCGTCGTGTGCCACCGGGACGGGGTGCCCTGTTTGATGTTCCGGGTCGGGGATATGCGCAAGAGTCACATTATTGAGGCGCACGTTACGGCGCAGATCATTAGGAGGAGGGTCGGTTGTGGATGGGGTGATGCGTTACGAGGCGTTACTAATTGATTTTTTTTTGCGTAGATCACCAAAGAAGGAGAGATTTTGCCGTTTTATCAGCAAAATATGGAGGTCAGCTGCGATGGCGGGGACGATCGGTTGATGTTCATTTGGCCGACGATCGTCGTGCACAAAATTGATAAGGAGAGCCCGCTGTACAACCTTTCCGCGCAGGATATGCTGCGGGAGCGGTTCGAGATTGTGGTTATGTTGGGTACGTGCATTTGCTGTTTAGTTAAGAATTCAACTGACTGACTGGCTCTTGACTTTTGACTCTTGATTCTTGACTCTTGACTCTTGACTCTTGACTCTTGACTCTTGACTCTTGACTCTTGACTCTTGACTCTTGACTCTTGACTCTTGACTCTTGACTCTTGACTCTTGACTCTTGACTCTTGACTCTTGACTCTTGACTCTTGACTCTTGACTCTTGACTCTTGACTCTTGACTCTTGACTCTTGTTTTTGAAAAACAATTAACAAACTTTCTCCCGCAGAGGGCGTCGTCGAGTCCACCGGCATGACGACGCAGGCCCGCAGCAGCTACCTGCCGTCGGAGATCCTGTGGGGCCACCGGTTCGAGTCCGTGGTGACGTTCAAGCGGGAAACCGGCGAGTACGAGGTATGAATGAATTTCGCAAGGTTGTGCGCATGCCCCGTTTTGGCGCATGACCCCCTGCCGGGAAACACGGTTCCTCCGAGGGCATCCTTCCCAGCGGAGAGATAAGACGTGTGATTAGGAAAGGGTCATCATCTCTGCGGTGACCTACTTTCTTTCCGACAGAGACGAGAGACGAGAGAGCTTGCTCTGCAGTAATCCTAATCGATTCTCTCTCATCCGCGTGCTTTCACAGGTGGATTACACCACGTTCAACAATACGTACGAGGTGGATACGCCACTTTGCAGTGCACGCCAGCTGGCGGCCGTCAAAAAGGAGCTCTGCAAGCAAACCGGAGCAGGTGAGCGCGCCAACAGCCATTAAATTTGACAGTTAGTAACGCACTCACACACAGTAGGCCATTCTTTCACCTTTCCGTAACGTCTGTCTAATATTTCCGTTTCTAAATGTCCTGAAACACCAAGCGCTCTCCTCGTCCGACGACGACTCCGAGTCCGGGTCCTCGTCGGAGGCCACCGATCCGCTTCCGGTGGTGGTGCGTTCCGTGCGGCAGCGTCCGCCCCTGCCCAACGGTTATGTGCATTTCAACGTGCCCGGTGACGGGGAAGATGGCGGGGACGTTACTAACGTTACGGACGGGGGCGCGGATTCTCCCCAGATTGGGCAGCAGCGCAAGCAGGACCGGGCGTTCCGCAAGCTGTCCATCAAGGAACCGTCGATGGATTCGCTGTGTTGATGGTGGTGGTGGAAGGGGTTTGTTGCATTGCATTTGTTGTGTGTGTGTGCTGTGTTGTCACTTTGTTGTTTGTTTTGATTGTGGAGATGCATGTCGGTTTGGACTAAATTGGGTTAGAGATGCCATTTTGTACTGCTTTCCAGACTGATCGGGTCGTTACATTTCTCAATGGGATTTCTTGCTCTGCATCCAGCTTTTAAATGGTAACTTACGGTAACGGCGTTATGCCCGTTTGAAATGTCAAAATTGTCCACTTAGGAACCAACACCAATTCCGACCTAA
This sequence comes from Culex quinquefasciatus, assembly GCF_015732765.1. Taxonomy (NCBI): domain Eukaryota; kingdom Metazoa; phylum Arthropoda; class Insecta; order Diptera; family Culicidae; genus Culex; species Culex quinquefasciatus. The sequence goes on along the minus strand of NC_051863.1, from coordinate 17,347,724 downwards.
TTTCGACTGAGCGTGTAATGGTCAGGCAAATAAAACGTGATTGTTATTGTCTTTAAAATGTTTTGGTTTACAGTAATGCCCCGGTTTTGCATGCCTCGGTTAAGCACGGTCCAGTGCTTAACTGAAGCACAATGCTTATAGGATTTTAGCTATACGGGTGACATTGCCCTAGTAACATTTCAGGCTTTATCAAAGCTGTCACAACCGCTATAAAACCTATCAGCCAAAACCAACATTAAAACCCCTTAGTCGTGACAGCCTCCCCAGAACCCCGATAAGCTCTGTTAAAACCCAAAAGGACCAAAAGGTTGTCACGGCCTATTTATAAATCCTACATGGGAGTTTAAGGCTTTTCAACTGAATCCTAACAACATCCTCATAGCCTTGATAAAACCTAGTCAGGAGTTAAGGAAAAATAACATTTCATACATCTTCAAACGTCTTATGCCAAATAGGTTTTATTTTGGCAAAAATTAAGTCTTTGTCTTGCCAAATGATAAAAGGGAGATGGTTTGCGAAAATGGCGATGATAAATAATAGATATTAGAGGTAATTAAAATAATTAAAATAATCTCATTCAGTTAGAACACGCGTTTAGCGCCACATTTATGCACTGCTAATTGGCCGCGTTAAAAGCTTTTTCAGGAGCTTGTGGTTTCAAGTAAGCTTTTCGCATGCCTAATGGCACTTGACAGCTAAACCACCCTTGGTTTTAAAGAAGCATGTGATAAAACCGTTTGGCATGACATTGCCGTTCGGTTTTCAAGACTCTTTTAAAACTTTATTGAAAGCCATTTAGCTTTTATTGTCACAATGTTTTAGAACCTATGAATAGGCTCTTGCTTATTGGTTGCGGTGAATGCCCAAATAAAATTATTAAGCAATCAAGATGCTACCATAAAACCTAAATAAAACTAGGTGGTGACTAGTTGGTTTAAAAATGTTACTTGGGTGGCCATAATCGTATGAAAAATCATACTGACATCAAACAATTGTAGTGTTTTGGAATCGGGATGATGTCAGCTATCGATTGCATGAAATAATTACATGAAATTTTTTCAACAAAAATACGTATTTTTCCTGTATTTGAAAACGCAATGTTTCTCGAACAAATACTCAAAATTATTGCTATTGAATTATGGGTATTGAATGATCGAGATTTTTATACATTTCGAAAGTAGTATTTTTTTTAAATATTAAAAAATTTCACAAAGCTGCGTATTTTTGAAAAAAATATTCTAAATTTTTGTGTTTTACAATATGAGTATCAAACGATCGGGATTTTTTCATGCATTTCGAAAGTTTTAACACATTTTTTTGGAAATACTAAACATTTTCACAAAACAACGTATTTTTGAAAAAAATACTAAAATTTTTTTTTTCAGAATATGGGTATCAAATGATCGGATTTTTTTTTATACATTTCGAATGTAATACGGCCGATGCTAATTTTTTTTCAAAGCTTTCATCCTTCGGCTCTGGCCTTGGCCGAGGGGGGGAGGGGGTGGCAAAAAAGTAAACAATTGAAATAAAAGGCCATAGTCCCAACATGTGAACGCATTTTTCTTAAACGCTAAAAAAAGTTTAAAAAGTGTTTTAAAATGTTTTGAATAAAAAATAAGATTTAACGAAAATTTTGTTTTGCGAAAAAATAACTTTTTGCAATTCCACTGTGAAACTGTCAACTTTTCCTGCCCTTCTGGAGAAACGAAACGGCCTACTTTTCCCTACCAAAAATAACTAAATGGAAAATGAATACCTTTCAATAACAGTGCTGAAAGGTTCTACTTTTCAGCACTGAAATGGGTGCTGAAAAGTTGAACTTTTCAGCACTAGTGTCGAAAAGTAACATTTTTCAATATTGTTTTGTTTTGAACGATGAATTTACTTAACACATGAATGTTTGACATAAAATTCCATTAAATAAGCGTTTTTCGGAATTGCAAAAAATATTGTAAGCAACTCGTTGCAAAACTTGATTTTTTCAGCACTCGTCGTATTTATCCAACTCGGTAAACCTCGTTGGATAAATGTACAACTCGTGCTGAAAAAATCTTCTTTTTGCAACTTGTTGCATAAACTACTAGTATGACATTCGTAATGTATGACAAAAACACGATCATTTGATACCCATATTGCAATAACAAATATTTTGAGGTTTTTTTAGGGTAAAAAATTGCATTTTCAAAATACGTAATATGTATTTTTGTAGGGCGTCAAAATTTCCCAGGAAACGGGAAAATTATTTTTGGAATTTCGGTACATTTTTGAAAATCTATGTTTGCATTATAGTTATGTTTTTAAAGCTTAAAATCATAGAATAAGCTCAATCATATTTATTGGTGACAATCTAATCTAATCTAATCTAATCTAACCCTAGCGCAGCCAGTCTTTCGAGGGCATCCTGGAAAATGCCTTAGGTTGATTAACGCCTAGCATCCTCTTGTCATTATTAACAATTGCAGTGCCCATTGCAAAAAATTGCTTTGAAACATCACAAACGTTAAAGCGGCCAGGCCTACTGCGTAAAGTTAACCGCAAAGATGATTCGTTGAATTGGATTGAGTTTGAACACGAATGTTCAAACAGCAATACAGTTCTGAATCTACAGGGGAGGAAGAAACGTGGGGATCCCCCGCTCACGTTCCTGTTTGTTTGAGTTACGAATCGTTGGGAGCCACCATGCTAAGAAGTTTTGGTGCTCCGGGACCCTCGGGGATGGGACATTGTATTTCCACAGATGCCCAGGACACTATTTGCCGTGGTTAAAGCGCCACAACTCGCTCTCATATTTATTGGTGACAATCTACACTTTAATCTAAACAATGACGACAGTTTTTAAATAGCATAAATGAAAAAAATATTGTTATGCTTTGGATTATAAATGAACTACACTGTGATTCAAATTAAATATATTTTTTTTATATGACATGACCAGAAAAGCCGGGAAAATTTTTCTCAAAATATTAAAAAAATAAGAGGCGACAACAAATAAAAGTTTATGCAACAAGTGGCAAAAAGAAGATTTTTTCAGCACGAGTCGTATATTTATCGTATAAATCACGATTACATTTTTAAAATGTCCCACGTACATAGGAAACTCTTGGCGCATTGCTTGTTTTGAAAAAGTAATCTGGAAATACGGCAAGTACTGATAAAACAATTTTTTTAACACGTTGCTTACAACATTTTTTGCTATCCCGAATAAACGCCTTTTGAATGGAATTTTTGCAAACATTCATGAGTTAAATAAATTCGCCGCAAAAAATGAAAAAAAAAAAATATTGATGCAAGTGCTAAAATGTTCAACTTTTACATATTATCTTTAAGTTACTACCGCCAACTAGGAAAAAAACAATAAATTTGGAAATTGGTGTTCTGTGAAATTGTTTTCTTCTTTTTTTTGGTCATTCAAAACATCATGAAAAAAAATAGCTAAACAGCTGTCTTAATTCTTTTCATTTGTCCTGATTTGCTCCACATGCCGGTGTTTGATTTCAGGAATTCCCGGGACAAATTATAAAAAATCCCGGGATTCGGGAATTTCCGGTTTTTGGAAAAATCCCGGGAATATTATCCCGGGAATTTCCGGGATGGACGCACTATATTTTTGTGAAAATTTTTCATGTAACTATAATTGCAATGGATAGCTGCCATCATCCCGATTCCAAAACACTATATTTTTTTTACGTTTGCATGATTTGATTACAGCCAATGTCTTCCATATAACCAACATCCCATAAACTCTGTGTCAGAGCTGAAAATGTCAGGGGTCCTGACGCGAAATTCGGCGACGCATACACGATTTTTTCAGATCCATTCACTGAACCGCAAAACCGTGACATAAACAAACCCGACTCAGTCGTGACTGCCCTAGCTCACTGAGCAGCTGCAATGCGAGGCAGTAGTCGACCAACGCTCATTTGACGTTGCACGCACACACATAAAGAAACAAGTTTTTACACAAAAAGTTGGTATTTATGCGTGGAAATGTAATTTTGAATATAAGTTATGGTTGTTTTAAGTGTTTGGCACAAACTAGAACCATTCAATTGTTTAAAAATAGTCAAAATAGTGTTTAGAGAGGATTTTACGAGTCAGTCATACGACACGAATTGAGTGAGTGTAGCTCATTTTTTCCCGTCTCTCATTCTCCAGCAGCCGACCGGCACGAGTCAGGCGGCAGTGGTTGAACGGACACAGTAGGCTTACAGTCACATGCTAGCAGTGAACTGACATTTTGGTTTGCTTCATGTGTACGCTTGGTTGGAAACATTTTGCAGGCCTGCTCTGTGTTTCAGTTATGCACCATGCCCATTCAGTCATGTCCCATATGCATTTTAAGCAAGTTGAGCCAACGGGCTTGGCTTTTTTTTATATGCGGTGCTAATCCGAAGCATGACTGTATCATTATTCCTGCAATTTGTGAATCCAATTCAAAACTATCCTTAAAATTTAACAAACTAATATTCAAACATCAAACATTTCTGCCCTTAAACAAAGTTACGCAAAAAGGTATACATCGAGTAGGCCACGTTGAGTAGCTCGTAGAACCGATCCTGGGTGAACTCGAAGAAGCCAAAGCAGTTCAAACGCAAGGGTTGCTGCGCCACGGCCATCACGTTCAGCATCGTCACTCGGACGGAGCGGTACTCCTCCTGGAACTGCTCTTCCCATTCGAGCTTCTCGTGCCAGTCCAGGTCGTACACTTCCCAGCCGATGGATTCGTTCTTTAAGAGACAATTTTTGAAATAACTTCTGATTGACCATGTTCATAATTGGTTACTTACCGCCTCAGTCAACAGGCTCACCGTTCTAGTTAAAAAGGCACATTCGATGGCAACCCAAAGACAGTAGTACAGAGATTCCAGCGAGAACAGCGTGACGGTTTTCATGTGCGTAACGTAAACGGCTCCACAGGCCAAGCTTAAGACTGTTGAAAAGTAAACGGTGAGAAAAGTTGCGTTCAAAAATGGTCGAATCTTATTTTTAATTGTCAGAAAGTCGGCATGCAACGAAATGCACTCCCCAAACTCTTCCTGGACAAACTTCCAGAAGTAGTGCTTTCGCATCGAGTCTTGCTGTCGAGAGTTTCCCGGTTCCAATTCGAGCGTTCGTTGAACTCGCTTTTGGGTTTCCTCAAAGATGATTGCATATATCTGAGCGATCACTTTCAGTTCACCGATCAGTCCGGTCAGAACCATGTAGGAAACCAAAAACACAAGAACGGTCATAAGTGCCAACCCAACCAGCGTGAAACAAAAAATCAATTTGTAAGCTTTTTGGAAAATCGTCGGTGTTTGCTTGATGTCCACTGGAGACTTCATGTAATGGTGATCGGAAAAATCGATGGCCAGGATACTTGTGACCACACTCAAAATGATTGCCACCGAAGGAATCACAATTTTTCGAATGTGATAAAACGCTGCACTCCGAATACCCAGCGAAGGTTCAAGATTCCTGCCGAAGCAGCGTCGGTTTACGTATCGTCGAACCTCCATCAGCGATTCGTAGTGCCAGAGGATGAGCCCCATGCGCAGTGCCGAGGAACTACTCCCGATCATGCCTTGCATGCAACTTAGTAGAATATCCAACTTGGCACCCTGTTAAACGTTAAGAACCGTGTTCCAAAGCGTCACAAGTGCGGGAAAGTAGATCGTCCAACGGTAAACTCGCCAGCAGCGTTGAAGTTTCGCATTTTCGGAGCTCAATCGAGCACCCGCGATCGCGAGAAGAAAGTCCAGTCCGAAGAAGAAATCCGTTGAATAATTAAAGTCCCTAGTCAGCGCACGGTAGTAGGCCGTGACGCGCGACTTGCAGCGGTCCATTTTGATCGGTGTTCCGAAATGCACTGAACTTTCGTTGGTGTCTTGATCCAACCACATCGCTATGCTTGTTATGCTTGGGAACAGTCACCGCGGTCGTGGCCAACCGACTTGGTTGGGGTACATGAAAGCGAATTTCCGTACACTTGCTTTGTCATTTGGCGGTTTTTTAATGACACCTTTCTGCATTGCAGCATTGCGTTTGATGAAAAGTAGCTTTGCTCAATGTTGTGTTTGTTTCAGTGAAATCGAAAAAAAAATCAGTGCAAGGTGCTTGAAAAAAAAGGTCTCAGAGCAATCCTGTAGACTTTCAGCTATCGACTTTTTGTTGTATTTTGTTATTTGGCTAAAACTTTGTTAAATTAAATCGCAATTTTTGTTATTATTCTTTGTTATTTTAACAACTAATCCGATCATCCCAATAACAGTTGGCGGTATTCTTCCATAACAAAAAATGTTATTCCAAAGTTGTTTTGGCTTTCAACCAATATCAGACCAATAACAAATTTTGTTAAGATAACGTAAACCGTTATTAAACTCTTATGAAAAATGAATTTTTCAAGAAGGTTCCATAACACTTTCTGTTATTTTAACAGTATTTGTTATTGAAATGGCATGAAATTTGTTGTTACCGTCTGCCCGGGAAGCTATTGAAGTCGTTTTCGATCTCTAACTTTAAAAAAATCGCTCAAAAATCAGTTTTTGCCATTCTGCCAAACGGCAGTTTTACGACAGTTATTTTTTATTTTCTGTTTTCAAAAACAAAATTTCAAAATCGGACTTCGTCATGCACACGGGATAGGTCTGGAAAGTTTTTACCCCGAATTTCAGCCAATGTGGACAATCAAATCTCGAGATATTGTGGAACCTGTAAATCAACTCGAATAGTTTAAACATTCAAGAGGGATCAAAAACAATGTATGTTAACAAGTAAACAGAAGTAAACATTCCCGAGCAGGTGGAAATAACTGGAATAGTTCAAGTTTTGTTATTGTCAGGAGGTCAGATCTTATTATTAAAACACCCAGATAAGCTGTTAAAATAACAAAAAAAAAAAAAAAACAGAGATTTGTTCGAAAAACAACTCATTCTGTTATCAAAAATAATTACAAGAAAGTTCGATAACCGAGAAAATTTAAAAAAATGTTTCCGATAACTCAAACTGGTATTGGTGAGATATGTTATTTTGCAATAGTAAATTACTGAATAGGCAAATTTTTTATTTCGTATTTTTAGCTCATTATAAAATTTTAATAAGATTTCCTGCCCGAGCAGACAGAAATATCTTGGGAATAACATTTTTTGATATTTGAAAATACTTGGCCAAAAAACCTCAAAATATTTGTTATTGGAATATGGGTATCAAATGATCGTGTTTTTGTCATACATTTCGAATGCTATACATTTTTTTAAATACTAAAAATTTTCACAAAACTACGTTTCGAAAAAATACTCAAAATTTCTGTTTTTTGCAATATGGGTATCAAATGGTCAGGTCTTTTTCATACATTTGGAGTATTATAATTTTTTTTTTGAAAATACTCAAAATTTTCACAAAACTACGTATTTTCTAAAAAACACTCCAAATTATAATGATCGGAATTTTTTCAAACTTTGAAATTTGGAGTATTTTTCCGAAAATTTGAGTATTTAAAAAAAAATGTTTAAGCTTTCAAAATTTACTAAAATATCTCGATCATTTAATACTCATATTGCGAAAAAGTGAAATTTAGAGCATTTTTTTTCGAAAATACGTAGTTTTGTGAAAATTTTGAGTATTTTCAAAAAATGTGTTACAACTTTCGAAATGTAAGAAAAAATCCCGATCGTTTAATATCCATTTTCAAAGAAAATGTAAAACAACTGTAATTTTAAGTGTTTTTTTCAAAATATGTAGTTTTGTGAAAATTTTGAGAGTTTTCAAAAAAAAAAAAAAAAAAATACTACACTCGGAATGCATGAAAAAATCCCAATCTTTTGATACTAGAGGGTGACGATACTTGAGATTTTCAATTTCCGGGAATTAATGGGGCCCGGGATTTTTTAAAAATAGCCAATAGTGTCAATCACTTCAAATCAAAAGAAAAAACAGGTTTCTTTTCAATGAATACAATTAATTCATACTTATTCAATGAAAGGTTTACCAAAGTTATCTCATTATTTTTAGGAATTATTTCCACGTTTTGATTTTTTTTGTTTCGTGAGTCTTTTTATGACTCGAAATTTTAGTTAAAAATGTTAACGAATCTTCATTCACAAGTGATTTTCAAAAGTTGCACAAACTTGTAGTTGAACTTGTAATGAGATTTTTTGAAATTAAAAAAAATAGCTAATATAAAATTTTACAATATCGGCATTTTTGCAATGTAATAAATAACGACTCAAAACAACATTTTTAAGTTTTTTTTTCTTAAGGTCAACTGTAAATGTTCACAATTAGCGGAGCTTAATTTTACAAAGAATGCCTGGGTTTTTTTTCCTAAAATATAATTTAATATTGAGGTTGATGCAAAACACAAAATGACTTATTGATATCAAAAAAGGAAATAACCTCGATACAGTGAAATCTTTCTAAGAATAAAAAAAAAACAAGATTATGAGGTTTGCTATGTTTGAGGATGAGGAAATTTAACTTATCTTTAAAATGCTTTTCCCTCTTAGAAATAATAAATATTTAATTTCTTGTATGTAAATTATCCACATTTTTTGGCTACTCTCAATTATAGTTATTGAATTTTTTGAAAAAATAATTACACTTTTTTAATATGAAGATTAGAGAAGCATTGGTTTATTAGAACTGAATATCGAACATTGGAATCCAATTTTCTAAACAATTTTAAAATTTTTAATTTTTTTTTGATTAGTTTATTTGATTTTGTTTTGATATTTATAAGTAAATTTTCCGGGAATCGAGAGGTCCAAAAATTGCCGATTTCCCGGGAATTCACGCTCATACTCATATTAAAAAAACTGAAACCCTGAGTTTTTTTCGAAAATAAGTAGTTTTGTGCATTTTTTTAGTATTTGCAAAAAATATTTTCATCACATTCGAAATATATATAAAAAAATCGATACACAGAAAAAAAATCATGGTAATATAAAATCTGGAATGGGGTACATCTTTTATGTCAGAAAAAAGGTGGAATTTTACCTCTGGAAATGTGTAATTTTACCTGTTTTCTGGTGTAATGTCACATTTTCAGTCTAAATTTAGGTAAAATTACAACATAAAAGAGGTAATATTCAACCTTCCAAAATTACAGCTTCCAATTTTTCTTTTTTTTATTACTGTGTACTAGGGTGCCCAGAAAAAATGACCCCCAGCTCCACAAGCCGAAAACTGATCCTTAGGGTATTCTAAGCCTCTGTGCAAAATTTGAGCGAAATCGGTCAACATTAACCCATTGATACTCGGGCATGAAGTTTGTATGGGAAAAATCGTCAAAATGTATGGAGAAACGGCACAGTTTCGTAATACTCCCTGTAGGTGGTGTTGCGAGTGTTCAAAGTTTGCCAAACGTGAGATTCTTATGTGAAATTTAATGCCCAACAACTTTGTAGAAGAGTGCAAGACGATCCGAGTTAACCCCAAAAAGTTATTAGCATTTTAGTGAAGTGGTCTCCAACCGACATGGCCAAAGGGCCTAATCCGGTATTGCCACTCAGCAATTCTCCACGAAAACAGCATGGAAAAAAACAAAAGTGCTCGGATCGGGCTCAAAATTTTCTGGGGTTCCTGGCCGAAATTATTAGACCCATATTTTTTGTTTGGCCATTAGGGTGACCTACGCCGTGTTAGGGTGGTCTGAAATATGGCCATTTTCGTCGATTTTCGCAAAAACCACTTTTTTCGAAAAATCATAACTCCTCGCCATTTTAACCGATTTCAATTGTCTTATACGCAAATGAAAGGTGATAAGTCGGTCTTTCAAAGAAAAATGGTAAGAAGTTTCAAAAATCTAGCCTAACATATGAAAAGGGCGTATGAAACTTTAAAATGCCGTTTTGATGGTGTCTGCACCAAAGAGCCTATGTCTTAAAATATTTTTTTGTTTTTTTCCATGCTGTTTTCGTGGGGAATTGCTGCACTAAGGAAAGCAAGCATAAAATTGTAATTTTGGGATATTTTTTGTCAAACAAAGAAAACAAAATCAACAAAGTATGAATTAGACTAAATCGATCCAGCTGAATCCGAATTTAAAGGTTGATAGGCGAAATTTTCAAAGAGACGCAAGACATTCAAGATGGCGGCCAAGATGGCGGCTGTATAGAAAACCCTAAACACAAAGGGTATTATGCGACCTGCAAACGACTACTCAAATTTAACTAATCTTGGGGCTCTAAACACGATTAAGACCACTACAGACTTCCAAACAGACAATGTTATTCAAACCAAGATGGTGGCCAAGATGGCGGCTGTATAGAAAATGCTAAACACAAAGGGTATTATGTGACCTGCAAACGACTACTCAAATTTAACTAATCTTGGGGCTCTGAACACGATTAAGACCACTACAGACTTCCAAACAGACAATGTTATTCAAACCAAGATGGCGGCTGTATAGAAAATGCTAAACACAAAGGGTATTATGTGACCGGCAAACGACTACTCAAATTTAACTAATCTTGGGGCTCTGCCCGAGCAGGGGTAAATAACACGGGAATACCAAATTTTGGTATTACTTGGGCAAATAACAGCGACCAAAATGTGCCCTTGGTTGCCCAGTAATAGATGGTAAAATACCATGAAATCATACCAAAGTCTTGTATGTGGAAGGGCACAACAATACCAAACCACGTTATTCCAAAGGTAAAATAATACCACAAAATAGAACCATTTCAATACTAAGTTGAGGTCTTCTGGATTTTGAAATTTGCTTGAATACCAAAACTTGGTATTGCCATGATTTTATTTTTAGGTATTCCCGCGCCCTTGGAAAATCATATTTTGGTATTTCTGTGGTCTTTCACATACATGATTTTGGTATGATTTCATGGTATTTTACCATCTATTAATGGGCAACCAAGAGCACATTATGGTCGCTGGTATTTGAACAAGTAATACCAAAATTTGGTATTTTCATACCATTTTTAGTGCTGCAGTTGCAGTTAGTGAAAAAACGGAAATTATTCATATGCAACAGCCAAATCTACTCACCTGATGATTCCATGTTGTTCTAGTGATATTCTTCACCACACCGAATGAATTTGTCATTGATGAACGGCCTGTGCTTGAAGTTCTTGAAGCTTCTGAAAAATAACAAGATTGAAAAATAAGTGTAATTAAAATGAAACTGAATTTAAATTCACCAAAATTCAATCATCTTCAGATTGACTCGTTTTTCAAAGTATTTGGTTATCCCGACTTAGGAAAATTTCAACGTTTTTGAAAAAATATTTGTGGGTATACCACACAAATTTTTTAAATCATCTTTAACATTTTGGGTTTCAAGTAATTTTAGCGCAAAATTAATTATCTCGTCAAATTTTTAAAAATTTCCCATAGTTTCAGAGGAATTTGATAAAACACTTTAATACCAAACTAATACCAAAATGTGCCATCATGACTTAGAAAATTTTCCACAATTTCAAGTCATTTTTGTAGGGGGTATATCAAAAATGTTTAAAATCAAGTTTGAAATTTCCGGTCTTCAATGAAAGCATTCGTTTGGACACATCATTTTAGTGCAAAATTAATTATTTTGTCAAAATTGGTCAAAATTTTCCCATAGTTTCCGAGGAATTTGATAAATTACTGTAATACCAAAAGAATACCAAAATGTGGTATTCGATCATTGACAAATTCTGCAATTTTGCAATATCAAAACAATACCTTAAATTGGTATGATACCACATTTTGCTCTTGCATAATCCTTAAGACAAATTTTAAAGGGTCCAGAAATACCAAAATTTGGTATTGATACCAGAGAAAGGTATTATTACGCATTTCCCTTGTTATTTACCCATGCTCGGATGAACACGATTAAGACAAGGTTATCCCTCTACAACCCAACCCCGCCTTTAGACGGGATTAGATTTAAAAAATCGCCAAAAATCCATTGTTCAACAAATTTTTGATCTTTAAAAAGCATTGGAAAGAAGATCCCTTAAATTTTAAATACTGTGTGGGTTGGAAGTACTTGATTATTGTGAGTGACTTCGTCAATGTTTTTAAAAATGTATTTTTAGGGGTCAGCTTTGGCTGTGTTTTTACTAACATTTCCTAGACTTTAAGTAAAAAGAAGAATGCAGTATTTTTCTAGTGCCCCAGACTATGCCTCTTAACATTTATTTACAATTTAAATGATTATGATTATGATTATGAATTTTGATTTGTATTTTAGTATTTTAGTTTTTAGTATTTTAGTATTTTAGTATTTTAGTATTTTAGTATTTTAGTATTTTAGTATTTTAGTATTTTAGTATTTTAGTATTTTAGTATTTTAGTATTTTAGTATTTTAGTATTTTAGTATTTTAGTATTTTAGTATTTTAGTATTTTAGTATTTTAGTATTTTAGTATTTTAGTATTTTAGTATCTTAGTATTTTAGTATCTTAGTATTTTAGTATTTTAGTATTTTAGTATTTTAGTATTTTAGTATTTTAGTATTTTAGTATTTTAGTATTTTAGTATTTTAGTACTTTAGTATTTTAGTATTTTAGTATTTTAGTATTTTAGTATTTTAGTATTTTAGTATTTTAGTATTTTAGTATTTTAGTATTTAGTATCTTTAGTATTTTAGTATTTTAGTATTTTAGTATTTTAGTATTTTAGTATTTTAGTATTTTAGTATTTTAGTATTTTAGTATTTTAGTATTTTAGTATTTTAGTATTTTAGTATTTTAGTATTTTAGTATTTTAGTATTTTAGTATTTTAGTATTTTAGTATTTTAGTATTTTAGTATTTTAGTATTTTAGTATTTTAGTATTTTAGTATTTTAGTATTTTAGTATTTTAGTATTTTAGTATTTTAGTATTTTAGTATTTTAGTATTTTAGTATTTTAGTATTTTAGTATTTTAGTATTTTAGTATTTTAGTATTTTAGTATTTTAGTATTTTAGTATTTTAGTATTTTAGTATTTTAGTATTTTAGTATTTTAGTATTTTAGTATTTTAGTATTTTAGTATTTTAGTATTTTAGTATTTTAGTATTTTAGTATTTTAGTATTTTAGTATTTTAGTATTTTAGTATTTTAGCATTTTAGTATTTTAGTATTTTAGTATTTTAGTATTTTAGTATTTTAGTATTTTAGTATTTTAGTATTTTAGTATTTTAGTATTTTAGTATTTTAGTATTTTAGTATTTTAGTATTTTAGTATTTTAGTATTTTAGTATTTTATTATTTTAGTATTTTAGTATTTTAGTATTTTAGTATTTTAGTATTTTAGTATTTTAGTATTTTAGTATTTTAGTATTTTAGTATTTTAGTATTTTAGTATTTTAGTATTTTAGTATTTTAGTATTTTAGTATTTTAGTTTTTTAGTATTTTAGTATTTTAGTATTTTAGTATTTTAGTATTTTAGTATTTCATTATCTATAGGATTTTCTATACAGCCGCCATCTTGGCCACCATCTTTGTTTGAATAACCTTGTCTGTTTGGAAGTCTGTAGTGGTCTTAATCGTGTTTAGAGCCCCAAGATTAGTTAAATTTGAGTAGTCGATTGCAGGTCACATAATACCCTTTGTGTTTAGGGTTTTCTATACAGCCGCCATCTTGGCCGCCATCTTGAATGTCTTGCGTCTCTTTGAAAATTTCGCCTATCAACCTTTAAATTCGGATTCAGCTGGATCGATTTAGTCTAATTCATACTTTGTTGATTTTGTTTTCTTTGTTTGACAAAAATATCCCAAAATTACAATTTTATGCTTGCTTTCCTTAGTGGCAATACCGGATTAGGCCCTTTGGCCATGTCGGTTGGAGACCACTTCACTAAAATGCTAATAACTTTTTGGGGTTAACTCGGATCGTCTTGCACTCTTCTACAAAGTTGTTGGGCATTAAATTTCACATAAGAATTTCACGTTTGGCAAACTTTGGACACTCGCAACGCCACCTACAGGGAGTATTACGAAACTGTGCCGTTTCTCCATACATTTTGACGATTTTTCCCATACAAACTTCATGCCCGAGTATCAATGGGTTAATGTTGACCGATTTCGCTCAAATTTTGCACAGAGGCTTAGAATACCCTAGGGAACAGTTTTCGGCTTGTGGAGCGAGGTTTTGAAACATTTGCCCATATTCTGGGCACCCTACTGTGTACCCATATTGTAGAATCTAAAATTTTGAGCTTTTTTTTCAAAAATACGTAGTTTTGTGAAAATGTTTAATACAGTCCAGACTCGATTATCCGAAGCCTCTATTATCCGAAGTTTCGATTATCCGAAGGTTTGTATGGGACTTCGGATAATCGGATCGTGAACAAAAAAATCGAGTTCTGCGACCTTATTTTAGTCAAATTTAAATGGTTGATTGCTTGTAAAATTGAAAAATGCATTTTTTTTCAATATTTCATCATAACCATCTTGGATTTAAAAATTCTAAATCACTTTAGAGCAATTTAAGGGTCATACTAAAGCTCAATAATCAAAAATAGGACAAAAATAATCGTGATTCGACTATCGGAAGTGAACTTTTGCCAAGACCTTCGGATAAGCGAGTCTGGACTGTATTTTCAAAAAAAAAAAGTTTTTACATTCGAAATGTATGAAAAACCCTGATCATTTGATACTCATATTGCAATAACAATAAGATTGAATATTTTTCGAGAAACATTGCATTTTTAAAATAGAGGAAAAATACGTATTTGTGAAAATGTTATACATAGTGTACTTATCAATAATTAAAAAAATCAACATTTAATTTTTCACTTTTGGATAACCTATGTTTTTGTATAAAGATCACATTTCATGGTCAAAATAATGTCATTGATGAAATTGATCAAAATTTTCTCTTAGTTAAAGTAAAAAACTAAAAGGTTATGACTGCTGATTTTTTTTTAAAGTTGGAATATCACACGAATAACACGATGAATGATTGTATGATTTTTTATATTCCATATCTTGAGTTGTTATTATCCTACTCTCTCATAAGATCTGTTCAATAACAATATTTTTAAGACTAAGTGTTGGGGTTGTTATTATTTTTCCTTCTCGTTACCCATGATCATCATCTTTTGATAAAAAAATTAGATATTTTAATAGGATAACGGGTAAGAACTCGTAAATCACATTTAGATTTCCGTTAAAACATTGACAAAACACATTATTTGTTTTGAACTTCTAAATCCGGAGCAAAAACCACTAATCCGATTGTTTGCCTTTCTGCGCAACCCCACAGGAAAGATAAATATTATCAATTGTGATTTGAATCCATACGCTGAAAAGCGACCAAACTGCTCAAAACTCATGAAATCGGTCTCCATGGAGAGCCAGCAACGCTAAACGTCACAAGCGCCATTATAGTGTCGACAGCAACCCCAGTAGCAGGCCATGACTGCGCTACTGTGCTGGAAGTTCACTTGATGCCAAGATCAAGATCGGCCAACTAGATCGCGCACTCAGTTGAGAGCTGATTAGCGCGGAAGCGCTAAACAACATGGGCGGAAGCGGACGACATGGAGTACAGCACTCTATTAGCGCATGTCCACGCCAACTAGATCACTTGGCACCACCAACCATCATTTTTTTTTGAGGATAAGGAAAACGCTGGAAGTTTTCCACTTGGAAGACGGTTTGCAATTTTGCACAATTTTTGTTCCCTCCCGGAACGGGAACCGCACGACCTTGGCCGGCGATTACGGAGTTCAGCGAGTGTAGATTACGGTCGTTTAAGCTTGATGGCCGTTCCGGCACTGTCCGATATGATTACGTATTCTCTGTCAGCGGTTGAACAAGAGCAACTGTAACTGCATCGTACGTCGCCGGGCCGGGTGACGTCCACCCACGCGATGCACTCTACACTTTACCTGTGTGTGTTCTAGTGAATTCTTCCATATTTTAAACCGGCAAGTAGCGGGCACGTGCGATGACGAGTTTGTGTTTAATATTCATCGATCGTGCATTCAGTGGCGGTGATTTATGATCGCCACCATTAAGGACAGACCAGACAACTAGTCTGCCGCACTAATCAGCTTCACAGATTAAGCCGCGTGTTGTTTACAAACAACCAGTCAGTCGCAGAGTCCACGCTGATAAGCAAGAGCATTCGCCAAACAGCTGATCTGGGTCGCAGCGTGGTGACCTGTGACCTGAGGCTCGCAAGTTGTAGTAGATCGTTTCAAATCCAAACCCTTCATACAAAAAAAAAAAAAAAAAAAAAAAACAGAGTAATTGCTAAACGTGAAAACTGCACAAATAAGGGCTTTTACAATTTCTACCTTTTGCAAATAGATTTTTCATATCATTTTTAAAAATTTATTCACGCAAGAAGTGGGTTTAAAGAAGCCATTATGCATCATAATTTTTTTCATGCCATGGTCCATAAAATTTGTATTTTAGATATTAATATTTACAATTAAAAAATATTGAACATATATTTATCCGGAAGATCGAAAATTTTCACACGGAAACATTTTAGTCCAATATCCAAAAAATTCCAAGTCCAAAAATCAGAATTCTGGAGAACTTTTCAGCTTTTAAAAATATAAATCTGATTGAACATGCATGGACAATGAAAAAAATCTAAAATGTTCGTATTGTTAACCAAAATTTACTTTTCAATGGCTATAGCTTGAAAACAAAATTACAGTCAAAATTTTCACTTGAGATAATCGAATCACAAAAAAAACTTTTTTTTTTCGCTGTCTTATTTTTGATTGTCTTGAGCTTAAGACAATGTTTCATATGCAAAAACAGCAAGCTGAGAAAAACGCGAAAAAAGTTTGTCCTACGATTTTGAATTAATCTGCATCATTAACTCAAAAGTGATGAAAAGACATACGGGACATTTATGCGATCAGAGGAAAGGAACTATGGGTCATTCCATCTGAAGCGGAACAGCATTTGAAAATTACCCTCTCCGATCCTGCTCAAATTTGGCTGGGATGTTGATACTATCAAAACATGCAAGAATCCCGAATTTCATCCAAATCGGACCACCCCCTCCATTTTTGTACCTCCCCAAAAAATCGACTTTTTGGCGATTTTTGACCAAACCTCCAAGTTTCAAACGACGATAACTCAGGAACCACAAATCTTAGAGGGTCGGTCTTAAGCTCAATTTTGAAGGAAATTGGACGTAGAATCCATTTCCGTGATCAAAATTTTGATTAGTTTTTTTTGTCTACTTGTATTGCGCAATTGAAAACTTTAAACGGCCGTATCTCAAAACACCCCAACTTATTTTTTTTATTTGACCTCACCATCGTGTTCCCCGGCCAATTTTACATAAGAATCACTTATCGACAGAAATGAATATGTTTCGTTCCAGAGATATCGAAATTTAAAGTTTTGTGTTTTCGAGATTACCTACATCAGCTTCATTCGCCGCATCTGCTAGAAGCACACAGGCAGGCTGATCAATAACTGATCAAATACTGCTGCTAAATTTATAAAATTTGTGTATACGTTGTACTCTAGAGAAGGACGATCACAAGGAGCAGGAAAAGGATTTATGGAAAGTATAAAACTGAAAAATGTAAGAAAATCACAAAGTTTGATCTGCCGCAAAGCGGCTAATTCCCCAAATTTAGTTGCGATGATTTCGACACCGTCCGAACAACAGTATTTTTTCTTATATCAATCTTGGATTCTTTTAATTAAATGGAGCTGGCTCACAATATAAAAATTGATTTAATATGATCAATCTTTTAAATCATAAATCAGATTTGCCAAATTATGGTAAAGTGTCACTAATAAACTATAATAATAATAATAATAATAAAGCAGGTTTTGGGGTTTTTGCTGAATGGCACTATTTTGCTACCGCCCATGATAAAGGCCCTAGCCATGGCCTCGGAGGTACTCTAAAACGGTTAGCAACACGTAAAATAACCCAATAAATATTCCTTTCACAAAAATAGATTGATCAAGGTAGGGGAACAGCATCTAATTCTAGCGTTCCTCTAATGTTGCCATATCAGCGCTTTGGCATTCAATTACAGCTGATTAAAAGCGTTTTCAACTGAAATCGAGTGATAAATAGCTCAATAAGAAGTGAACAAGCAAGTTTCTATCAAAAGTTTTGCATTTTTTTTGTTTAAATAGTGAAAATGAGCCAATTGGACAAAACTAGGAGCGAGGACTTAACCTGCCAAACATACGAGAATTTCCCCTATTAACCATTTGAATAAATATTTGCGTAAAATTATAGAAATATAAATTAAATTAATCATCTCCCAAAACACCAGGTAGCAGTTTTTGATCAGCCCGCCTGTGTGATTCTAGCAGATGTGGCGAATGAAGCTGATGTAGGTAAACTCGAAAACACAAAACTTTAAAATTCGATATCTCTGGAACGAAACATATTCATTTCTGTCGATAAGTGATTCTTATGTAAAATTGGCCGGGGAACACGATGGTGAGGTCAAATAAAAAAAAAAATAAGTTGGGGTGTTTTGAGATACGGCCGTTTAAAGTTTTCAATTGCGCAATACAGGTAGACAAAATAAATTGATCAAAATTTTGATCACGGAAATGGATTTTACGTCCAATTTCCTTCAAAATTGAGTCTAAAACCGACCCTCTAAGATTTGTGGTTCCTGAGTTAGGCCGATGCAAATATTTTTCAAAGTTTTTGTCCCTCGGCTCGGGCCGGGTTCGAGGGGGGGGGCAAAAAAATAAAAAAATAAAAAAAATTGAAATAACAAGCCATAGTTTCAACATTTGCACGGAAAAGTTGTTTTAAAATGCATTTTACACTAGTTCAGTTGTTTTGCAATCATTAGCTTTCAAAAAATGTAAAATTTGACGAAAACCAAAATTTTTGCGAAAAAAAACTTTTTGCGATAATAAACATCGAAAATTTTCAAAAATTCAAATGATTTTTAAATCAACCGAAACATGCTAAAAATGATTCTAAGCGCAGGGGAATGCATTCAAAATTAATTTCAACTGATTGCACTTAAATTTTCATTGAAATATTAGAGTTTAAAAAAAAAATTTTTTTTGCCCCCTGATTTTTTGAGCCAACTTTGAAGGGGGGGGGGGGGACAAAAACTTGAAATAAAATTTGTATCAGCCTTATCGTCGTTTGAAGAAAGGGGTTTCGCTCAAAAATCGCCAAAAAGTCGATTTTTTGGGGAGATACAAAAATGGAGGGGGTGGTCCGATTTGGATGAAATTCGGGATTCTTGCATGTTTTGATAGTATCAACAGCCCTGCCAAATTTGAGCAGGATCGGAGAGGGTAATTTTCAAATTTGCACTTTTTCGTGCACAGTTGAGATGGAATGACCCCTATTCTAAAGTGATTCCTGATTTAGAATTTACAAATCCAAAATGGCGGCCAAAATGGCGGTGATTGAATATTAAAAAAAGCATTTTTTAATTTAATATGCAATTAACCTTTCCAATTTTACTAAAATGGGGTCGCTGAACGCAAATTTGGTGTTTAAAGTGATGAAAAATATTGCAGATTGCAGAGATTTTTTGACAACCGTGCAAGTTGTGGAAAGCTCTTTACAAATGTGCACACCTCAAACTACAGCAGAGCAATTCTCTACGAAATTGGTATTTTTTCTTCAATTTTAATTTTTGTATTTTTTAATCTGACTGAAACTTTTTTGGTGCCTTCGGTATGTCCAAAGAAGCCATTTTGCATTAGTTTGTCCATATAATTTACCATACAAATTTGGCAGCTGTCCATACAATAATGATGTATGAAAATTCAAATATCTGTATCTTTTGAAGGATTTTTTTTATCGATTTGGTGTCTTCGGCAAAATTGTAAAAAAATGATACAAGGTAATAAAAGATTTGATAATTTTTCATTTAACTTTTTGTCACTAAAACTTGATTTGCAAAAAATACCTTTTTTTTATTTTTTTTTTTGAAATGTTTTAGAGGACATTGAATGCCAACTTTTTTGAAATTTCCAGGTTGTTCAAAAAATCTTTGACCGACTCATGATTTTTTTTAATCAATACAGATATTTTCTAAATATCGACATATTGGTCGCAAAATTTTTTCAACTTCATTTTTCGATTTAAAATCGAATTTGCAATCAAAAGTACTTCATTAAAATTTTTATTAAAGTGCACCGTTTTCAAGTTTAATCCATTTTTAGGCGACTGTTTTGAAAATAGTCGAAGTTATTCATTTTTTAAATTAGTGCACATGTTTGCCCACTTTTGAAAAATAATTGAAAAGCTGAGAAAATTCGCTATATTTTGCTTTTTGAACTTTGTTGATACGACCCTTAGTTGCTGCCACGCAAAGATTCAAAAGCAGGAATATTGATGTTTTCAAAGTCTCGATATCTCAGAAATGAATGGTCCGATTTTCAATATTCAAATAAGAAACATTCGTGAAATATTGTGATCTTTTCGAAAACAATATTTTCACTTTATCAAAATTTCACTTCAGTACCTTTTTATTGCAAATTTGATTTTACATCGAAAAATGAAGTTGAAAAATTTTTGCGACCAATATTTCGATTTTTTTTTTTTGAAAAAATCAGTTTTGATAAAAAAAATCCATAACTTGGTCAAAAATTCTTTGCACAATCTGGAAATTTTTGAAAAGTTGGCATTTGATGTCCTCTAAAACATATCAAAAAATGAAAAAAATAAAAATAGTGTTTTTTTTTTGCAAATCAAGTTTTAGTGACTAAAAGTTTAATAAAAAATCACCAAATTTTTTTTTGCGGTGTATCATTTTTTTCAGTGTAGTGTATATTCATACTTACAACATTGCCGAAGACACCAAATCGATTAAAAAATTCCTTCAATAGATACAGATTAGAAAGTTACAGACTGACAACACGACCTTTTGGTAATCGGAATTACTGAAAAATTCAAGTTGAATTTAAAATATAAATTGAATCAATTTTTCTGTTTATGGGAAGAATTGCTCAAAAAGCTATAAAATGATTTCAAAAGTGTTTGTTGGTATCGTTTTAGTCAAATAAATGAAATACATTGTGTGTTTTAGATCAAGGCAAATAAATGACCACCGTGTATCGTGACAATTCCAAATGTTGTAACACCGTGCCGTGCACGCTACCAACGACCAAATGACAGCGGCGATTATGCAATTGCCCGTATTGCTGCCCCACTACTAAATTGATGCTACGAAGTTAGTCACTGTTCTAGCGCGACTAGTTAAGATCGGTGACGAATTGTTTTAGCCAAATTAGGAAAACACGTGCTCGAGTTGGACGTTTTGAAAACTTATGTAAATAGTTATTTAAATTTGCATTTCTCAACCGTCAATCCAAATATTTTTGTTTTTCGAGCAAAACTGAGACTTGAATTAGCAAGTTCCTCCGGAAAACGACAATTCTCACACACTTAAGCGCCGATCTCCAGGCCGCGGCCCTTTTCAGTAACGCTGATCTCACATCACGCTGCAAACATCATCCGTTTCGTATACAGAGCCGCGAGTAGAGGTGATAATTTAATTGCAAATTTGACATCCATTTGAACTCGACAAACAGCACTGAAATAAGAGCAGAGGATACACGGTCGACGGTCGTGAACAAAAAAGGTAAATCTCTCTTTGCAGATCAGCTTCGGATTAATGGTCCAGCTAGCGACCGTCCTCTGAACTAGAATGGGATCTATGAGTTTCATTTATTTTATTTTAAAATTTGTGGTTTTATTATAAAAATATTCAATTTTGATGCCAATTTCCCATTGTTTAGGAATGTTTAGAAAGGCCCCTTACTTTAACATATATTTTAAATAATTGAATTCTGAATCAATCTCTATAACTCTTTATAACGTTGTAGACAGTTAACAAAAATCATATTGTGATATTTTATTTATTAAATTTTAATCACTCTATGCCGTTTGATCAATTCTCATCACTTTTGCAGTTTTCCGCTATTAAATCAACATTTTTGATACATTAACAATGGAGAGTTGCTTGCTTACTTTTACTTGAGCTATTTGTTACTTTGGAACAGTCAAACACGCTTTATGAAAGCTGTATTTCATGATCAAAGTGCTGGTAGGCCGATAATGAAAATAGGCTGAGAAAGGGTAAATTTCCCCTATACAGTTTCCCCTATGGTCTAAGTCTTGGCTTTCTTGGGGCTACCCCCGAGCTGGTTCCGTGGTCAGAATGAGCTCAAATTGGGAACTTAGCCTAGTGACAGGTCAATTTTAGATTTTAGGAGGCAGCCCCGAAAAAGCCTGGATTTGGCCACCCTTATATACAGTACGGAAATAGTTTGTTTTTCGCTTAAATTTGTATTTTTGTCAAATTTTACTTTTTTAAATTTTTATTTTTTTTAAATCAACTGTACCTACAAGTAAATATTGCATTTTTCAACATTTTTTTTCAATTACGGGAAGGTGGGGCAAGACGACCATATGGGGCAAGACGACCATACAATCGCTCGTACGGCCGTATTTTTTCCAATTTTGATTTTTTCCAGTATGAGGAATTGTTGCTAGCAATGCAATTAGCTGATTCTACTACCACATAACCGCCAAAACGACGTAAACGCCACGGGGCATAAGATTTAATGAAGTAAATATTTGGAAAGTACAAAATAAGGCTTAGGGTTCGTTATAAGGCTCATTTTATCAAAATGCTATTTTTCCTAGATCAGTAGTGTTCCAACCAATGATTTGCACCTATTAGAAAGTATGATTTAACTTTTGGTTATTTTTGCTGAGAGCTTTTAAAAAATCTTGTTCCGGTGGGGCAAGTGTACCATATGGATTTTTAGTATGGAAAAAATACGAATTGCTGCAACAACATATTTTATTGGGAAATAAATACAAAAAAGTTCTTAAAAACTGATAAACAATTGTTTAAAAAAATGTCTTTACAAAATAAAGTGATACTATGAAAATTTACTTTTTATCATGTTAGTAATTATTTTTTTCGTAAAAACGATCAAATTTTTAGTAAAATATTATTATTTAACTTAAAAATGAAGGAAACGTTTCAAATACATTCTAATCTGATGTTTCAAAGTGATAGCAGTTCACTTGTTAGAAAATTAACATGTTGTTTCATGCATTGTTCCTCTTTCCCCAACGGGTTGTTCGTCTTGCCCCACTAGTTGAGTAGAACGTACGGAAAATCAAAAATTTTAAACTCGTTTTTTGACATTGAAAAACAGGATTTTATCAAAATTTGTTCTATCACAGTCTTAGTCAAAACCTGAAATAAGATGATTATGAAAAAATCCGACAGATGTTTTAACGTTTTTAATGAGATTTGACGAGCATTTCCTTAGCTTGTTTCACTTGCCCCACTTTCCCCTAAATGTTTTAAAGTGTGGCTTGTAATTTCAGATTTATTTTTATTTTTGTGCCTTAAAACTCTTTGAAAGCTTTTGAAAGATTTTCACGACATTAGAGTTTTTAATGTAAAATACTGAAACAAGATACCGTATTTTTCAGAAAATATTTTAGGTGATGATTTCTATCAAGGGTTTAAACGATGCTTTTTTTTTTTAAGATTTTCTGCACATTATAGTTTTACAGTAAAAGAAAAACTCTTTTTTTTTAATACTCAAATTTGCATACTTTGTGTTGCTTCTATGCGCAACATTTGGATAAGATTTTCACTACAGTAGAGTTTTTAAAGTCGTATAACTACTCAAATGTTCACAAGACCATTTTTTTTTTTGAACATTCTTAAATTTACTTAATTTGCAATTTTTGATAGAGATTTTTAATGCATTAATGTTTTTCTAGAGTTAAAAATTTTTTTTTTATAAAAGAAAAAATCTACAGTTTTTTTTTTCGAAAGGCCCCATAAGCTATTGTATTTCATATGTTTTTAGTACATTTAAAAAAAACTCCTGAAATTTCATCAACTTTCATCATTCATTGGCATCAACAACGTGAATTATTTTTATAAATTTTCCCTGTATTCAAATTGATGGAGCGGTTTTATTTGTAAATATCGTGAACTTTCAAGGTTTTAATCCATTTTTCAAATTATCTTAATATATGTGTTCAAAAAATCGGAATCCGGTTGAACCTATGATTATTTTATATTTTAAATATTTTTACAAAAGTGTTTATAGTTTGGTACTAATATTACAAATTATGTTTTTTTTTTGGTTAAATATGCGGGTTTCTTGTGGGTGTGGGTGAAGGGTGTGTTTAATTATCGTAAATTTCTCATTGGTTTGTAATGTGTTGCATTATTGAATATTATGACTATTCGTCTAGGGGCCATCCATAAACCACGTGGACACTTTAGTGGGAGGGGGGGGGGGGGGTTGGGTAGATTTCCAAAAAAGTGTCCACGTGGTTAATGGATGGTCCCCAAGGAAGAAATTGATATTTTTTAAAATATGATTTAAAAAAAAGTTTGTATGTTTTATGTTAGTAATTGAGAAATTTAAGATCATTTGTTACCTTTATTGGGAAAACTTAAAATTCAATAATTCGTAGCAAGAATACGTAGATTCACAAAAATTGAATAGACCTAAAAAACAAAAATTGAATGGGAGAAGGTGGTCCGATTTGTATGAAATCGGTGGGTTAAAAAGGCAATCAACAGCTCAAATTTGCCTAAAATGGAGTCGTAGAACTAAAATTTTATTTTAAAAACAAGAAAATGAAAAAAATACGAAAAAAAAATTTTTGTTCGTGGTTCGATTATTTGAAATTCCATACCAGGCCTGTCCAACGTCCGGCCCGCGGGCCAGATCCGGCCCGTGAAGCCATTTCATCCGGCCCGCGACGGCTTTAAAAAATAGTTCTATAACCGACCCTTAAGGCTGCTTATGAAATCTAGCAAAACATTGTAAAAGAGCCGAAGTCGAAGTGTAAACAAAGAGTCTATCCTGCTCGTTCCTAAGGTAAATATCAACTGACGTGAGCAGGATGGACTCTTTGTTTACACTTGGGCATCGGCCCTTTTACATTGTTTTGCTTGAAATATTAAATAAATAAATTGATTGTCTGAATTAAAAAATAAGCTTGAGATCAATTTTTAACACATCATAACAATATTCTTCATGTTTCAATTTAATTCTTATAATTTTTATATTGATATTTTAAAAATTGTTTTTTTTTTAAAAAAAGCTTTAAAAAACTTATTCATACTGAAAATAGATCGTTGCAAATATTTAGAAAATATTGAAAAAAAGTCTCAAAATGTGTAATGAAATCAGAAAGCAAAAAATATATTTTTTTATAAACTTTGAATTTCTAAGTGTGTGTTTAAAATCGTTTTGAAATATTTGAATTTGAATAACAACGCAAAAAGTTTTTTTTATAAAGGATATTAGAAAGCAAATTTCGTTTGAATAAATTTTAAATGTCTCATTGATTTTTTATATTGTAGTGTTGAATAAATTGAAGTTAAAAAAATTGCAACGACCATTAAAATTGGAATGTTTTTTGTAAAAAAAATATATTAAGGTATTTAATTGCAATCGTCAAAACAATAACTATGCAATTTTAAACAAACAAACATTAAAATAAGTCGAATAAACACATTTTCAAAAGTTATCTTTGTTTTCCATTCTTAAAATCAAGGTATATGAATATTATTTGCAATACAAGTTCTTTTATTTATTAACTTTAAAAGAACCCAATCATAAATACAATTGAAATAAATACGAAGTTGACTTTATAGCTGTCGGCCACCATTGCTAGTACCAACCACTAGTGTCTTCCTTTTTATCTACAAGGACTTCGCCGCCCTGGGCTCCTAAGTGTATGAAAGTATGGCACGGAGCGACGGCGCCGAATACCCATATTTACACAAAGAATTTTAGAGCGCCCGCCGCGGGATTCGAACCGGCGACCTCTGGATTGTGAGTCCAGTGCGCGGTCCGATTGATCCACACGGGCGGGACAAATATGCTTACTTTTTCAACTTTTATCAAATATTAGTTCCGGCCCGCCACTGCTTCAGAAAAATCAGATCTGGCCCGCAGGGCCAAAAGGTTGGGCACCCCTGGTATAGCCCATATTTAAGGCCTACTTATACCTGCAGACTGGTTTAACAAATCTTCAATTTTGAAAAGAAAAGTTCTAAATTAAGACTGTGGGGTCATTGAAATACTCAACCCATTTATTGTTTCATTGACTAATGAAACTGCTTTGCCGTAAAACAATTGGGTACTAAAGCCCTATCTCAATTTTTATGTACAACGGTAAAAAACACGATTAAAAACCATTTCTGATCACTTTTTTTCATTTTAATGCAATTTTTTTTTTTGACAAGACAACATTTTTTCGATGGATCAACTATGGTCCCCTTTGAACGAGCTGTCAAGTAGGAGCTTTTCTGTCAAGAAGGACCGCGAGGTTGATTTTTCAAAATTGATTTAAAAATCCATTTTAAGCTCTTTATGGTCGTACAAAGGGTCATTGTACTCAGAAAAATAAGCTCTATCGCTGTAGACAATAATATCAGCAATCTAAGCTTCATTTTAGGACCCAATTGAACAACTTCAATACATTTCGACAAGGTCGTGCACCCATGGCCAGACTCCAGAGTCATGCACTCAAATTTGTCCCGCACATTATTTGTTTACTCTCCCGAGTTGATCAGCTCAATTGTCCGACTCTCGGCTGGTCAATCGCAGCCAGCTGTGATTTCACACAAGTGGCTTAAACTAGACCTAATGCCCCCCATCCCGAGGTCCAGGTCATCACTTGCTCTCTCTCTTTTTTCTCTGTGACAATTCTAGTTTACTCTCTTTCTCTGTCTCTCTGTGTAGGTTGTGACAAAGGCACTTAAAAATGATGCTGCGCGAGCCGGTTTCATTGTGATTTAATTAAACCCTCTTACTAACAACTATGCTCGTTTCGGACAAATCCTCTCTGTCTCTCTGGTTCTACACTCAGTGGTTGAGTAAACGTCAGTAGAATTTGAAGTTGAAACATATTTTCAAATCGACTTGCATTCTACCACTGAGTTTACCCGGCTTGGCCAAAGGGTATAATCTGGACAGCCGCGGTTTGTTCTAAACTAGACGATCCGTCGCAATCCCAGTTGGCCACGGTACGCGTTCGCGAAAACTTGACCGCCGCCGCGGGTTGATCCTAGCAGGCCGTACTAACTAAACCGCGACTAACCCGTTTGACAGTGTGTGTGTGTGTGTGTGTGCGTGCGTGCTTTTGTTCTAACCAGCCGCGTCGCCTACTCTGCGGTTAAGGTGAAGTTCAGTGTCAAATGTCACTCAGTACACTCCCGCGCGTACACGTCAAATTGAGATGAACCGACTAATTGGATTTAATTAAGCAACGTTCTTTTTTTGCTTTTGCTTCTTCCCTCTCGAAACGAATCCGCAGAACTGACCGACGACAGTGAGTGCGGAGTTGCGGCCGAGGAACAACGGCCGGCGGTGGACGATTCCGGGTCCGGAAGTGCCGCGGAATTGTGCCGGGACGGGGAGGACGGTTGCTGAGCAAACGCGCGCGAACAAAAGTGTTGATAATAAGTGGATGCGTTTTACTTCCGGCGGTTGTTTTGATTTGATTTGTTAGTTTTTTTCGAGGGAAAAAAAAGTTCGTTCCATTCATTTTTAGCGTGTAACACTCATATCGTAGGTTAAGTGTGATTTTAAAAGTAAGCCCAGAATAGCGCAAGAAGAAGCTGTAAGCTGCAATTGAATGAAATTCATCATTTTATACTAGTGAGTAAGATTTTTTAAGATTGAAAACAAGCAACAAAAAAAAGTAGATTTCAAAATAAAGTGAAATAGTCTAAAAAAAAAAGATCAAAATTAGTTCTGCGAGAAAATGTCCGACCGGCAACTGGCTCTGATGGCCGAGGAGAAGAAACCGCTGGCGGCGAGGATTTTTATGCGGCCCGGTGTAATCGAGGAGGAGCCGGACTCGCTGGACAGCGTGATCGGGAATCTGCCGCTGACGATTGTTCCGAGCTTGGCCCGAATTTCGACCCATGGCAGTGGGTTTAGCCGGCAGGAGAGTGTGAGGTAAGTTTTGGGGACAAAGTTGCCACCGATGACAGTTTTGTTCCGCTTTTTCCTGCAATGTTTTCATCGTGCACCTGTTGGAACAAAGTTGATGGCAGAAGATAAACCTATTAGCACTAAACTTGAGGGTTCCGAAGGATGGTCAATACTTGATGGTCCTCTGTCTACGAAAGATACCACTTAATGCAACCTCAATTGGTTTGCTCTTCAAGAGTTTTTGTCGAAAGCGATTAGGAACTGAAGGACTGAAGAAGATAATTTGCAACGATAATTGGACTTTCAATTATTTCAGTGTTAATAAAGATATTGGTTTAAGTTATATCTTCATCTTAAGAGTTTAGTTCAGAAAATTTGTGTTCTTTTTTTCATTAAAGTACTCCTGAGCAATTCTATCAAGAATGAGCTTTTTTTTGTTTTTTTTTTAATTTTTGATTTGGATGAAACTTGGTATGTACTTTTTCTAAACTCAAAGGAGTAATTTTGCATCAATAATTCGTCCATACAAGTCTCCATAATATTTGTGCAATCACCCACAAAAAAAGATTTTTAAAGTATTCAAAAAACTTTATATAAAGAACGGATCTTCTGATCAGCAAAAATGTTGGTATTGCTAAGAAAAATAACTATAATCTAAAAAAATTACCCATTTTTTATTTGGACTTTTCACACAAAAAGGCAGAAAACCAGATATATTTGATCATATCAAATGTTAGGGTTGATTAAAAAATATTTTTTTCGAAAGATTTGATAGTTTCACGATACTTTTTTGGCATTGAAAATCTGAGACAAATTAGCTGAGTTATCGTTTCTTAAAAATTTCACGCTGTTTTAATGGTGTCAACTGAAATTTGCATTATATTTTCTGCAATTATTTTTTTTGTGTGAAAATTCAATAACAAATTTGTATTATTTAGAGTGTAGCTAATTTTTCTGAAAACTTCTAAGCAATCGCTACAACTTTGCCGAAGACAACCAAATTGATCAGAAAATCCGGTCGCTAGAAATAGATTTTTAAACATTGTTTCATAGCTTTCTTGCTAAAACATCACTGCGATTTCCAGTGGCTAGCAATGTACTAATAATTAGTATGCGATAAATTATTTATCGCATACTTTCTTCTGATCTGTGGCCTAAAAAATCAAAATTTGTAAAAAAAATCCTCGAAGTGACTAATATCATTACAAATAACCAATTCTCTACGAAATCGATCTTTTTTTTAAATTTTAATTTTGTATTTTTTAAACCAGCTGAAACCTTTTTGGTGCCTTCGGTATGCCCAAAGAAGCCATCTTGCGTCATTAGTTTGTCCATATAATTTTCCATACAAATTTGGCAGCTGTCCATGCAAAAATGATGTACGAAAATTCAAAAATCTGTATCTTTTGAAGGTTTTTTTTGATCGATTTGATGTGTTCGACAAATTTTTAAAAACACTATTTTTATTTTTTTTTTCATTTTCTGATGTGTTTTAGAGGACATCATTTCCAGAACGGGCAAAAAATCTTTGACCGAGTTATGATTTTTTGAATCAATATTGATTTTTTCAAAAAATTGAAATATTGATCGAATTTTCAACCAAAAAGTACTGATAAAGTGCATCGTTTTCAAGTTATAGCCATGTTTAGGTAACTTTTTTGAAAATAGTCGCAGTTTTTCATTTTTTAGAATTAGTGCCCTTGTTTGCCCACATTTGAAAAAAAAAAAAATGGTTGAAAAGCTGAGAAAATTCTCTATATTTTGCTTTTTTGAACTTTGTTGATACGACCCTTAGTTGCAGAGATATTGCCATGCAAAGGTTTTAAAACAGGAAAATTGATGTTTTCTAATGGTGCGATTTTCAATATTAAAATACGAAACGTTCGTGAAATTTTCCGATCTTTTCGAAAACAACATTTTATTTTATTTTCAAATCAAGACTTACATTTCAGTAGGGGCAAACATTCAATATTATGAAACAGAATTAAAACTTCAAGGCATTTTCAGTAAAACATATTTTTTTTGGAAAAAGTTGAAAATAAAACGTTATAAATGCATATTTTACATTAATTGCGTATTTGTTATTCTTGAAATAAATTACAGGGTAAATTCTAACATTTCAGATACATAACTTAAGTTTTAAATAATTTGAAATTTAAAAAAAAATCCTGCGAAAAAAAACTTTAGCTCTAATTTTTTAAAGGTACTTAATGAGCGACTTACACCCAGAACTAGACATCGGCATACGAGAGGATAAAGAGCACGATTCGGTAGTAAAATGGTACTGTGTGCGGACTGAGAGGATAAATGCCGAAATTAACGAGAGTACTTTACTCATGGGTTCATCTTCAAAAAAGTTCATCTATCAAAAAAAAAAAAAAAGTACCGGTACCGAGAATCGAACCCAAGACCTTCGGCATATTGCACCGTGCCTTTGCCGTATGGGCCACCATGGTTCGGTGACTGAGTGGTGGTCATTTGTCCATATAAGCCATTCAGTAGGATGAACTGTTTCAATGAACGAATGAACACGCGAGAGGACTATACTCTCGCAAAATAGCACTTTCCTCACGTTTCTTTTCGTGAGGACTATCCTCTCGTTCTTTAACTTTGGGTGTACTAATGATTAATTTGCCGTAATAAATTAGTTAAGCACGCGTTGAAAGGACCATAAATGGGGTGACTTCGAGAACCTGTGGCTTGATATGCATGAGATTGTTTTTTCGAATAAAATAAGAGTACAAATTAAATACGTACGGAATGGTATGGTATCATACTGACCGTGTTTGAGAATTGTCATAAAATACTTCAAGAAGAAGATTTGAAAAAAAAAGTTTAAAAAGTTATTTAACTATTGTTTAAAAAATTAAAAAAATATGATGAATAGCATTATTTCAGTATTCACAAACTGTCATGATTTTCTCAAGGAAGAATAGTTCGAATAGGAAAACGGAATACTTTTTCGAATTTTTTTTGAACAATTTTCTCTTAGAGGAAGGTAAACCTAGTTTGTTTATAATAAATGCACGCAGAAAAATTAGGCATATTTGAATCAACAAAACATTTTGTTGATTTGACAATCAAGATTTTTGTTGAATACACGCTAAACGTCAAAGCAACTTTTTCAAAACAAAAAAAATATTTTTGTGGAATTGAGAAAATCAAGGTTCGTTTCGACGCAAAATCGGCGTTGATTATATTCAACAAAAATTTTGTTGAAACAAACCTCGTACAGGCTGATTCTACAAAACATTTTTATGCGTATGTTATATATTTTTCAAACATAATTTTAAAAGTTTTCTTATTTATAGGCTCTTTTTTCAGCAATTCAGTTTAAAATGCAATATGAATCGGCAATTTTATAAACAAACCTAATTTTAATGAATCATGGACAATATTCTATTTTTTAAACAATGTTACTTAGAAAAAAATTATTCGCCATGGTTGCAACATTTAATTAAAAAAAAAGTTGTTAAATGCATTGTTAACCAGTACAGTTGTTTAACATTCATTCGATTTCAAATACAGTTCAGACTCGATTATCCGTTGTCTCCGTGAAGTCACTTGGATAATCGAATCACGGAAAAATAATGTTTATATCCAAGACGGCGTTTTTTATACAAATTTGACTGAGCTGGGGTCGCAAAACTAGGAATTTATGTTTGAAGTAAGAAAATAAATAATATGATATCAAATTTATTTTGTTCATGATTCGATTATCCGAAGTCCCATCGAAATTACCCAAAACATCGAAATTTTTATATTAAAAAACATATAAAATGAAATTTCAAGCCATGATTTTAACATTTAAACGAAAAAAAGTGTTTTAATAGTAGTTTATGCAACAAGTTGCAAAAAGATGATTTTTGCATTTCCGTCGTGAAACTACTTACTTTTCCTGTCATTCTTGAACGACGAAATAGACTATTTTTCTGTACCAAAAATAACAGAATCGAATAGCAACACTTTTGAAAATAAATGCTGAAAAGTTCTACTTTTCAGCATTCAAATGGGTGCTGAAAAGTTGAACTTTTCAGCACTTGTTTCGAAAAGTAATACTTTTCAACATTTTTTTGATTTAAACGATTTATTGACAAAATACATGAAAATTTGACATAAAATTTCACTCAGTTTGTGTTTTTTGGAATTGCAAAAAATGTTGAATGGAACTTGTTGCAAAACTTGATTTTTTCAGCACTCTTCGTATTTATCCAACTTGGTGAACTTCGGCCAATATTCAATATTACGCCCGTTTGAAATGTTAGTCTTCATTTTAAATTTTTGAAAATATTTTTTTCGAAAAGATCGGAAAATTTTACGAATGTTTCATATTTTAAAATATATATTTTAACGGACCATTAGTTGCTGAGATATCGACATTAGAAAATGGTGTGTTGTTTGGGTGAGACTTAGAAAACATCAATTTTCCTGTTTTTAAACCTTTGCATGGCAATATCTCAGCAACTAAGGGTCGTATCAACAAAGTCCGAAAAAGCAAAATATAGAGAATTTTCTCAGCTTTTCAAAAAGTATTTTTTTCAAAGGTAGGCAAACATGGGCGGAAAAACGGAATCGACGTAACACCTTATAATGTGGCCCTCTTAAACCTTGCGGTTTCGTCAACGGATCCACAGGTGTGTATCGTTCTTTTTGCGACAAGACTCCGCCTCCCGGGTCTCCTAAGTGTGAAGGTATGGCACGGGCAGAGGGCACCGAATACCTATATTTTTACACTTAGAATTTTTTGCGTCCGCCTCGGGATTCGAACCAGCGACCTCTGGATTGTGATTCCAGCGCGCGGTCCGATTGATCCACACAGGCAAACATGGGCACTAATTTAAAAAAAATGAAAAACAGCGACTATTTTAAAAAAGTTACCTAAAAATGGTTATAACTTGAAAACGGTGCACTTTATCAAAAATTCACTAAAGTATTTTTTGATTGCAAATTCGATTTTACATCGAAAAATAAAGTTGAAAAATTTTTGCGACCAATATTTCGTTTTTTTGAAAAAATCAGTATTGATTCAAAAAATCATAACTCGGTCAAAGATTTTTTGCCCATTCTGGAAATTTCAGAAAAGTTGGCATTTTTTGTCCTCTAAAACATATAAAAAATTAAAAAAAAAAAATAAAAAAAAATAAAAATAGTGTTTTTTTGCAAATCAAGTTTTAGTGACAAAAAGTTAAATAAAAAATCACCAATTTTTTTTTTACCGTGTATCATTTTTTTGTTTCCATACCTACAACTTTGCCGAAGACACCAAATCGATCAAAAAATTCCTTCAAAAGATAAAGATTTTTGAATTTTTATATATCATTTTTGTATGGACAGCTGCCAAATTTGTATGGCAAATTATATGGACAAACTAATGATGCAAAATGGCTTCTTTGGGCATACCGAAGGCACCAAAAAAGTTTCAGCCGGATTAAAAAATACAAAAAAAATCGAATGACCGAAATCTCAGAGAATTGCTCTGATATGTTTTAGAGGACATCTTACGCCAACTTTTCTGACATGTCCAGAACGGGCAAAAAATCTTTGACCTAGTTATGATTTTTCGAATCAATACTGATTTTTTTCAAAAAATTGAAATATTGATCGAATTTTCAATCAAAAAGTACTCTAGTGAAATTTTGATAAAGTGCATCGTTTTCAAGTTATATATAGTTATAGTCGCAGTTTTTAATTTTTCAAAAATAAGTGCCCTTGTTTGCCCACATTTAAAAAAAATTGAAATGCGAGGAAATTCTCTATATTTTGCTTTTTTGAACTTTGTTGATACGACCCTTAGTTGCAGAGATATTGCAAAGGTTTAAAAACAGGAAAATTGATGTTTTCTAATGGTGCGATTTTCAATGTTAAAATACGAAACGTTCGTGAAATTTTCAGATCTTTTCGAAAACAATATTTTATTTTATTTTCAAATCAAGACTAACATTTCAGTAGGGGCAACCATTCAATATTATGAAACAGAATTATAACTTCAAGGCATTTTCAGTAAAACATATTTTCTTTTGGAAAAGGTAAAACGTTTTAAATGCATATTTTACAATAATTTGCGGATTTGTTATTCTTTAAATAAATGACAGGCTAAATTCTAACATTTCAGGTACATAACTTAAGTTTTCTATAATTTGAAAATTAAAAAAAAAATCTTGAAAAAAATTTTTAGCTCTAATTTTTTAAGGCTACCTAATGAGCGACTTACTTATGATTAATTTGCCATAATAAATAAGTTGGGGTGACTTCGAGAGCCGGGTGACTTTGGTAAGTTTGAGATGTTTTTTTTTCGAAAAAATGAAGAGTTCAAATTAAATACTTACAGAATGGTATGGTATCATACTGACCGTGTTTGAGAAGAATCATAAAATACTTCAAGAAGAAGTTTTGAAAAAAAAGTTTAAAAAGTTATTTTACTATTGTTTAACAAATTAAAAAAAATATGATGAATAGCATTATTTCAGTATTCACAAACTGTCATGATTTTCTCAAAACTAGGAATTCATGTTTGAAGTAAGAAAATAAATAAAATATGATCAAAAAAATCAAATTATTCGCTCTACAGCATTGCCTTGGCGTTCTCGATTGCGAGATTCCTACTCGAAACTAGGTGTTCGAAGGCTTGATTGTTGAGGCAATTGCAAACCTCTTTTTACGCCTTAGCTTCCATCTACCCCGGGATTCGAACTGACGACCTTTGGATTGTTAGTCCAACTGCCTACCAGCGACTCCACCGAGACAGGACCCAGGGAGACGACTCCTACACCTGGACTGAGCTAACGACCTAACCTTTGTAGGTTAGTCCGGGACCAACATTTACTTCCCTTCCGACGGAAGGCGTGATCAGACAAATCTCGTCTCGAAAAATGCCACCGGGACCGTCTGGAATCGAACCCAAGCCGACTGGTCAAATTTATTTTGTTCATGATTTGATTATCCGAAGTCCCATCGAAATTTCCCAAAACATCGAAATTTTTATATTAAAAAACATACAAAATGAAATTACAAGCTATAATTTTAACATTTAAATGAAAAGTGTTTTAATAGTAGTTTATGCAACAAGTTGCAAAAAGATGATTTTTCCTGCCCGAGTCGTACATTTATCAAACGAGGTTAACCGAGTTGGATAAATACGAAGAGTGCTGAAAAAATCAAGTTTTGCAACGAGTTCCATACAACATTTTTTGAAATTCCAAAAAAACACCCATTGAGTGAAATGTTAAGTCAAACTGTCATGTATTTTGTCAATAAATCGTTTAAATCAAAAAAATGTTGAAAAGTATTACTTTTCGAAACAAGTGCTGAAAACTTCAACTTTGGTGGGCTAATGCGAATGTATGGAGCAAGTCTATCTATATATATACAAATTTTTGTCGGTTTTTTTTCGAACGCGAATCAGTTCAATACGGAGCGTCGGATCGAGGTGCTCTTTGTTGCGTTGGGTTCGTATAAGTCCAAGGAAGGTTCTTACGCCAAAAAGTGACAACTCTGACCACTCTGGAACCGATTCCGGAAAATCTGCAGAATGTATGGGAAAAGTTACATAAAATCAAATTTTGATCACAGGAGGCTGAATAGGCAAAAAAGCTTAAAACGTCAACAAACGAAAAAAGGCAGAACGAAGTTTGTCGGGGTAAGCTTGTGATAACATAAATATTCCTGTTTGTTTTTCTTTTGTTTGCTGTATGTCAGCAATCAGAGGTCCAATCTTGAATGCTTATTCGGCAACATTTTTGAGAAATGGTTACTTATGAAAGCTAAACTAAAAAATCTATAAACTGCAAATTTTCAGTTCAAATCTTACTGTAAGTGGCCATTTCTCGTAAACGGTGCAGTCTATCTACGCTTTTATTAATATTTTATTTTAAATTTTTATCAACTTTTCGATTGTAAATTTGAGTTTACTTAAACACTGCTGCGAAAAACAAAGTTGGTTAAGATTTCTATATTTTCAAAAAGTTATAAACCGGCGACAAAATTTGGCCCATTTTTCTCCATGACACGAAAGTTGCGGGGTTTTCTTCCCTTAACATGTAGATAAATACGAATTTGTAGATTTTATTTTGTGATAAAATCATCAATAATTTCAACTTTGCCGTAGTCATTAAAACGGCCAAAAAAATTCTCCAAATGATACAGATTTTCGAATATTTACGTACAATTTTGTATGGATAACTGCCAACATTGTATGGAGACTTGTATGGTTGAATCAATGACCCAAAATGGCTTCTTTGGTCAAATAGAATGCCCTCAAAAAGTTGTAGTCAAATGAAAAAAAAAAAAAAAAACAACAAAATAACAATGCACGAAATCGGCCGATTTCGTTGAAAATCGCTCATATGATACGTTACGCTACTGTAACAAATTTGTAAAATATCAATGAGTGTTTTTTCCCCTAACGTTTAACGTCTTTTTCTGTTTTGTAGTCCCACAATTTGAATATTTTATCAATAGCATTATTTGTTTGAAATGTACAAATAAAGGTTACATAATTCTGAGTAAGCCAAATGGCCAAATGACCGCCCGGTAATGATACCTTTTACATCTTTAAGTTCAAATAAAAACCTATTGACAATCCCAAATCTGACACCAATTTCATCGGTCACCTCACTGATAACCAGTTATGGCTAGACATTTCGAAAACAATATGTCTAGCTGATGCCGCTTTCCAATCTACCAATCCTGTCACTCTGAAGGATATTTCCAAAAATATCTTAAAAACTGAACAAAATACCGGATAAATTGTCATAGGGTAGAGTAGTCATCAATGAGACACGGGGAACAATGATAAAATGGCTCTCACAAGTCGTAGTTTCAACCAATCAGGCTCATATTTGGGGGAAAGGTGTGTCTACGGGATACACGTCCGCCATATTAGTGGCTTTGGTTATGGACGCTCCCTTGAAAAGTTATTCATAAATGTTTGATTCTGGGGTGTAAAAGTAAATTATGGACAAAAAATACTTTTTCGCTCGTAGGTTGCCATTTAAACCAAAACTAATATTTCTTCAAATTTCTTTCGACGTTCCATAGGGATTGAGTTGGGCTACAATGTCCTTTCATTAGATTTGACCAAAATTTAGAATATACCCAGAATCCAGGGCTGTCTCATTGTTCCCCACTCATGTTAGCCAATGGGTAACAATGAGACACTTTGATTTTTCTTCATTAAACATTTCAAAATCCATGTAAATATTTCAAAACATGAATTGAAATTGATTTTTGGCATATTTATAGAATTTTAACTTCTTTTAACCAGACATACAAAGTTATTTGGTATAAATATATGGATTTTACAAAATTTAAATACTTTTTTGTATAACTTTTGTAAATTAAAGTTTCATGTTGGCTAAATTACTCTAAAATGTTCAAGGCAAGTCACCTGTAATGGAACAATACAAAAACATGATGTTTTACTAGAAAAGTATTGATTTTCGTAGAGTGTCTCATTGTTCCCCAGTTGTCTCATTGTTCCTGCCAAGTGCGTCTACAATGAGACAGTTGAATAACTCTGGCTGTAGATGTCGGATCGATCTCATATATTGGTCAATGTTTAAAAACAATAAAAGAAACAAAATGCAACAAAAAGCTCATAAAAACATGCTGATGAAAAAATTAGAAAAATCGTTGAAAGTTGAAAACCAAAAGTGTCTCATTGATGACTACCCTACCCTACTTGCGAAAAAAATAAGGTCGACACTTCGAATGCGTGATTGAAACCGCCAATTTGCTCAGCCGATTATCAGAGTAGGCCGTTGCTGCTCTAGTCCCCTGTAGTGAGGGGGCACGTGGTCACGCGAGGTTTACCCGACCAATTATCATGGCTTGCTTGAGGGTGGGAGGTGTTTTCGATCTTTATCGAAACGTCCAAAGAAACATCTTCTTCTTTTTTTTCCTGCTCGAAGATGGCGATAACGTCGTCGATCAGTAACACGTTTGCGAAGGACGATTCTAATCTCGTTACGAAACAATAACCGTTGTTGTTGAAATGGAAATGGGTTCTGACCGCGGTCAACAGACGATTTATCTATGACTGCATTGATAAGGAATCGCTAGAACAAGGGAGGTGTTGTTGAGTGGAAAAAAGAGACTGCCAACAAATAAAAGATGCTATAATAAGGCTTTCATCGGTTGGGTAGATTGGAGTTTGTAATGATAAGTGTGAGATGATAATTGAAAAAAGCTTTTATTCAGGTGTTTACTGGTTTGGTTACATGACAACAAACTTGGCCATTTCTGATCATAAATTGAGTGTTAATCAAACTACACTTGACTTCGCTTTGATACAATTCAGAGTTGTTTTTGCGGTAAAGTCCATTACTTATCGTGAAATTTACAGTAGCTGCTAATTGATTTCCGCAAAAAGTTCCGCCCGACAAAAGTGTCATCAATCATTCCAGATGTTTGCGTTACTTTAGGGACGTCACTGCTTGCAGGTCGGACTTCGT
Source organism: Culex quinquefasciatus (assembly GCF_015732765.1). Classification (NCBI taxonomy): domain Eukaryota; kingdom Metazoa; phylum Arthropoda; class Insecta; order Diptera; family Culicidae; genus Culex; species Culex quinquefasciatus. The sequence continues at coordinate 17,309,435 of NC_051863.1, read as the reverse complement.
CAAAATCGCGTGACGTTAGGTAGGATTGTCGTGCGCACAGGCGTAACGTTTATGGCTTTCCCTTTATATCAATCAAAACAATGTATTTCGTCAACTACCGGTACCGATCGCTCAAATCTCTTGTCATTGGTTGGAAATTCTTTTTAAAATGTTCAGTTGGATAACCAATTTATTATTTGCTGTAATATTTGTGCTTCTCCTTCAAACTTCAAGCAGAGCGGATCTTCACCGATAAAAGTACTCAAGAATGCTGTTTGAAGTCGTCCCAAGTGGCTCCCCATGGTTGGTCTACAAGAATACTAGTGCCTGTACTTTGGAATGTTCGAGTTTGGCGACGATACAAAGTCTATCTTTTGTTTCCATTTCATATTCAATCAATAATCAGTTTGATATTATTGAAGAAAAACGTAAAAGGCAACCGTTACTTTGAGCTGCTTCATGCGAACTTTACAGTTTTTTTTTTAAATATTTAATTTACTTGTTTTTTTAACGCACAACGTTTTGGCAAGACGTTCTTAAAAAAGTAACACGGGAAAAATGCATTTATTTTTTCATTACGTTGAGTCATAAAGAAAGTAAAAAAAATATTTCAGCTTTTTTTTATTTAAAATGCTTGGCCAAAAACTATCACAAAATTATTTAAACATCATTACAGTTAGGTCAACATTTTTGAAGTTTATTTCCCTTGACTCTGACCTATGTTGAGGCCCGTGGGCAAATGTCCATACAAAAACATTTTGTATGGAGCATAGACAATCGCAACCCCGCCTCCCCCGCCTCTAAGTGTCTAGTGGTTTATGAAGTGGTTTAACACTTGGCTGGTGCATAAAAATCATGATATTTTTAAACGAGCCCAAACAGGCTATATATCAATGTAGAATAATAACAATAGCTATTTCCGATTTTCTTTGAAAAAATTTTAAAACGTTATTTCCGATTTTCTTTGAAAAAATCGGAAATAACATTTTAAAATGGCTGTATCTCGAGAACTACATCAGCAAACCTTCTGAAACTTGGCCCAGAGATACTTGACAATCATATGAAGCAAAAAACACCTTTATCTCGAAATGCATATTCTTTAAAGTGCTGAAATTGTATTGATTGTTTTGGTTTTCTTATTAAAAATCGGATGTAACATCTTAAAAGGGCTGTATCTCGAAAACTACATCAGCGAATTTTTTATTTTTTGCACAGAGATGCGCTATGGTGTAAGGAATCGATAGACCCCAAAATCTCGGAGTGCATATTTTTTTTCATAATAATGGTATTTTGAGCACCGTGAATAGAATAGGACAGCCAAGAACCAAGAATGTTAAAGCCGGCAGAAAAAAATAAATTATAAGCAACAATAATGCAAAAAATGCAGTTTTAATTGTTTTCAGTTGATTTACCTTCAATTTTCACTAAATTTTCTAAGTTTCTTTATTTATTTTGGTCCCTGTTTTTTCAAACCGATTGAGAAATGAATTTATAAAAAAAAACTTCAATTGACTATATCTTGAAAACAGTGCCCTTAATCAAAAAATCTGTTTAGTAGGGTAGAGTAGTCATCAATGAAACACGGGGAACAATGATAAAATGGCTTTAACATGAGGCATGAGTTAAAAATTGGTAAAGTTTTGGAGCTTTGGTGTCTTCAGAAGAGTTGTTGCAAATGGGAATGGGCAACTTTTGGTTTGGTTCAAAATCAGGGTGGTTCACGATAAAGGTGAATGATAGTTGTTGGGTTTGAAAATCCAAGCAACTTTGACAACAAAATTTCATCTTGCAACCTATTTTAAGGTTGTCGAAAAATCGATTTTTGGTAATATTTTGGGTTTTTATGTGAAATAATCATAGAAACCCAAAATATTACTAAAAATCGATTTTTCGACAATTTGGCTCAATTCTGAGTGCAGATTCAGATTCAGCGGGCAAAATTACATGGACAAACATTTAGTTTATCAATTTTCGAATTTCGTTAGGGTGGTCCACACTTTTACCTTGAAAATTAGACATTTCAAAATGAAGATATCTCGAGTATAAAGAAAAATACCCCTAGGATTTTTTCAGCGTTTATAGTGCTAGATCTTCTCTTTCGAATGCAACCTGGCGCTAAAAATTTGGCTTGCGCCTTTTTGAGATACGAGTCGTAAGTCCAAATTGACTTGTCAAAATATAAAAATATTAGTTCTAAAAGTTAGTTATCTAAAAGTTCCCCAAAAATCACTTTTCTCTAAAACTTTACCCTGAATTGCTACGTACAAAAAACGGATTTTTGAAGGTTCACTCAGATACTTTCCCTAAATTTGGTCGTAGGAGGCGTAGATTGGGAGATAAAATTTTCCTGGTTTGGATTGGCAAGCCCAACAACTTTCTAGAAAACAAATAAATCCCAATAACATTCCTGAAAAGTTAGATTTTGAAAATCACCCTGAGGCCGTTACAAATATTATTCAAAGTTTATGTCGCCCCCTTCAAAATTGGTCGGAAAAATCAGGGGGCAAATTTTTTTTGTCCAAGAAACTTCAAAATTTTCATGAAAATAGAAGTCCAACCAACTGAAAACAATCTAAAATGCTTTTTTTTGCATTGAGCATGTTTGAGCTTGTTTAAAAATGTTTAGAATTTTTAAGAAATTCCAATGTCGCAAAAAATAAAATTTACGTCAATACTTAGATATTTTGAAAACTAATGATGGCAAAACAACTGAACAGGTGTATAATGCATTTTAAAACACTTTTTTCATCAAAATGTTGAAACCATGGCTCGTAATTTCAATTTTTATACTTTATTTTTTATTTTTTTGTTGTTGTGTTAAAAATTTGGAGTAGCTTACTGAACCCTAGTACTCAGGTAATTTAAAGCCATCTTGGATTGCTCATTCCCTGAGTACTTTGGGGAGTATTCAAAGGCTTCAGCAACTCCAAATTAATAAAACTTGACCTATTGACTACCTGTTACATTTCTGTACAAAAATTTCCAATATTCTAGCTTCGCCATCTTGAACTGCACATTCCCAGAATACTTTGGAGTATTCGAGAGGACGCATCCAAGTTCAGCGAACCCAAATTAGTTAAATTTGACTAGATGATTGAGCTTAATGGTGGTTTTTCCATTCAGCCGCCATATTTGACGCCATCTTGAATGTCTCGCTTCCCTTTAAGACTCGGTAAAATCAACAGGCAAATTTGGATTCAAGGGGGTCGATTTAGTCTAGATCGATCAAAAATTGGCCTGTACCACGATTTGCTTCTAGACACGAGAAATGATCACCTTTTTTTTTGAATTCGTGCCTTGACCAAAAAATTTGAGTGACGGGACAACGCAAACTTGCGTCAGTCGAAACTCTGGTTCCTTTTGACCAATTTTCGATTTCTAAGAAGCATTTTAGCATTTTTTTTTGGATACGAAAAGAATCCGAAATATGATGAAAATTCGATTTCAAGAACCAGTGCAAATTAAACAGTTAAATTTTTCGTGACGGGACAACGCTTCCATATTCCCTTCTTTTTAAATGTCCTTTCTAATTGTACACCTACAAAATTTGCTTTTTTCAATAAGAGGGCTTAAAAAAGAGTTACAATTCTTTAAAATTTCCTTTTGAATAATTAATTCATATCTGAATGCCATCCAATAATTTTAGCATTTTTTATGTTGGCAAAACTAAAAATTTCCAGCATTGATACATTTTACAGCTTCTGCCCACAGATATGTTTCGAAATACTTGGAAAACATGTAAAATTATCAGATTCATCCGAAGTTTGATTTGAAAAAAATGAATGCTTGGTAAACAACAGCCAAGAATCTGTCTTTTATAGAAAGAAAATGCAACAAAAACTCATTATAAAATGATGATGAAAAAACTACAAAAATCATTGCAAGTTGAAAACCAAAAGTGTCTCATTGATGACTACGCTACCCTATTCGTCGATTGCAAATTTGATTTTACATAATAAACAGATGTCAATAATTTGTTTGACTAAAGTTTTTTTTTCAAAAAATCATTTTTTTAAATCAAAACAGGCTTAAAAGCTGCGGTTTTCTGTCCCCTAAAACATATCAGAAAATTACAAAAAAAAAATGAAACTTCGGCAAATAAAATTTCCGTGTACCTATTGTTTTGAACAGCCCTAATCAATACCTACAACTTTGCCAAAGACACAAAATCGATCAGAAAATTCTTTCAAATGTTACCATTTTTGTTGCCAAAATTGTGTGGAAACTTGTATGGGTGAACAAATTTTACAAAATGGCTGCTTTGCACATAGGAAAGGCCCGCACAACGTTTGAACCAAATCAAAAAATATAAATTGTAAAATCCATTTCCGGTTTGGGTGGAAAATTGCAGAGTGGAGAATCGTGTCGAATTTGGAAGCTAATAATTTGTTGAGAAAAAATCCTAAAACAGTGGCCACTATTGACTATAATATACTATATTTTCCATACTTGGTCTGTTTGTTGATGAATTTGCGTAACGTCCATCTTCACAAATACAGTCGACTCTCTGGCTGTCGATCTTCTCGATATCAATAATTCTCCATCTATCGATGAATTCTTCAGTCCCTTCAATCTGCATACTTCAATTATCTTCATTCCTCGATATTTTCTCTTGCTTGAAGGATCTCTTCCTCGACGGTCCCTTGGATTCTGTTTGCTTTAAAAATCTCTTCCGGTTGTCAATAATTTCACTTTCTCATGGCTTGCATGGACATTTTTCTTGGCGAAACGAAGCTTTGAAGGGTGTTTGACATTAGTTTGTTTTTGTTTGATGGACGTTGCCATGATTCTCTCCCATAGCTGGGTATCAAGAAAAAAATATTTTCAATCGAGTCTTCATTTTGCATCGTTCTGTAAACTGATGATTCTCTTCCTCGACGGTCCCTTGGATATTGACTGCCAGAGAGTCGACTGGTTGAGGGAGTTGAGCACCACCCGTCCTCATGCCTACCTGCTAGTGACAGCTACGCCTCGCAGTAGGCGCGCGGTGGTGATGTTGGTGAGTAGGTATGTCACCAATGCAGTTTACAACACACACATTTAAACGCAACCAATCCCCGTCCCACCCACCTCCGTGTCGGTCGGAACCATAAACAAATGCCATAATAAAGGCAATAAATAATCGCCAAACGATTGCTGCTCGGCGGAATAACTATGGCTCGTTGTGCAGTTGTGGCAGCTTGACGGAAGTGGCAACTTTGTCGTTTTGATAAAATTTGGAAACGTCAAAATTGCAATCTGTCTTTGTTTTTTTTTAGGGGAGATGAAATTCAGATGTGTGACTTTTTTTCGGAATGAAATAATACAAATCGATTTGTGACAGCTACGAATGACTCCGACGAGCCTGTTGAGGCTTGTCGGACATGTTCGTCCACGGAGAGGGGGAAAATTGTTTAAACTGATAACGTTCTCAATGATGATGATTTCTATGGTAAGTATTCGCGCACACACACAAATTCATTCAGACAGAGACTAACACGTGAAATTTTTGTTCGAAAGGAACTTGGACAGCTTCACCGCTGGGTCGATCGCAGAATTCGGATTAGTCTTGCACGCACGGTAGACACGAGCGAACGTCGTTCGGCAAATTATCGGCTCCCGACTTTTGGATCGCGACTGCTGCCTCTCTTATCAATCATTTCTGTTCTGTTCGGGACTGTTTTGTGTGTCTGTGCAGCTGTCGGAACGCCGCCGTAGACAGAGTCGTCGCGTGTGCAGAGTTCGATTTTCGAGCAATGCCGCTAATCGGCGGTGATTAGTGCCCGTACGGTAAAAGTGATTGACGAGCGGTTTTTAATCCAAGAGTGCCTCGACTTTATCGCATTGCGGGGTAATTTGCAAACCCCCCTTAAAAATAATCAAATCGATATAATCAAAGTCTCAGTGTGCCATGAGCTACCTCCAGAAGCACGCGCCTCCGCCGTTGGACATTGAATCGCCGGGAACGCGCGATGACCAGAAGTTGCTGGGGAGTCCGTTCGACAAGCTGGCGCCGATGATCATCGGGGGTCACGATCCCGGATACAACAGGGCGGGAAATGGCATGCAGCAGCAGCAGGGAAGTCCGGTTTCGCCGACCTCGCCGCTAGTGTACTGTCCCCGGTCGCCGTCGCTCGGAAGGAAGTGAGTCTTTTAAGGGGTTGTGGGAGGGAGTGGGGACGCGGGGTTGTTTGTGGCAAAGTTTTAGACTTAAAAATACTTTATCTATAGAAATAAGATCTTTAGCAATTTTTCCAGAGTTTTTTTTCTAAGTATGGGCGAAAAAATTTTTTTTTGCCAGAAAAGAAAGTTTTTGCGGTGATATAAATTGGAATTCCATAATAGTTTGAAATATTTTTAAACGAGCCCAAGCATGCTAAATATGATTATCAATTTCTAAATCGGGCATCGTCAAGCTCACGGAATATGTTTTGAGTGTCTTCACCTCAAATTTCAGCTTATTTGGTCCATTCAAACGCGAGATACCGTGGCACCCGTAGATCAACTCGGAATTTCTAGAAAAAAACGCTCAGAAAGTTTGACAGTTCGCTTTGGGCATGGTAAAATGTCAAGCTTAAATCGTTTGTGACTCACATTTGGTGTCTTCGGCAACGAAAAAAAGGGTAACACGAAAAAAATTGGCGATTTTTTAACTAACTTTTTTTACAAAAAAAAAAACGGTCTCCCTAAATCTGTTTTTTATATGTTTTAGAGGACAAAACCCCGCATCTTTTTAGTCATTCAGAAGTAAGGACCAACATTTTGCCGACGAGTTATGATTTGTTTAAAAAAAAATGCCTGTATTTCATGCCTAAATGGGAGACACTGGCTATAATCGAATGAAGAATCATGCAAATATCAAAAAAATATAGTGTTTTGGAATCGGGATGTTGGCTAGCATAATAATTATAGTTACATGATTTCTTTTACGAAAATTCGTTTTATCCTGTATTTTGAAAATGCAATATTTCACTCTAAAAAATCTCAAAATTTTAGTTATGTTATTCCAATATGGGTATCAGAAAATCGTGTTTTTGTTATACATTTTGAATGTCATACATTTTTTTTGAAAATACTGAAAATTTTCACAAAACTACGTATTTTGGGAAAAATACTAAAAATTTAAGTTTTTTGCAATATTGGTTTCAAATGATTGGGATTTTTTCATACATTTCGTATGTGAAAACAATATTTTTTGAAAATACTCCACATTTTCACAAAACTACGTATTTTCGGAAAATAATCAAAATTTCAGTTTTTTGCAACAAGGGTATTCAAAGATCGGGACTTTTTCATACATTTGGAATAAAAAAAAACATTTTTTTAAATACTTATTTTTTTTTACAAAACTACGTATTTTTGAAAATGCATTCAAAATTTCAGTTTATCACATTATGGGTATCAAACGATCGGAATTGTTTAATTTATTTCAAATATAATAACAACCTTTTTTGAAAATACTCAAAATTTTCAGAAAATTGTGTATTATAAAAAACTCAAAATTACAGTTGGGAAACAAATGATCGGTTTTTTTTTTAATTTCGAATGTAATAAATTGTAAATCTTTGAAATGGTTTGTTTTTTTTTTAACTAGGCCATTGCAAATATTTTTCAAAGTTTATGTCACCCCCCCTCCCCCTTCAAAATTGGTCCGAAAAATCAGGGGGCAAAAAATATTTTTCCAAAAAAATATCAAAATTTCAATGGAAATAGAAGTCTAATCAACTGAGAACTTAAATGCCTTTTTCTGTATTGATAATCATATTTAACATGTTTGGACTCGTTTAAAAATATTTTGAACTTTTATGAAATCACAATGTACAGCACCGCAAACTTTTTTTCTCGCAAAAATAAAATTTTCGTGAGTATTTAGAAATTATGGAAATCAATGATTGCAAAACAACTGGACAGGTGTATGATGCATTTTAAAACACTTTTTTTTATTCATATGTTGACACCGTAACCTGTTATTTCATTTTTTAGCTTTTTTTTTATTTTGTTGATCCCCACCCCCCTCGACTTTGATCAAAGACGAGGGACATAAACTTCAAAAATATTTGCATAATATTTGCAACGGCCTTACGTACTTTTGTAAAATTTTTAGTGCAATTATAGCTTTCGAAATTTATTAAAATACCCATTTTGTAAAAAACTGGAATTTTGAACAATTTTCGAAAATAGGTGGTTTGGCGAAAAATATGAGTACTGAGTCATTTTTTTTTTCATAGATTTCGAAATGTATGAAAAGATCCTGAGCGTTGGTTATTCATATTGTAAAAAACTGAAATTTTCAGTTTCGTGAAAATTTTGAGTATTTTCAAAAGAACACTATTTTTGAAATTTGAAATCGCAATCATTTGAAACTTTGAGTATTTTTTTTTTTCAAAAATACGTAGTCTTGTTATTTTTTTTTAGTATTTTCAAAAATTGTTGTTATTTTATTCCAAATGTATAAAAAATTCCGATCATTTGATACCCACAATGTGAAACAATATATTTTTTAGTTTTTTTTTTTCAAAAATGCGTAAACAACCGTCCATTTTCAAATGTCGATATCTCTGCAACTAATGGTCCGATCTTCAATGTTATATTATGAAACATTCGTGATATTTTTTGATTTGCGATCAAATGAAATACTTTTAAAAGCTTTTATTTTTTGTTATGCTCTTTTTGAACAGGTTGAGGGTTAAAACCTAAACAGGAAGTTATTTTTCTTCAAAAACAGCTTTTCCACTTGAAACTTGCAGATCAAAACCGCTCCGATTTTTTTTTTAAATTTGGTATGAAAGTTCCTAGTCAAAATAATTTGACCCTTATTTCTTTGTTTAGCGATTTAGTCCTATCCAAATTAGGGTAGTCAAAAATTGCGGTTTTTGACAATTTTGACAAAATTAGCTTAGATTAGATTGGTTCAGCAGTTACGGAGATTTTTTTTTTTTAAGTGCTGAAATTGTCATAAAACATAATTAGTTCTTTTGACATTTTAATTTTATGAAAATATTTGATTTAAATTATTTCAATCCAAAAATTTAAATTACCAATACAGTATGTAAAAAAAGTATTTACACCCCTTGGGCACTATGCACATTTTGTGATGAAACATGTAAACAATTTAATGTTGACATAAACCTAGTACCACGTTTTGTTCAGAAACTCATGCCAAACATTTTGCTGCAAAAAGCTCATGAAAAGATGATTTCTATAAAAAGTTATATAACAAATACTATTACAAAAATAAAAAAGGTGCAAAAAAAGTTTGTACATTTTTCGAAAAATTAACATAAATAAAGTTATTTGTTGACAAATCACCATAAATCCAGTCTCCCAACTCCAAATAGGCATCCTTGACTGATTAAAAAAATAATTTGGATTGAATACAAAGTTTAGAGTTGAGTTGGAGAATTTGAACGGTGTGCGTCGCGGTCATCACGCAGGATTTTCGTTGCCGTTTCCGTCTTTGTTGTCCCCCCGATTGTGTGTGCATTTCGATCCGGGCGGTTTCGCGTTTTCGCATTTTAGTTGGTTTTATCTTTCCACAGCCGGCTGTCTAAGATTAAATCATTTATGCTAAACTCGGCACCAAATAACCGGGAATAGGCTCATCCGCATACTCCGACTGTTTGCCTTGAGAATGCATAATACATCACACCATTAAACAAAATTTATTGATTATTGGGTCGTATCATCATCCTCTATGTTGAATCCTGGCCATTACCCTTACCCACTAACAAAATCCCAAGTAGAAGTAGTTTCCGGCACACGCGGGGGTGTGGATATCGTATAGAACCTACCCTTGGTAGCAGCCTGTGCTAACTAACATTCCCGTCCCATTCCCTCGAGATCTACAAACTGACATGGCGGGCGCCGTTGGTGGCCAACGACTGTTTCCTATTCGCACCGGCCTTAGTTTTGATGATCGTGATGTTTTATCTTTTCAGCGCATTCATGCATGCTGTTGATAAGGGAAACATCATTTGATCGTTGAAGCGTGTGACCGGTTGTGCTGATGGGATATTATGGTCCTGTTCAGCAACGGAGAAGGACAACCATGGGTGGTCTCTCATGCTCATGCTCATGCTCAATTTGGATTGAATATAAAGTTTACAAATTACTTAGTATAAAAGTTTATATAACTCTGGAAATTCTAAATAAAACTTATCTAAACTTAATTTTGCAAACTTTCAATTTAACTAAATGTCAATATATTACCATAGAATTGCTAAATAAACATTCTGGAGTGGGTATAACACCGTTTTGGGGGTCTTTGTATCGCTAGAATAGATTTTTCGTTGGAATTTCGTACCAACCCGGAATTACGTCGTCGGAAAATCCGCCGGCATTCGAACCGGTCCACAATTAACAAGTCAACCTAGGGGAAATATGCCCATTCTAATCACTCTAAGCCGTTCGACCAATTCTCATCACTTTTCCGTTTTCCGCTATTAAATCAACATTTTCAGATGTTTCAACAATGGAGAGTTGCTTGCTCACTTTTATATGAGCTATTTATTACTTTGGAAGAGTCAAAAACTCTTTAGGAAAGCTGTAATTCATTATCAAAGTGCTGATAGGCCGATAATAGAAATAGGCTGAGAAAGGGTATAGTTCCCCTATGTGGCATCGGAAAGGGCATAAAATTTCCGATCTTTTGATACCCAGACATCTAGGTTTTCTATAAAACCCACGTTTTTAAATACCTAGGCAAAAACGTTGTTATGGTTTCGTTAGAGCAATCTGCCAAAAATGTATGGAATTTCGTAATTTTTGTTCTCGTGGATCAAACTTACTTTTTGCCCAGGTATTTAAAAACGTGGGTTTTATAGAAAACCTAGATGTATGGGTATCAAAAGATCGGAAATTTTATGCCCTTTCCGATGCCACATAGGTTAACTTGTGAATTGTGGACCGGTTCGGATGCCGGCGGATTTTTCGACGACGTAATTCCGGGTTGGTACGAAATTCCAACGAAAAATCTATTCTAGCGATACAAAGACCCCCAAAACGGTGTTATACCCACTCCAAAATGTTTATTTAGCAATTCTATGGTAATATATTGACATTTAGTTAAATTGAAAGTTTGCAAAATTAAGTTTAGATAAGTTTTATATAGAATTTCCAGAATTATATAAACTTTTATACTAAGTATTTAGTAAACTTTATATTCAATCCAAATTATTTTTTTAATCAGTCAAGGATGCCTATTTGGAGTTGGGAGACTGGATTTATGGTGATTTGTCAACAAATAACTTTATTTATGTTAATTTTTCGAAAGGTGTACAAACTTTTTTTGCACCTTTTTTATTTTTGTAATAGTATTTGTTATATAACTTTTTATAGAAAACATCTTTTCATGAGCTTTTTGCAGCAAAATGTTTGGCATGAGTTTCTGAACAAAACGTAGTACTAGGTTTATGTCAACATTAAATTGTTTACATGTTTCATCACAAAATGTGCATAGTGCCCAAGGGGTGTAAATACTTTTTTTACATACTGTACATCTAAACAGCAGTTCCTAATGGAAGTTGAAGAAATAAAAATAAAAGTGCTTCGATTTGGCTTAAAATGGGAGTGGAGGTTTTGCCTGAAATAATTCGACCCGTATTTTTTGTTTGAATATTCGGGATGCCTAATATAGGCCATCGTTGAAAAAAAATCATTTTTTGGAGCCCTGGTAAAGAATATCGCCCATTTTTCAGCATGTTACGAAAAATTGCCCAGCCGGCATTTGATGTTTTCGTATGACTTTTTCAAATGTTAGGTTAGATTTTTGAAACTCCAATTTTTTTTTCTTAAAAGTCAAATTTATTGTTTTCCATTCGCGCTCAAGACAGCTAAAATCGGATAAAATAGAGAGAAGTTTTTTTTTTAAACTGACATTTGTGAAAATCCACGAAAATGGCAATTTTCCAGACCACCCTAACATGGCGTAGATCACCCTAATAGCCAAACAAAATAATATCGGTCTTGTTATTTCGTCCAAAGAACCCTTGCTCCAATTTCGGGCCAAATCGAAGCATTTTTCTGTAATTTTGATATGAGACTGCTGTTTATTTATATTTTATTTATTTTATAATGTGCAGTAGTTTATTATAATTTATTTTTCAATCGTTCTATAAAGAAAATGGACAGAATTCTATGATTTCCTAACAACATTTTTACCCATTATTAAAGAAATCAGTCCGAGGCTATCAAAAAGTAATCAATTCTGCAAATATTATCCAATATTTTATGTGTTCCTACATTGACAACCAATCAAAGCAAGCAGATTCATCTGGAAATGACATCTTTCAGGTTGTGCTAAAATCAAGTCAGCCGTGTCTGCCCGCTGATTCACAAACGATCGCGAAAAATGCAGCAAAATCGGACCGGTTTTTGGCTTGTTGTGTAAACAACTTTTGAATACAAACAGTCAATTTTTCTGGCAACCCTTCCAAACACCACCACACTATGGGGTATTTCCATATAAGCGAGCGGCCAAAAATATTATTTTGCTTTTTTGTGTTGTTTGTACTTAGTATAATGAAAACAAATGAATTTTGATATTTTTCCAAAAAAAAAGGTTTAATTTTCGATTTTTTTCATATATTTGAGGCCACATGCATTAAAGTGGTGAATTTTAATATTCTTGCTCTGTCTATTTGATGCACGGAATGGCGGTTTATGCTATGTAAAAGTTTCTGATTTACGTTCAATCTCCCTCCCCTTTTTCTTGAGTTAAAATCCACCTCTCTTTGAAGACCCCCCCCCCCTCCCTCTCCAATTAAAATTTGATTTTTGCGGTGTTTTAGAATTTTAGGCGGTTTATTTTATGGAACATTGTATGGATTCTCGTCCATGTTTTTTGTTGATCCACTTGCAAAATTCACGTTTTCCACGATAAATTCTTCTAAATCAAAATCACTATGTAACCGATTGTCGTTTCATTACTTAAAATATGAACTTCTTCTATGGGCTTTTGTATACCTCGTTTTGAAACTACAGAACAGCATGCGTAGTTTTTCCTCTGTGGTTTTTCCCCGAGTTGATCATGTGATGGTTCTGCAATGTTGTAATTCTTACAAATATACTCGAAAACAGTTCTCATGTTTTCAGAATAGTGCTTCGTTATATCGTACAGGGACACTACGGTATTATTATCCATACTTTCAAAAGAACAAAACAACGAACTGATATGAATATTCGACGAATCGTTACTGTAAAATACTTTGAATAGGAATTTCTAATTTTATTAAACGTACCTAAGTGAGCATGAGCATGAGCATGAGCATGAGCATGGTTGACTGCCAATGAGCTGCTACTCCGTTATTGACAGATCAGCTGAAGTTAAACAATGAATCAAAAATGATCAGTGGGAGCCAACCATCCGTTCACTGTTTAACCTCTGAAGATCCCTACTTTATTAGTCAATACCGGCGCCCTCCCAAGAAGCCTGCAGTTCAACGAAAGGGAGGAATGTTAGTCCGATAGTTGAAGTTGCAGACTCATCAAGCACACAGTTTTTCGCTATATACTTGTTGATACCGCTTGAGACCGTTGAATCCACAGCATCTCCTTCAAGCATCACGTGATTATTTTTTGGGTTAGTAGGATAAGGTATTGGCTTTTCGATGCCTCCCGAGCTACGATGCTATGGGGAGGACTTTCATAACAGACCCGTCGGCGAGCCTTCCGAGCAACGATGCTATGGGAAGGTCTTTTTGGTTAACACACAAAGTCACTCACACACAATTATTTCACTCCACTATTAATTAATCCAAAATGTCAGTGCGTCTTTCGATTTTTATATAGAAATGGCTTTTTCACCATTAAAAATAAAACCTTATTCAAAACATTATACACAATTTACCCGACGCCGTGCCTTCCGATCAACGATGATATAGGAAGGGCTTTGAAAATGACAAAACAATTAATTAAGATCTCAAAAAAAATCACAAAAAAACACCAATTACTCAACGAAAATTACGTTCAAGACACAAATAATTCAGTAAGTCATGCTATTATTCGATCACCACAATCACTCACCCCTAACGAACAGCGACACAACAGCACACAAAAAAAAATAACCTGCATAATCATGATTTCGCGTCCCCACTTCCAGCGCACCAATGATGCTATTATTCGATTACCACAATCACTCACCCCATACTAATCACAGCGACACAAAAGTAATGAAAATGAGCATGCAAAAACAAGACAACGCGTCCCCGTGGTCAGCGCACTTATCTAATTTTATTAAACGTACCTAAGTACCAACAAAGTCATGAATATCAAATCAATTTCAAAACATACATAGCAGGTACGTCATTTCTGCCTCCGCAGGTAAATAATGCGATTTTCACCAAGCGTATACGCGAAATCATTAATTTTTTTGCATGAATCAAAATGTTCAAAATGGCATAACTCAAAAAGTGCACATAAGTGCACTTTGAAATTTGGAGACAAGTTAGGACATGGTTCAAATTTTAGGCTGCAAAATTTTCAGATCACACAAATGCACACAAAAAAGTACTTCATTAGCAAAGTTGAAAAAAAACTAAATTTTGAATAAAAATCCATCTTTTTTGATTTTTATTTTATTTTTAGCCTGTAAAAGTGTGTTTTGTAAAATGTTATTGAAAAGTTGAATCAATTACCTTTCTGAATATATATAATGATGCAGGAAAAAATACATAAACAGCTACACAGTACAACTATGAAAAATATTCATTTTTTTGTCAAAAAACATGTTTTTTCTTACCATTTTCGCCTTTGAAGGTCTGCAATTCAGTGAATTTTGAACCTACAACTTTCAAACTCCTGATTTTTCTTAGTTAGAATGTTTATTTTCGAAAAAAATACCAAAAAAATAATTAGAGTATGTCGGTTTTTCGATTTATGGCCGCCTGAAACCCCATAGTGCACCACGGCCTGCTGCGAAAACACTTGGATTGTGGTCGAAAGTGGTCGCGAGTCGATAGAGAAGAGCTGTTATCAGAGCGAGGCCTTCAGCGTCTTATCGATTGGCTGTTGCTGTTGAATTGTTGGGATTTTGGTCGTTGCTCCTGGAATTTAAGCATGGAAACGTGAGCTGCCCCATCAATTTGATCGACGATCTTGTTGTTTTTGATAATAGTATTACTCAGTGTTCAGTAGTCGCCTTGTTGTAGTGTAAGTAATTTTACATTATGTTGGACGGTGTACTTTGCTCGATTTTTTGCATCATCATGGTATGGGCGATGAATCATTGCAATTTTCAAAATCTCGAGAAAAGATAGTTAAAAACGGCGCACACCACCGCACAGAAGCGGTCCGCGTGGGCGGAAAGCTCGTTGGCGGTAAAGTCCACAATCCCGTAGCAGGTCAGGCCCAGCTGGCGCCGGTGCGAGTTTCGCATGGCCCGCATCACCAGCGCGATCATCGGCCGGAACCGGCAGGCGAACGGGGGCTCCGCCTCCAGCTCCTGCTCCCAGTTGATGCCGTTGATGACCTGGCCGATGGAGCGGTTCTGGAAGTTGAAGAAGTTTTTTTTTAGTTGAATGTTTTTTGTCAGATCTTCAAAACGCACCTTATCAATCAGATGTGCCCCCAGCCCGGTCAGGATCCAGAACTCGAATGGCACCATCCGTAGATAGTTCTGGATGTCGATCGATTCCGTCAAACAGAAAAAGACGAACTCGTAGATCATTTTCAGCATTGCCGCGTAGTACGCCGCTAGAAAGGTACCATTCAGCGGAGAACTTGCCACGTCCACGGTTTCCAGCAGTTGCTGGTGACGCTGGAGACAGGTTTGAAACTCTTCGTGCAGGTGCATCCAGTAAAAGTGCTTTTCCATGCGGCGCCGATGGTTCAGCGTTCCGGACACGCGTTCCAGCCGGGCTGCGGTTCGAGCTTTGGTTCGATCCAACAGTTCCTTGTACTGCTTGACGATGCTGCCTAACTGGTTGATGAGTCCTTTGAGGATCAGGTAGATGGTGATGTTGTTCGCAAGTACCGTACAAGTAATACAAATCGGCATGACGTAGCGGTAGATGTTCTCACAAACCATGTGCAAAGTGACACTAAAGTCACTCAACTTCAACGGAAAGTCCAAACTGTTGTACCTGACGAATGTCTTCCTCGCCATTGGACCAAACAGCACAATCAAACTAAATATTCGAACAATTCCAAAAGAGTTCTGCCTTCCATGTTCCAAATTGACAAACCTCCGAACAACCACAATCGATTCGTAATTCCGCACAACGATCCCAGCTCGTACCACCGTCCACACCCCTTCAATCACCACGTGGACGCTTTGCATGGTTACTTCCGGATTCTCATCCCGGACCACATCCGCAACCAGTTGCCACGTCATCACGAGCAACCCCACCAGCACCACCGCACGGTACACCGCCCAGCAAAAGCGCAGCCCACGCGAGCCCGCACCGCCCAGTCGAAGCCCACCGACGGCCATCAAGTAGTCCACGCCGAAGAAGTAGTCCGGGAAGTTGCTGAGCTGGCGGCACAGCCTGCTTGGAACCAGGTCCGACCAGGGCATTGTGGGGATTTGTACTGGGAGAAGTTTCGGGGTTTCGTTGTTGCAAAAATGAAAATCGATGTCTCTGTGGGACGTTTTAATAATTTAGGACTTTTCGGCTTTTGCAAAGTGTAAAGCTGCGTAAGGACGTATGCAACGGTTCTCACGGGGCGCTGGAAGTGGTGTTTGGAACTAGCAATTTGTTTGTCACATCAAAGGAGGCTATTTAACCGGCTTTAACGTGTAGTTATGAAAGTGGGTTAAGGTGGTTTGGGCGAACGAAGGATTGTTACTTGCTGTGATGTTTTAATATTTTATTTTTGTACGTATTATTTTATTTGGAAAATGTCATTTTGCTTCTCTGTCCAACAATTCTGCAATTCTGATATTTGGCAATTTAAAAGACGGGCTCTTTGTTTTTTGATGATTTTTTCCGATTTTATAGGATTTTTCTTCTGAAAGGAAGCTGAACATCTATGGATTCATGTACATCCCCGGGCAGGTGGGAATAACAGGGAGAATACTATTTCAATCACAAATCGGCAACTATCCCAAATTTTGTTTTTTTTGTTTGTTTGTTTGTTTATTTATTAAATATAGCAGCGTAAGGCTTACACCTTTTTAAATTGCTACCTCCGGTGTCATTACGTTTAAAATACAATTAAAAAGAAAACTACACTAAATTAACGGATTCTCCACAGGATGATGTCGTGCTTATGGAATCCATGCAAAATGGTTTGATAACAAGTTATGTTATCATAACAAAGTTTGTCATTAAATCTTCTTGTCCCGTCGATTTAGTAATAACAAATTGTGTTACCATAACAAATTTTGCTATTGATTGAATTTTTTGAATAAAATATAATACAATTTTATGTTATTTCGATCATGTTTTGTTATCCGTTTGCTATATTTTTTTGTTATTGGTTTGTTATTACAAGAAAAAAAAATTTACTCCAGAAAATTCCTTCCTTCGGCTGGAATTTGTTATAGATTTATCCGGGGGTCATTCTCAAATTCCGTTGCCAAAAATTTTCTCATACGCGTGCCCCCTACTGTCAGAACCTGGTACCGCCAGTGTTCCTCATGTAAATTGGCCGTCTATGAGTCCAATTTTGTGTGAAAGGATTTTTTCGCTGAAATAGAATTCATGTACAAATGTTAAATTAAGTCGTCTATTTCATAGAAGTTTAAAAAAATTGTCCATGAATTCCCATTCAACATTTCTGCTTGCCAGGGATGGAATAATCACAAAAAATCAATTTCGCTTGCGAACTTTCTTCACCCGCGAAAGAGAGAGGAGGCAAATCACGCAAGAGAAAATCGCTCCCGAAGTTCTCCAAGAAAATCAATCTGTTGATGATTTTTTGTGAATTTCCTTGTCAGCACTTCTTAATAATATTTATTTCACTTTGTTTACACACATTGCCCATCTACAAAATGTGACAGGTCATTTTTCGACGTGTGACGTTACACTTGCAAGTAGAGCGTCCAATTTCCCGTCCCGGGAATTCCCGGGATTTCCCGGAAAAAAATATTTTCCGTTTCCCGGGAAATTTGTAAATTTCCCGGGAATTCCCGAAATACAAGCAGAAGTATACATTTTCCTACCTTTTCGGCACCAATGTTTTGAAATTATACAAAAAATAATAATTGGAGATTTGATTTTTTTTTATTTCCATTTACTGTTCATATTAACTAATCAGCTTGTCTGTAAATCTCATGCCAAGGTTTAATTCAGATAATATTTATTTCTGAAGCATTAAGAATATTGTTTGCTTATATGTTGAACAACAAAACTTACGCTGTTATGGAATGAATATAAACTATTTTATTTTTGACAACCTTTTTCAATGTTTTTTTGTAATATCATTTGAAAATAAGATATTTACTAGGGTGGGTACGTTTGTCAAAAAGTTCTCGGATCAAGTTTTAGCATGGTTCCCCTTGTAGGGCATGCCCATAGGGACTTTCATGCCAAATATCAGCTCATTTGATTGTAAACTGGCTGCGCGCATGAGGGTTGAAGTTTACATGGGAATTACTATGGGAAATTGGAACTTTTTGTTCAAACACTCCTACAGGTTTGGGAAAATCACGCGCCAACTTCTGGTATAGTCAGGCCTAAGGGGAATGGTGTGGAGAACACTTTTCCCGAAGAGAGCATATGGATTCGTTGTCCCTAGACCTGGCGCATCGGCAATTAATCTGATGTCTCCGGAATCAACGGTTTTCCCTGAAAAAGCATCAATTTTTTCTTAGCATGCTATGAAAGCTTAATGAACACCGCGACGCCATGCGTCAGGCAGCTACCACGTGGCTTGAATATTCCAGCCGTTTCTCACCCACTTGGTAGCTGCCTGACGTATGGCGTCGCGGTGTTCATTAAGCTTTCATAGCATGCTAAGAAAAAATTGATGCTTTTTCAGGGAAAACCGTTGATTCCGGAGACATCAGATTAATTGCCGATGCGCCAGGTCTAGGGACAACGAATCCATATGCTCTCTTCGGGAAAAGTGTTCTCCACACCATTCCCCTTAGGCCTGACTATACCAGAAGTTGGCGCGTGATTTTCCCAAACCTGTAGGAGCGTTTGAACAAAAAGTTCCAATTTCCCATAGTAATTCCCATGTAAACTTCAACCCTCATGCGCGCAGCCAGTTTACAACCAAATGAGCTGATATTTGGCATGAAAGTCCCTATGGGCATGCCCTACAAGGGGAACCATGCTAAAACTTGATCCGAGAACTTTTTGAAAAACGTACCCACCCTAATATTTACATCTTCCGGCCAAGATCAACATTGAGATTTGTTTGATTTTTTTTTACCTTGAACATGTTGGATGGAAATTGAACTGATATAATTAAATTTTTAAAAATGGTTTGTGTAAGAAAAATTTATTTCTAAGTATTCGAGAAATTACAGATTGAACTAATAAATTTATGAAGCACGTGAGCTACCAAGGGCGTAAGAGGGTCATATATGAAAAAATATTGTTGAATTTCAACCACTTTTAAATGCTCAAAATTATTTTAATCTAATTGATTTATTAGGCTGAATACCATATGACTAAAGTCATATCATAAAGCCATGAAAAACCATTGAAAAACAACTTCGTATCAAATTTTCAAGTTAAAAAATAGTGTTTCCAGTTAAAAAGCGCTAGAAATTAGATTTTTAAGGTGAATTCAATGATTATTTATTTATTCACAAGTTGAGTTTTTTGTTTTATTTTTATTTTTATTTTAACTGTATGGTCACTGCGACAAATTTAAAAGCAGTTTTATGGTTGTGGAGCATAGATTTTCACTGTCCAAAAACTTTGATTTAATAAAATCCTTCTCATCAAAAATACTAATAATATTTTCTTTCACTTGGGACGATTTGAAAGATTTCAAAATAAGAAAGTTTATATTTTTTCTCAAAGTTGCATGATTTTTTACAAGCAGTCAAGCCATTAATTCATCCTCACACTCATTTGGACCATTAAAGTTGCTGTTCTATACAATTTCGTTGCAAAAAATTAATCAGAAACAAGATTAGAATAATTTTCGTTAAATTTCAAATTTCCCGGGAATTCCCGGGATTTCCCGGGAAATATGTTGAAAATTTCCCGTTTCCCGGGAATTTTGTAACCCCGGGAAATTAGACGCTCTACTTGCAAGTGTAGTATTGAAAAAGATGATCCGCCGAATAATCAAGATGATGATTTTTTTATATTCTTTTTACCGATCTTTCGTGCGCGAGAGAGGGGAGCTATGCTCCTTTCGGATTTGTTCTCTTGATGAACGTCTAGAGAATTTCTTTTGATGATGATTATTCTATCGCTGCTGCTTGCACAAATGCAACGTCATTTACTAAATTGTAAATTTTTTTGTGAATTTTTTGCCCGATTTTCCAGCAATATTTTAAAAGAAAAATGAAGTTAGTCCCGTTAGTTTGACATTTATGGCGAATGGTATTGTGTCAAAAATCCATGAGGCCAAAAACGAGATGGTACCGTAAAACGGGGTGACTTTGATAGGTTTGCGATTTTTCCGCAAAATTAAGAGTACAATTATAATACGTAAGGAATGGTTTAGAAACATACTGACCGTGGTAAAGAAGTGTTCAAAGTACCTCAAGAAGAAGTTTTCATAAAATGTTGACAAGTTTAAAAAGTTAGTTAACTATAGTTAAGAAAATGTTGATGAAAGTCATTATTTTAAACTTCTCAAAGTGTCATGATTTTCTCAGTGAACATGATTTTTAATCGGAAAACGGAATGCATTTTCGGATTCTTTGGACAATTTTCCACTAAGATAAGGTTAAAAAAGTTTGTAAAAAAATAAATCATATGTGTTTTTGAAACACAATTAAAAAAAATCTCCAAATTTATAGGCAATTTCAGTTGAACAAATATCATGTAAAATGTGAAAACTTGTAATTCGTGCTTCGAATTCAGTATAAAATGCAATATAAATCGATAATTTTACAAACAAAACTAGTTTTAACAAATTTCTGGCCAAATTCCGACTTTTTAACAATTTTACCTAAAATTTATATGTATTTTGCTAAAAAGCTTATAAACTTAGTTAAATAAATATGGACATTGATTTTTTTTTCTTAAAAACTATATTAACTACCTAAGTGATGGTACATTTAGCGGACAAATAAAGTTTGAACATCTTAAATATGATTTTAACAAGAAAAACTATGACTATCAAAGTCACCCCGGAATTAAAACTAAGAATTTTTAACGTAACTATTTTTCTAAACATGATTGAAAAAACTTTTTTCCGAAATAGTGCATGGACTTTGTGTGGTCTACCCCAGTACATGTTTTAAAAATATTAATCTTGAGAAAAACCTTACCTGTTGGAAAATATTCTAAAAACAAATTGAAATCCTATCAAAGTCACCCCGGTTTACGGTACTGTATTTTTTTATATTTTGCCTTCCTCACTGAGGTAAGGCTATAATCCTGCTCTAAAAAAGAACTTTGTATAAAAACGTCGTGGACCCACCTTCATGTATACATATCGACTCAGAATCGAAAACTGAACAAATGCTTGTGTGTATGAGTGTGAGTATGTATGTATTTGACCAACAAACTAGCTCACTGGCTGAACCGATTTGACCCGAACCTGTTGCATTCGACTTGGTTTAGGGTCTCATAGATCGAGTTTTATACAGATTGAAGTTTCGAAGTAGTTCAAAAGTTATGTATAAAAATGTGTTTTCACATATATCCGGATCTCACTTAAATGTATGTAAACTATGTCCGGATCCACCATCCGACCCATCGTTAGTTAGGCAACTGAAAGGTCTTTCCAAAGAGTCCAAAACATTGAAGATCTGGCAACCCTGTCTCGATTTATGGCCACTTAAGTGATATTGATGTATTTTTTGGAAGCCGGATCTCACTTAAATGTATGTAAACTATGTCCGGATCCACCATCAGACCCATCGTTGTTTAGGTTATTAAAAGACCTTTCCAACGAGTCCAAAACATTGAAGATCTGGCAACCCTGTCTCGAGGTATGGCCACTTAAGTGATATTTAAGTACTTTTTTATTCCGGATCTAAAAAATAGATTAAATTTTTGTACAATTCCATCATATCAGCCATTGTTGGCAATAAGTGAGGAAGGCTCCAACCACATAGGTGGATTAAGTTAGTTTTTTTTATTTGTTTTAGGTGACTTAAAAAGGCATATTATCTGCTAGAGTTTAGCACGATACAAATTCTGGTAAGCTATGAGAGTGTCACAACATCGTTACACTCTAAAGGATTATCCTGCAAAGTTACAAAAAACACTAAATTTTAAAACGATAAATTGCATTTAAAAGGTTAAATTAAAACTGCAAACTCTGAAAAAAAATCCCATATTTGTAAGTACGAAAAAATACGCGGAAGTTGTCGATTTTTTATAATTTGGATATATTTTATGAGTTTGGTTCTATTTTATGAAGAACATGTACATCACATTTTCTTTACCTAAATGCCAAGCAAATTTTAACATTGCTAGAAGTATTTTTATAAACGTTCAGGGAAATTTTTAGCTGGTTTGGGTTTATTAAAAAATAATAATTGAACAACAAGGTTGTCTTTTCGCAAAGTTTTCTTTTCGTCAAAGCTTACACTTTTAGAAAACTCATGATTGCAAATCCACTGTACGAATGCATTCTCCCTAACCTTGGCCAGAGCCGAAAGACAAACACTTTGAAGAATAACACTTTTATATGTTTCATAATTTACTTCATACTTGAACACTTTACCTTCCAATGCAATATAGACATTTCACAGGTTGAAATGAGCAATAAAACAAAATATTTATTTCAAAAAAAAAAAAAAAAAATTGATGTGTTTAGACATGCTACAGTCGACTCTCTGGCTGTCGATCTTCTCGATATCAATGTTGCTCAATGTACCGATGAATTCTGCAGTCCCTTCAAACTGCATACTTCGATTGTCTTTTATTCCTCGATATTGTCTCATGCTTGAAGGATCTCTCGACGGTCCCTTGGATTCTATTTGATTTAAACATTGTTTCGGTTGTGAACAATTTCACTTTCTCATGGCTTGCATAGACCTTTTTCTTTGAGAAACGAAGCTTTGAAGGGTGTTTGGCATTTCTTAGTTTTTGTTTGCCAGATGTTGCCATGATTTTCTGTCATAGCTGGTTAGCAAGAAAAAACAAATTTCAATTGGCATTCATAAGCTAAACGACATGCGACACCTAGTGTTGAGTAGCAGAACAGAGCGAAGAATGTCGATTGAAATTGATGCCTTTTGAGGTTATGTATGCGAATTCTGTTTTGTCAAATTCCAGCGTTCAAAACAACTTTTGAGCAAAAATTCGAGGTGATACTTTCTTAACTTTTGATGCTTTTAAACAATTTTTTTCAAAATTATTTTTTTTAAATCTTTTTGATTGTGTTAATTTATAGAGGGCAAAAAGTTTACACTCGTACTACTTGAACTTTTTCTCAAAAGTTGTTCTAGAAGCTGTAACAATTTTAAGTTTGCATTCCTATATAACCGAACATCGAAAATTTGAATCGTCATTCTTCGATGCTTTGCGCCATCTGTCGGAATTATGGAGCTTTTGATCGCAAATCGAGTCTTCAGAGTTGACTGTACAAGCAAAAGGATCCTTTCATGAAAAATTCAAAACGTTGGGAACCATTCCAGATTGTCCAAGGCGTCATGCGTCAATGCAAGTTGACACAAGAAAAATGATCGAAAGGTGTCATAAACCCATAATTTATTCAACCATTTGCAGGATTTTTCCGCTCCAGTTTAGTTTTTTTTTGCGTCGCAATAAAAAAAGATTAATTTGTGTTTTCGGCCTAAGGCCTTGTGCAATCTAACATTTATTTAGTACATTTGACATTTATTGTATTTACAACTCGCAATTTTTTATCAATACTGCTTAAAAGTAAATAAAATTTTTAAATTTCATAACTAGTTACTATCTTATCTCCATTATTTAAGTTAAATTACATATTTAAATTACATCTCGAAACATTTAGACAAAATCGTTGAAAAACGCAAACAACGAGTAGGCCATGTTGAGCAGCTCGTAGAACCGATCCTGGGTGAACTCGAAGAAGCCAAAGCAGTTCAAACGCAAGGGTTGCTGCGCCACCGTCATCACGGTGGCCATGGTCTTTCGAACCGCGCGGTACTCCTCCTGAAACCGATCGTCGTATTCGAGCTTTTCGGGCCAGTCCAGGTTGTACACTTCCCAGCCGATGGATTCGCTCTGGGTGATTATTTTTTTATGTTAGGTTTTTTTTTTAGCTGTTATTTTGTAATTTTGACACTCACCGCCTCGGTAAGCAGGCTCACCATCCGCGTCAGCGAGCAACACTCCAAGGCTGCCCATACGCAGTAGTACAGCGTCTGCAGCGAGAACATCGTGACGCTTTTCATCTGGGACAGGTAGAGGGCTCCACTGGCCAGGTTCAGCGCCGTTGAGTAGTAAACAATCAAAAAGCTGACGTTCAACAGAGGTCTGACCTGGTCCAGCACCGCCAGGAACTCGGCGTGAATTTGGACGCATTTGTTGAACTCGATTTGGGCGAATTTGCAAAAGTTGGATTCGGCCTTCGGCCTGGAAATTTCCACTTCGACGTTGTCGAAAATCGCTGCGAACGTTAGTGCGATGACTTCCACCTCGGCTGTCAATCCGGTGACAACTGTGTAAATGACCAAATAAACCAGAACGATCATCATGGCCACTCCGAATCCCACAAAGTACAAAAATTTCTCGCAAAACTTCTGCAAGAAATGCAGATCAATTTGAAACGGCAACTTCAGGTAATGATGTTGCGATATGTCCAGCGCAAGGATGCTCGTAAAAACACAGCACATGATCGCCACCGAAGGTATCACAATCCTCCGAATGTGGTAAAACGCTCGACTACGAATCCCCAGCGAAGACCCCAGGTTCCTCCCAAATTCCCTTCGGTTCAGATACCGTCGAACCCGCACCAACGGCCCGTAGTGCCGCAGAACGATGAACATCCGCAGAAATGTCACCGCACAAGCGATCACCACCTGCAGACAGCTCAGAATAATCTCCAACCGTTCCCGCCGGTAAATGTTGAGCACCGTGTTCCGGAACGCCACCAGCACCGGCAGATAGATCGCCCACCGGTACACGGTCCACCAGCGACGAACCTTCCCGCTGTGGCCGGACTTTAACCGGGCTCCCACGACGGCCAGCAGAAAGTCCAGCCCGAAGAAGAAGTCCGTCGAGTAGTCAAAGTCCCGGGACAGCGTGCGGTAGTAGGCGGTGACCCGCGAGCGGAAACGATTCCACAGCCTGCTTGCCACTTCCATGCTGATCGTAGTTCCAGAACGTACTGGTGGGGGTCAAGTTTCGGTTAGTGTTCCAACCGATTGGTGACTTTTTTTCTAATGATTAATAATAAATTACTGCCGGTGTCATATTTTAATTCATTACTTATTCAACGCCTCTGGAAAGTTCTTTTTGAAATAGTAAATCTTCCGGCTAGGATTTTCAGTTAAATTAACCCTTCGCTGTCTAGAAAGCGTACACCGGGGCTTTTACCATCTTTGCAAAAATCGTTCCAAATTCCTTGATTCATTCTGCTTAAAAACATTGCATCATAAAATTGCATCAACTTTGGCAGCATTAAGCAGACCCAACAAGGCGCTGGAAGAAAAAATAACTAAGCTGACAATAGAAAAATGGGTGTGGCTCAATGCATTCTCGTTTGATTAGAATACATTTGGGAAATATTTTTTTTTAAATGCTTGTAAAAGGAATAGAATAATTTTTAGTAAATGTGAAAATAAACTAAAATGTTCACAAAAAGTTGCTCTACTCGTTGGTGTACTTGGTTTTAGTAACTTTCAAGGAACACTCCAGGTTATCCAGCATCAATCAAACACGACCGCTTATTAGGCTTAAAATTGGTATATTTCCCCTATCTCGATTTCTTAAAAACGCGTTTTAAATTTTGACCTACACAGAAGAAAGTCAATGATCAGGGACGTTGGTTTACGAGAGGGGTCGGGGCAACTTTTTCCGATATCGTGCAAGTTGGTGGGGAATATCCCGGGCAGACGGTAATAACAAAATTAATAATATTTCATTAACAAATCCTGTTATAATAACAAAAAGTGTTATTATTTTATCCTGAAGTTCAACTTCAAGAAGAAAAAATAATAACAGTTTCTGATAAAATAACAAAATTTGGTATTGAAGTGATATTATATTGCCAAATATTAAATAACACGCTAATAAAAGGGAATGTTTTATATTTCAAAAACTCTCCTAATAACAAAATTTGCTATTCGTTCGGTATGCTGAATTTCTAAGTGTCCATAACACAATCTGTTATTATTTTTTCTTTTGTTAAATATGTTTAGATCTTTGGGATAATTTTGTCTAATTTCGTCAGGGTCATTATTTTGGTCATGAAATGGGGTCATTAAGCTGAAATTATTCTAAAAAGTTGAAATTTTGAAAGCTGATTTTTTTTAATTATTTGATATACCCCCTAAAAAACTTTGTTTAAAATGGTTAGAACTATGGGATAATTTTGACCAATTTCGTCAGGGTCATTATTTTGGTCATGAAATGGGGTCCTTAAGCTAAAATTATTCTTAAAAGTTGAAATTTTGAAAGTTGTTTTTTTAAATTATTCGATATACCCCCTAAGGGACTTTGCTAAAATTGGCTAGAACTATGGGATAATTTTGACCATTTTCATCGGGGTCATTATTTTGGCCATGAAATGGAGTCCTTAAGCAAGGGTTTCCAGCAAGGCCTCAGACTGGCAAGTAATTAATAATTACTTTGATTTTAAGCTGGTAATCAGGTAATTCATTAATTACTTAGAAATTCATAATTATTAGAGTAATTTAAAGTAATGATTTGGTAATTAAAGTAATTTTGAGTAATTAAAGTAATCTTTTTTATATTGTACTTTTTCAACGAAACTTTTTGATTTTTTTTATATAATCTATTAGAACAGTGTTTCTTTTTCATTTCAAATAAGAGTGTCACACATAGATTGAAAAAAGACTGGTTCTGTATATAGAAGGCCTTATTCACCATAGTTCTCTCCTAAAAATTTCCTAAAATTTATTTTCAACATGTTGTTTAGCGAAGCTGATTAACAACAAAAGGTATATTACCCAGTGAAAAATGTTTCATGAATCCAAAATCTATTTATTTTTATTAAATAATTGTAAAAATCTAGAGTTTTTTCTTTAAGGGACCTAAAAGCAATTGTCTTTCATATGTTTATTGGGCTCAATAAAAAAAAGTCGAGAAATATGATTTTTTTTGCAAGAACTACATTAGAGTTGGTTATTTTTTTCTATGTTTTTTCTATGTTTTTCCTTCTAATAGACAGTCAAAATTATTTGAAGTTTATGTGGATCAAATGTTTGAAACCAAAATTTACTTAATTATCATTGATAAAAGCAAAGTTTTCAAGTGAAAGCCATTTAAAAATCAATAAAAATAATAATAATTTTTTTATATATATTTTTCAGCTAACTACAGCAGTTGACAGTCCTTAATATCTTTTTCTAAGAGCTGAAATATTTTCTTGAAACATTTCCAAATATTTCTGAGACAAATGTTTCATTGTTAAAAATCAAACTCAGTGAAATTAGAATGGACTAATCAGATGGCGAAATTAAATCAAATGTAAATGACAAATTACACATTATCCGTATTTTTGGTAACGGATTTTTTAATATACTTGAGAAAAACAAAACAAACGAAATAATGTCAAACCAATGTTCGAACAACATTTTAAAACATAACGTTATTTTGATGAATTTCACATTTTTCATAAAGAGCCCCTGCAAATATTTTTTATGTTTGGCTCGAAAATCTGGGGGCCATTTTTAAAACAACTTCAATATTTCAATGGCATTCGACTTGACAAGTTTCAGCACCCTCTAGTGGGAGAAAATTTTCAATGTGTAAACATGAATCAATTGTGAAATATTCTGCTATTTTCAATAAAAAAAATTACAAAAAAATCACAATATCCAGATTGGCACAAAAAAATAAATAAAAAAGCATAATTTAAGACTTTGAGCAAAACAATACTGTCTGTACTTTGCTTGATATTGCGTGTTTATATTTTATTTAATTTAATTTATTTTTGAAAGAGCTATCGAATGAGCTATTTATAAATATTTTAGTTTAGAACTTTAGAAATAAATACTTAAATTTATTTAATATTAAATAAAATATTTTTTCATCATAGTGAAAAAAAAAGTAATTAAAGTAA
Organism: Culex quinquefasciatus; assembly: GCF_015732765.1. NCBI lineage: Eukaryota > Metazoa > Arthropoda > Insecta > Diptera > Culicidae > Culex > Culex quinquefasciatus. Next base: position 17,281,211 of record NC_051863.1, on the reverse strand, counting down.
AATTATTCTTAAAAGTTGAAATTTTGAAAGCTGTTTTTTTAAATTATTCGATATACTCCCTAAGGGACTTTGCTAAAATTGGCTAGAACTATGGGATAATTTTGACCATTTTCATCGGGGTCATTATTTTGGCCATGAAATGGAGTCCTTAGGCTAACATTATTCTAAAAAGTTGAAATTTTGAAAGTTGATTTTTTTAATTATTTGATATACTCCCTAAGGGACTTTGATAAAACTGGCCAGAACTATGGGATAATTTTGACCAATTTTGTCGGGGTCATTATTTTGGCCATGAAATTGATTTTTGTAATTATTTGATATACTCCCTAAGGGACTTTACTAAAATTGGCTAGAACTATGGGATAATTTTGACCAATTTCGTCAGGGTCATTATTTTGGCCATGAAATGGAGTCCTTAGGCTAAAATTATTTTAAAAAGTTGAAATTTTGAAAGTTGATTTTTTTTAAATTATTTGATATACCCCCTAAGGGACTTTGCTAAAATTGGCTAGAACTATGGGATAATTTTGACCAATTTCGTCAGGGTCATTATTTTGGCCATGAAATGGAGTCCTTAGGCTAACATTATTCTAAAAAGTTGAAATTTTGAAAGTTGATTTTTTTAATTATTTGATATACTCCCTAAGGGACTTTGATAAAACTGGCCAGAACTATGGGATAATTTTGACCAATTTTGTCGGGGTCATTATTTTGGCCATGAAATTGATTTTTGTAATTATTTGATATACTCCCTAAGGGACTTTACTAAAATTGGCTAGAACTATGGGATAATTTTGACCAATTTCGTCAGGGTCATTATTTTGGCCATGAAATGGAGTCCTTAGGCTAAAATTATTTTAAAAAGTTGAAATTTTGAAAGTTGATTTTTTTTAAATTATTTGATATACCCCCTAAGGGGCTAGAACTATGAAATAATTTTGACCAATTTCATCGGGGTCATTTATTTCACCATGAAATGGGGTTTCAAGATAAAATTAATCCGATAAAATTAACTTTTGAGAGTTCATTTTTTTAGTTTTGTTATATTCCCTAACGAAATTGATTTATTTATTGAGAATTTTTGAAGTGTGAATAACAAAAACTGTTATTATTTTCACAGAGCCAGGAAGTCGGAGCTGACGTTGAAGTTCGAGCTGGAGTAAGACCTCGGAGACTGCATCGGATTCAGCCAATTTTTAACAACTTTTACTTGGAGTCGGAATCTGTGAAGTCGGGTATTTTTGGAAAGCTGAAGTCGTCGTTGACGTCATATCCTGCATCCAGAGTCGGAGTTGTCTTCAAAGTCGCTTGGAGGTACCCGACTCTGCAGCCCTGACTAGTACAGAGGAGTTATGACAACTGCTGGTTTATTTGCAAATTACAATTAAACCAAAACAATAACTTTTTTTTGTTATGAAGACATACCAGTTCAATAACATTTTTTGTTATTATGCTGCTCCACCTCTTCGCACAAAATAACAAATCTTGTTTTGACATAGGACTATGTCTCTATTTACTATATTGGGGGGCCAGTTCAGAAATTCGATCCAAAGCGTCACTTTTAAGCGTTAAAAAAGGGGACATTTTGAACGCTTATATCTTTTTTCCCTGTGAATAAATCCAGACGGTTGGACCACCAATCGAAAGAGGAAGACTTCAGCTATTGTTTAACTACATAGATAGTCTGACTAAACATAGTTAAAGCACTTAAAACATGCAAACAAAATGAGTAATTTTTCAGTACAAATCGGACAGATGACCAATCAGAGCGAGCGTATGCATTCGAGGCCGCGCCCCTTTTGTGCCGTTCTCCGGCTGTGCCGCTATATAAGCAGAAAATTTCGCCAAAGCAAGTCACATTGGAACGAGCACTCGAACTGTGCACGTCGGGCCGGCGCGGAGCAGCAGCAGCAGCAGCACAGCAGCCGGAAAAAAGGAGGAAGCAGCAGTCAACATGAGGCTAAAGAAGCTGTGGACGTTCGTACAGGTCTAATCGGGCTCGCGTGTGAGCAACAATCGAGCAGCAGCAAAAGGTGGAAGAGCGTCGTGGAGGAGAACGGGGATGGCCCCGCGAACCAGGTTCAGTCGTAATTAAACGGCCCTTTTCAGGGCCAATAAATCAATCACGAAAGAGACTCTATAAGTTCATGCACGTTCATTTCTGAATTATTAATTTTCCTGAAACTAACATTTTGAACATTTTGAAGGTACCGTCATTGGGGGTGACATTGGGTCTGGGGGTGAGATTGGGTCATACAAATTACTGCATTTTTGTATGACACAATCTCACCCCCGATGACGGTACGTGTAAATCACTTCAAAGCGGTTTACCGAAATATTACTGAAAATGACAGCCGAGTTTCCAAACTATCTGCGCCGAAAAAATGAGATTGAGTTGCTATCGATTAATTTAAAATGTCAGTAAAGGATAGATTATTGACGTAGACTTACGTCTTTGTCGAAGGTCTTTCCAGAAAACCCGGGCCGAAGGCCCTGGAATATTGCGTCATCCGTCAATCTCTTAAATCTTCCTTCCCTCAAATCGAATCGGCATGATTTTGATTCCATTCGATTCGAAATTTTATTGCTTGGAACTGAAGGACAACTCTTTCGTGATAAATTAGTGGCCCTTAAAAGGGCCGTTTGTGTTTGGATGATGCATCACACTGTGGCGATAATCGCCGTTTTGTCGGCCATTTTACTCGTTCCTATCCGCAACTGAAGCGGCCTTGGTTGCTTCTGCGACTGCTAATGGCCCTCCACCAACCCGAGAAAAGATTCTGGTTGGATGGTTCTAGATGGCTGGATGGTTCTGCTGCTGGTCCTCTTCTTCTCCTTCTGCTGCTTCCTCCGCGATGGACTGATGTGGCCTTCTCGAGTGCTCGATCCAAAATGACTCGCGAGTGCGAGGTTTGGCTGCTTATGTGTCGGCAGAATAGGAGAACGAGACAAAAGGGGCGCGGTCTCAAATGCATACGCGCAAAAAAAGTTTATGCGTTGGAGACCGCGCCCCTTTTGAGCTGCTTGCCATATCCAAATCGATTTAAGCAACCAAACATCGCCCGCGCGTGTCATTTTGGAACGAGCACTCGAGAAGCCAACATCGGACCGGCGTGGAAGGAGCAGCAGCAGCAGCAGCAGCAAAAGGAGAAGGAAGCAGACCATCCGCCGGCCACCGAAAAACGGATCGTCGCGGGTTATCAAGAAGAACATCGCGATCAACTACAAGTGCGGCCTGGCCAAGCAGTTTAATTTCATCCGGAAGGCGTTCACCCGACGCAAAGGAACTGGTGCAACGAGTTTGCTGAAGCTGGCCAAAAACCGGAAGGCCGCTGGTACCGTGTAGGCCACTGCCGCTTCCGCCAAGAAAAGTCAAACTTAACAGTCCTTTTCAGGACTACCAAATCATTCACGAAAGAGTTGCATCTTCAATCATGAAAGAGTTACTTATTAAACATTGGCTTAATAGTTTTACGATAGAAACAATTGAATCTTTTAAAACGTTTTCAAAATGTAGTGATTTTGATTGCAGAATGAGTCAAGTACCTAATTTGAGGGGAAAATCATCCAAACAACGCGACTGGTGTCGGTCGCGAAAAGGAGGGGAAGTAGAGGGCCAAAATCATATAGGGGAAAGTGGGGCAAGTGTAACAAGCTAAGGAAATGCTAGTTGTAACCCATTAAAAACGTGAAAAATTTGTCGGATTTTTTTATAATCATCTTATTCCAGGTCTTGACTAAGACTTTGATAGAACAGGTTTTTAAAAAATCCAGTTTTTGACTGTAAAAAACTGATTTTAAAATTTTTAATTTTCCATGCGTTCTACTCAACTAGTGGGGCAAGACGAACAACCCGTTGGGGGCAAGAGGAACAATGCATGAAACAACATGCTAATTTGCTATCAATTGAACTGTTATCACTTAGATACATCAGATTACAATGTATTTGAAACGTTTCTTTCATTTTTAGATTAAAAAATAATATTTTACTAAATATTTTATCGTTTTTACAAAAAAAAATTATTACTGAGATGATAAATAGTAAATTTTCATGATATCACTAAATTTTGTTTGGAAATTTTTTGTTAGCAATTATTTATCAGTTTTTAAGTACTTTTAAGTATTTTTTCCCAATAAAATATGTTGTTGCAGCAATTCGTATTTTTTTCCATACTAAAAATCTATATGGTACACTTGCCCCACCTGAACAAGATTTTTTTAAAGCTCTCAACAAAAATAACCAAAAGTTAAATCATACTTTGTAATAGGTGCAAGTCATTAGTAGGGACACTACTGATCTAGGAAAAATTGCATTTTGAAAAAAATTGCCATAAAACGAATCCAATGCCTTATTTTGTACTTTCCAAATATTATAAGAAAACAAAGGTTTTGAAAAAAACTTCATTAAATCTTATGCTCCGTGGCGTTTACGTCGTTTTGGCGGTTATGTGGTAGTAGAATCAGCTAATTGCATTGCTAGCAACAATTCCTCATACTGGAAATAATCAAAATTGTAAAAATTACGGCCGTACGAGCGATTGTTCCTCTTGCCCCATATGGTCGTCTTGCCCCACCTTCCCCTATAACAACGCGCGCCAGAGCTCAGAACATCATTCTGACTATAACATTCGACGGAGTAACATCGCATCGGAGGCTAATTAAGGACCATGGCTTGCACGAAGCAGATAGCTCGCAAGTTCACCGGGGGAAAAGCACCGCGGAAGTAGTTGGCCATGAAGGCGCCGGCCACCGGAGGAGACGGATCTGCGGTTCCAGAGTTCGGTCGTGATGGCGCTGCAGGAGACCTGCGAGGTGTATCTGGTGGGCTGTTCGAGCACACGAATTTGTGCGCGATCATGCCCAAGGACATCCAACTAGCTCGTCGCATTCGTGGCGAGCGCTTCTGAAAGAGTTGTTTCTTGTCCAATTCCAAACTGTTGCCCTCTTCTCCCGTCCCTCGGGACGAGGCAGCGAACTGCAATAATTTGAATTTAAATTTCAGGAACAAATTTTGGTCTTCGGGGGCGACGGAATACACAGCTTTCTGAGGCTGCTCTCGCCCCCAACCCCTCTGCCCCCTCACCCCTCCATTTTGCTCTTAACATTCTTGCTAAAAATCGTTCTACTCCTTCGTTCCTCTCCTCTTTTGAATGGGTGTTCTGTCCAAATAGGGTTCGGCACGGGTCTTGGTCCTAAGGGTGTGCAAGTTCTGTTGGGTCGGGGAGTTAGGCTCAAAGAGCAAGAGTTCAACCCAGATTTAAAACCAGCAAGTTTGCAAGAGTAACAAATCTGGGAAGATCTCTTGCTCTTAGGCTTAACTCCCTCAGCGTTCGCCAGTCTGTCGTGTACGGGGTTCAGCTCCTCAGCGTTTGAAATTCGGTTGTGCGTCTTGAAGGGTCGTCCAAAAGCGCAAATTCAAAAGTAAGTTGGTAGAGTAGTCGTCCATAAACGTTTGGGTGGGTTGAAAGTGGTCTAAGGATGTTGTCAACTTGGGATTGCAAGTTGTCTATAAATGGTTTCCTCCCGGGTTGCAAGTTGTCTAAGGATTTTGTCGCCTTGGGTTTAAAAGTTGTCTATAAATGGTTTCCTCCAGTGTTGTAAGTCATCCAAGGCGTTTGTTTTCTTGGGATGCCAGGGCGTAGAACTTTATAACCATTCATAACTTAATTTTCTTTTCAGAAATTCAATAATCTTCAACTTTTCTTTCAGAAATTTGGTCCTTTTAGGACCACCCAAAACAATTACGAAAGAGTTACTCTTGCCATTCCATGCAAAGCCATAATCCTAAAACCATTCTTTTCAGATAACCAAACAATATGGTCCTTTTCAGGACCACCAAAATCAATCACGAAAGAGTTAGTCTTCTTCAATCTAAACCTAATCGCTTCTTTTGACGAAGAACATCTTCATGGGGCTCTCTATACAGGGTAACAACCCAAAATTTCGCGAAGCGAAATGATACGCCGTGATTCACCTTCCCCTCGCGGCAAATTTCTCCTCTTTTTGGGGCACGCTGGTTGGTTGAACAAACGTTTCCCAATCAGTCAATCGAGAGACGTGAGATTGATGTATCTAAAATCACCCCTACTCCACCGCATAATTTTCGGATCGTCGACGGGGCAAAAAGCGAATAAGGAGGTATAGGAGAATGGGTGCAAAAAGGCGGGGCATACGTCCCCGACTTAAATCAACTAAAAGCGGCTCGGTCAGTCAACATCGTACCGACGGAGCAACTTCTTCACTGGACTGGACGCGGCAAAGGAAGCGCCAAGCAGAAGGGAGAAAAGAAGCGACAATGGAAGCCGGGCCAGTCGAAGCAAATCAGATGGAAATTCAACACAGCTCTGTGCGCTGTTTAGAGGAAGCCTTTTTGAGGTCAATTCCGTCGGTTACCGTTTGGTGGTTCTTGAGACGTTATCGATACTGGCCGTTTCTGACCCGCAGACGGCAAATTAAGCGCAGTTGTGGTTGCAAGTAGAAGAAAGGCAGCAAATTGAAATAAACGGCCCTTTTCAGGGCCACCAAATTCATCACGAAAGAGTTATCTTATTCATTTCATAAAATGCAAACGACAATTGCACGCATGTTTAAGTGATTTACTATTTTCTATATTTATTTATGGTACAGTGTGAGAGTTTTCTCACAATTTATGATTCTTAGAAAAACTGACCTTTGAAGGCCTACCTGAGACGCTCATCAATCAGATCGAAATTTGTTGTGAAGCAAAGAAAATCTTTACAGAAAGTTTAGAATGAATGATGACCAATTTATCAGAAATACATTGGCCGTAGGAACGGCAAATCAAGAAAAGAGTCTTGCGCGCTTTTGATTGATTACCGCGATGCAAATTTTTGTTGTGCCGCAAAGAAAATCCATCACAGAAAATTGAGAAAAACTTCTTCGTAATCAATTCGAGCTTTTTCAGCAAATAAAAATCTTTAAACCTCACTGCCTTCTCGCCAGCCAATTTGGATTTGGAAACATGCAGTCTGGGTTAAAATTCGTGATTTGATATAACAATCCACTTTACGCCAATGATCAAAATTGTATAGAATACTGTGTGTACGCAAGCAAAGTAGATTGAGGTTAAAATTTGTAATTCGAGTGCGTGAAATAGTTTAAGTAAGTTTTTCGCAAAATATCACTTGTAAAATAGCTTGCTAGTTCCTTGAAAAGGGTCGTCAATTTTGTAGACTCGGTTCAAATTCAGGTCAACTCACTTCTGAGTTGGTTGGTTTGGTTGAGACTGAGACAAACTCTTTCGTGATTGATATATTGGCCCTGAAAAGGGCCGTTTAATTTGGTCTGATCTGGGCACCCTCTTCCGCCAAGGGTTTCAATCCACTTATGACGTCATCCCGTCTTCCTGCGACTGTCCGGACCGAGAGCGGAATTTGAATTTCCTCCTGCTGCTAGCCTTCCACCAACCAAAGAACAGATTTCCTAGGCTACTAGTTCTTTCCGCTGGTTGTCCTCTTCTTCTCCTTCTGCTGTGGCTTTTGCTGCTTCCTCCGCGATGGCTGCTTCCTCCTCCGATGTGGCCTTCTCGAGTGCTCGATCCAAAATGACTCGCGAGTGCGAGGTTTGGCTGCTTTTTATGTCGGCAGAATAGGAGAACGGAACAAAAGGGGCGCGGTCTCAAACGCATACGCGCCAAAAACGTTTATGTGTTGGAGACCACTCCCCCTTTTGCGCCGCTTGCCATACCCAAATCTATTTAAGCACCAAAACCTCGCACACGCGAATCATTACGGCACGAGCACTCGAGAAGGCCACTTCAGGACGGCACGGAGGAAACCACAGCAGCCGCTAGAGCAGAGGGGAGCAGAGACCAGCAGAGGAACGGCCAGCAGCAGGAGAGGAATCCGTTCTCGGACCGGCAGAAAGCCAGCAACGGGAGGAATTTCGTTTTCGGCCCCGCGTAGGAAGGCCAGCAGCAATAGCCGAAAGAAGAATCATCAGCAGAAGGAGGAAATCAAAATCCGTTCTCTGGCCGGGGGAAGGCATGCTGGCTGATGCTGCAGTTGAGGAGCAAGAATGATAAAGACGGTGGAAGTCGCCAGTTCCCGACTCGTCGGTTTTAACATTAAACGGCCCTTTTCAGGGCCACAAAATTATCACGAGAGAGTTATTCTTGAATCCAAATTCATTGCGTCAGCGAGAAACATACTGCTAGAAGCCTTAAAATTAAGTGTAAATCTTGTTAAACCTATTTTGCAAATCCGATCATGATTTTTGCTGCTTCACGCTGATCGATTGAAATGAGCTTCCCATCTTGGGATGTAGCATTCAAGTACCTAGTAGCACCATTTTTGGCGCTTCATAACCCTACTGAACTGCGGCTAGACAAGATGTCCCAGCATTTGCGGAAGGTGTACAAGGCGTCCTATCGGAAGCGGAAGAGAAAGGAGAGAGAGGAGGAGAGGCAGTTGGCGGATGAGCCTACCGCGGCGCCAGTGGACAACGCTGAACGCAAAAGGCGGTACAGGCGACGGAAGCGAGCTGCTGAAGGAGGTGGAGAGCGCGGGGATGAGTTCCCGGAAGGTTCTGGGGCTGGACCGTCGGTGTCCAATCCAGGAAAGCGGAGGCGGCAGGGGCGAGTGGGAGATGCAACGGAAGGGTCGACTGCGTCTGGCAGCACTTCTGCTGAACGTATGAGACGGTTGCGGGAGAGGAGGAGGACTGGACAGACAACGTTCGGTCGGAGCGAGCAAGGAGGTGCTACCGCGGATGTTACTTTCGTTGCTGGAGGTGTGCGACGGGGTGGTAGACGAGGAATCGCGGACATTTCGGTTCCAAATTTGGCATCGGAGAATCCCGAACAGGGTAAGTGCGATCGTAGAAAATTTATGCGTGTGTTTGTGTGTGTGTGTGTGTGTGTGCGCGCGTGCGTGCTAAATTTCTACAGCTTTTATTCACTTTCTAGTGATAAATTTAAATAAATTGGAAAGTGATAAATTGAAATAAATGTTATAATTAGATGAAAAATTAGCATTTCTGTAAAAATCAAATTTAATACATTAGCGTAATCGTACAAATTTGGAATAAATTTCCAACACAATACTTGTCATGCCATAGATACGATTTTAAATGAAATGATCATTAATTCAGGTTGAAAATATTCGGCCTTGTGTTATCACTGTATTTCCAATTACTCTTATAAACATTCTCATCTCAAAACAAAGGGAGAAATTTGATATGCTAATATATAATTTTCGTGATATTATATAATTTTCGTGATATTATTAGATCCATCTCAACGCACTTTTCAAATATTTTTCATACGCAACTTTTTAGGGATTTATCCGCCCATGGAGGCAGACACAATAAGCCTCCATGATCCGGTGGTGCAGATTGATGAAGAAGGTGAGACGTTAAACACATTGTGTTATTGTGAAAAATTTACTAAACATGAAAAATAACTTTTTAGAAATGCCATCAAATTCTGCACCAAGTCAGTCGGATAGCATTTCAGATGGGGCAAGCCAGGGTAGGTCTTTAAATTTATGCGAAGTTTTCGAGGTTTGGGTCAACTCTATCGTGTTTCACAGAGCCAGGTCCTCGCAATGCAAGCAGACCGAACTACGACAGGGCCACTCTTGAGTTCCGTAAGCTTTTCGTTGAGAACTCGTTTGGTGCTGTGTGCAGCGTTTGCGACAGACTTTGGTTCAAGAACGACCTGAAGCCCATCACTGAAGCTGGGGGTAATGTACTGGTACAAGCCGGCGACTTTGATTCAACCGAAGGTTTCATGGTGTGCCAAACCTGCAACAGCAGCTTGAATCGTGGAAAGGTCCCAACCCTGTCCAAAAGCAACGGATTTGTTTACCCGCCGATTCCACCGGGTCTTCCCAAACTGGATATGATCAGCAAGCGGCTGATTTCTCCCCGTTTCATCTTTCTGGTGATTCGTCGTCTGTGTCATGCTTTGGGCAACTATGGTATCATTGGGCAGGTGATCAACGTGCCGGTAGACGTTGAGGAGATGGTTCGGGTTCTTCCTCGCGATCTTGATAATGACTGTGCGATTAATGTGAGCTTCAAGAAGCACACTGCACACAAATCGAGCCATTACTCGGGGTGGGTTTGCAAGGGGACTGTTTATGCTTGGCTCAAGTATCTCGTAACTACTCCGTTGTATAAACGTGAGGGCATTACTTTTGACGAAGAACGATTGAATGCGTTCGGAGCAGATCCACAGGAGGGTCCCTCGCGGGCGGAAGAAGCCATGCCACTGGATATCATCGATGATGAAGCCGAGCTGTTGGCTAGCATGCAACAAACTGCGATGTGGAACGAAGACATGTACCTGGAGCTTTGCCCTACCATGAACCGAATGCCCTCGAGTATTTTGTACGATGAGAATGCTGAGGAGTTGAGCAATCCCGACATATACTTTGGGGTCCCGACAACGATCAAGCAAGGCGTACAAGCTACTGTGTTCAACAAGGCGAGCAGTGAAGCTAGGCGAGCTGACAGGCGGGGTGCTCGTCCAGATCACATTCTGGCCATGGCCATGAAGGTGTTATACTGCCGTATGATTGAAGGGCTCAAATGTCACTTCAAATCTGTGGGAACAGATAACGTCACACGTGCCCAGCTCAGCGATCCAGAGTTCCAGAGGAATATGATGGAGATTGGCTTGGCTTTCTTCAAAGGGATACCGAACTCTGTGCAGTACTGGCAAGGACGCAAACAGGACCTCTTCGCCATGATTCGACAGTTGGGTAAACCAACAATGTTTCTCACCTTGAGCGCCAGTGAAACTCAATGGGAAGAACTGTTGAAGGTGCTGCACAAATTGTCCAGTGACTACGATGACCTTGAATTGGCCGACCCGCTGTCGGAGTTAAGCGCGTTTCAAAAGGCAAAGTTGGTCGTTGAAGATCCTGTGACGTGTGTTGCATACATCGACAAGCTTGTTGACGTCATAATGCGCATCTTGAAGTCCAAACGGTTCAGTCCATTTGGTAAATACTACGTTGTGGATTACTTCAAGCGGATCGAGTTTCAACAACGTGGTAGCGCGCATGCCCACATCATGCTCTGGTGTGCAAACGATCCTCGTGAGGACGTTTCCGAGGACATGCCCGCCACCATTGAAATGATCAACACTCTCTGCTCCATCGATGCCTTCCGTTGGTTGGGACCACTGCTTGGCAAGAAGCAAGAGCACGCTCACACACGTACATGTTACAAACACAACGATAAACGTTGTCGTTTCAACATTCCGTACTGGCCGATGAACGAGGATCGGGTATTGGTGCCCCTTCCGGCTGATGACAGTCGTCGTTCTGCACTGAAGAAACGTGCTCTCGAGTTTCGTGAGATTCTGGAAACGAAGACTTTCGAAACTCTCGAAGACTTTCTGGCCGATTGTGAGTGTACCGAGGAATACTACCTCGAAGTGATTCGTGCATGGCTACAGCGACCAGCGTTCTTCTTCAAGCGTCCGATGAATCAGCTCTACATGAATCCATTCAACGTTTGGATTGGCGGTGTACTTCGCTCCAACAGTGATCTGCAGTTCATCATGGACGAGTACTCGTGCGCCTCTTATTTGGTTGATTACGTCAACAAGACAAATCGAGGCATCAGCGCGTTTCACCGAGAGCTTCTCGAGCTGCAGGAGCAGTATCCCGACTACGACTATCAAGGCTTGCTGAAGAAGTTGGGCGTGAGAGTACTCAACAGTGTTGAGATGTGCTCACAGGAAGCAGCGTGGATCTTGCTCCGGTTACCAATGTCCGAAGCAAGCCGGAAAATCGAATTTGTGCCGACAATGTGGCCAAATGAGAGAACCCGATGCCGGAAGCGACACCAGCAGATGGACGACGAGGGACTCGACGACGACTCAACGGACGTATGGACCAGAAACATCGTCCAGAAGTATGAGGACCGCGATGGATTGGAGGATGTGTGCCTGGCTGATTTCGTCGCATGGTATGCACCGATGAAAAGCACCAAAAACAGCTACAAGCTGCGAGGCACTGCCAAAATCCTGCGATGGCGAGGATACCCGATGAGCGAAATGGTCGAGTACAAGCGAGAGGCAGTGCTCCTGTTTTTGCCGTTCCGGAATGAACGAGTCGACCTGCTGGACCAGAACAAATTCCTCCAATTGTACGATTCGCATGAGACAGAGCTCATCGCGAAACGTAAGGAATACGATTGTGAGTTGAATTTGGAGCAGACCGTTGAGGAATACCTCCGAATAATCGCACAGGAAGGCGATGGCGAGCAAGAGAGCCGCCACGGAGAAGCACAACGAGTACGTGAGGAGCATCGACATGCAGCCAAACAACGATGACATCGAAAACCTGCCGACTTCTGCACTGCGAGCGATTGTGAAACAACGTTCGAATGTCATGCCAAAAGCTGACTACTGTGCCTGGATGCGGCAGGCTAACGAGAAGCAGCGCATGTTGATCCTCCACATCATCCATCGACTGACGAGCTTTGATCCTGAAATTCCAGCGATGCAGATCTTCCTGACTGGACCAGCGGGTAGTGGTAAAACGTTCACACTGCGTCTGATGATGGAAACCTATAACCGGTACAGCCAAGGTCACAACTCTCGCAACAACGCGTATATTGCATGTGCGTCGACAGGCAAAGCCGCCGTTAACATTGACGGTGTTACGGTCCATCGTGCCTACCGCATTGCAATATCGCGCCAGAGTGACTCAAAGCTTAGCCCTGAATGGCTGCAGACGTACCGAAATGAATTCCGGAACGTGAAGCTCCACATTGTAGATGAAGTTAGTATGCTTAGCGCAGGTAACTTCAGAACAATGCACATACGTTTGCAGGATATTCATTTGGATTACCTTCACCCATTCGCTGACCAGGACGTTACGTTTACCGGAGATTTACATCAGCTGAATCCAGTCAATGCTTTACCAATCTATAAGGCTCCGAGAAATTCGATTGGTGGATCTTGGCTGTGGGATTACATCCGACTGTACGAGTTGGATCAGGTCATGCGTCAGACCGATGTGGTGTTCTCCACCATCCTCACCGCGATTGGCGAAGGCAAGAAACTGACGGATGAACAGAAGACGCTGATCGAGAGTCGGTTCAAGTCAGTGGAGGACTGCCAACGGGAAGCTCCCAACGCCGTTTGGCTGTTCCATCAAAACGTTGATGTCGATCGGTTCAACAGAGAAGCGTTGAGTGGGCTCGAGGGTCTGGACTGTCTTGCCGACGATATGATCACAGGTCACAGCACATCCGCTCAGGCAACCAGTGCACGAACGAAATTACATAAAATGAGCACAGCCCAAACGAGTGGGCTGCCATATATGGTTCGTTTTTGCATTGGAAAGCCCTACATGATCACTACCAACATCGATGGCGATGATAATCTGGTAAACGGAGCAATCGGCGAGCTGAAGTATGTGGAGATGCGGGAAAACGACGCCGGCGAAGAAGTGATCTACAGACTCTGGTTGCAATTCGATACGGAGAAAATCGGAACCATTGCAAGATCTAAGGCGCAGGCAGTCGTTAACGCCCGACCCCATCTCCTGCAGCAGGATTGGACCCCCATCACGAAGCAGCACGTGAACATCGCTCTTGGAGGTACGATCAAATGCAAGCGGATTCAATTTCCGATTGCGAGTGCCTGTTCCATGACAATCCACAAGTCACAAGGTGGAACTTTCTCCAAGGTCGTTTACCAGTACAGTCGCTCGCAGGAGCAAAGGCTGGTGTACGTTGCTTTGTCACGGGTTACTTCGCTGGAAGGACTCTACTTGACCTACGCGGACAATCCCTCTCTAGATCCGTCTAAGGAAAAGCCTGTGTTCCACCACGCCAAGGCAAACAACTCTCCAGCGATGCGTGAGTTGCGGGACGAATACAAGCGCTTGAGGAATAACCGTTATCGAACGATCGGAGACGATTTTTCTGAGGTGTTGGCGAGTAGTGGACCAGCATGCACCCTGATGACAATCAACGTCCAAAGCTTGAGCGCTCATCACCAGGATATATCGATCGATTCCATACTGACCAGTGTAGACTACTTGGCCCTAAGCGAGACGTGGTTGGATGATAACTCCTCGGTCGAGATTGAAGGCTACACTTGTGTTGTCCAGTCCAAAAGGGATGACGCAAGATCTGGCGGTGTGGCAATTTATCGAAAGACGACGACCAAAACCAGCATGGCAGTCCCGTATACTCCCGAATTGGTGAGTCAAGATCGAGACGAACTTTTCGGTGTGGCTGATAAATACGGTGACGTTTGCGCTGCTACAGTGGATGTGATGGGCACTGAGGTACTGCTGTTCTCGGTGTACATCATCCCAGGAACCACACTGAAGCAGAAAGGTTGGTTTTTGGCACGGAAGTTGCTCCAGACTGCCCGCACTGGTTTGCCAATGGTAGTAACCGGTGATTTTAATGTCGACGTTTCCAAACGAGAAAATGTCGAATTCATTAAGTTTATGGGCGAGCACTTCCAACTATCCTTAGCTAACGACGTGAGACAGACGACCACAAATCGTGGAACGGTCCTTGATCTCACATTTACCAGAGGCATACATGTGGCGAGCAATTCGCGGTATGTATGCTATTTTTCCTACCACAGACCCATGCTGTCTGTACTACGAACTGAAGAACCCGAGCCATCTCAGTTGCATTGATCCATAAACGTTCAAAGCCGGACACGACGATATTATCATCGGATTTTACAAGAAGAAATTGAAATGTAAATTACCAGTTACACCTACACGAACACCAACTCACAAATGAACTGTAAACTCATTAATTTAAGTATACCAGAAAACTTTTGTAAACACTAACTAAACACACTGACCCCTCCCCACCCCCAAACATTAACATCACTACATCAGGAACCAAATGAAATGTAAATATTACTTTAAGAAACAGAACAATATTGTACTACACACTAAAACCTACCCAACAACCGCCCCTCCCCTCTTCCACCCACTCCTTCTCCTTCCCGCTTTATTCATATATTGAACGTATTTAATGATTCATTCAACCGTCATCAATTGTTTATTAACAGGAAACCATCCCCCGCCCTCTTGGAACACCGCTGATGGACCCAGCCAGGATCAAGCCTAATCTCATTTCTTCATTCCAGGGCAAAAATTAAACGGTCCTTTTCAGGACCACCAAAACATTCACGAAAGAGTTGTTCTGCAATCATCCAATTAAGCAAAATAAAATAATCTGGTTTTGAATTTCAATATCTATCCGAAAACATACTGTACTACACACTAAAACCTACCAAACAACCGCCTCCTTACCTTTTTCCCCTCCCCTTTCCAACCAATCCTTCTCCTTCCCGCTTTATTCATATATTGAACGTATTTAATGATTCATTCAACCGTCATCAATTGTTTATTAACAGGAAACCATCCCCCGCCCTCTTGGAACACCGCTGATAGACCCAGCCAGGATCAAGCCTAATCTCATTTCTTCATTCCAGGACAAAAATTGAACGGTTCTTTTCAGGACCACCAATACAATCGCGAAAGAGTTGTTCTGCAATCATTCAATCAAGCAAAATAAAATAATCTGGTTTTACATTTAACTATCTATCCGAAAACATCAGCAATCCTAATCAAAATTTAAGGCCCTGTACTGTCCTATGTCTTTCGGTTATGTCTCTGACATACCATCTTGAACTTTTTTCCTTCATGATTCCTTCTGTTTTATTGGTTTGTTATTGCAATAACAACATAATAACAGTTTAAGTTATTCTTCGAACAAATCTCTGTTATTGATTTTTGTTATTTTAACAACTAATCCGATCATCCCAATAACATATTTCGATCTTGTTTCGATCTTCTCACAATATCAAAAACTGACCTTCCCAAGTTATTTCCGTCTGCTCGGGATTACCGATTTAAAATTGACTAAAATTTTTATCCCCTCTGAAATGTTAGGTAATAATGGAATGCCAACTTTTGAGCATGGTACATTTTTTTCCGTAAGTCTAAATTGTTTCAGGAGACTCTTCTAAAATTTTGAAACAATTTCAATAAAATGCAAAAATCGTCCCCTTGTTGCTGGCAACACTGTTTAAACTATAGTTAGTATACATTCACAAATGTTGCACCTCAACGGCCTCGATGCCTTACTCACCATCAATCTTTCTTTTTTTCACAACTGGGGAGCTGTCCATTACAACGAAAGAAAAAATGAAATCCATTATCTTATCGCTCAGGTGCCAATACTGTTTACCCAGCAGTTTGTGCCGCACAAATTTACGGTCATACCTTCAAAATGTAGTGAGAAAAAACGATGGACTCAGTATGATTTCATCAGTTTAGGGGTAAACATCAAGTTATGACCAGATACCAGAATGGCCCAGGGGACACTTCGGCGAAATGAATCGTACTGTTAATTTTGATTGAATTTCGAACATTTTTCTCAAGCGTTCAATTGTGTTTTTTTTTTCTTTCAGGAGTCGCGCCTTCCGGCCCGGAACGACCCGGAAGTACCGCAAGCGGGCCATTCTGAAGAACGGCGAGTGCAACATTACGACGTCCAAGGTTTCGCAGCAGCACTTGCGGTTCCTGCAGGACATCTTCACGACGCTCGTGGATGCCCAGTGGCGGTGGACGCTGCTGGTGTTTGCGTTCAGCTTTATCGGGTCGTGGTTGTTCTTCGCGGTGATTTGGTGGCTGATTGCGTTCACCCATGGCGATCTGGAGGAGATGCACCTGCCCGATAATCAAGGTGAGTGGTACCCTTTTCCCTTTGCTTTGCTTTTTCAAGGGTTACTTCGACTGACTTTGTGTCCCAACAGAAGTTATGTTAGCTTGAAAACGTGCGTAATTTCTCATCTTTTTGGTGTAACTTAAATCAGATTTAATTACGTCAAAATTGAATGATGATTTTACATCGCTTTATAATGAATGGATCGTTTCCTCAGTATTTTGTTATAGAGTAAATAATAGTTTTCAGTTTTGAATACTTTCCCTTATGTGTCTTGTTCCCAAAATTCTATATTTATTGAATTTGCTTCCAATTTATATGATTTAAAATACCGTATTCTACGTTGGCGTTTATATCCGGAGTGACCTTAAAAAAATTTGAATCGGCCACTGTTTTCGCAACATCAAAAATTAAGCTAATTTTTTGCATTTGAAGCTTACACATTTGAAATATTGTTACCCGAGCAGACGGAAATAACTTGGGAAGGTCAGTTTTTGATATTGTGAGAAGATCGAAATATGTTATTGGGATGATCGGATTAGTTGTTAAAATAACAAAAATCAATAACAAAGATTTGTTTCAAGAATAACTTAAACTGTTATTATGTTGTTATTGCAATAACAAACCAATAACACAGACAGAATCATGAAGGAATAACAAGATTTGTTATGTGGTGCGGAGAGGAGGAGCAGCATAATAACAAAAAAATGTTATTGAACTGGTATGTCTCCATAACAAAAAAAAGTTATTGTTTTGGTTTATTTGTAATTTGCAAATAAACCTGCAGTTGCCATAACTCCTCTGTACTAGTCAGGGCTGCAGAGTCGGGATCCTCCAAGCGACTTTGAATCCATACTTTGAAGACAACTCCGACTCTGGATGCAGGATATGACGTCAACGATGACTTCAGCTCTCCAAAAATACCCGACTTCACAGATTCCGACTCCAAGTAAAAGTTGCTGAAAATTTGCTGAATTTGATGCAGTCTCCGAGGTCTCACTCCAGCTCGAACTTCAACGTCAGCTCCGACTTCCTGGCTCTGTGAAAATAATAACAGTTTTTGTTATTCACACTTCAAAAATTATCAATAAATAAATCAATTCCGTTAGGGGATATAACAAAATTAAAAAAAATGAACTCTCAAAAGTTAATTTTATCGGATTAATTTTAGCTTGAAACCCCATTTCCTGGTGAAATAAATGACCCCGATGAAATTGGTCAAAATTATAGTTCTAACCATTTTGAACAAAGTCCTTTAGGGGGTATATAAAATAATAAAAAAAAAACAATTTTCAAAATTTCAACTATTCAGAATAATTTTAGCTTAAGGACCCCATTTCATGGCCAAAATAATGACCCTGACGAAATTGGTCAAAATTATCCCATAGTTCTAGCCAATATTAGCAAAGTCCCTTAGGGGGTATATCAAATAATTAAAAAAATCAACTTTCAAAATTTCAACTTTTTAGAATAATGTTAGCCTAAGGACTCCATTTCATGGCCAAAATAATGACCCTGACGAAATTGGTCAAAATTATCCCATAGTTCTAGCCAATTTTAGCAAAGTCCCTTAGGGGGTATATCAAATAATTTAAAAAAAATCAACTTTCAAAATTTCAACTTTTTAAAATAATTTTAGCCTAAGGACTCCATTTCATGGCCAAAATAATGACCCTGACGAAATTGGTCAAAATTATCCCATATTTCTAGCCAATATTAGCAAAGTCCCTTCCCGAGCAGACGGAAATAACTTGGGAATAACATTCTTTGTTATTTGAAAATACTAGGCCAATAACATTTTATGTTATTTATAACAAGATTTGTTATTAGCCGTTATGATTTTTTTGTTATTGGATTGTTATTGTAATAACAGACTAATAACATTTTACGTTATTTTTCGAACAAATCTTTGTTATTATTTTTTGTTATTTTAACAACTAATCCGATCATCCCAATAACGTTTGGAGTTATTCTTCCATAACAAAAAATGTTATTCCAAAGTTGTTTTTGCTGTCAATCAATATCAGACCAATAACAATTTTTGTTATGATAACATAAACTGTTATTGAACTCTTATGCAAAAATGGATTTTTCAAGATTATTCCATAACACTTTCTGTTATTTTAACAGTATTTGTTATTGAAATGGCATGAATTTAGTTATTACCGTCTGTTCGGGTTAGGGGGTATATCAAATAATTAAAAAAATCAACTTTCAAAATTTCAACTTTTTAGAATAATTTTAACTTAAGGACCCCATTTCATGGCCAAAATAATGACCCCGACGAAATTGGTCAAAATTATCCCATAGTTCTATCCACTTTTAGCAAAGTCCCTTAGGGGATATATCAAATAATTAAAAAAAAAACAACTTCCAAAATTTCAACATTTTAGAATAATTTTTGCTTAAGGACCCCATTTCATGGCCAAAATAATGACCCTGACGAAATTGGTCAAAATTATTCCAAAGATCTAAACATATTTAACAAAAGAAAAAATAATAACAGATTGTGTTATGGACACTTAGAAACTTTTCCATTTGTGCGATTTATGGTTATCCCGAACAGACGGTAATAACTAAATTCATGCCATTTCAATAACAAATACTGTTAAAATAACAGAAAGTGTTATGGAATAATCTTGAAAAATCCATTTTTGCATAAGAGTTCAATAACAGTTTATGTTATCATAACAAAAATTGTTATTGGTCTGATATTGATTGACAGCAAAAACAACTTTGGAATAACATTTTTTGTTATGGAAGAATAACTCCAAACGTTATTGGGATGATCGGATTAGTTGTTAAAATAACAAAAAATAATAACAAAGATTTGTTCGAAAAATAACGTAAAATGTTATTAGTCTGTTATTACAATAACAATCCAATAACAAAAAAATCATAACGGCTAATAACAAATCTTGTTATAAATAACATAAAATGTTATTGGCCTAGTATTTTCAAATAACAAAGAATGTTATTCCCAAGTTATTTCCGTCTGCTCGGGATTTTATTTCTAAGTCAGTATACCGAACGAATAACAAATTTTGTTATTAGGAGAGTTTTTGAAATGTATAACATTTCCTCTTATTAGCGTGTTATTAAACATTTTCAATATAATATCACTTCAATACCAAATTTTGTTATTTTATCAGAAACTGTTATTATTTTTTCTCGTTGAAGTTGAACTTCAGGATAAAATAATAACACTTTTTGTTATTTTAACAGGATTTGTTATTGAAATATTATTAATTTTGTTATTACCGTCTGCCCGGGTAACTGGATAGGTTATTGATACATTATTAAAGAAAAATACTAACTAAACACGAATTAAATGATTAAATTTTCTGTTATCTATAGTAATGAAAAATTTATAAATAGGACTATTTTAAACAGAGCTGCGGAATCGGGTCATATTTCAAGCGACTCCGACTCCAACTCCGACTCCGGCTTTCTGAGTTTAACTGACTTCGACGCCGACTCCGGCCTTCAGCTCCAACCGACTCCGACTGCGACTCCAAATCCGGCCTACAACTCTAGCTGAATCCAACTCCACATATTTCAAATGTTAGTTGACTATTATTTTGGAATCATTGATAAAAAGGATTATTTGGATACTCTTTAAGTGTCATGTCTTTCTCAAGGAAAAAAAAGTTCGAATCACAAAACGGACAAAAAGATTCTAGGTTACAAGTTTGATATGTTATTAAAACAGAATTCAAAAAATATTTTATGTTTTGAAGGCATTTTTGGAAAAAAAATCAATTTTGTAAGTAAATTTAGATTAATTTACATAACCTCAAATTTACATTCAATTTATTTATAGCTTTATTTATTCTTCAAAATAATTAGTTGAAAATTATATTTTTTGTTGAATTTTAGACTCAAACTCCGACTCCAGCTGTTCGAGTTTTGATGACTCCGACTCCGACTCCAAGTCCCCAAAAGACCCGACTCCACCGACTCTCCCGAGAAGGGGTAAATAACACGGGAATACCAAATTTTGGTTTTACTTGGGCAAATAACAGCGACCAAAATGTGCCCTTGGTTGCCCAGTAATAGATGGTAAAATACCATGAAATCATACCAAAGTCCAGTATGTGTAAGGGCACAACAATACCAAACCATGTTATTCCAAGGGTAAAATAATACCTCAAAATAAAACCATTTCAATACCAAGTAGAGGTCTTCTGGATTATTGAACATTGCTTGAATACCAAAACTTGGTATTGCCATGGTTTTATTTCTAGGTATTCCCACGCCCTTGGAAAATCATATTTTGGTATTTTTGTGGTCTTTCACATACATGATTTTGGTATGATTTCATGGTATTTTACCATCTATTACTGGGCAACCAAGAGCACATTATGGTCGCTGGTATTTGAACAAGTAATACCAAAATTTGGTATTTTCATACCATTTTTAGTGCAGCAGTTGCAGTTAGTGAAAAAACGGAAATTATTCATATGCAACAGCCACCTGATGATTCCATGTTGTTATTAGTGATATTCTTCACCACACCGAATGCATTTGTCATTGATGACCGGCCTGTGCTTAAAGTTCTTGAAGTTTCTGAAAAATAACAAGATTGAAAAATAAGTATTATTAAAATGAAACTGAATTGAAATTCACCAAAATTCATTAACCTGTCGATTGACTCGTTTTCAAAGTATTTGGTTATCCCGACTTAGAGATATTTCAATATTAGTGGGTATATCACACTAATTTTCAAATCATCTTAAACATTTTTGGGTTTCAAGTCATTTTAGCGCAAAATTAATTAACTCGTAAATTTTTTTTAGCAAATTTCCCATAGTTTCAGAGAAAATTGATGAAACCTTTCAATATTCAAACAATACCAAAATGTGCCATCCTGACTTAGAAAATTTTCCACAATTTCAAGTCATTTCCGTAGGGGGTATATCAAAAATGTTTAAAATCAAGTTTGAAATTTCCGGTTTTGAATGAAAGCATTCGCTTTGAGACATCATTATAGTGCAAAATTAATTATTTTGTCAAAATTGGTCAAAATTTTCTCATAGTTGCAGAGGAATTTGATAAAATACTGTAATACCAAAAGAATACCAAAATGTGGTGTTCGATCATTGACAAATTCTGCAATTTTGCAATATCAAAACAATACCTTAAATTGGTATGATACCACATTTTGCTCTTGCATAATCCTTAAGACAAATTTTAAAGGGCCCAGGAATACCAAAATTTGGTATTGATACCAGAGAAAGGTATTATTACGCATTTCCCTTGTTATTTACCCATGCTCGGGCTGACTCCACAGCCCTGCACGGAAGAAATTATTTTTGCCGATTTCGTAATTACTTTTTATTTCAAAAATTGTTTTTTTTTGCGCAAAAAAATACGTATCTTGGGCAATTTTTATTATATGTTTTATGGGACAACAACCGCAACCTTTGAGCCGTAGAGAAGTATGAACAAAAATTTGCTGGTATGTTATGATAAAAAAAAAAATGTTTTTTTGGAAAACCTAAAAATCTTACCCAATCGAGAAAAACAACTTTGTAGAAATTTTGATAAACTGCACCGTTTTCAAGATATGGTCACTTCAAGCTTGATTTTAACAAAAAATTGCAGTTTTTTGATTTTTAAATAGTGCCATTAGTGACCTTTTGAAACATTTTTTTCGAATTGTTGACTTGTTGAAAAACTAAATGTTTAGTCCAACCTTCAAAAATTTGAAGCAAAAAGTATCACTAAATATTGATTCATTGTCAAAAATATTGTTTTATATCGTTTTCTGAAAAATTAAAAAATTATCTGTAGCAAATTTTTTGCCCCCTGAGTTTTGGGGCATTTTTAAACGTACAAGAGACAATAATTTAAGATTAAATTTGCAATGGGCTAATGGCAAATTTTTGCGACGATGAAACGGCCTACTTTTCACTATAAAAAAATAAAAACAGAATCGAAAAGTAATCCTTTTCAGCTCTTGTATCGAAAAGTAATTCTTTTCAATATAATTTTTTATTTACCTGTCCCATTTTGAGGTCATGTCAAGGAATTTTGAGTGCTAACTTCTTAAATGATAGATTATGGGAGGAGCAATGTTTTCTCAGATAAGAAAAAATAATAAAATACTTTCTCGTACCCCCTCTTTGATTTACTGAAAAAAGTCACTATTTTGAATAAATTTTCTAAAAGCGCTTGGATACAAAATACAAAAACTGTTTCAATCAGGTGTGTATTTTTTCAATAGACTAAGATGCATTATCGATATTGGACCAAAATTGATGTTTTAGCCCAGTTTTCCCAGTAAAACCAATAGGGGAAAGTGGGGCAAGTGGGCAATTCTCTACCAAAACTGGAAATGGATTTTATTTGTATTTTTTCATTTGACTCAAACTTTGTGGGGACCTTCCCTATGACCAAATAAGCTATTTTGCATCATTGGTTCACCCATACAAGTCTCCATACAATTTTGGCTGCTGTCCATACAAAAATGGTATATAAATATTCAAACAGCTGTAACTTTTGAGTGAATTTTCTGATCAATTTGTTGTCTTCGGCAAAGTTGGAGGTATTGTTGAAGACTTTTGAGAAAAAAATAGGCACACGGAAAAAAAATTGCATATTTTTTTCTCAACTTTGTTAGCACTAAAACTCAATTTCCCAAAATACTTTTTTTTTTGATTTTCGAGATTTTTTGATATGTTTTAGGGGACAAAAACCCGCAACTTTTGAGCCATAGAGAAACATGATCAAAAAATCTGCCGCCGAGTTATGGATTTTGGAAAAAAATAGTGACATTATTTTTTAATGCAAAATTGAATTTGTAATCGAAAAGTACCATACAGCTTTTTTGATAAAGGGCTCCGTTTTCAAGATATAGCCACCGAAAGTTTGATTTTAGCGAAATATTTGCAGTTTTTTGATTTTTAAAAATAGTGACCATGAGTGACCATTTCTAAAAATATTTTTTTTTGAAAAGTTCAGAAAATGTGCTATAAAATTGTCTAAGAAACATTGAAGATTGGACCTCGGGTTGCTGAGATAGAGCCGCTTTAAGAAAAAGAAACAGGAAAATTGAAGTTTTCTAATTATCACCAAAACAACCCACCATTTTCTAATGACGATATTTCAGCAACTAATGGTCCGGTTTTCAATGTTAATGCATGAAACATTCGTAAAATTTTGTGATCTTTTTGAAAAAAATATTTTAATTTTTTTTAAATCAAGACTAGCATTTTAAATGGGCGTAATATTCAATGTTCGTACCTTTTAAAATGTTAGTCTTGATTTAAAAATAATGAAAATATTTTTTTCAAAAAGATCGGAAAGTTTCACAAATGTTTCATGTATTATCATTGAAAATCGGACCATTAGTTGCTGAGATATCGTCATTAGAAAATGGTGGGTTGTTTTGGTGAGATTAAGAAAACTTCAAATTTCCTGTTTCTTTTTCTTAAAGCGGCTCTATCTCAGCAACCCGAGGTCCAATCTTCAATGTCTCTTAGACAATTTATAGCAAATTTTCTGAACATTAAAAAAAAATAGAAATGATCACTATTTTTAAAAATCGAAAAACTGCAAATATTTCGCTAAAATCAAACTTTCGGTGGCTATCCCGGGCAGACGGTAATAACAAAATTCATGCCATTTCAATAAAAAATACTGTTAAAATAACAAAAAATGTTATGGAATATTCTTGTAAAATCCATTTTTGCATAAGAGCTTAATAACAGTTTATGTTATCATAACAAAATTTGTTATTGGTCTGATATTTGTTGAAAGTCAAAACAACTTGGGAATAACATTTTTTGTTATGGAAGAATAACTCCAATTGTTGTTGGGATGATCGGATTAGTTGTTAAAATAACAAAAAATAATAACAAAGATTTGTTCGAAGAATAACGCAAAATGTTATTAGTCTGTTATTACAATAACAATCCAATAACAAAAAAATCATAACGGCGAATAACAAATATTGTTATAAATAACATGAAATGTTATTGGCCTAGTATTTTCAAATAACAAAAAATGTTATTCCCACTTTATTTCCGTCTGCTCGGGATATCTTGAAAACGGAGCCCTTTAACAAAAAATCTGTAAAGTACTTTTCGATTGCAAATTCAATATTGCATTAAAAGATAATGTTAAATTTGTTTTTGCATGAAACTTTGCTTTTTTCCAAAAATCACTATTTTTTCAAAAATGTATAACTCGGCGGCAGATTTGTTTCTCTATGGCTCAAAATTTGCGGATTTTTGTCCCCTAAAACATCTCGAAAATCATAAAATACGTATTTTGGGAAATTGAGTTTTAGTGAAAAAAAAGTTGATTCAAAAATGTGCAATTTTTTTTACGTGTACCTATTTTTTTCTCACAACCTGAGCAGACGGAAATAACTTGGGAATAACATTTTTTGTTATTTGAAAATACTAGGCCAATAACATTATATGTTATTTATAACAAGATCTGTTGTTCGTCGTTATGAATTTTTTGTTATTAGATTGTTATTGTTGTTTGCGCACATAAGAACGTCTGTTGATCCTGTCGCACTTTCTTTCCCGGTAAATACAATTTACAACACTCAGATTACAAAGAACAAAACTGTTTAATACAAAAAGACTTTATTCGCGTAAACTAGGCTGTATTTGGCGGTAAAATAACTGTTCTGACCTGTTCTGAGGTCTGACAGGGAATGGGTCTGTTCTGAGGTGGTTTTCCTACAAGAAAATGTACGGTCAGGACAAGTTCACTGACCTTTTCGTCCTGTTTGTGTTCTGTTATTTACAAATATGTGTGTGTTTACATGTAACGTAGAGTGCGAAAACTAGACAACATAAACTGTGGCAAAAACTACACGAAAACAGTACAGTACAGAAGTTTCTGATTAGAATCTTCGTCTTGTGTGTAAACATGCCGCCCGCCTTGAAAGACGGCGGCTCTGAGCGTGCTTTCAACATAATATCTTCCTACTTGGCTCTTCCTGTGTACTTCTGTACTGACTTTGACAAAACTGTTTGTAAACAAATACTACATCTACTGTGTATGGCTGTGTGTGATCATACGATCAGTGGTTCGAACGTTTTCTTCTTCTTTCTTCAGGTACTGCGTGATGTTGTCAAACATAAAATGCCGCCCGCCATGCTGATACGGGGCTATTGATGTGCTGTTGTCCGACCAGCTGCTGTTTTGACTGCCTCTCGACCGCTGCTTACGTACGCGTGACCAGGGTGTCACCTCACGTACCGTTTGTACTGTTGTTGCTGCAGTTGCGGTGTTCTTGGCTGCGGCGATTCTCCGTTGAATCTTCCTCCCGTTGCTGTTGCACTAGCCGTGCTTCGTCGTTGCCAGAGTTTCCAACCGTTTGTACCTGCTGAAATTGTGTGCTAAATTTTCTGTTTCGTGTCACAAATCAGAGGTTACTTAGCTTGAGGCTGTGGTGGGGGGCAGTTCTGATCCGTCCGATCACAAGAACGCGCCACCCCTGTTGCTTTGTGCTGGAACCTGCATTCAGCTTTTGGCTTGCTGATCTGTGTTGTTGTTGCTGTTGACGTGTGATTCCTGAGTGACCGTGATGCCGCTCGCCGTTGTTTGCTCTGCCTCGGAATTCGCTCGCTTCTTGTCGCTCACTGTGTCGACCGTTTGTGTGTACGTGCGACAGTTGTGCCACCCGCCATAATCTCCTTCTTTGTCCTCCGTTAGTTTCCCGTTGTTGTTTGTCGAACTGTTGCTGATTGTTTCGTCCACTTGCGCTTGCTGTACTGTTTGTTGTTGTTGTCTCCCAGGTTGGGCAGACCTTTCTCCTTCTCATCCTGCTTGCTGGCGTGTGTTGACTCACTGGTACTGCAGTTACAGTGACGTCCTTCCTCGAACGACTTGTTGTTGTTGCCTGTTCCCACAGGCCATCCATAACCGACGAAACAATCTGCTGCTAACTTGTCCAACTCCTGCTCTCCTCCGTCCGTCCGTCTGTTCCCCACATCTGAACTGTAGTCCAACTGCTGTTGGGTTCTTCTTCTTCTTCGCCTTCAACTTCTGCTAGACCATTCCAGTTTGTAGGCACCTCGTGGTACCGGTGTCAGCGGATCAGCGTCCGCTAACCAAAGAGAACTGCGTCTCTACTGGAATGGAAGTTGAGACCAGTGTGTCCCTTCCATGCTTGACGTCATCTTTGCGCCTGTAGTTGCGTCTCCACCACTGTACGTGGAGATTGTTCCCCAAAGCTGGGCGAACTTCACTGAAACTTCCAGTCGGCGCACCGAAAGCTTCTGCCGCTGGCCTAGCGACCTGTACGGATCACGCTGCTGTACACGACAACACGGCATGACCGTCCACACTCGGTTGAGTGGTCAGTAGTACTCCACACTGCTGTTGGAGTTGACGTCAGATGGATGCAGTACCGTTGTGGGCGTTGAAGTCTGGGGACAGATTGAGGACGGCTGATTGTCTGATGGTTAAACAGTAAAATAGGGCTACTTAACTCGGAGCCGTTTTGGAGTGGCTGGTCTGGCCCGTCCGACCACAACCGTGCCACCCCATTAGGCTTTTTGCTGGAACCACGAACATCTGCATACTTGAGCGACTGCTGCCGCTGCTCGTAGGCGATGAAACTCTGACACGTTGACTTGCCGGACAGGGTATGATGTTCTGGTTTCCAGGTTGCGGCTGCTCGTGAGGTCTACCATCCCGGTAGAATTCCTCCGCGACCGCGTTCGAAGATGCTGCTGCGGTTCACTGCTGTACGTGGCTCTGCGGATCTGCGTCTTCGCTGCGCGTGCTGCTGGTACAGTTCCGTCCAGGCGAAGAACGATGAATGGGCAACTGCATCGCCGATCTCCACGGCAATCGACTCCTGCCGTCCGTCAGCAGGTGCAACGCTAAACCGAAGGTTTCTGCTCCGCTCGAGCGATCCAGCGACGCCACACCTAAGTTGTAGAGCACTTAACAACTGGTCGTTGAACGAAATGAAATGTGTACTTAACTTGGGTTGGCTGTGGGGGGCTGTTCTGGTCCGTCCGACCACGAACGCGCCACCCCTTAGGCCTTTACGCTGGATCCTGCTATCAGCTTGGGACGTGCTGATTATTCCACTGGTTTGTTGCGACGCGTCGATCAGAACTCCGATGACGCCTCTGATGTTTGTTGTTGTTCGCAGCGCAGATAATAATCTGCAGCTGCGTGTGCTGTGCGTGCGCTCTGAGCACACCTTCGATTGCAGGCTCGGATCGTTTCCGAGAGCGTTAATACTTTGCGGTCCTCTTCTTGCTCAGCAAACGGACAGGAATCTTCACTGGTTTCCGCCGATGAATGCTTCGTTCTTCACCTTGGTCGCTTCACAGTAGGCACGACGGTTTCGTCCGTCTCGTCGTTCACCGGTGGTCTCTGCTGGCCACAACACCGCACACGGACCGTAAACGTCCTCGCCTCACGACCGTTTTGCATTGCACCGAATCTCAGTATTTTTGCAGCGGAACGCACATCTGCGACTTCGCGAATCGAATCGTAGCGACGACCGAACTGCACTTTTTGAACCAACCGATTTCTGCCATTTCATCGTCCTCTCACCCGTGTCGTAAACAAACCGATCTCCGATTAGAACTGTCACTGCAGAGCAGCGATGCCATTTCGCCATTCAATTTTCGCCCGACGGCAGAGCTGTGCGGTATTACACCGGCACACACAATTTTGCAACTTGATCGAGTTTGCTCACCTTCGGTAATATTTTTTCTCCTCGCGTGGACAAAATGGCGACACAAAACAAAATGGAGGATACAGTACACAATTACATGGGATTTGGAAACCGGGATTTATCACGACTTTGCTTTTTAGACGAAACTTCTGGAGCGTAAACTTCTGCAGTAGCTTTCTGCAGACTTTTTCCCAATGCGGCGAAATAGCTCCCAGCTCTTCTCTTCACTGACAGCTGGTGGAGCTCGCAGTGACAACCGCAGTTGTCAAACATCAAAACAAAAAAAACACTCAACACAAAATTTGTGAATTTCTTCGACGGAGCAGATTTTCATGAAATAACCCGGTTTCTGTTGTCTCGGGCGGAATCTGACCACGCATCGGGGTGCAATCCAGACGCGCGCGGGCTGCGGTATCGGTTATGGAAGATGGCGGCTCTTCTAGTGTTCTTTTCAGCACTTCACAACAGAATGGCTCCCGGCGCCATCTTCAACCGGCGATTCTTCACGGCACAGATACTTTGCGTCGACAGACTTGGTCCACCGACCTCGAAACCAGGAATTTACGGTGCGACATGATCCGGCTCGAAGGACCATTTTATGTTTGCGCACATAAGAACGTCTGTTGATCCTGTCGCACTTTCTTTCCCGGTAAATACAATTTACAACACTCAGATTACAAAGAACAAAACTGTTTAATACAAAAAGACTTTATTCGCGTAAACTAGGCTGTATTTGGCGGTAAAATAACTGTTCTGACCTGTTCTGAGGTCTGACAGGGAATGGGTCTGTTCTGAGGTGGTTTTCCTACAAGAAAATGTACGGTCAGGACAAGTTCACTGACCTTTTCGTCCTGTTTGTGTTCTGTTATTTACAAATATGTGTGTGTTTACATGTAACGTAGAGTGCGAAAACTAGACAACATAAACTGTGGCAAAAACTACACGAAAACAGTACAGTACAGAAGTTTCTGATTAGAATCTTCGTCTTGTGTGTAAACAATTGTAATAACAGAATAATAACGTTTTTAGTTATTCTTCGAACAAATTTTTGTTATTATTTTTTGTTATTTTAACAACTAATCCGATCATCCCAATAACATTTGGAGATATTCTTCCATAACAAGAAATGTTATTCCAAAGTTGTTTTGGATTTCAACCAATATCAGATCAATAACAAATTATGTTATGATGACATACACTGTTATTATACTCTTATGCAAAAATGGATTTTTCAAGAAGATTCCATAACAATTTCTGTTATTTTAACAGTATTTGTTATTGAAGTGGCATGAAATTTGTTATTAAGTCCTCAACAATACTTACAACTAGAGCGTCCATTTTTCCGTCCCGGTAAAAAATTTCCCGGGAATTCCCGGGATTTCCCATAAAAAAATGTTTCCCGTTTTCCGGGAAATTTATAAATTTCCCAGGATTCCCGGAATTAAAACGAAAGTATACATTTTCTTTAAAAAAATGCTCTAGAAAAAATGAAGAAACTCAATTACTATCATGATTTATTTCTGATAATAGCGTCATCCATAAAGTATGTCATGCTCTAGGGGGGGAGGGGGGTCTGAGCAAGTGTGACATTGCGTGTTGTAAGTATAGGAAAAGCGTGACAAAGGGGGGGAGGGGGGGTAAATTTTGGCTGATTTTAGCGTGACGTACTTTATGGATGAAGCCTTTATATTGGTTTCTGAAACAACTGGAAATAGACCTTGCTTAATGACAATATACTTTTACAATCCAGGTTAACTTTTTAAAGAATAATTGGATATAGTATAAATAATATTGAAACCCTTTACCGCCAAAGCAAAATTGAGATTGTTTACGTTTGTGTTTACCATGATCAAATTAGATGAAAATTGCAACAATGGGTGTTAGAAGGTTTAACATGAAAAAAATCGAAGAGTGGTAGTGGGATGATGACAATTTATCATGAATCATGCTTCCGTTCTATGAAAAAACGTTTAACAGAATTCAATTATAAACCTGAAAACCAAGTGTTATAACCATTAAAAAATCATTGAAAAACTACTTTGTATTGTTTAAGAGGTGCCCGAAAAATGCGAAAATTGTTTAAAAACTTGCTCCAAATATTTGAAAAAAATAGTTGTTTAAAAAAACAAAAACGAGAAGTTAGATTTTTAAGGAAAAACTAAAAACCTTAAACATTTTGTTCAAGAGCTGAAACTAGTATTACTTGGTTTAGAAAAGTTAATTGTCATGAAAAAAATAATTTTTGAATGTATTTATTCGTGTGCCAAATCATACTCTCACAAATTGGGCACACAGGCAAGTTTTGAAGAAATTTTAAGATTGTGGAATATGGATTCAATTTACTTGCTGTCAAAACAATTTGATGAAAAAATGAAAAAATACTTCTCAACAAAAAATACCAGAAATAATTTACAATTTATTGTGCGATTTGAGCTCATCAAATTAGAAAAATATACATTTTCTTGTAGTTGTATGAATTTTTATATGCAGTCAAGCAATTAGTTGATCCATACACTTATTATTTTTTTTTTATTCCCTATCCTATTCAATTTATATGCAAAATATGATTCAGCACCAAAATTAGAACAATTTTGAATAAATTTAAAATTTCCCGGGAATTCTCGGGATTTCCCGGGAAATCTGTTGAAAATTTTCCGTTTCCCGGGAAATTTGTAACCCCGGCCAAATCAAAAAAATACTAAAAATAAAAATGGTCGAAATCGGCCGATTTCGTAGAGAGTTGCTCATGTGTGATACATACATTCAATCTAACCCATTTCCCCATCCTCTCATCCACAGCCGAAAACGGGTGGGTCCCGTGCGTGTTCAACATCCAGTCGTTCACGTCGTGCTTCCTGTTCTCGATCGAGACGCAGCACACGATCGGGTACGGCGTGCGCACCACGACGGAAGAATGCCCGGAGGCGATCTTCATCATGTGCTTCCAGTCGATCTACGGCGTCATGATCCAGGCCTTCATGGTGGGCATCGTGTTCGCCAAGATGACCCGGCCCAAGCACCGAACGCAGACGTTGCTGTTCTCGAAGCAGGCGGTCATCTGTCAACGGGACGGGGAGTTGTGCTTCATGTTCCGGGTGGGGGACATGCGCAAGAGTCACATCATCGGGGCGAGCATCCGGGCCCAGTTGATCCGGACTAGGTGCACCAAGGAGGGCGAGGTGCTGTCGCAGTACCAGTCGGAGTTGGACGTTGGGGCGGACGGGTGTGCGTCGGATTTGTTCTTCATCTGGCCGCAGATCGTGGTGCACCGGATTAACGCCGATTCGCCGATGTACAACATGTCCGCGTCGGATTTGCTGCAGGATCGGTTCGAGATTGTGGTCATCTTGGAGGGGACGGTGGAGTCTACCGGCCAGAGCACGCAGGCTCGATCGAGTTATGTGAACGCGGAGATTCTGTGGGGCCATCGGTTCGAGCCGGTCGTGTTCTACAACAAGGAGAGTCAAGGGTACGAGATCAACTACAGCCGGTTCGATGAGACCACGCAGGTTGATACGCCGCTCTGCTCGGCCCGTGAACTGGCCGAGTTCTACAAGATCCAGGACGATTATCGCAGCAACGGTGAGTTGGACCAGTGGAGGTATCTGTTGGTGGAGCGGTGAAGGGGTGGGGTTGCGGGTTGGTGAGGGAGGTGAAAGGTGGACGGACAGGGACAGTGATGCCAGATTCGACGGGATTTACTTGATAATTGCTGGTGGATGCTCTCTCATCATTTATTGATTGCTAATAGACAGGTGTCTCGAAACAACTTCATTTCCATGACCATCCGTTATTGATGCTGAATGATTTGAAACCAAGCACTGCTCTAAATTGGACTAAACATTAAAAGTTTCATTTTGCATTTAATCATTACAATTCAAAACAAAATGTTTATGACGAAAATTTATTGAAAAACACAAGATAAAATATTAAACACTCAAACTCACTTTTCCTCATAGAGTTAGAATTCAATTGCACAATTTGGTCGAATTAAGCAAATTTTACTAACAAATTGTTATGACCATTCGATAAACAGAAAATCGTGCAAATAAATATTTTACCAAAGCAATTCCTCTCTTTTCTTTCGCCTCTTAAAAAATGTCATTGGTTTTGCCTCCGTCCTTGGCCGATAATGATACTTCGCATGTTGTTTATAGTTTTATGACAGTCAATCTCAAATATGTGAAAATAAAAATAGTGTGAAACTAAATTTTGAAGAAAGTTACAATTTTTTTGTAGAGGAGCAGTTTTTGGAGATTTCGGTCATTCGATTTTTTTTGTATTTTTTAATCCGGCTGAAACTTTTGTGGTGCCTTCGGTATGCTTCGATTTTTTAGAAAATATGGGTAATATTTATAAAAAATAAACTTGATGAAATCGTATTTTCTCTTTTTTCTGTGTCGAACCTATCCCGAATTTTAAAACAAGAGAAAGGTTAATAAAATAGACATTTTAATCTTTTTTGTAAACCTTTCAAAAATTTCTTTTAAAATTCTGGATAGGATTGACTTTTCCCCATATTTTTAGTGAATTTTAGCATTTTGTTTTGCTAAAAATGATTTTTTTAAAACCTTTATACCTTCAATGACCATTTTCTCCATATTACCTCAATTTCGATGTAACTTTGCAGCAATTAATGGGGAATAATTAAATTATGCACATAAAGGTTTGAATTTTCAAATTTAAGGCGAAGTATCACGCAGTATTTTTAAACATAAAATGAGAAAAACAGAATTTTGAGTATAACATGATACAGGTTTTCTGTATTTTCAATAAATCTTTACTTTTCATCCATATTTGCCCTTAGTTCACCAAGTGTTAAAAGATCATGGACCAGCAAATTAAGTTTTTTTTCAGACAATTCGTGTTGCATGTTTAGAACCTTTTATTTGTTCGTACTGAAAAATCAAGTCTCACATGTAGAAATTGCAAAAAAAAATCGCAAAAATCCCTGTTTTTCAACATTTACCTTTAGGACAATGGCCAATATTAAGACATTTATGTAAAATTGTTTGGAGAATCGATTTCCGCGTTTAGGGCGATTAAAAAAACAGTTTTAGTTTTTTTTGTATATTTTTTGGAGAGTTGCTTCATCTTTCATTTTTCAAGAATTTTTTGTTGCTACAACTTGGGCTATTTCACAAAAAATAACGAAAAAAACTGTGGCCTCATTCTCAAATTTGACATTTTTACTAAAAAATCTGAAAATCCCATAAGATTGGCGTGTATATTATTTTCAGTGTATTTTTTCAGAATGCTTGCCAAATTTCCTACAAGTTTATCTTTGACCACTTTTTGATACGGTGAAATGGCTTCGAGATGCTGCAATATTCAAAATTACGAAATACAAAAATATTTAAACCACTTAAGCCCTTCTCAAATGTCATTATCGAGTGCAACTGGCATGATATACACATAAATGGCTAATGTAAGCGTAGGAAAACATGTCTACAAAGTTTCATTGGAATCGACATGGAATTGCTCTTCAATCCAAGCTTGAATCTCACAGTTTATTAATTTGATTACAAAAAATCTCATTGGAAACATTTAAAAAAAATTAAATTTGAATGTTTTTACTCATTAAATATTTTACATAATCGGTTGGATTTGATGTAACTTTTTTTTACTTGTAATAATTAACAATATTTTACCGAACATCGGTTTTACGACAAACAAAAATAATATTCACTGCCAAATTTTGTTATTTTTACCGAATTCGTTTACCGAGCTGTTCAACAGTTGGAATTCGGTAAATTTTACCGAATTTAGTAGTGAAAATATCAGAATTTAGAAAACATTTTAGCCCGGTCAAGGTGAAATGAAGGAAAATATTGTAATTTATCAAAGTTTTTTTGTGTTGCAGCCAAAAATTAGATTTGACATCGTTGAAATGGATAGTTCCTATTTTTAAAACAAATTTGTTAATATTTTCTTAGGTTCTCTGCTTCAATCCTTCCTTGAATCTGGCATCGCTGTTTTTGAAACGTCATTATTGAAATAAGATAATAAGATTAGCAAATGCTTTTACGTATTCAAACTTCAGTCATATAAAAAAATCACTCAAATTATTAAAAAGTTTTAAATTTTCCTCAAAAACGACCAGATTTTCTCAATCTAGTTGTCTAAATTGCAAGTAAAATACTGTCAAATAATTGCGTGTATACTCTAGGGTGGTCCAAATCCGGGGCTCCTTCCCGAAATCAAAGATTGACCTACTAAATTCCAAATTTGAGCTCATTCTGACCATGGGAAACCCTCCCTCTAAGCTCTGAAGTTTGTAGAGGAGAAATTTTCAGAATGTATGGAGAACTGTTCAAGCAAAACAGTGTAAATGGGCCAAAGCCAAAGTGTGAACAAACAGTCTGTCCGGCTTACGTCAGTGGATGTTTACATTAGGAACAAGCAGGAAAGACTCTTTGTTTACACTTCGGTTTTGGCATATTTTCACTGTATTGCTAGGTTTCAGTCTTACCTGTGGAAGGCGGAATAACTATCCAATTGTTACTATTTTTCGGAACTAGGATCGCCATTTAAATTTATTAAAAATCTTTGAAGACACCATATTTTTTATGATTTTTTTTAACATTTTGACGATTCCTCTCAAACGAGCGCCGGAGAAGCCTGGATTTGGACCTCCCTAATATTTTCAAACTAGCAGTGCCTACTGCGATCAGTTCCATTGAGGATATTCCAACCATATATTTTTTTCTCCCTTTTCCCCTCCCTTTGTATCGTTATAGCTGAGGACACGATCCAATCGCCTGCTTAGATCCCTCTGTCCAAGAACGCCAAGGAATTTGGGGCTTTCTGCTGATCCGCATCATCCTGGTTTATGTCCCACAGATATCTCGTCCCAACAATTCCATATTTTTTAAGTTTTCAGTGCTTTGCCTTCCTCCCTTAAGTTACATTTAGCCAGTAAGGACTCATCGCTTGATCATGTCTACCGTGCGTTGCAAGCCTCAAGAATCTCTCATATGCGCAAATCCGCGAAATAACTCATCTTACCGGTGTGGTGACCACGTGGAGGAACAACATAAAGGTTATGGGATTACTTAGCCACACTGTTTTATGAAAAAAAAAACTTGCCGAACTCGAACTAAAAAAATACTTTTAATCTCCGACCATCGTCCGGAATTCCTCTAAACCAACGCGCAGACAATCTGGACAACATTTCGTCCAAGACGCTGCTGGAGAAGCGCTGGCAGTACAAGTACCGCTCCCTGATGGACACGCTGAGCCAGTTCAACGTGGAGGACGAAACCAACAGCCGAGGAGGAGGAGGAGGCGGAGGAGGTGCCAACTCGGTGCCCCGAACTCCCGTCATTAGCAACCGGCGGACGTATCTGACCATTCAGGGAGTGCCGAGGCGACCGCGCTCGTACCTGCAGCTGGAGAACAATCTGCGGAATCTGTTTGATGGGCCCCCTCCGGCGGGATCACCGCCGCCGCCTGCTGTGGTCAGTGACCATAGCAACGGTGAGCAGAGCCAGTTCCATCGAAGCAACAGCTACAACGCCAGGAGCAGGACCAACAGCTGAGAGCTGGGTTTAAGTGCGGTTGTCCCGACACATTCCTCAAATCTGAGACTATCATATCGAATAGAATCATGTATTAGAATATTCAATTTTTAAAACGGTAAGCAATTGTAAGTTAAGGCAAACGAGAGAGTATTATAACAATAAAGACGAATCGAGTTAGAGGGAGAGTGATATTTGAAAGGAGTGAGCACAATAAAGCAAACAATTCATGGAAGAAAGCGTTTTGATTTATTTTGAAAGAACGAGAACTGAGTTTAAAATTGACAAAAATGTCAAAAATGACAAAAATGACTGTTACGACCGCTGAGATGGCCACACTGCCGAACGGTATACACGCAAAACGGACATTAGGTATAAATTCCTAATTTTTAGGTATAATCGAACCTGACTGCAATAAGGTATTTTATTACTAATCGGCTATTAGTAATAAAATTACTAATAGCGTTTTAGTACGAGAATTCCTATATTTTAGGTATAATTGTAGAACCAAAATACCTTAATTTTAGGTATTTTCTGGAAAAGTGAGGGAACCAAAATTACTAATATTTAGGTATAATCCAAGATGGCGGACCATGATTATTCCTAATTTTTAGGAATAAATACCTAAATTTGAGGTTTTTTTCAGAAAAAGTGAGGGATCCAAAATTACTAATATTTAGGTATAATCCAAGATGGCGGACCATGATTATTCCTAATTTTTAGGAATAAATACCTAAATTTGAGGTATTTTCAGAAAAAAAGTGAGGGATCCAAAATTACTAATATTTAGATATAATCCAAGATGGCGGACCATGATTATTCCTAATTTTTAGGAATAAATACCTAAATTTGAGGTTTTTTTCAGAAAAAGTGAGGGATCCAAAATTACTAATATTTAGGTATAATCCAAGATGGCGGACCATGATTATTCCAAATTTTTAGGAATAAATACCTAAAATTAAGGTTTTTTCAGAAAAAGTGAGGGATCAAAAATTATTGATATTCAGGTATAATCCAAGATGGCGGACCATGATTATTCCTAACTTTTAGGAATAAATACCTAATTTTGAGATATTTTCAGAAAAAAAGGAGAGATACAAAATTACTAACATTTAGGTATAATCCAAGATGGCGGACCATGATTATTCCTAATTTTTAGGAATAAATACCTAAATTTGAGTTTTTTTCAGAAAAAGTGAGGGATCCAAAATTACTAATATTTAGGTATAATCCAAGATGGCGGACCATGATTATTCCTAATTTTTAGGAATAAATACCTAAATTTGAGGTATTTTCAGAAAAAAAGTGAGGGATCCAAAATTACTAATATTTAGATATAATCCAAGATGGCGGACCATGATTATTCCTAATTTTTAGGAATAAATACCTAAATTTGAGGTTTTTTCAGAAAAAGTGAGGGATCCAAAATTACTAATATTTAGGTATAATCCAAGATGGCGGACCATGATTATTCCTAATTTTTAGGAATAAATACCTAAAATTAAGGTTTTTTCAGAAAAAGTGAGGGATCAAAAATTATTGATATTCAGGTATAATCCAAGATGGCGGACCATGATTATTCCTAACTTTTAGGAATAAATACCTAATTTTGAGATATTTTCAGAAAAAAAGGAGAGATACAAAATTACTAACATTTAGGTATAATCCAAGATGGCGGACCATGATTATTCCTAATTTTTAGGAATAAATACCTTAATTTGAGGTAATTTCATAAAAAGTGAGGGATTCATAATTACTAATATTTAGGTATAATCCAAGATGGCGGACCATGAATATTCCTTATTTCTAGGTACAGTATGTAAAAAAAGTATTTACACCCCTTGGGCACTATGCACATTTTGTGATGAAACATGTAAAAAATTTAAAGTTTGACAGGAACCTAGTACTACGTTTTGTTCAGAAACTCATGCCAAACATTTTGCTACAAAAAGCTCATGAAAAGATGATTTCTATAAAAGTTATATAACAAATACTATTACGAAAAAAAAAGGTGCAAAAAAGTATGTACACCTTTCGAAAAATTAACATAAATAATGTTATTTGTTGACAAATCACCATAAATCCAGTCTCCCAACTCCAAATAGGCATCCTTGACTGATTAAAAATAATTTGGATTGAATATAAAGTTTACTAACTACTTAGTATAAAAGTTTATATAACTCTGGAAATTCTATATAAAACTTATCTAAACTTAATTTTGCAAACTTTTAATTCAAATAAATGTCAATATATTACCATAGAATTGCTAAATAAACATTTTGGAGTGGGTATAACACCGTTTTGGGGGTATTTGTATCGATAGAATAGATTTTTCGTTGGAATTTCGTACCAACCCGGAATTACGTCGTCGGAAAATCCGCCGGCATCTGAACCGGTCCTCAATTCACAAGTCAACCTATGTGGCATCAGAAAGGGCATAAAATTTCCGATCTTTTGATACCCATACATCCAGGTTTTCTATAAAACCCACGTTTTTAAATACCTAAGCAAAAACGTTGTTATGGTTTCGTTTGAGCAACCTGCCAAAAATGTATGGAATTTCGTAATTTTGTTCTCGTGGATCAAACTTACTTTTGCCCAGTTATTTAAAAACGTAGGTTTTAAAGAAAACCTAGATGTATGGGTATCAAAAGATCGGAAATTTTATGCCCTTTCCGATTCCACATAGGTTGACTTGTGAATCGTGGACCGGTTCGGATGCCGGCGGATTTTCCTACGACATAATTCCGGGTTGGTACGAAATTCCAACGAAAAATCTATTCTATCGATACAAATACCCCCAAAACGGTGTTATACCCACTCCAAAATGTTTATTTAGCAATTCTATGGTAATATATTGACATTTATTTGAATTAAAAGTTTGCAAAATTAAGTTTAGATAAGTTTTATATAGAATTTCCAGAGTTATATAAACTTTTATACTAAGTAGTTAGTAAACTTTATATTCAATCCAAATTATTTTTAATCAGTCAAGGATGCCTATTTGGAGTTGGGAGACTGGATTTATGGTGATTTGTCAACAAATAACATTATTTATGTTAATTTTTCGAAAGGTGTACAAACTTTTTGCACCTTTTTATTTTCGTAATAGTATTTGTTATATAACTTTTTATAGAAATCATCTTTTCATGAGCTTTTTGTAGCAAAATGTTTGGCATGAGTTTCTGAACAAAACGTAGTACTAGGTTCCTGTCAAACTTTAAATTTTTTACATGTTTCATCACAAAATGTGCATAGTGCCCAAGGGGTGTAAATACTTTTTTTACATACTGTATAAATACCTAAATTTGAGGTATTTTCAGAAAAAGTGAGGGATCTAAAATTACTGATATTCAGGTATAATTAAAGATGGCGGACCATGATTATTCCTAATTTTTAGGTATAAAAACCTCAATTCTAGAAAAGTGAGGGATCGAAAATTACTTATACTTAAGAATAATCAAAGATCAAATTATGTATTATCCAAGAAATATGCAGGCAGAAGAAAACAATGGTTTATATGATATTTATATTTTTATTTACATCAAACACAACTATTTCATAGATGTTCTCACCTAAAAATGAATATTAAAATTTAAATTATATATATATTTTTTTAATGTATCTATATTTTTAATATTAAATTTATCTATTTTTTATATTTTGGTTTTTTTATGTTTTAATTTTTTAATAGTTAAATATTTTAGTATTTAAATATTTAAATATTTTAATATTAAAATATTTAAATATTTTGATACTTTCATATTTTAATTTTTTAATTTTTTAATTTTTTAATATTTTAATATTTTAGTATTTTAATATTTTAGTATTTTAATATGTTAATATTTTAATATTTTAATATGTTAATATTTTAATATTTTAAAGTTTTAATATTTTAATATTTTAATATGTTAATATGCTAGTATGTTAATATTTTAATATTTTAATATTTGAATATTTGAATATTTGAATATTTGAATATTTTAATATTTTAATATTATAATATTTTAAAATTTTCATCTTTTAATATTTTAATATTTTAATATTTTCATCTTTTAATATTTTAATATTTTAATATTTTAATATTTTAATATT
This sequence comes from Culex quinquefasciatus, assembly GCF_015732765.1. Lineage (NCBI taxonomy): Eukaryota > Metazoa > Arthropoda > Insecta > Diptera > Culicidae > Culex > Culex quinquefasciatus. The sequence continues at coordinate 17,241,236 of NC_051863.1, read as the reverse complement.
TTAATATTTTAATATTTTAATATTTTAATATTTTAATATTTTAATATTTTAATATTTTAATATTTTAATATTTTAATATTTTAATATTTTAATATTTTAATATTTTAATATTTTAATATTTTAATATTTTAATATTTTAATATTTTAATATTTTAATATTTTAATATTTTAATATTTTAATATTTTAATATTTTAATATTTTAATATTTTAATTTTTAATATTTTAATATTTTAATATTTTAATAATTTAATATTTTAATATTTTAATATTTTAATATTTTAATATTTTAATATTTTAATATTTTAATATTTTAATATTTTAATATTTTAATATTTTAATATTTTAATATTTAAATATTTAAATATTTAAATATTTAAATATTTTAATATTTTAATATTTTAATATTTTAATATTTTGATATTTTAATATTTTAATATTTTAATATTTTAATATTTTAATATTTTAATATTTTAATATTTTAATATTTTAATTTTTTAATATTTTAATATTTTAATATTTAAATATTTTAATATTTTAATATTTTAATATTTTAATATTTTAATATTTTAATATTTAATATTTTAATATTTTAATATTTTAATATTTTAATATTTTAATATTTTAATATTTTAATATTTTAATATTTTAATATTTTAATATTTTAATATTTTAATATTTTAATATTTTAATATTTTAATATTTTAATATTTTAATATTTTGATAGTTTAATATTTTAATATTTTAATATTTTAATATTTTAATATTTTAATATTTTAATATTTTAATATTTTGATAGTTTAATATTTTAATATTTTAATATTTTAATATTTTAATATTTTACTATTTTAATATTTTAATATTTTAATATTTTAATATTTTAATATTTGAATATTTGAATTTTTGAATATTTGAATTTTTGAATATTTGAATATTTTAATATTTTAATATTTTAATATTTTAATATTTTAATATTTGAATATTTGAATATTTTAATATTTTAATATTTTAATATTTTAATATTTTAATATTTTAATATTTTAATATTTTAATATTTTAATATTTTAATATTTTAATTTTTTAATATTTTTATATTTTTTATTTTAATATTTTAATATTTTAATATTTTAATATTTCAATATTTTAATATTTTAATATTTTAATATTTTAATATTTTAATATTTTAATATTTTAATATTTTAATATTTTAATATTTTAATATTTTAATATTTGAATATTTGAATATTTGAATATTTGAATATTTGAATATTTTAATATTTTAATTGTTTAATATTTTAATATTTTAATATTTTAATCTTTTAATATCTTAATATTTTAATATTTTAATATTTTAATTTTTTAATATTTTAATATTTTAATATTTTAATATTTTTATATTTTAATATTTTTATATTTTAATATTTTTATATTTTAATATTTTAGTATTTTAATATTTCAATATCTTAATTTTTAAATTAGGTATTTTCCAAGAGATATGCAGGCAGAAGAAAAAAAAAGTTGAAATGATATTAATATTTTTATTTACCTAAAACACAACTTTTTCATAAATGTACTTACCTCAAATAAATATATAATGATTTGAATATTTTAACATTATAATTTTGTATTATATTATATAATATGTTAGTTCATTAATATTTTGATATTTATTTATTTTAAATATCTTTTATTATTTTAATATTTTTACAACTTCAACATTTTAATCTTTAAATATTTGGAATTGTAGAATATAAGATTTTTTGGAGTTTTATAATGTTTGGAATTAAAGATTTTTAAAATTTTCTCTCTCTCTCCCCTCTCTTTCTATTTTCTCGCTCTTCCTGTTCCCTACTATCTCTCTCTTCCCTTCCTCTCAATTCAACTTTTTCTCTTCCTCTCCTACCCTCTCTCCCTTTCTTTCTCTCTCATATTTTCTCACCTCTCTCTTTCCCGCTTTCTCTCTACTTCTCCTACTCTCTCTCCCTCTCCTACTATCTCTCTCCCTCTTCTACTATCTCTTCCTCTCCTACTATCTCTCTCTCTCCTACTCTCTCTCCAACTTAATCTCTTATCTCTCTCTTTCTTCATCTTTGCCCGTCTCACTCCCACTTTCTCTCTCTTACTTTCTATCTCTCTCTACCTCTACCCTCACCCTATCTCTCTCCCACATTTTCTTTCCCTCTTCCCCTCCAGCCTTCTCTCACAAACTCCCCCTTTCTCTACCTTTCCCACTTTCTCTCTCCCTTTCCCATTTTCGCTCTCTTTCACTCCCTCTTCTCTCCCACTTTTTCTCTCCCTCTCCTCTTCTCTCTCCCACTTTCTCTTTCTTTCTCTCTTTCTCTTCCTCTACCCCCACCCTCTCACTTTCAGTCTCTCATACACACACACACACACACACACACACACACACACACACACACACACACACACACACACACACACACACACACACACACACACACGCGTGCGAGCACACTCACACGAGCGCGCACACACACACAAACACTTTCACAAACGCATACATACACACACCCGCAACGTCCAACCAAATCACAAAAAGATAAAAATTGGTTCGTTTAACTAAAACTCGATACAGTTTTTCATTCACACAATCGCCACGCAAATATCCGTCCCGAGATCCGTCCTCCAGAGCACGAGAGGGAAGAGGCGGCTTTTTTAATTTCGCCGGGAGTTGAAGGTTCCGTCCTCCTCCTCCTCCTCCTCTTCCACAAGCACGCGAGCTACACTTCCTCTGACAAGGATGCTCCGGGTTCCGTTCTCCGTGCAGAACCGGAGAACCACTTTTCTTCCTGCACAAAACATACCTTGCCAAAGGTCCTAAGTTTTCAGCAGCACTGCGGAACACCAACTCACAGCCACGAAATTATTTTATTTTGACTTGTCAAAACGTGAATCCCAATTTTAGAACTAACAAAATACTAAAATTTAGGAATTTTTAAGAATTACTTCAGTGTTCTAAAAAAATCCTAAATTTTAGGAAGAAAAAAAATACTAATTTTTAGGTATAATTTGACAAGCTAGAACATAAGTTCAAAAAATACTAAAAAATAGGAATTTATACCTAATGTCCGTTTTGCGTGTAGCGCCGACGGTGTAATCGGCCGACTCCATCTCGACTGTCAACGCGAGCACAAAGCAAGGAGAAAATCAAAACAAAAAAGAAGGATTCTCCATTTCGAAGTTGAGAAATAGTTTTTTGTGTTCATAAGTTAGTGAAAATTGAGTGCATTTGGGGCTAAATTAACGTAAATTATAGCGTATCCCAAAAGGAAACCTGTAAGTAGGAAGAAATAACAATTAGTTTTAATTAAGAAAACTTTAACGGTGAAATACTTACCAGCTGCACACGTCGACTGAAGAACAGCAACGATTGTCGTACCGTCACATGGTGCTACCTCGGACGGCGATGATTATCTGTAAGTTTACCTGAAAAGAAGGAGAATAATTATTTAACAAGTGTAAAATAAAAACAGGAACGGAAAGGAAAGGAGAAGGAATCGAGGAGGTTCAAGGAAGGAGGAGTAACTCGCGAGGAGAAGACTATTTGAGTGAGTAGGAGAAAAGAAGTTGAATTATATACAGAAACTTACCTTTTTAATATAATTCCAGTTTTAAAGCTGCTGGAGACAGCTGCTACAAAAAATTTAGTTTTACTCTGGTTCATCCGAACAATGACAAAAATGACAAAAATGACAAAAACACCCTTACCAAAAATCATGATTTTTTGAGTTCCAAATCCCACTTTTCATACGATTTTTTGAGTTCAGGTACTACAACCATAAAAATGGTTATATGGGTTGAACTGAAAAAATCGTATGAAAAGTGAGATTTGGAACTCAAAAAGTCATGATTTTTGGTAAGGGTGAATGACAAAAATGACAAAAATGACAAAAATGACAAAAATGACAAAAATGACAAAAATGACAAAAATGACAAAAATGACAAAAATGACAAAAATGACAAAAATGACAAAAATGACAAAAATGACAAAATGACAAAAATGACAAAAATGACAAAAATGACAAAATGACAAAATGACAAAATGACAAAAATGACAAAATGACAAAATGACAAAATGACAAAAATGACAAAATGACAAAAATGACAAAATGACAAAAATGACAAAATGACAAAAATGACAAAAATGACAAAAATGACAAAATGACAAAATGACAAAAATGACAAAAATGACAAAAATGACAAAAATGACAAAAATGACAAAAATGACAAAAATGACAAAAATGACAAAAATGACAAAAATGACAAAAATGACAAAAATGACAAAAATGACAAAAATGACAAAATGACAAAAATGACAAAAATGACAAAATGACAAAAATGACAAAAATGACAAAAATGACAAAAATGACAAAATGACAAAAATGACAAAAATGACAAAAATGACAAAAATGACAAAAATGACAAAAATGACAAAAATGACAAAATGACAAAAATGACAAAATGACAAAAATGACAAAAATGACAAAAATGACAAAATGACAAAAATGACAAAAATGACAAAATGACAAAAATGACAAAATGACAAAAATGACAAAAATGACAAAAATGACAAAAATGACAAAAATGACAAAAATGACAAAAATGACAAAAATGACAAAAATGACAAAAATGACAAAAATGACAAAAATGACAAAAATGACAAGAATGACAAGAATGACAAAAATGACAAAAAATACAAAAATTACAAAAAATGACAAAAAATGAAAAAAATTACGAAAATTACAAAAATTACAAAAATTACATTTGCAGTCAAGAGATTATATTTAACCATAAAATTTTACGCCACAATTTTATTTTTATGTTATTTAGCATTCGTTCAGAACTGATTACAGTTTGTTTCACTTGTAATTTCATCGAATTTTCAAAGTGTATTTCTGAACATTTTGTTTAACGAAACTTTGTTCATCAATTATTTTTCGGATTTTCCCGAAAAACTCTGGACGTAATTTTAGAACAACCCCAATTCTCGCTTCTTAATGGACCAATTCCATTCGAGCAGTTTTTGAGATTTTTACAGTGTAGGGTATATGACCCTATTTTGGATCTAGTACCTTTTTTGGACCTATTTTCTTAAATTGAGTTAATTCAGGCTTTTGAAGTAGAATTGATCTAACGAACAGATAGTTTAAGCATGGTTATTTTCTAGCTCAACGCATCCAAAAATGGTAACATATTTGATTATTTTCGCTTTTTTAGCCACTTTTCCCAATGCCATCCTTATTCCCCATCATTTTCCTAGCATATCAATTAAGTCCAAAAATTTCAGCCTTGTTGCTTATCAGTTTTGGCTCGTGACAACTTGTACAACTTTCTGTTTTTCACTGGCGTCAAGCTAATTTCAGCCGATTTCCGAGCAATGTAAGTGTTGTTTGTTTAATACTTATATGTTATAAGTCACTAAACCGTTGAAATTACTGATCTATAGTTCAAAAAACACAACTGAAAAAATATTTTCAAATCGGCCGCGTTGGATCAGTTTTTGGAGCTACTTTTCCTTCAGTTCAAGACTATCACCAATACATGTATAACAAGGTGTAGCCAGTTTTGTTTATGAATTTATTTTGATATTTCATTGAAATTAAATGGCAAATTCTTACTTAATAATTCGGATTAGATTTTTCGACTGTGATTATTTTAAATAAAACTTAGCCTTGAAAAGCAAATGATAAACAGAAACAATGAAAAAATGTTTATTTACGTGATACTAATGCAATTTAATTATAGAGATAGGGATGATTTTTAGGACCGATTGCAAACTAGCTTAAAATTTAAACTTATGAATATATATTTTTCTCGCAACCTCATTTTTAACTGATTTAGCTGCACCTATTAATTATTGTTTGCTTAAAAAAATGCAATCTGGTTACCCTGTTGGAATTGAAGTGGAAACGACTGAAAAACCTAAAAGGCCTAGTTCTTTCGATCGTCAGCTGTCACCGCGACAGGCGCTGCCAACATTGCTTACGAGTGGTTTTTTAAAAGGTCGTATGAATTTATTAAAAAAAAATCACGTTTTAGTTTTAAAAAGGCGATAGTTGTAAACCAATCAATTTTTCGATCAGCTCTCGATCAATGAAGCACCGGTTTCTAGTGGTAGACATGACAGTTCTCCCATAAGGAATACATGTATGTATGTATGTATGTATGATCCCCATACCCGCAGGCAACTTGGTCCTGGAACACATGTGAGCGCTAGGTGAACAATTCGATCATCTTTTACTCCGTAGTCTGTACACCCACGTGCATAAGTTTTTTTGCACGAATTTTAATGCTACAAATACCAGCGCATAGATCAAAATGGTTTCCCGCTTCCCTCCCCAAGCGCCGGAAGTTTGTAGCGGGTGTAGGGACACTTTGCATAGACGCCCTTGTTCCCATCACGTCACTGAGGGTATGGAGCGACGAGAAATTAATAAGCATGCCCCCCAAGTCGAACCTTCATTAGAGAAGCAGGCAATCCACAACTCACAGCGAACGACTAAGGGAACACCCTACCGCGTATATAATAAGGTTGGCGTGGATGTCTTGAGTGATTTGAGCGAATGTAAGTGTATTAGCGAGAGAGTTTTTTGTTTTAGAAAAGGAACGGGCTCACCAAATAATGTAATCTTCAAGACCGGCTTCATTTGAGTTCCAGGAGTTTTCCGATTTGATAAACTTGCGACCGGATGAACTCCCTTCAACTTAAAACAGCCAATGACAACTTTCAGCTGGGATTGGCGACGTTGCCGATTGACTCCTCCGTTGTCCATGAAAGTGTACCGGATGAATTTGCTGCTGCTGGAAAATCTTGACTGATCTTGATCTTGTCTATGATGATTCTTCGCGTTGGAATCCGGAATGCAGCTCCGATATCTGCAACAGGCTCGGGCTCTACGTTATTTGGCCGTTTTGACACCAAACCCCTTTTCGAAATCCAGGTTGAGTTCCAATTGCTCCGCTGGATACCACTGCTGAACCGCTTGTCCTTGACCACCAAGTTTTCCACCGAATATTGCCAGGAAAGGGCAAAATTAAATATTTATTACATTTTTTGGATGCAAAATTGAAGAACCAAATTGACAGCGAAAAAAAATTCGAACCGCACACGCGCATGGATTACTTCGATCTTTTTTTTTTTTTTTTTTTTTTCACAGTTCTCCCATAAGGAATACATTGTAGAAAAAAGCAAAAACTGCTCGAATGGAAGTGCTCCATTTACGAATTATAAAACATAGAAATGCATTGAATTGTCATCTGCAAGCCTTTAAAATGTTCTAAGGTCTTATAAACTATTGTCTTTTATAAGTTTCGTTTTGTACCCTGAAGCGAGCCAAATTAGTTAGACCGTTCTTAAGAACAATGCGAAATGTATTGCTGCTTTGCATAGTAGGTCCAAATTAGGGCCATACACCCTATCATGTGTCATTTCTACCACTCGAATCTGGTGCTCCATTCAGCCAACTTTGATTTGTTCCGTGTCCCGTATGTTTTTTCGAGCTTCAATATTTTTTCCGCCCATAATTTTACAGGGAAGACATATCAATTTTAAAAGATTAAAATTGTTTCAATTTGGTTTTGGTGCTCTTAAGCCTTTTAATGTTTTTGAGATTTTTGAAAGTTTTCAAAACCTATTAGTTTATTGTCCAGAGAACAAGAAAATGGTTAAGTTTATGGTCAGAGGTAATCTGTTTATGAGAAAAAAGCAATAATTAGTGACAAGATCTATTCCAACTGAATTCTTTTTTTCATCGTGTCCTTGGGTGCATTAAGTGCAAATGTCCTCAAGATACACGTAACCCGTCGTCCTTCAAATCAATCCTCCAGAACGTTCGGCGACAGTTGGTTCCGGTTCCCAATACCGCTAAATTATAAATCTCTGCCCTGTGTGTCACCGTGAAGTGTTTGTTTTGCCAACCGAGGGTGCGCGAAATCTCAGTTCTTTCCGGAACCGTGAACGAAATGGAAGCCTCCGCTCGTAGCATGCTCTGGAGACGGTGCAAGTCGCGGGCCACGGCCTACTACCGTACGCTGACCAGGGACTTTAACTACTCGACGGACTTCTTTTTCGGGCAGGATTTCCTGATGGCGATCGCGGGTGCTCGACTGAACTCGACAAACGTTAGAATCAGACGCTGGTGGAACGCTTACCGGTTGGTGAGCTGCCTTCCAGTGCTGGTGGTTTTTTGGAACACTTTTGTGACGGTTCGCAATCACGAGAAGCTGGTAATTGTACTGAGCTGCGTGCAGGCAACGGTTGGAACGGGGATCACGATGCTGCGAATGATGATCATTCTCTGGCACTACGACTCGTTGATGGAGGTTCGGCGATACGTGAACCGGCGCAAGTTTGGGAAAAATCTCCAGCTCTCGCTTGGAATTCGCAGTGAAGCGTTTTATCACATACGAAAAATTGTTTTTATTTCAACAATGGTCATTCTGACCGTTATGACAAGTTTTCTGGCCGTTGACTTTTCCGATCATCATTATTTCAAAATTCCCTTTATTGAACAATTTGGCACAGTTGTACAAAAACTGTGCCAAAAAGCTCTTAATTTGGCATTCTACGGAGTAGGAGTCATGACCGTTTTCGTTTACCTGTTTCCCTACACGATCCTGAACGGAATGATGAGTGAGCTGAAAGTACTTGCCCAGGCATTTTCAGTCGTTTTCGACAACACCGAAATGCGGGTTCAACGTAAGCTTGAGCTGGAACCGGGCAACTCCCGACAGCAGGATTTTATGAGGAAGCACTACTTCTGGAAGGTCGTCCAGGAAGAGTTCGGTGACTGCGTGCAGCTGCACATCGAGTTCCTAGCATTGCTGAACCGAATTCGGCCGTTTTTGAATGCCACCTTCCTGATCGTGTACTACTCAACGGTGATGAGCCTGTCCAGTGGTGCCATCTACGTGTCTCAAATGGAAAACGTCACGATTTTTTCACTGAATACACTCTACTATTGCGTTTGGGTTGCTTTCGAGTGTGGAACCTTGACTAGAACGGTTAGCCTGCTGACGGAGTCGGTAAGTAACTATAAAAATAGAATCACTAAGAACAAATACAAATCTGAAATTATACAGCACGAATCCATCGGCTGGGAAGTGTACAACCTGGACTGGCCGGAGAAGCTCGAATGGGATGACCAGTTCCAGGAGGAGTACCGCTCCGTTCGGGCGACGATGCTGAACGTGATAATAGTGGCACAGCAACCGTTGGGTTTGAACTGCTACGGCTTCTTCGAGTTCACCCAGGATCGGTTCTACGAGCTGCTCAACATGGCCTACTCGGTTTACACGTTTTTCAGGGATTTCGTGTAAAAATGTTGATTTTTATTTTGATTGAAGATAGCTTACGATAGAAAATTTTAATAAATAATTGAAACAATAGTGCTGCTTAGATAAAACATTATTTCAAAATATTTAGAGATAAGCATAAATGGTTTCTATTTACTTTGATTCAGGATAAGAAAAAATGTATGTATTTATGTGTAAAAATGTACTCAAAAAAGTAAATGTTTGATCATGTGTAAAAATAATAAACATAAAAAGCACCCTAAAGTAGGGCCTTAGGCCGAAAAAAATTGTTGTCAATGCCAGTTATAAAATCATCACAAATCGTCCTTTTCGCATAGGGGAAATATGCCCTTTCTATCTTTGTCATATGAAGAGTTTGATGCTCGATTAAAGCTCCAAAAATACTATTTAGGCCGAGGGGCGCGAAACTGGCCTTAATATATTTAATTTGCGCATTTAATGTATTAAGGAATTAAATTCCTCTTGTCAACTAACATTTGACAGCGCCCAACCTGCTTTGTCGAAAACATTGATTTGTTTTGCGTCTCCTTCGCGCACCCTCCTGTCAAGTTTGTGTTGATTATTTGATCTTGGTCAAAAATTTGGCAAAGCTGATCAGTTTTTTTTTGTTTTCAATTTGTTTTTGCGAATGTTTCCGGAAGGAATCAGTAAATTTCTGTTGCTAGAAGCTGCAAAAGGTGATCCATCGTCCATTTCCGCATCTAGTTTTCATCGAAGATTTCGGATTCTCGGAAAACCGGCAGCTTATAACGATCATAAGGCCTTGACCGTATTCATCTGAACTTCCTGCTGGGCCTGTTCGCCGCAGTTGCGCATGTCTCCTTGCCGTTCCGTCGAAACCCGACATCGAGAAGGTCCTGAGCTCGGTCGGTATCGAGGCCGACTCAACCCGAGTCACCAAGGTGGTCAACGAGCTGAAGGGCAAGTCCGTCGTGAAACTGATCGCTAGTAGCGATTCGCTACCCGCCGCGAGAAGCTCTCCTGGATGCCGTCCGGTGGTGCTGCCCTGGCCGCTGCCGCCAAGGAGAAGAATAGAGCAAAAGAAGGAAAAGAGTTCGAATCCGAGGATGATGACGACATGGGATTCGGTCTCTTTGAATGAGGGATTTCTTCGTGGCAACATCGCCGGATGGCTGCTGCCGGTTGCTTTGGCGTTTTATCCACAAACAAAAATTGTGCATTTTTTGTAGTGCTTTTTTTATTCAGCTGCATGCAATTGTTTGATCTGAAACATCAAATAAAGAATCTTCTGCTTGTGTTTATGCTCCCCAATTTTAAGAAACCTTTGAGTCTCGCTTAGAGTTCAATTTTATTCGAGTTTCATTTTTCAACTATTTTTATTTTTTTAATCTCAACATCTCACGTTCCATTTCGACTGTGACCGCCACTAGAGTCTCAAGATAGCTAAGTTCATTTCCGCTGGAACTGTCCGGGTCGTCAGCTGGCAGAGGGGCCAGCACTAGTTGAACGATCTGTTGTGGCGCGTTTTTCTCGCAGCTCGGCCGTGAGGCTTCCCAGCCGTCATAAGGTTCAGAAGTCCCGCGGACCGTCCCACGGAAACGGGACAAGTTTCAACCGATAAGGTCGATGAAGATCAGGATGGCGATTGGTAACGTCGCGGAGGCGGTCTTTGCTCATCGAAACATGCGTGGAATCGTTCTTCTGATGTTGGTCGTTCACCTTGAAGAAGTCTGAAATAGGAATAAGGAGTTACCCCTGGAATTAGGAATCCTCCACTGAAAACTTACTCAAATGTCCTGCATGTTGTTGGCCTCATCCACAGAAACGTCTTCTGAATCGACCGCCGACCAGCGGGGGCGCCTTGGCTGAAGCTATTTACCGAGCAGCTGGAGTGGTCCCAGGAATCCCTTCTTCACCGTGTCCTCGGTCTCTTTTTCTTTTTGCGCGTTCTCCTGTAGGCACTTCTCTCTGACAACAAAAACAACAAAAACAAACGCTCGCAATGTCAAACTGGTTCAATGTGGTGTAAAAAGAGGTGGCGATGTTTTGATCGTAAACAACAATTAATTTTGCGTTAATTCGTTAATTTCTGCAGTTAATTAATTAAATTATTTAATTATTTTCGATTGTCACGCCCCTCGATTTAGGCTATAAACTTACCAGCAACAGCACCGCCTCAAGTTAGCATGCAAATTTATGCCATTGACTGACCAAAAAGATCATATTTAATTCACTTTCGATCACAATTTCTATTTTGCGAGACCATTTCTCATCATTTTGTTGGCACACACATCCACACGCAAGATGAGACCTGGCCTGCTCAACGAAAGTCGCCATCAATATCTTTTCACTTGCGCTAACGTTTTCCAAGCGCTAAAGATATAAAATTGCTTCCAACTACCGGCAACACGTTCTTTTGAACATTAGTTAGTCACTCACTTAAATAATAATCCCGAAACATGGAGATAATTAGCAAGCGCCATCAAAAAAAACAAACGCGCCAAGTGTTTTGACGTTTGACTTTTGACGACCCATTCCAATCTAAGGCTGAAGAAAACAGAGCGGGAAGCGAAGGCAAATGAAGAATAAAGGGTGGCCACCAACACCACCAGCAGCGCCTGTTGGAGTGAGCCAGTGATGCCAGGAAACTTTCTCTATAAATGCTACTTTTCGTGAGTTTTCGCTTAAAATTTCATCAATTTTGGCAGCACTAAGCAGACCCAAAACGGCGCTGGAAGAAAATAAAAACTCAGCTGACAAGAATACATTTTGGAAATATTTTGTTCAAATGCTTTTAAAAGGAATAGAATAACTTTTAGTTAAAGTGAAAATAAACAGAAATGTTCTTATAAAGTTTCTCTACTCGTTGATGTACTTGATTTTAGTAAATTTCAAGGACACTCCAGATTATCCAGTATCATTCAAACACGACCGCTTGCTAGGCTTAAAATGAGTATATTTCCCCTAGCAACCCTGGTGCCCGCTCTCTCAATCTCCAACATTCTTTTGTTTGGCGGCACCTATTTTTGGCATGCTGCGATTACGTTTGAAGTGTCAAACTCATGTTTTAAGTTTAAAGGGAGCGTTCTTTTATTACGTAACGCAGTAGGGGGGGAGGGGGGGTAGGAGGCCGTGTTACGCTACATACAAAATTTTTAAAATTTGTATGGAAATTTTGTTACGAGGGGGGGGAGGGGGTCTAAAAGTCCGATTTTTCGCGTTACGTAATAAAAGAACGCTCCCAAATGCTGCCCTTGCTAAACTGAAGCAATTCAAGCAAAACAATGTAAATAGGCTAAAGCTGAAATGTGTAAACAAACAGTCTGTCCTGCTTACGTCAGTGGATGTTTACATTTGGAACGAGCAGGAAAGACTCTTTGTTTACACTTCGGCATTGGCCCATTTACATTGCATTGCTTGAATTGTCGAACTTGTTGCTGTAGTGAGTAATTAACAGACACTTTAAAGAAGATTTTGCTGGAAGCTGACTTTAATTTAGTGGTCAATTGAGCACAGGCAAACCTGGTAACAAAATTGACGTTTTGGTGAGCCGTCCGGTGTGCGTCGTTAGAATTCAATCATGGTGGGGTATTTTAACCATTAGTGGACCCCCTAGTAGAACCGACGTGCATTTTTCACAATTTTTCAATATTTTAAGCACTTTTTCATAACCCTTTGTTCAAAACAATGAATTCTGAAGTCTTTTGAACTATTTTGACTATTTGTTTCATCAGTAATTTGTTTTTGAGCAGAAAAATAGCCATTTGAAAAAAAAAAAGTTTTTTTTGCCTGTTATGGACCCCCTTTTCCTATAGTGGACCCGGGTCCATAATCCGATTGTGGACCGGGTCCACTATAGGAAAACTGTTATTTTTATACCAAATTTAACCGATATTTGGTGTTTTGATGCATGGTAGAGGTCTTATGATACATATAATGAATAAAAGATGGATTTTCCATCATAAACAAATATGTTTTGTTAACTAATTTTGCTTAAAACAACAAAAAACCTAACAGACATTTAAAAACATTTTTTCCAAAAAAGATCAAAGAAAACGTTTCAAAAACAACTGTAAACATTAAAATGATTAACACAAATAATTTTGATGCACATTTTCCATATTAATTACATAAATAGTTGACTGAAACAAAACAATAGATTTGTTTACGATTGCTGATAAAACTATGCATGTTTATTTTCAAAAAATATTTTATTATTGATTTATACTTATAAAATAACATTTCAAACTTTAATTATGATGCTTCAGTTAAGTTAAATTAACTATAGTTCAAAGGGTCCACTATAGGAAAGGGGTCCACTAATGAATAACGTACCCTGGATAAAAATCGTCGCATTTTTTTTAGTTTCTGCTTATTACTGCTTGAAATTACCAGTATTCGTTCAGAAAATGTTTCAAATCAGTGTGCTTACTAAAGATGCTATCCTTGGTGATGAATTTGTAGTCGGAAAAACTATTTTGGAGCTGTAATTGAACGCCAAAGTGGTGATATGGCATCATTAGAGGCACACTGAAATTAGATGCTGTTCCCCTACATAGATTGAAGATGATGACAAGTAACTTATTTCAAACAGTTTTCGGATTGCCGTGAATTTAACGTGAAATAAAATTCCCTATATTTGACTCGCCCAATATCATTCCATGCGCCTTTCCCTGGGAGCGTTCTTTTATTACGTAACGCGAAAAATCGGACTTTTAGACCCCCCCCCCTCGTAACAAAATTTCCATACAAATTTCAAAAATTTTGTGTGGAGCGTAACACGGCCTCCGACCCCCCCTCCCCCTACTGCGTTACGTAATAAAAGAACGCTCCCCCTTGCCAAGCGCCGTTTTGGAGCGTCAAGCGTTTTCCCAATTTCTCGTGTCATGGCCTACTTGCAGGCGTTATCAACGGGCCGACCGCGTGATCGCGAAAGAAAACGCTTCGTTTGGAATTTAATTTTTATATTGATTTAGACGCATCTTCCTAAAAACTACCCTACTTTTCCCCGTTGACGACCTTCAGCTCCGTGGACGAGTGTGACCGTGCCACCGTGGCCTGGAGTTGGAGTTGCCGCGGGGGTGACAGCAGATAGGCGGATTTGCTGATGCCTTGCTGGTTCGATCGACACTGCTCGTCTTCCACGTGAAATTGCTGCAACTTTTCCACGAGGGAACCGTACTCGAAGGGCCGCTTTTCCAACAGGTTCTCACTGCTGTTGAAAGCGAGTCCTTCGGCGAGTTCCTTCGCGGAACAACCGGGCGTATCCAGAACCGGCACCATCTCGTTGAACCGCGACAGGTTGATCTCGAACCCTCGGCGTTGCTTGTTGTACAGCAGCACCGGTTCGAACCGGTAGCCCCACAGAATCTCATTCGCCAGGTAGCTGGACCGGGCCTGGGTGCTCTGGCCGGTGGACTCGATGGTGCCCTCGAGGATGACCACGATCTCGAACCGTTCCTGGGTCAAATCCAACGCGCCCATGTTCCACAGCGGCGAGTCCGCCGTAATCCGGTGCACCACCGTCTGTGACCAGATGAAGAACAAGTCCGACCCGCACCCGTCCGCGGTCAGTTCCAGCTCCGTCTGGTACTGGGGCATCGATTCGCCCTCGCGGGTCACCCGCGGCCGGAGCAGCTGGGCCCGGATGTTGGCACCGATGATGTGACTCTTGCGCATGTCGCCGACGCGGAACATCAGGCACAGGTCGCCGTCCCGGAGGCAGATCGCGGCGTGCTTCGAGAAGAGGAGAGTCTGCGAGCGGCTCTTGGAGCGGGTCATTTTGGCGAAGATTATTCCGGCGAGCAGCGCTTGGATCATGACGCCGTGAACCGACTGGAGGGACATGACGAAGATGGCCTCCGGACATTCCTCGTTGGTGGCTCGACTGCCGTAGCCGATGGTGTGCTGGGTTTCGAGCGAGAACAGGAAGCACGAGGTGTACGAGTAGATGCTGGAGATGCACGGCGTCCAGTTGGATTGGTCTGTGGGAAGTGGTGGAATTATTAGCTTTAAAACTGTAATGCATTCCATTTTTTTTTTGCATTATTGATAAATCTTTTTACAATTTTCTTGGACCTAGAAAAACGGACATTACTTAAGCATTTCTAATAGAATTTCGGAAAGGATTTTTTATATATATTTTAATTTAGCTAAAATGTTGTAGGTGCCTTTCCTACAACCAAAAAAGTCATTTTGGGTTATTGGTGTTGGAATTCCCGGGACAAAAACCCCGGGATTTTCTCTAATCCGGGTATTCCCGAATCGCGGGTTTTTTTTTATTGTTTTGTTCCGGGAATTTCCGAAATTGTAAAAAAAACATTTTTGGTCTGGAAGCCAAGATTTGGTCATGGAAGATATGTATACGTGAAGGTGGGTCTTGGAGGTTTGATGGCAAAGTAAATTTTTTATTATTTTTTGATTATTAATGTCAAATATTATGAATCGAATTGGATCAAAAAATATGATTCATTAAAAATCCAAAGCACAACTAAGATCAAAAAACAACAATTTTAAGTGTTTTAAACTAACTAAAAACTGCTGTTCTTGTTTAGGTTGATGTTCTTCTTTTTAATTGAAGATTACCATCAATTATAGAGCGAATTTTATGATTTTAAGTTTGAAAAACATAACAAATTTAATGAAAACGTAGATTTTATGACTGTTTCAAAACTTTCCCGGGATCCCGGGAATTCCCGGGATTTAAAAAATATATTTCCCTTTTCCCGGGAAATTTGGACGCCCTAGTTCGCCCATGCAAGGCTCTGTACAAAAATGATTCGTTAACATTCATTATTTGAAAATATGTAACTTTGAGAAGAATTTTATGAGCGATTTGGTGTCTTCGGCAACGTTGTAGGTATTGAATTAGTTAAAAAAATAAGTGAAATTTTCAAAAAACAAATTGAAGTTTCCGCCTTGTGATACCTGATTTGGTTTAAGAATTGAAATGTTTAGAGCGTCCAATTTCCCGGGGATACTAAATTCCCGGGAAACGGGACATTTTCAACAAATTTCCCCGGGAAATCCCGGGAAATCCCGGGAATTCCCGGAAAATTTTCCATTTAACGAAAATTATTTTGATCCTGTTTCTGATCAATCTTATGTAACAAAATTGTATAGAACAGCAACTATAATGGTCATAATGAGTGTGAAGATCAATTAATGGCTTGACTACTAGTAAAAAATCACTTTGAGAAAATATCTAAACTTTCTAATTTTTATGCCGTCTTTCTTTTTTTTCAAATCAATGCTTAAAATTGCTTTTAAATTTTTCTCAGTGACCATAAAGTTAAGATGAAAAAAAAATCATGCAGAAATTTTGTTTGTCATGGCAAATAACTTTTCTCAGAACAAGTATTTTCAACTTGTGAATAAATAATTCATCATTGAATTAACCTTAAAAATCTTATTTTAAGCACTTTTTAACTTGAAACACTATTTCATGAAATCAAAACTCAAAGTTTTCAAATATTTGGAGCGTATTTTTGAAATATAGTTCCATTCTTTGGGTTAATTTAGTATGTTACGAAGTTGTTTTTTAATGGTTTTTCATGGTTTTATGATATGATTTTGTTTATATAGTATTCAGCCTAATAAATTAACAAGATTAAAATAAGTTTGAGTATTTAAAAGTGGATGAAATTAAATTATTTTTTTTTCTTATTTAACTCAATTGTTTCAAATGATATTACAAAAAAACGTTTAAAAAGGTTGTCAAAAATAATATAGTTTATATTCATTCCATAACAGCGTAATTTTTGTTGTCAAACATATAAGCAAACAATATTCCTAGTAGGGGAAATTCTCGTATGTTTTGCAGGTTAAGCACTCGCTCCTAACTCCATCCAATTTGCTGATTTACACTATTTAAACAACTAATTTTGCAAAACTATTGATTGAAACTTGCTTGCTCACTTCTTATTGAGCTATTTGTCACTCGATTTCAGTTGAAAACGCTTTTAATTAGCATTAATTGAAAGTCAAAGTTCTGACCTGCCAACATTAGAGGCACGCTGGAATTAGATGCTGTTCCCCTAGTTAATGCTTCAGAAATAAATATCATATGAATTAAGCCTTGACATGAAATTTACAGACAAGCTGATTAGTTTAATATGAACAGTAGATGGGTAATTCTCCGCCAACTCACACAGCAGTTGCCCCGACCCCTCTTCGATTTGCGTGAAACTTTGTCCTAAGGGGTAACTTTTGTCCCTGATCACGAATCCGAGGTCCGTTTTTTGATATCTCGTGACGGAGGGGCGGTACGACCCCTTCCATTTTTGAACATGTGAAAAAAGAGGTGTTTTTCAATAATTTGCAGCCTGAAACGGTGATGAGATAGAAATTTGGTGTCAAAGGGACTTTTATGTAAAATTAGACGCCCGATTTGATGGCGTACTCAGAATTCCGAAAAAAACGTATTTTTCATCGAAAAAAACACTAAAAAAGTTTTAAAAATTCTCCCATTTTCCGTTACTCGACTGTAAAAAATTTTGGAACATGTCATTTTATGGGAAATTTAATGTACTTTTCGAATCTACATTGTCCCAGAAGGGTCATTTTTTCATTTAGAACAAAATTTTTCATTTTAAAATTTCGTGTTTTTTCTAACTTTGCAGGGTTATTTTTTAGAGTGTAACAATGTTCTACAAAGTTGTAGAGCAGACAATTACAAAAATTTTGATATATAGACATAAGGGGTTTGCTAATAAACATCACGAGTTATCGCGATTCTACGAAAAAAAGTTTTGAAAAAGTTGGTCGTCATCGATCATGGCCGTTCATGGTCACCCGCGACAGACACGGACGACGAAACAAAGAGAAACGCAAAAAGTAACTTTTTCAAAACTTTTTTTCGTATAATCGCGATAACTCGTGATGTTTACTAGCAAACCCCTTATGTCTATATATCAAAATTTTTGTAATTGTCTGCTCTACAACTTTGTAGAACATTGTTACACTCTAAAAAATAACCCTGCAAAGTTAGAAAAAACACGAAATTTTAAAATGAAAAATTTTGTTCTAAATGAAAAATGACCCTTCTGGGACAATGTAGATTCGAAAAGTACATTAAATTTCCCATAAAATGACATGTTCCAAAATTTTTACAGTCGAGTAACGGAAAATGGGAGAATTTTAAAACTTTTTAGTGTTTTTGATGAAAATACGTTTTTCGGAATTCTGAGTACGCCATCAAATCGGGCGTCTAATTTTACATAAAAGTCCCTTTGACACCAAATTTCTATCTCATCACCGTTTCAGGCTGCAAATTATTGAAAAACACCTCATTTTTCGCATGTTCAAAAATGGAAGGGTCGTACCGCCCTCCGTCACGAGATATCAAAAAACGGACCTCGGTTTCGTGATCAGGGACAAAAGTTACCCCTTAGGACAAAGTTTCACGCAAATCGAAGAGGGGTCGGGGCAACTTTTCCCGATTTCGTGTGAGTTGGTAGAGAATTACCCAGATTGAAATAAAATCAAATCAGATTCTCCAATTATTATTTTTTGTATTATTTTAAAACATTTGTTCCAAAAAGGTAGGAAAATGTATACTTCTGATTGTATTTCGGGAATTCCCAGAAAATTCACAAATTTCCCGGGAAACGGGAAATATTTTTTTCCGGGAAATCTCGGGAATTTTTTTCCCGGGACGGGAAATTGGACGCTCTAGTTTACAAAAACCAAATCATTGAAAACTAAATTTTAGTCGAGCTTTTAACTATCTTCATCAATTCCTCCGTGACCTTGTAAGAACTCAAGTTTAAGGTATGACAAACTTTTGCCAATGTTTATCTAGCGGCGATTGATGATTTGAGCCATGAAATAACTAATAAATACTCCAAATGTATGAGCTATCAGCCAAAACATGATGTTTCTATTGCTGGAGAATGGGTCAAAATCAAATTTGCTATGGAAAGTAAGGCTTTCCAGGCCCAGTGAAAAAAATATAATTTAACACAAAAATGACGAACTCCTCGTCACAGTGTCCTGATGCAAACAATGATCGAGCTGTAGCTGTCACAACCCTGCGAAGTATGTTGGCTGACATATCGGACAGTCAATCAAAAAACCCAGCTAGAAGTCGCCTGACAAAAAACTGTTGTTAGAAAGAGATAGGAAACCTGATGCAAACAAACGTCCAGCTGTCATGTAAACATACTTTGAATGTGTTGGTAAATTTCTGACTAGAAAGCCTTGTACTCTACAAAAGTTTGGATAAAGTGTAGCCAATAAATTTTTGATTGTAACATTAAAAAAACAAACAGATTTATTCCCTGAATATTTAGGGCTAAACATATATTTTTCGCAAAGTTCAATTACACATTTTTTGTAAATTGTTTTTCGATTGCAAATTTTTAATATTAGATGTTTGATGTTAGAAAAAATGGTTTTAAATTTCTATTTCAACCATCGCAGCTGCGACATTTGCATTGTTTTGTTCCGTGAGCAACTCTCTAAGAAATTAGCCTACTATTTAATTTTTTTGATGAAATCTTTCTGAAATCCTTCGAAGGAATTTTCAGATTGATTTGGTGTCTTCGGGAAAGTTTTAGGCATGGACCACACCGAAAAATAAATGAGTCACGGATTTTTATCTTTGAAAAAAAAAAAACTATTTTATTATTGTTATGTTTTGATTTTAATTCTAAATTCAGTAAGATAGGCAAAAAGGTATAACAATTTATTTGACTTAATTTTTCAATTTAAATTTAAAAAAATAAAAACGATTAAAAATTAAATTACAGGCCACGGTTTCAACATTTCAGTGAAAAAAGTGTTTTAAAATGCATTACACACCTATTTAGTTGTATTGAAATCAATTTTTTCCAAAACTTCTAAGTATAGACGAAAATATTATTTTTTTGTGAGAAAAAAAAGTTTTGCTGTGCTGAACATTGCAATTTCATAAAGTTCAAAATAGATTTAGATTGTTTTGAGTTGATTAGACTCCTATTTCCATCGAAAGATTCCAGTTTTATGGAAAAAAAAATATTTTTGAAGGGGAAGGAGGCCAAAATTCATTTTATTTGTATTTTTTTATCAGGCTCAAACTTTGTGGGGGACTTTCCTATGACCAAAGAAGCTATTTTGTGTCATTGGTTCACCCATACAAGTCTCGATACAATTTTGGCAGCTGTCCATACAGAAATGGTAGGTAAATATTCAAACAGTTGTAACTTTTGAGTGAATTTTCTGATGTCTTCGGCAAAATTGTTGAGGATTATTGAGAAAAAATAGGTACGTGGAATTTTTTTTTGCTGAGTTTTTAACCATCATTTAAAAAAAAAAAACTTTTTCTCAAAATACGTATTTTTTTAAATTTCGAGATTTTTTGATATGTTTAAGAGGAAAAAAATCCGCAACTTTTAAGCCATAGAAAAACAGAGTCGAAAAATCTGCCGCTGAGTTATAATTTTTTGAAAAATAGTGATTTTTGGTAAAAAAAACCGAAATTTTATGCCAAAATAATTTGACCTAAATCTTTTATGTAAAACTGAATTTGCAATCAAAATTACTTTACCGACTTTTTTGGTAAAGAGCTATGAGAGTTGTTGTCGGAGTGCTAGTTGGTGTTTGGTGGAGCTGGATACCAAATCTCCAAAATCCAGATAGGGGAATATACCCATTTTAAGCCTAATAAGCGGTCGTGTTTGTATGATGCTGGATAATCTGGAGTGTTCCTTTAAATTTACTTAAACCAAGTACTTCAACGAGTAGAGAAAATTGTTGTGAACATTTCTATTTATTTTCACTTTTATTAAAAGTTATGCTATTCCTTTTACAAGCGCTTCAAAAAAAATATTTCCCAAATGCATTCTAATCAGTCGAGTGCATTGGGCCACGCCCATTATCCTATTTCAGCTTAGTTCTTTTCTCTTTCAGCGCTCTGCTTAGTGCTGCCAAAATTGATGCAATTTTAAGCGAACACTCACGAAAGGTAGCATTTATAGAGAAAGTTTCTTTGTTCTTTATTTGCCTTTGCTTCTCGCTCGTTTTTCTTCAGCCTTCGATTGGAATGGGTCGTCAAAAGTCAAACGTCAAAACACTTGGCGCGTTTGTTTTTTTGATGGCGCTTGCTAATTATTGGCATTTTTCGGGATTATTATTCAAGTGAGTGACTAACTAATGTTCAAAAGAACGTGTTGCCGGTAGTTGAAAGCGATTTTATATCTTAAGCGCTTTGAAAACGTTAGCGCAAGTGAAAAGATATTGATGGCGACTTTCGTTGAGCAGGTCAGGTCTCATCTTGCGTGTGGATGTGTGTGCCACCAAAATGATGAGAAATGGACTCGCAAAATAGAAATTGTGATCAAAAGTTCATTAAATTTGATCTTTTTGGCCAGTAAATGGCATAAATTTGCGTGCTTACTCGTGGCGGTGCTGTTGCTGGTAAGTTTATAGCCTAAAAAGTATTTTTGGAGCTTTAATCGAGCATCAAACTCTCCATATGACGAAGATAGGTGTTTGATTAGAAAGGGTTTATTTCCCCTAGTTGATCAGCTATCAAAGATATTGTTTTTACTATAGACTGCAGTGGACACAAAATGTAAATTTTTGAGTCAAGAAATATTCTGGCCTGAAACTGGCCCAGATATGACATTTTTAGAGAAACCCATTAAAAATAAATAAATTGACCAATTTCGGGTAGCATTGCTCATTTAATGAAACAAAATCCACAAATTAGTATCGAAAAAAAATCAAATGAGTTAATCATTGATACAATTGCACTGTTCGGAAGGCTCTCCCTAGTCTAGCGTTAGCATCTCATTCAATTAGACCTCTATCGTAGAATGTCTAATCCCTTGAGCAAATATTATGATTGCATTCGAGCGTGCGAACCAACTAATTGATTCCGCAAGCGCCACAACCGCGTTCATCACGTACAACAAGAGGGTCCGCACTCCTAACCTAGCCCCAACCCAAACCCACCTTGCTTGTCCGGCAGATGGTCCTCCTCCAGGTCGCCGTGGGCGTAGCTGATGAACCAGTACAGCAGGGCAAAGAACAGCCAGGAGCCGACAAAGCCCAGCGCGAAAACCATCAACGTCCAGCGCCACCGGGCGTCCACCAGCGTGGTGAACATGTCCTGCAGGAAGCGCAACCGCTTGCCGGAACCGGCCTTGATGGGGGCGATGTTGCAGTGGCCGTTCTTGGTGACGGCCCGCCGGTGGACGCGGTGGGCGAACACGCTGGGCCGGTACGCACCGAGTCTGAAAGGGGGTGGGAGGGGAGAGAGTTTGATTAAATTTTGTCCGATTTGGGTGGAAATCGTAGTAGGCAGCTACTTTACAGAACAAATGGTGTCCCGAGCAGACGGAAATAACTTGGGAATAACATTTTTTATATTTGAAAATACTAGGCCAATCACATTTTATGTTATTTATAGCAAGATTTGTTATTCGTCGTTATGACGTTATTTTTATTATTTTTTGTTATTTTAACAACTAATCCAATCATCCCAATAACAGTTGGAGTTATTCTTCCGTAATAAAAAATGTTATTCCAAACATGTTTTGGCATTTAACCAATATCAGACCAATAACAAATTATGTTATGATAACATTAACTGTTATTAAACCCTTATGCAAAAATAGATTTTTCAAGAAGATTCCATAACACTTTTTGTTATTTTAACAGGATTTGTTATTGAAATGGCATGAATTTTGTTATTACCGTCTGCCCGGGGTTTCAAAAGGTGGGAATTGATATAATTAATTAAATTAGCTATTTGAGCATATCTTTCGAATTAAAGTTTATCTGTTTTGCCAAAAAAATCAAATTTCAAGTCTTATTATCAAAAAGAAAAATGAAGCAAAATGTGTCACAAAATGCTTTCAACATCATTAGAGTTACATATTTTCAAAATATCAATTTATTAATGTTTTTTTTTGTTCCTTAGTTTTTTTCCTCCTGAGCAATTCTCTTCAAAAACTGGAAATTAATTTAATTTGTGTTTTTTTTTTATTTAGCTCAAACTTTGTGAGGGCCTTCCTTATGACCAAAGAAACTATGGTGTGTCATTGGTTCATCCATACAAGTCTCTATACAATTTTGGCAGCTGTTCATACAAAAATGGTACATAGATATTCAAACAACTGTAATTTTTGAGTGAATGCCGCCGAGTTATGATTTTTTGAAGAAATTTCAGAAATTGTGATTTTTGGAATAAACCGAAATTTCATACATAATTTTTTTGACCTGCGATTTTTTATGTAAAATAGAATTTTTAATCCAAAAGTTCTTAAATTTTTTTTGATGAAGATCGATTTTTGAAAATAGTCACCATGAGTGACCATTTCTGATTTTGAACTTCAAAAACTTGCTATGAAATTAACTAAGAGAGATTGAAGAATGGACCTCTGGTTGCTGAGATATAGTGGCTTAAAGAAAAAGAAACAGGAAAATTCATGTTTTTTTTAGTCCCACCCAAACAACCTACCATTTTCTAATGTCGATACCTCAACAATAAATGGTCCGATTTTCAATGTTGAAATATGAAACATTCGAGAATTTGGGTACTAAAGCCCTATGTAAA
Source organism: Culex quinquefasciatus (assembly GCF_015732765.1). Lineage (NCBI taxonomy): Eukaryota > Metazoa > Arthropoda > Insecta > Diptera > Culicidae > Culex > Culex quinquefasciatus. The sequence goes on along the minus strand of NC_051863.1, from coordinate 17,217,399 downwards.
TTTTTATATACAACGGTAAAAAACACGATTAAAAACCATTTCTGTTCACTTTTTTCCATTTGAATGCAAATTTTTTTTTTGACAAGACAACATTTTTTTGATGGATCAACTATGGTCCCCTTGGATCGAGCTGTCAAGTAGGAGCTTTTCTGTCAAGGAGGACCGCGAGGTTAATTTTTCAAAATTGATTTAAAAATGCATTTTAAACTCTATGTGGTCGTATAAAGGGTCATTGTACTCACAAAAATAAGCTTTATCGCTGTAAACAATAATATCAGAAATCCAAGCTTCATTTTAGGACCCAATTTTCCGAAAACAATATTTTTAACTTTTTTTAATCAATCAAACATTTCGAAAGGACAAACATTTTATATTACACTCTATTGAAATGTTAGTCTTGATTAAAAAAAGTTAAAAATGGGTCATTCCAGGCCAACTGAGTACACTTTTGGACTCGACCTTCACCGATTTGGACCAAACGTGGAGGGGACGTTCATCTATCGATAGTTAACAGAAATCCCAAGTTTTGTGCTGATCGGACCAGCCCTCTATTTTATGAACCGCCCTCTTTTTTGACGATTTTCTAAAAAACTTTTTTTTCTTTTGATCATAACTTTGTAACTATTTGAGCAAAAGATTTTCTACAGGATGCATTTTATAGAAAATTGTCCAAAGAATTCGATGAAAATAAAATTTAAACCCTTAAATGCCCACTAATATTATATTTGAATGTTTTAAGTATTAAAAATCAGTGTTGACCAATTCCTTATGTTTTTATTTGTTTTATTTTATCACCATCGTGTTCTCCAGACAATTTTACATAATAATCAATGTAGACCTCAAACTAAAATGAACTATTGGCGAGATACAGCGATTTTACTGAAAAAGTTTGATTTTGCGCTGCACTCTGTCCTATGAATTCAAATCCGAAAAAAGTTTCTCACATATAAAAACCGTCTACATTGATTATTATGTAAAATTGTCCGGGGAACACGATAAAATAAATCAAATAAAAATATAAGGAATAAGTCAAAACTGAATTTTAATACTTAAAACGTTAAAATATAATATTAGTGGGCATTTAAGGGTTAAAATTTTATTTTATCGAATACCTAGGACAATTTTCTATAAAATGCAACCTGTAGAAAATCTTTTGCTCAAATTGTTGCAATGTCTCTTGAAAAAAAAAAATACTAAAAATTATTGATAATGCAACATGGGTATCAAATGATCGGGATTTTTCATACATTCCAAATGTAATAAAAAAATGAAAATACTAAAAATCACAAAACTACGTATTTTTGAAAAAATACTCAAAGTTTCAGTTTTTCTCATTATGCATATCAAACGATCGGGATTTTTTCATACATTTCGGAAGTTGTAACACATTTTTTTGAAAATACTAATCACTTGATCGAGATATTTTAATGAATTTCAAAAGCTATAACAAAACAACGTATTTACAAAAAAAATCAACGTTTCAAAGTTCATAACATTTGAAATGTTTCATAAATTCTAATCATTTGTTACCCAACTGAAATTTGGAGTGTTTTTTTGAAAATACGTAGTTTTGTGATTTTTTTTAGTATTTTCAAAAAAAGTTGTTATTACGTTCAAATGTATGAAAAAATAAGATCATTCAATACCCATATTGTACAAATACTGAAATTTGGAGTATTTTTGATATCAATATTGCGATTTCGTCGATTTCCCGTTTTCGCGCGCGGTGCGTCGAAAAACACGGTTTTAATTTTCAAAAAAATCATGCCTCGGGATCCTGTTAATGAACCTTGCCCATTTTTTTAAAATGTTTTGAAAAATTATCCAAGGAATCCGTTTAAAAAAAATTCAGATATAGGCTTTTTGGTCCAGACACCGTAGAAATGGCATTTAATGTTTTCATAAGACTTTTGCAAATGTTAGACTAGATTTTTGAAACTCCAAATTATGTTTTCTCGTAAGCAAAACTTATCATCTTTCATTTGAGCCCGACAGCTCGATACTTTTCTTGAGATTTACTTCCAAAAGATGTTATATTCAACTGGTAGCAAATCGTGGTTCAAAACTGCATAATATTATTTTTCATTTACATAAGTTTCATTTATTTATATTATGGAGATTGTTTCAGCATGTGTCAAGTTTGATTAATTAAAAAAATAACGGGCTTAGTTATTTTAAGTTGCAAATTGAATGTTGCTTTGTTATTTTTTTTTTATTTTTTTCAATGTTTATTCAAAATTAGCCCGAAAAATCAGTTTTTTCCAAAAAACTCAATAACTTTGATAATCACATTTAGCATGTGTGCGTTCGTTAAAATTATTTTCAGAATTTTAATGTTTGTACTTTTTAATCTGACTGAAAGTTTTTTGATGCCTTCGTTATGTCCAAAGAAGCCATTTTGAATCAATAGTTTGTCCGTATAATTTTCCATACAAATTCGGCAGCTGCCCGTACAAAAATGATGAATGAAAATTTAAAAATCTGTAACTTTTGAGGGATTTTTTCATCGATTTGGTGTCTTCGGCAAAGTTGTAGGTATGGATACGGACTACACTGGAAAAAAATGATGCACGGTAAAAAAATGGTGATTTTTTATCAAACTATTTGTCACTAAAACTTGATTTGAAAAGAAACTCTATTTTTTTCATTTTCTGATATGTTTTAGAGGACATCAAATGCCTACTTTTCAGAAATGTCCAGGTTAAAATTTTAAATAAGACTAACAATTCAAAAAGGTCATACATTCAATATTACGCTCTTTGAAAATGTTAGTCTTGGTTTAAAAATTTTGAAATTTTTTTTTCGAGAAGATTGCTAAATTTTACGAATGTTTCATATTTTAACATTGAAAATCGGACCATTAGTTGCTGAGATATTGAAATGCAGTTTATTTTATTCAATTGTTAAACTTATTCATTTTTTGTTTTTTTTTGAACCCCCTGCTCCCACCCCCCTGCTCACGACTTTGCCTGAGTCGAGAGACATAAACTTAAAAAAAATATTGGCAACGGCCTGAATAATTACAAAAAAATGAGAACTTTTCCCATTTGGATTACTTTTGTTCTTTTGCCATTTTTCGTTAGTTGCCCATTCGACCTTTTGTCATACAACATTTAATTTTTTCAGTTACTTTTTATTAATTCAATGCAAGTTTTTATCTTTTAGGCTACAACAAAAATGCTTTTAGACATAGTTCGGAACACAGTAAATTTCAATGTTTCATTAAAACTATTTTCAACATTACATCTTGTCAATAAACGTAACTCCTTCACCAAATTGTATTCACTCAATCAACTGTGAAACAAATAAGCTTTTGTGCTGAGTGCCACTTCAATCTAAATTGTGTTTATCAACATTTCTCAACAATGTTGCCTCAGCTTGTTCAGAAAATGTAGCTGATATCTGGTTTTGGCGCTTAAAACATTAAAGCTGAATTATTTTTTTTTTTGTAAAAGTTTTTCAACAAACTTTTGTTACGATAACAACCGGCTTAAACCACCTAAATCCCGTGAAAGCAGTGCGACGTGACGCGCCCGTAACCGTGACCGTACTCCGTCGTCATCCGTGTGGGCCATAAATCAAGCTTACAGCAGACTTAACACCGCTAAGTACCTTCTGCTGGGTGACCGTGGCGTACTGGAACCCGGCCCGAAGCTCACCGGGGACAGCTTGTCGGACCGGGCCGTCCCGAGCAGCTGCAGCTGGTCCTCGGGTGGACAACCGTCCGTCGGGGTCGTTCCGTTGGCCGACTCGACGTCGATTTTGGGAAGCACCAAGTTCCGGCACTTGTTCGTGTACATTTTTGTTCTGGGTTACGCGGGAGAAAGTGAGATTCTGAAGAACCGCGCGCGCGCAACTCTCGAGTGGAACTGACAATAGCAAGCCCGTCGTAGCAGGCCGCGGGATATCCTCTCTGTTGATCGTTCTCGTTGAGCGGTCAGTTTGTGAATGAATAACTGGCGGATGTTGTTATTTTTCAAAAACTGAAATTTTCTTTTTTTTCTGATTAAATTAACGAGTAGGACAACAATGCGTTCACGGATAGTGCAAGCAACTTAGGCGACTGTAGTAGGCGGCGCATCATCACCATCATCGCTCATCGCCATGTGTCTGCCCGGCTATAGTGTGCCATGGGATTAAGCACGGTAAATAAACACCATTCAACTGTCTAGATTAGGCCTAAATCTCGCGTCACAAAGCTTTTCGTTTCATGTGAGATGTGTGATGCGAGCGTTCCGTTTTGGGATTTTGGAGCCGTGGACCATGCACTTTGGAGAACGAAAATTTCAAGTTCAGCTGCAAAGATTTTAGTTTTAATTAGCGGGACCAAGAATTCCCGTTGAGACGGTTGAAATCTCGTCCCTTTGCTGTGTCCAATTAGGGCACGCCTCAAGAGTCATTGTTGAATCTTTCTTTCATTTTTATTAATTAAAACCGTATCAATTAAAATTTAACTTGATGTTTGCTCGGCACGGAATTCAAACGCAATTCCGATCCGGTCGTTTGACTTGATGGGACTTGATTTTAAGGCATTTTTTTTTCGAAATATTTTTCCAGGCGAAAATGTTGAAATGAATATCGCTTAAAATTGACTGGTGGCGCCGCAAATCCAGTTTTCATGGTGTTATTTTCGGTTTCTCTCAACTTCTATACGCTACGTTCACTTAAATAAACTGTTTTCAATTACAGTCCAGACTCATTTTTTATGAGATTCTTTGCAAAGAAATCAGTTCGGGTAATCGAATCAATATTTTTTTTTTGCTCTAAAGTGATTTGAGAATATGCGATAGGTAAAAGGGTATGAAGAATATTAATTTGGTATTATAACCTACATTAACCACTCAAATTTGGCTACCTTGAGGTTGCTGCACACGATTTTGAAATTGTTTATGATTTCATAACACTTTGCAACTTGAAAGAAAACATGAAGTTTATGGTTTATACAACTTGTAGAAATTATTTAGTCTAAATATTGACGGAAAATTACAATTTATATCTTCAAACGAAAAATCATTTGAATGGTGAAAAATGAAGCTCTACGAAATCGGTCATTTTTTAAATTTAAATTTTTGTGTTTTTTAACCCGGCTGAAACTTTTCTGGTGCCTGATTGCAAATCAGGATTTTCATCGAAAAATAAAGTTGAAAAATTTTTGCCACCAATATTTCTAATTTTTCAAAAAATCAGTTATGATTGAACAATTCATAACTCGGTCAAAGAATTTTTGCACAACCTGGAATTTAATGAAGAGTTGAAATTTGATGTCCCCTCATTTTTATTTTTATTTTTTTTTATATAAATATTTTTTTATTTTTTTATGATTTTTAATTTCACTTTTTGCAACTAAAACTTATTTGCAAAAAAACATTATTTTCTTTTTTTTTCGTTTTTCGATATGTTTTAGGGGACATCACATGCCAACTCTGAAATATGATTTTTCTAATAAAAACTTATTTTATCAAAAAAAAAAAATATTGGTCGCAAAAAAAATTCAACTCAATTTTCCGACGTAAAATCAAATTTGGAATCAAAAGTTACCAAAAAACAAATGGCTTCAACTTGAAAACGACGCACTTTACCAAAATTTCACTTGACTACAGTCATCCCTCATATTCGGAACAGTTTACAGATCGGCCAATGTTCCACAAATCATAGAAAATCGATAATTGAACATAATGATTTTCTTTTACCTTCATGTGAAAGCTTTTCTTGCGACCTTTCGATTGATGTATAGACCGGCAGTACATTTTTACGTTTTATATCAAGTTTTCAAAGAAAAACATTGACCCTTGAAATTCACAAATTCGGAACACTTTTTTCTTACGATGTAAACAAACTTTTTTTTTCTCCTAGAGTACATATTTTTTACAAATTAATGACTTCGCACTCTGAAACCAATAAAACTTATGCTTAGTAATGTTTTAAACATGGTCTGATAACTTTTTTTGTGAAAATATCCGTTAAATTCAGGTGTTCCACAATTGTGGGAGACACAATAACATCCCACAATTATGGAACAGGCATTTTGGAGGCAGTGTTTTGCTGCTCAGGATAAAATAGTCTGGAAATGCAGTTTTTGTTTAAACTGTACTACTTTTACTAGTGAAATAGCAAGAGAATGTCCAAATAAAGGCTCTAAAAATAGCAGGGTCGGCAAAAAAGTTGCATTTTTCATCCTATTGACAAATTACCACAAAAGTGTTCCGAATTTGTGGGTGTTCCGAATATGTGGGATGACTGTACTTTTAGATTGCAAATCAGGATTTTTATCGAAAAATAAAGTTGAATAAATTTTGTGACCAATATTTCTATTCTATCAAAAAAAAAAATCAGTTATGATTAAAAAATTCATAACTCGGTCAAAGCATTTTTGCACAACCTGGAAATTTCTGAATAGTTGGCATTTGATGTCCCCTAAAATTTATAAGAAAATAAAAAAAAATAAAAATAGTGTTGTTTTGCAAATCAAATTTTAGCGACAAAACGTGAAATTAAAAATCACAAAAAAAATGTACCTTGTATCATTTTGTTTTCGGTGTAGTCCTTATCCATGCCTACAATCTTGCGGAAGACACCAAATCGATCAAAAATTTTTTTCAAGAGATACAGATTTTTGAATTTTATATATCATTTTTGTATGGACAGCTGCCAAATTTGTATGCCAAATGGCTTCTTTGGACATGCCGAATGCATCAGAAAAGTTTCAGCCGGATTAAAAAATAAAAAAAATTGAAATTAAAAAAATACCGATTTCGTAGAGAATGGCTCTGCATTCACAGTAGTACAGTCTGCTAAAACTAGAGGGTGACGATTCTCGAGATTTTCAATTTCCAAGGAATCGAGAGTTGAATATTGCAATATTCCGTGAATTTCCGGGATCTGGAATTTTTTAAACTTTGCCAAAAGAGCCAACAATTTAAATAGAAAGTTTTTTCTTTTCAATGAATTCAGTTATAATTAATTAATAATTATTTAATGAAACTTTAATTTAAGTTTCCTAACCTTTTTAAGATCTATTTCTACCTTTTGATTTTTTCCTGAATCTGCAAAAACAAGTTCGTCTTTTTTGGACTTAAATTGTATTTTAAAATTTATACAAATGAGTAGTGCGGTGCCTGTGTGGACGCGCAATCCTGTTTTTTTTCGTTTTATTTTCCGTCTCTTTTGTGTCGCTGTTCGAGTGCATGGGGTGATTGGATTTCTTCTTCTTCTTTTTTCATTTATTTTTGTTCACGCGTTCGTTGGCCGATGAATTTTATTTTTGTTCTCTTTATATAGTTTTCGATAGAAACGATCCGATTTTTGTTTTTTGAGACAAGCAAGTCGTATTGCTGGATTAAGTCCTTTCCATATCATCGAGGACCGGAAGGCACGTCGACGGATATGTTTTAAGGCTTATGATATAAAATAATTTTAATGAATGAAGCCCTTCCTACATCACCGTTGATCGGAAGGCACGCCGACGGAGAATTTCTGGAGAATCGCGGTCGAATTAATACTATATTTAAATCCCTAGATAGGTATCTTTCCGCAGCCGGCTGCCTAAGATTTTAAAATTTCAACCGATAAACAAATTGCTCATGGTCGCATCACCTACCACAGTGAATCCTGACCTCATACCCATCTTACTAACCCCTCAAAACTCATGTGATACTTTGTCGGAGACGCAGTCGATTTGGCGGTCCCATCACTCAAGTATCGGCTAACATTCCCATCCACTTCCCCGTGTCTTACCACTGGTCGTGGCCGGCGTCGGTATTGATCAGCACGATAGGGACCTTTGAAAATTGCGAAGGGGTGATGATTGGTTCCTACTTTTCATCTGTGGTCCACGGAGCAATGTTTGGGGGTCCTGGTCAATAACGAAGTAGCAGCTACGGGTAGACACCAATGCTATGCTATGCTATGCTATTTTAAAATTTATACAAATCTCCGTCCGTACTGAGTGATTTTTCAAAAGGTTCAGTAACTTGCTGCATGAACTTGATATTAGATTTTTGTGAAGTAAAAATATAGCTAAAATATAATTTCCCAGTATTGTGATTTTTGCTATATGATAAATAACGGTTCAAAACAACAATTAAAAGTTGTTTTTTTCCTTTTTAAATCAATTGTGAATATTCTTTGATGAAATATAAATAACTTATTGTTATATAAAAAGTAAATTACATTGATACTGCGAAATTAAACTTAAGAGCGAGTTTTTCACCAATGTGTAACAGGTCGTATCGAGGTGCTCCGATTTGGATGAAACTTTCAGCGTTTGTTTGTCTATATATGAGATGAACTCATGCCAAATATGAGCCCTCTACGACAAAGGGAAGTGGGGTAAAACGGGCTTCAAAGTTTGAGGTCCAAAAAACCTAAAAAATCTTAAAATTGCTCTCATTTCCGTAAAACTTCATCAATTCCAACTTTCGTAGATGCATTTGAAAGGTCTTTTGAAGCATCTTTTGATAACCCGGAGTCGAAGTCGGAGTCGGAGTCATCTTAAATGCAAAAAAAAATGTTGTTCAGTATTTGCTATAAAACAGCTTAATTTACAAAACTTCTTATATTTTTCACTGTTTTTTTAAGTCGTATGCACTGAATTGCCATTTTTTTAAGATTTATCAGATGCCATTTTGTTTTTGAAGCTTTTTATTGTGATTGGAAAACTCTTATTGTGTTATTTTACTAAATGATAACCTGTTTATTCTCTCTTACCCAAGTATTTAGTATTATAACTTTTTGTAGTCAGAAATATTTAATTGATTCTTGACTGCATCCCTTTCAATTAAAATTTGACCAAATTTAATCTAGTTCTCTCTGAAAAAAGCACACACACAGTCATCTTTTACCCTGATAGCGAATGTCTTGGAGGTTTTAAGTAAATCATTTTCAGGGAACAAATACGAGGTACAAAAAAAGTTTTAAAATAATAATTGCTGTTTTTGGAAATCGGAAAAAGTCACTGACAGTATAACTCTTCCAACAAATATTCAATCGTTATAACAATCTATTTCTAAGAAAACAACATGTGCATTTTGTTTTAAACTAAGTACAAAAAAATCAAAGTGTTGGATTTAAAATAATTGAAACTGACAAAAATTATCAATACAGTTGCAACTTATTTTGAAATAATCATTTAATATTTTAAATATATCGATTATATTAATGTTTACTATTTCTCTACTAAAACCTGAGAATGTTGATCCTTGACGAACTATTTTGATATCGTTGCAAAAAATCGTTGAACAAATCTCAAGATTTCAGTACCAAAAAGTACACAAAATTAAAATATTATTCAACCGGTAATAATTTTTTCATATTGTATGTCCCACGCCAATATTTCGGAAGGTGATTATCATTGCAAATCAATGTACCTAAAAACATGTTTTTTGGAAAGGTCCTTTTAAAATGACCTAGAAAATATTTTACCTGTGGATTTTGGTTTTTATCCAATAATTTGATATTTCATATATTTTGAAGGAGGCGCACAATCATTCATATAACTTCGTTTTAGGTGAAGATTCGAGAAGTATTGCGCGCCTCCTTCTATGTATATTGAAAATTTTAAAATTTAAATAAATCAATAATTCCCAGGTAAAATATTTTCTAGGTCACGGATATTTGAAAAGGACTTCTTAATTATCTTTTCCACGAAGACATTTTTTAGATACATTGATTTGCAATCATAATCATTAAATAGTAGTATATGCAACAAGTTGCAAAAGAAGTTGTTTTAAGCACGAGTCGTAATTTATCCAACGAGGTTTACCGAGTTGGACAAATACGATGAGTGCTGCAAAAAAACAAGTTTTGCAACGAGTTGCTTACAACATTTTTTGCAATTACGAAAAACGCTTTTTGAATGGAATTTTATGTCAATTATTCATGTGTTAAGTAGTCTCACCGTTCAAAACAAAAAAATATTGAAGGATGTATCTTTTCGATACTAGTGCTGAAAAGTTCAACTTTTCAGCACTGGTGTTGAAAGGTATAAATTTTCCATTTTGTTATTTTTGGTAGGGAAAAGTAGGCCGTTTCGTTTATCCAGAAGGACAGGAAAAGTTGACAGTTTCACAGCGGAATTGCAAAAAAAACAGTTTCGTTTAAAATTGTTATTTAAAAAACAAGGTGACTTTGATAGACAATGTGCTGCTTATAAATGTCAGCTTAAAAGTGTGCAAATTGAATTTATATGTTAAATCGATCATTTAGGCCAGGTTTCTTTAAATGATTCATTCAAAAAAATTGCAATTTAATATTAAAATATATAAGCTTTTTATAGTTTAAATGTAAATAAAACAAACAAGCTAATTTGAGGTTAAGCAAATAAAACCCAATTTAATTACAAAACTGTTCTTCTGAAAATGCCTTCAAAACTGGAGATAGTTTTTGAATTCTGTTTCAACAACGTATAAAACTTGTTACCTATAAACTTTTTTTCCGTTGATTCTTCCTTGAGAAAAACATAGCACATAGAGCGTATTTAAATAATCCTATTTATCAAAGTTTTCAAAATAATAGTTAACAAACTTTTGAAACATTTCAAAATATGTGGAGTCGGAGCCAACAATTTGTAGAAAGCTGGAGTCGGAGTCGGTTGGGACTGAAAGCCGGAGCCGGAGTCGGAGTTGGAGTCGTCTAATCTCAGAAAGCCGGAGTCGTAGTCGGAGTCGGAGTCGCTTGAAATATGACCCGACTCCGCAGCCCTGGTAAAATGTTTGTTGTAAAAAAATTGAAAAACTATGAGAAAAACTGCGATTGGCCAAAAAGTTAATACCGTAGGCTTATAGTCCATGAAATTACTTTTCTATTGACCTATAGGAGCATGGGTGTTGGAGGCTGTTGCAAAAAGATATTGAGGTTTTAAAAAAATCAAGTTTTAACAGTAATTAGCAAAAGCTATGAGAAAAAGTCAAACCGATCCTGGATGTCTATGGCCCATCTTGAAGTGCTTCAAAAGACCTTTCAAATGCATCTACGAAAGTTGGAATTGATGAAGTTTTACGGAAATGAGAGCAATTTTAAGATTTTTTAGGTTTTTTGGACCTCAAACTTCGAAGCCCGTTTTACCCCACTTCCCTTTGTCGTAGAGGGCTCATATTTGGCATGAACTAATCTCATATATAGACAAACAAACGCTGAAAGTTTCATCCAAATCGGAGCACCTCGATACGACCTCTAGAACAAACCGAGCAGAATTTACAAATACTGCCTCTTGAGAATTAAAAAAACTAGAATCTGAGAAAATGTGACATTGCATGTTATAAGTAAAGGATAAGCGTAACAAAAGGGGAGGGAGAAGGGGGGGGGGGGTTATTTTGACTGATTTTAGCGTGCCGTACTTTATGGATGAAGCCTTAACTCTTGTGCATGCTGTCCCAAATAACATTTTTTTCCAGGAATTCTACAAGAGCTCTTTAAGATAGCTACAGCATAGCAGTTTGGACCGCGGTAGGATAAAACTCTCTTCAAGTACTCTTCCAAACTCCTGAAGAAGTTTTGAAGAGAATTTTATCCTACCGCGGTCCAAACTGCTATGCTGTAGCTATCTTGAAGAGTTCTTGTAGAACTCCTGGAAAAAAATGTTACTTGGGGTCTTATGCTCTTGCTCATCCTTCTTGACTGTTAGAAAAAAAAAGTCATTTGCAGTTCCCTTAAATATATCTAGACAACTATGAAATTCGGAATTCTTTTTTTAAATGTCCTACTAATAACATAAAACTTTTCCGAAACACCAAATCGATCTAAAAATTCAAAATTATATATTGTGACTTCGATCTTTTTAGTGAACATAATTTCTTAGATTAAGCAAAACTACATTCTTTTGCAAGGAAAAGAAAACCATGTAAAATATTTGCGTAAAAATTACACTCAAAAAAATGATCCACTGAAACCACTTAAGCCCGCGCCACGCCCGTTTGTATGGCTTCGGGTAATGGCTTAATTTGGCATTCCGCCCGAATTGTTGATGCTGTTTTTGATAAATGCTTTCCACCCCAAAACCTAATGTCCTGTTTGCGTGTGAGCGCCCCAATTCCGGCCGATGCCTCCGTACTGCGTGCTTTGGCACGTCCAAAGGCCGAATTTGGGCTTGTGCAATTTTTATCACATTACTAGTGGCAAAATAAACGAATCTTTTTGCACGCCGTGGATCGCACTGTGGAAAAGGATATTATTAAGTCATCAAAAGGAGAAATCAGGAGTACCGTTTGGTGGGGTGGGTTTCGACGAAAAGATGTTTGTTTACTTTGAAAATGCGCAAAACTTACAAGGTGGATGAATACGCCGAGTGCTGAAAAAATCGAGCTTTGCGAGCCAATATTTGAACACCAATGTAACTCCCACTTAACACAACGCTCAAACGTCATCTCCCGAGTGTCGTCCTGATCGCGCTCCCCTTCAGAAATGTAATCACACTTAACCTCACCGTACGCGTCATCATCACTTGTACTCTCGCGTTAACGAGCCTTGGTTTCGGTCCAAATTCCGCACAAGATTGTATTAAGTTATTAAATTGATATAAAACTCACTTGATTAAGATGCAAAAGACTGGGGTTTGCTGAGCACGACGCGTCACGAGGGGGAGGTTGGGAGGGGAAATAATTTTGGGGCAAACCCTCGGAAATTGCGTGTTGATGGCGTTTTTCAGCGGGTAATTTTGAACTTTTTATTCGTTTTTTTTTCGTCGTTCCGGCGAAAATCGGTCCGATCCGCCCCGATAATGATGTAATTGGGCGTAAAAATTATAATTTTCGAAATAAACCGGGTTCGGACGGGGTGCGCTGTTTCTAGGGGTAATTTTCTTGGCCAGGTTTTGCGGCTCATGCTGATCAATTCCGCGGGCCTGCGGCTGCACAAACAAGAGGTAAAACGGTAAGGATCTTGCTAATTTTTGGGAAATTATGGTTCAAAGTGGAATCGGGAGAAATTATCTCTTGTTTAAAAACCGATAACAGCACTATCAAGTAGGTCATCTTGGTGGATATTTTCAGGAACAGATATGAATGATATACAGTGGACTATCTGGCTGTCGATATTCTCGATATCAATATTGCTCCAGCTGTCAATAAATTTGTCAGTCCCTTCAAATAGATTGCTTTGATTTTTCGTTCTATAATTTGATAACTTCCACTTCCCTTTAATACCGACAACGTTGTTATCATTTGATTGCACGTTTATTTTCATTGAAATTGATTTAGGCTTGGTCATCAACTCTACCAAAATATTCTGTAATTTCACAGTTTATTTTGATTTTTTTTAAATTAAATGTCGATTCATTCAATATTTAAAATGAAAACGCATTTGGAGTACAAGGTTCTATACATATTTAAAAAAAAAATCACCGTTTTCAGGCTATAAGGCAATTTATTGCATTTTTTTAGACAATATTTTTCAATTAAAAAAATATCTAATGAAGGACAAGCATTTTCTCAGTCAGAACAAAAAAAATCACAACAAAAATATCTGAAAATTACAATAATTTGAAAACGGTACACTTAAAATAGGGGAAATTCTCGTATCTTTGGCAGGTTAATCACTCGCACCTAATTCCATCCAATTTGCTAATTTTCACTATTTAAACAACTAAATTTGCAAAACTTTTGATATAAACTTGCTTGCTCACTTCTTATTGAGCTATTTATCACTCGATTTCAGTTGAAAACGCTTTTAATTAGCTTTAATTGAATGTCAAAGTTCTTACCTGCCAACATTAGAGGCACGCTGGAATTAGATGCTGTTCCCCTAGGAATGATTTTGGATTACAATTTTGATTTGCATGTAAATTTTTAAAATTCTGTAAGAAAAAAAAATCGATTTAAAAAAACTTTTTAGACTTCGACTTTTAGTGATAGCATAAAAAAACATAAAACAATTTTATTTTTTCGTGCACCTACTTTTTTCTGATTCTAACCAACAACTTTGCCCAAGACAACAAATCGATCAGAAAATCTCTAATATGCACATTAGGGTGGGTACGGATTTTGAAAAGTTTTCAGATCAAGTTCTGGTGTGGTTCCCCTTGTAGGGCATACCCATAGGGACTCTCACGCCAAATTTCAGCTCATTTGGTTGAAAAGTGGCTTGTCTCAAGCGGGTTCAAGTTTACATGGAAATTACTATGGGAAATTTTGAATTTTCGTTCATTCGCTCCTACAGGCCTGGGGAAAACATGTAGAAACTTCTAGGATGGCCAGAAATGAGCGGAATCGTCTGGAGAACAACTTTCCCTAAGAGACCAGGTCGATTCGTTCAACCCCCATCGAGCTCAACGGCAATACATCCGAAGTTTTTGGAACTCAAGGTTTTCCCCAGAAAAGCATCAAATTTTTCTTAGCATGCTAGGAATGCTTGATGAACACCGCGACGCCACGTGTCAAACAGCTACCACGTGATTGTAAAATTTGCACCATAACAGTTTTTTTTTCCTTATTTGGAGGTTCAGAATACATCTGAATAGTATCCTGATCACCATGAATGATAATTCTATGGTTAAAAAAGTAATAAAAAGTATTTTTTTATAGGCGATGATAGTCCACGTGGTAGCTGTTTGACATGTGGCGTCGCGGTGTTCATGAAGCATTCATAGCATGCTAAGGAAAATTTAATGCTTTTCTGGGGAAAACCGTTGGTTCCGAAAACCCCGGATGTATTGCCGTTGAGCTCGATGGGGGTTGAACGAATCGATTTGGTCTCTTAGGGAAAGTTGTTCTCCAGACGATTCCGCTCATTTCTAGCCATCCTAGAAGTGTCTACATGTTTTCCCCAGGCCTGTAGGAGCGAATGAATGAAAATTCAAAATTTCCCATAGTAATTTCCATGTAAACTTGAACCCGCTTGAGACAAGCCAGTTTTCAACCAAATGATCTGAAATTTGGCGTGAGAGTCTCTATGGGTATGCCCTACAAGGGGAACCAATCCAGAACTTGATCTGAGAACTTTTCAAAATCCGTACCCACCCTAATGCACATACTAAATTTGTATGACCGATTCAAACAATTGTATAGGGTATAGTACAGCAATTGACTACGAAATCGGTCTTTTTTTAATTTTATTTTTTGTATCATGGCAGCTGTCCATACAAAAATGATGTATGAAAATTCAAAACTCTGTATTTTGGAAGAAATTTTTTGATCGATTTGGTGTCTTCGTTAAAGTTGTAGGTGATGATGATACACGGTGAAGTTTTTTCATATGTTTGCATTGAAAATCGGACCATTTTGTGCTGAGCTGAGATATCGTTAGTAGAAAGTGTGGGTTGTTTAGGTGAGACTTAGAAAACATCAATTTTCCTGTTTTTGAATATTCTTTGCATGGCAATATCTCAGCAACTAATGGTGGTATCAACAAAGTCCGAAAAAGCACAATATAGAGAATTTTCTGAGCTTTTCAAAAATATTTTTTCAAAGAGTTGGCAAACGTGAACGCTTATTTAAAAAAAAAAAACTAATAACTGCGACTATTTTCAAAAAAGTTACTAAAATACGACTATAACATGAAATTCGAATTCGATTTTGCATCGAGAAATGAAGTTGAATAAATTTTGCGACCAATACTTCGATTTTTTGAAAAATCAGTGTTGATTCAAATTGACTCGTTCAAAGATTTTTTGCACATCTTGGAAATTTCCAGAAAAGTTGGCATGTGATGTCCCCTAAACATACCAGAAAATTAGTGTTTTTTGCAAATCAAGTTTAAGTGACAAAAAGTGAAATTAAAAATCACCAAAAATATCTTTTTTTCAGTGTAGACCTTATATTATTACCTACAACTTTGCCGAAGACTCCAAACCGATAAATTTTTTTTTAATTTTCATAAATTAATTTGGCCAGCTGCCAAATTTGTATGGAAAATTATACGGACAAACTAACGATGCAAAATGGCTTCTTTGGGCATAGGAACCATCCACATACTACGTGGACACTTTTTTGGAAATCTCAACCCCAACCTCCCCATCGTGGACAGTTTCCATACAAATAAAACCTTTTTGTATGGTGCTTGGAACATCGCCAAACCCCCTTCTAAGGTGTCCACGTTGTTTATGGATGGTCCCATACCAAAAGCACTAAAAAAGATTCAGCCGGATTAAAAAATACAAAAAAAAATCGAATGAACGAAATCTCACAGAATTGCTAAGTATGGAAAAGCTTATGATACAAAATGGCTTTTTTAGACTTAGAGAATGCATGGAGAAAATTTCATCCAAATAAAAAAATAAAAAATTTATGAATATATTACCACCTGTTTTAATTTCTTACAATCATAATTTGCAGAGTTTTTTTTTTCAAAGAATCTATAACCAATTGTGTTATTTTTATGTTAACAAAACCTTTGCAGTTTAGCACCGCATATGGGGGATGCAAAACCGAGGCGTGCATAACCGAGGCACAGAGCTTATGGGATTTTGGCTATATGGGAGACATTGGCTTTAATCGTACGAAAAATCATGCAAACATCAAAAAATTATGGTGTTTTGAAATCGGGATGATGTTAGCTATCCATTAAAATTATTATTTCATGAAATTTTTCACAAAAATACGTATTTTTTCCTGTATATCGAAAATGCATTTTTTTCACTAAAGAAACCAAAATATATTGTTATTGCAATATGGGTATCAAATGATAAGGTTTTTTCATACATTTTGGATGTAATAACAACATTTTTAGAAAATACTCAAAATTTTCACAAAACTACGTATTTTCGAATAAAATACTCAAAATTTCCGTTTTTACAATGTGGGTATCGAACGATCGGGATTTTTTTTTATACATCTCGAATGTAATAACAATTTTTTTTTGAAAACATTCCAAATTTTTACAAAACTACGTATTTCCGAAAAAATACTCAAAATTTCCGTTTTAACAATGCGGGTATCAAATGATCGGGATTTTTTCATACAATTCAATAGTTATTTAAAAAATGAAAATACTCAAAATTTTCACAAAACTACGTATTTTTGAAAAAAAATGATTTTATTATTTGATACCCATATTGTAAATACTGAAATTTTGAAAAGTTTGACAAAAATACGTAGTTTCGTGATAATTTTGTGTATTTCCAAAAAAATATTGTTATTACATTCGAAATGTATGAAAAAATCCAGATCGTTTGATACCCACATTGTAAAAACGGAAATTTTGAGTATTTTATTCGAAAATACGTAGTTATGTGAAAAATTAGAGTATTTTCTAAAAATGTTGTTATTACATTCGAAATGTATGAAAAATCCCGATCGTTTGATACCCATATTGTAAAAATTTAAATTTTGAGTATTTTATTCGAAAATATGTAGTTTTGTGAAAATTTTGAGTATTTTCTAAAAATGCTGTTATTACATTCGAAATTTATGAAAAAATCCCGATCGTTTGATACCCATATTGTAAAAATTGAAATTTTAAGTTTTTTTTTTCGAAAAAACGTAGTTTTGTGAAATTTTGGAGTATTTTCTAAAATTATTGTTATTATATCCGAAATGTATGAAAAAATCTGATCATATGATACCCATATTCCAATAACAATATATTTTTGGATGCATTAGAGAAAAAAAATGCATTTTCAAAATACAGGAAAAATACGTATTTTTGTGAAAATTTTCATGAAATAACAATTTTAATGTATAACTGACATCATCCCGATTCCAAAACACTATATTTTTTTGATGTTTGCATGATTTTTCAAACGATTAAAGCCAATATCTCCCATATAGCCAAAAACCCACTAGCTCTGTGCTTCAGTTGAGTACTGGGCCGTGCTTAACCGAGGCAGATGAACGGTGCAAAACCGGGGCAGTGCAAAACCGAGGCGTGCAAAACCGAGGCATGACTGTATTCGGGATAACGTGAAATGAAAAATGAGGGTAAATGACTCTGAGGATAAGTGTTTTTATTTCAAACAATTAAATACAAATAGATGGTGAATCTTAGCAAACAACATTCCGAATAACGCAGCCATGAACATGAAAATTATAGGAAATGTTCTAAAATATTCAAATATAGCACTTCAAACTAGTTATTTAGATTGCAAACAAATAACACTTCGCAAAAAATATACTTGAAGATGCTAATAGTTTGAAAACGATAACATTATGAAATGAAATATAAAGTCATGTTTGATTGCATGTTCGATACCGCGTCTTATATAATTTTTGAAACATTGTTGGACAATATATTTGATTTAATATTTTGTTAAAATTTTTGTAGGGAATAGCTGAGCAATTTACACAAAAAAAAATGATTTTTGAAGACGAAATTTTGCATGTACCTTTTTTGTGACCAATGAAATAATTTTGCAAAATAAGTCTCCATACACTAAGCCTTTTAAAATATTAAAAAAAAGTATAATTAGAACGGATTTTTGATCAATTTGGTATTCGATAAGGTTGTAGACATTGCTTAAGACCTGTAAGAAAAAAAAGTTACACTTAAAAAAAACCATTTACCCACTTTTTAATTAGACTTAGACACAAAATTTTGAATTGCGCAAAATACAATTTTCGAAAAATATTATTTTGGATATTTTTTAAGATTACTCAAATGGCATTTCATTAGCAAAGACAAAAGTAGGTCAAAATTCACATGGCAGTGTTGCCAATTTTTCGAAAAATACATATTTCTTTTGAAAAACCGTGAAGAAAAAAACACTTTTTTTACTTCATTTCAAGAAGTACTATAAGTTTACATTAAATTTAGTGTCGAACACCGTTATTATTATTATTTTGTTACAAACGTGACATTTACTTGTATAAATCATGACCATTCAAATTTTCTTAAAGACATTGTAGATTGCTCCAAAGGTTGCTTAGGAAAAGCTTCTGAAAGAAAGACAAACAGAAAATTTGTTTTTTTACGCATCACCTACATAAAAAAAAAACAAAATGAAAGTTTCATAAAGTTTTAAGTTTTTCCGAAAAAAAAAATTCAATATTTTTGTATGAACCCCATCCTTTAAGAGCGAGTTTTTCACCAATGTGTAACAGGTCGTATCGAGGTGCTTCGATTTGGATGAAATTTTCAGCGTTTGTTTGTCTATGCATGAGATGAACTCATGCCAAATATGAGCCCTCTACGACAAAGGGAAGTGGGGTAAAACGGGCTTTGAAGTTTGAGGTCGAAAAAACATAAAAAATCTTAAAATTGCTCGCATTTCCGTAAAACTTTATCAATTCCAACTCTCTTAGATGCATTCGAAAGGTCTTTTGAAGCACTTCAAAATGTGCTATAGACATCCAAGTTGGTTTGACTTTTTCTCTTAACCTTTGGAAAATACTGGATTTTTTTAAAACCTTAATATTTTTTTTGCAACAGCCTCCAACGCCCATACTCCCATAGGTCAAAAGATAGGTAATTTCATGCACTATAAGCCTATGGTTTTAACTTTTTGACCAATCGCAGTTTTTCTCATAGTTTTTCAATTTTTCTAGAACAAACATTTTACAACGTTAGTTTTTGCCCTGTAGGCCAAGAAAGCGGCACTTTTTGGTCTCAATTTTGTAATATTCGGAATCCTCGGACAATTTCACGTAAGTTAGAAGTATTGGAGCTATAAATTTGATTGAAAAAATTGCCATTTAGAATGAATAAAAATATTTTTTTACAATTTGTTGGATTGGGGGTAAAACAGGTTTTCGCCTACTTGATACAGCATTTGACGTATTGATCATAGAGTAAATAAGGTCTTTTACTTTTTTCAAAAATGTTTTATTTAATTATTTTTTAAATCCGAATATGACAAAATTGAGATCAAAAAGTGCCGCCTTCTTGGCCTACAGGGCAAAAACTAACGTTGTAAAATGTTTGTTCTAGAAAAATTTCCATTTTTGACAAATTAATTTGCAAAAGCTAAGAGAAAAAGTAAAACCAATCCTGGATGTCTATGGCACATTTTGAAGTGCTTCAAAAGACCTTTCGAATGCATTTAAGAGAGTTGGAATTGATGAAGTTTTACGGAAATGCGAGCAATTTTAAGATTTGTTATGTTTTTTCGACCTCAAACTTCATAGCCCGTTTTACCCTACTTCCCTTTGTCGTAGAAGGCTCATATTTGGCATGAGTTCATCTCATGTATCGAGAAATTAAAAGTGAGAGTGTGTGCGTGCAACATGGAGTTAAAATTTTCGAAGTGCCATGGGAACCTTCACAGCAACTGCACAGAAAGTTTAACTCCATGTTGCACACACTCTCACTTTTAATTTCTCGATAGACAAACAAACGCTGAAAGTTTCATCCAAATCGGAGCACCTCGATACGACCTCTAGAACAAACCGAGCAATATTCACAAATACTGCCTCGAAGGCCATGAAACACCATATCAGATACAGAATTTTTCATATTTCGTAGCCCTGCATATGGATACTGACTTTGTATATCCATATTTTGATTGAAGGATTTTTTATCTGAAAAGGATTTCATAAGCCGGTCAACTATGATTTTGGTTAATTAGCCCAAATGGCCCAAAATTACCCGCCACGCCAAATAAATCGTAAACATGATTGAGCAACCACCGTCGAAACCCATTCATCAAAACACGTTAAACTCGAATGAATTTAATTCAACTACAAATTACGTGATCAATGTTAATATTTTAATAAGCAAGCATCCCTATTTGTAGTTCTCCTTCCCCTTCGTACAAACATTGTAAAATGTAAACAAACCCAACTTGCAACAACCAGTCAACCAGGATTCGCATCCACTTAATGGCGTTGCAATTATAAAGAAGTCATTATCGAGCAGACCCAGAACCGCCTCCGGATTTGGATTCCGCCGACGAATCGATTCCAATCGAGTGCATCCTGCGCTGCGCTGGGGAAAACGTGGAATTAAGGCGCGACGTTAATTCCATGTCATCATCGTTTTTGGCCAGACCACGGGGATGCCGAGCTGATTACATTGATTCCAATGGTTGGCAGGGTCAGAGTAGGCCTTGGCCATGGAGAGTTCGTGATCTCCCTTTGAATTGGTCGAGAAGTTCCCGAGAACTGCGCCCGTAAATTTCCACACACAATTATTCTTGTACTGCTTTTTCGTCCTCAGAAGAACCTGTAACAAGAAAGTGAAGTCTGAATTGATTGGTTTCATGAAAAAAATTTTGACTTTTAAAATTTCCAAGTCCTTCCTTTCAGTTCCCCAATTTCCCCGGGCGGGTACAGAACAAAACACGGAATAAAACTCGCATCTTGGTCTGGCCCAGTGGGGAATTACAAGGCCGCCGCGGCGTATGTTTGTTTTGGCACTGCAATTTCGTTTGGATTGCAAGTTAAAGTATCGGCCGCAATGGCTAGCCCATTCCGAGCGTCACCAGCCAAACAAGAAGGGAAGAGTCATCGAAGCAGGCCCCTGGCTTCAACGGGGGCTGCGTGTCGATTGGCAATAACGGAGAGCATGGTTTCCGGCGTGATTGGCGTCAATTGGCTTCCGGAAGAATTGGCAATGGTTTTGTGAATTGTTGTGAAGGAACAAAAAATATCATGTGCTAATTGAAATTTAACTTTTTGGAAACATAACGTCGTTTATTTACGAAAATAAAAAGTTTTTTTTTTAAATAAAAATCAAATTTTTCGCTCTCGTGTTCGAAGGCTTGATTGTTGAGGCATTTGCAAACCTCTTTTTACATGTAAGCTTCCATCCACCCCGGGATTTGAACTGACGACCCTTGGATTGTGAGTCCAACCGCCTACCAGCGACTCCTCCGGGGCCAACGTTTACTTCCCCGTCCGACGGAAGGCGTGATCAGACAAATCTCGTCCCGAAAATGTCACTGGGAATCTCTGGGATCGAACCCCCCGAGCAGACGGAAATAACTTGGGAAGGTCAGTTTTTTTATATTGCCAGACGATCGGAATATGTTATTGGGATGATCGGATTAGTTGTTAAAATAACAAAAATCAATAACAAAGATTTGTTCGAAGAATAACTTAAACTGTTATTATATTGTTATTGCAATAACAAATCAATAACACAGAAGGAATCATGAAGGAATAACAAGATTTGTTATTTTGTGTGGAGAGGTGGAGCAGCATAATAACAAAAAATGTTATTGAACTGGTATGTCTTCATAACAAAAAAAGTTATTGTTTGGGTTTATTTGTAATTTGCAAATAAACCTGCAGTTGCCATAACTCCTCTAGTACGTCAGGGCTACCGAGTCGGGTTCCGTCAACCCTGGCAGACGGTAATAACAAAATTCATGCCGTTTCTATAACAAATACTGTTAAAATAACAAAAAGTGTTATGGAATCTTCTTGCAAAATCCATTTTTGCATAAGAGTGTAATAACAATTTATGTTATCATAACAAAATTTGTTATTTGTCTGATATTGGTTGAGAGCCAAAAAAACTTGGAAATAACATTGTTTGTTATGGAAGAATACCTCCAACCGTTATTGCGATGATCGGATTAGTTGTTAAAATAACAAAAAAAAAAAAATAACAAAGATTTGTTCGAAAAATAACTCAAAATGTTATTGGCCTAGTATTTTTAGGTATCAAAAAATGTTATTCTTAAGTAATTTCCGTCTGCTCGGGAAGCGACTTTGAATCCATACTTTGAAGACAACTCCGACTCTGGATGCAGGATATAACGCCAACGACGACTTCAGCTCTCCAAAAATACCCGACTTCACAGATTCCGACTCCAAGTAAAAGTTGCTGAAAATTTGCTGAATTCGATGCAGTCTCCGAGGTCTTACTCCAGCTCGAACTTCAACGTCAGCTCTGACTTTCTCGCTCTGTGAAAATAATAACAGTTTTTGTTATTCACATTTCAAAAATTCTCAAAATATAAATAAATTCTCTTAGAGAATATAACAAACATAAAAAACAGCTTTCAAAAGCTAATTTTATCAGATTAATTTAAGCTTATGGTCCCCATTTCATGGTCAAATAAATGACAACGATGAAATTAGTCAAAATTATTCCATGGTTCTAGTAAATTTTAGTAAAGTCCCTTAGGGGTATATCAAATAATTAAAAAAATAAATTTTCAAAATTTTAACTTTTTAGAATAATTTTTGCTTAAGGACCCCATTTCATGGTCAAATTTATTACCCTGACGAAACTGGTTAAAATTATCTAATAGTTCTAACCATTTCAAACAAAGTCCTTCAGGGGGTATATCAAATAATTAAAAAAATCAACTTCCAAAATTTCAACTTTTCAGAATTATTTTTGCTTAAGGACCCCATTTCATGGCCAAAATAATGATCCCGACGAAAATGGTCAAAATTATCCCATAGTTCTAGCCAATTTTAGCAAAGTCCCTTAGGGGGTATATCAAATAATTAAAAAAATCAACTTTCAAAATTTCAACTTTTTAGAATAATTTTAGCTTAAGGACCCCATTACATGGTCAAATTAATGACCCTGACGAAATTGGTCAAAATTATCCCATAGTTCTAACCATTTTAAACAAAGTCCTTCAGGGGGTATATCAAATAATTAAAAAAAGTCAACTTCCAAAATTTCAACTTTTCAGAATAATTTCAGCTTAAGGACCCCATTTCATGGCCAAAATAATGATCCCGACGAAATTGGTCAAAATTATCCCATAGTTCTAGCCAATTTTAGCAAAGTCCCTTAGGGGGTATATCAAATAATAAAAAAAAATCAATTTTCAAAATTTCAACTTTTTAGAATAATTTGAGCTTAAGGACCCCATTTCATGGCCAAAATAATGACCCTGACGAAATTGGTCAAAATTATCCCATAGTTCTAACCATTTTAAACAAAGTCCTTCAGGGGGTATATCAAATAATTAAAAAAAATCAACTTTCAAAATTTCAACTTTTTAGAATAATTTTACCTTAAGGACTTCATTAGAGGGTGACGAGCGGGAATTCCCGGGAAAAAATTCCCGGGAAATCGACCATTTTTGGACCTCTCGATTCCCGGGAAATTTGGTCGAGACTCCCGGGAAATTTTAATTATATAAATATCGAAGCAAATTGAAGCTAACCAGAAAAAAAAACATTTGAAAATTTGACATTGTTTAGAATATTGAATGTTAAATATAAGATGTTCAAATTCGAATGAACCAATATTGGCATTAATG
The DNA here is from genome assembly GCF_015732765.1 of Culex quinquefasciatus. NCBI lineage: Eukaryota > Metazoa > Arthropoda > Insecta > Diptera > Culicidae > Culex > Culex quinquefasciatus. Next base: position 17,193,365 of record NC_051863.1, on the reverse strand, counting down.
CTTCTATTATCTTCTTATTCAGAAAGAAGAAACTTATCAAAAATTCCAATAACTATAATTGAGAGAACTTAAAATAATGTGGATTCTATAATTTACCTTAAAGCATATTTAGCAGTTAGACTCCAGGAAGGAAGTCTAATGTTTTTTAAATATATTTTTTTATGTATTATTTCTAAGAGGGAAAAGCCTTTTCAAGATCAGTATAATTTCCATATCCTCTTTCAAGCATAGCAATCCTTATAATCTAGTTTTTTTTTAATTCTTATTAATTTAATTTTGCCTTCTTTCATGTCAATAAGTAAGTTTTGTGTTTCACTTCAACCTCAATATTAAATTATATTTTGGAAGAAAAAAAACTGTCTTTGTAAAGTTAAGGTCCACCAAATGTGACCATTCGGGTTTTTCTGATTACTATTTCTTCAATGAATATTTACAGTTGATTTTAAAAAATCAATTTTAAAGTCTAGAGTTTTTTTTATTAAGTGCGATAAACATATGAAAGACAACAGTTTATTGGTCCTTTAAAAAAAACTCTGGAATTGTTGTTTTGAGTCGCTATTTATCAAATTGCATAAATCCCGATATTGGGAAATTATATTAGCTATTTTTTACTTCACAAAAATCTAATAATAAGTTCGAACAAAAAGTTGTATTTGCGGATTCAGGAAAAAATTAAAAGGTAGATCAAACCTAGTTCCCAAAAATAATGAGGCTACTAATTATCGTTTCAAAGAATAAGTATGAATAAATCGTAACTGAATTCATTGAAAAGAAACATATTTATAACTTTTCTTTATACATTATTGGCACTATTGGCATAGTTAACAACACTCCCGGGTCCCGGGAATTCCCGGGAAATTTCCAAATTCAACTCTCGATTCCCGGGAAATTGGAAATCTCGAGAATCGTCACCCTCTAGACACCATTTCATGGCCAAAATAATGACCCCGATGAAATTAGACAAAATTATCCCAAAGATCTAAACATATTTAACAAAAAAAAAAAAATAAAAAAAAAAACAGATTGTGTTATGGACACTTTTCCATTTGTGCGATTTATGGTAATTTTATTTCTAAGTCAGTATACCGAGTTTTTGAAATGTATAACATTTCCTCTTATTAGCGTGTTATTAAACATTTTCAATTTAATATCACTTCAATACCAAATTTTGTTATTTTATCAGAAACTGTTATTATTTTTTCTTCTTGAAGTTGAACTTCAGGATAAAATAATAACACTTTTTGTTATTTTAACAGGATTTGTTATCGAAATATTATTAATTTTGTTATAACCGTCTGCCCGGGTTTCACTGCAAATGTTTTCAAAGTTGGTAACATTATTGTTCCAAATCGAAAAAAAGGTTGACGATTTTGGAACTATTTCCATGTTGTCGAATTAAACAACACAGAGTTACCGGATTTGTGTAGTAAAGGAAAGGTAGTATATCGTCACAAGCTGGACCTTATCATGACACCTTAGGGAAGGCGACCTGTGGAACTCTTCATGGGTCATGTGAAAAAATACTTTCTTGTCAAACTGACGTGGTACAAACTAGAAAGTGTCGAACGTAAATATGACTACCGGGGTTTGAGTGTTCTAAGCATTTTGTGATACTTTTTGTTGAAATTCTAAAATTTTTGACTGAAAACTACACAGATTTATACCGCAGTAAATGTCCACATTTTAAAAAGAGACTTTGAGTCATCCAAATATTTGAAACTCACAATGCTCGCTACGAGTAACCTACATTTCGGGCGAAATGATCCCGTTTTCGAATCATCAACATTTTACGAGCTCGCCTCTCAGCGCACCAATAAAACAATAATTAAACTCGAATCTCATTACGCCGCAAATCGGTTATTGCTTAATTTTTATTTTAAGACTTGCACATTCCTCGAAATTTTCAGCACAGAGTTACAGAAAAAAAATAAAGCCCTGAACTTGATCCAAGCAGTCCGTCCGACCGACCCGTTCGGACTCCACCACCGTAATTTGGCGAAACTCAGCCGAGCCTGAACCGTTTCTCGATTTTCTGGCTCACTTTGATGGGCTCTGCTTATATGTTTACGACGACCAACCTGAAGGCTGGTCAGGATTTCATAGCCTGCTTAATGAGAGCAACGAACAAAAACGAGACGAACGAAAGTTTTGCGAAATGACAGAAAATCGATAAAATTTTACGACCTCTCAATCATACGCGCCCAGTGGACGCAGATTTTCTCGGTGTAATTTTCCATTTCGTCCATTGTTTTTATGACGTAAGAATGGCCCCGGAATAACCGGGGTTTCCCTTTCGAAGGGGTCCCACCGAGCGGTGACCCCCACCACTTCTTATTCTTGACCAAAATGCCTCATTAAGGGGGGCATAATTTAGTGGCCCAGCAGTTGACGTGCGTTTTATTAGACAAGACGTTTCCCCTTTTTTGACGTTTCGTTAAGGGGCACACGAGGGGTCCAACAACGAGGTGTCGTAAAATTTTACGGGTCATAATTGGGAACCCGCGAGGGGCCACTTTTGGGGCGCATAATTGGCGGCTACCAACCTCCCACTGGAAAAGGCTGGAAAAGAGCTAATTAGGACCTCAAATGGGGCCGAAAATGGTGTGTATTTTGCTAAAGGTTCGCTGGTTTCAGACGAGATGTAAAGGGCGCAACTAATGGGCTCGTTTTGCGCGCAGGTCACGATGCTGATAGATCGTTTTGGGTTGCTTGAACTCACATGCCCAATATCTTTCTTGAAAAGATTAAAAAAGGCTATTTTTTGGAATATCCATTTTTTACTTAAACTCATCCGCCTGTGTGGATCAACTTGGCCGCGCACTAGACTTACGATCCAGAGGTTTATATCCCGAACATAAGTCATAGATAATTTTTACTATGAACTCTTCCTATTGTTTCAAACATGTTTGTTTTTACTCAAGCTGATATTCATCTGAAGCAGCAGTCCACACAACATCTCACTCGACGAATTTTATCTCCCAGACGCCAATCCAAAATTCGTCAACTTTTCGGCCATGTACTCGCTAACGAGAGCACATTAAGCTCGGCGACCATTATCGCAATTATCCGCCAATCAGATTGCTCGCCGTCGTCGCTTTCCTTCCCGTTGAAGCTCTCCGAGCATAAAACCTGGTGCACGACAAAACAAAATCAACCAATAATAGCTATTATTATCTCTTAATCAAGCGCTGTACTCTTGTTTTCAGTTATCGATAAACTTGGGGGAAATTTAATATTCAGATCACATTTAATTTAACTACCAACATTTTGGAGGAAATCGACTCTGTCATGTTACTTGGGAACCGTCCAAATGTGCAATGCTTAAATAAACATGTTTTTTCTTCAATATTACGTAGCAACCCTTGCGTTTGAACTGCTTTGCCATCTTCAAGTGCACCTAAGATCGGTTCTACGATCTGCTCAACATGGCCTACTCAATGTACATCTTTTTCAGAAGTTTCGTTTAAATTAATTGAAATCAGATTGTTTACCTAAAAACAATGATTGATCTTTCAACCGATCAGCAGATCAGCTCTCAAATTGAAATGTCGGAGCAAACTGAAAGACAAAAAGATTCAATCCCCCTGATGATTTATGGCGGTCCACGCTGCAACTGCAACACGGGATGAAGATCTCCCAGCTTCGAACGTGCACCCGACTGGGTGTCAACTTGCGCCACGTGAGAAGGTGTTATCCCGAGGTTGCGAAAGCTCGCGAATTTTGCAGTTCCAACGCAACGCTTTCGATGATTAACGAGGCGCAAATGTTGCGTTTGTAAAAATAAAAAAAATAAAATCAAAGGCTACTCGAAAGTTGCGTCGACAATGAGGAAGATTGATTGGTTTCGAGTAGTGTTTTTTGTATTTGTAATGACAGAGCAGCTGTAATTAAGATAACTAAATAGTGTTTACAACCTTATCGATTGGGTCTGAAATTGTTGCTAGAAGTTTTGTTGGACAACTTACTTCATTCGGAAAAAAATGGACTTTTAACTCTCAACTGCCCAAATTTTTTTCCGAAGATTTTTATTTTTCCCATGTTTAGGAGGTCATTTAGAGCAACTTTTGTTCTACGAAAAACCTTTCTTTTCTTGTTTTATGTTTTTCTGGTTAAATTTTTAGTATCTTAATTTGCATTTATCTTGTTTAGTTTATGTTTGTTTTTGGTAGTTTATGGCCTTTTCTACCACCTAGGGGAAATATACCCATTTTAATCACTCTAAGTCGTTCGAGCAATTCCCACCACTTTTGCTGCTTTCCGCTATAAAATAAGCATTTTTGAATGCATGAACAATGGATAGTTGCTTGCTCACTTTTATTTGAACGAACGAAAAAACACTTTAAGAAAGCTGTAATCCATGATCATAGTGTTGATAGGCCGATAATAGTAGTCACTATTTTTATTTTTTCGCTTGTTTTTCACAATTTTTCTATAGAATAGCACCGTCATAATTTAAATTGTTTAAAAATGTGTAGAGGCATAGTCTGGGACACGACAAAAATTACTGCATGCTTCTTTTTACTGAAAATAAAGGAACTGTTAGTAAAAAACACTGCCAAAGTTGACCCCTAAAAAAAGACATTTTTAAAAACATTGGCAAAGTCACATAAAACAACTTGAATTTCCAACCCTGAAATTTTCTGAAAATTTTAAAATTGTTTTCTTTTTTGTTTTGTTTGGGAATTTGTATGGAAAACCCTTCTTTTATACAATTTTATTTTATAATTTTTATTTTCCTCTTATTTTTCTTCAAACCAACACAAAAGCGTTAAAATTAAGCAAAATCTTTGAATATTTTCCGATGATCATGCTCCTGTCAACAGATACAGTGTGCTCAAATCTGGTCTAAAACGAGCGAAAAACACGTTTTACACCAGTTTTGAGGACGCTGTATCTATTGCCAGAAGCAAGATAGCACCATACTTTCTTTGGGAGAGTTTAAGCGACTTTTCTCAATTTAAACGCAATGGTGTTGGTTTGAAAATTCAACTCATAATAAAAATTATAAAAATCAAGTACAAAATAAGTGGATTTTCTCATCCAATTTTCTATACAAAATTTAAATCATGGACGCCACCAATCTGTTCTGGTTTGACTTGAACTTTTTTTTTAATTTTTCATACAAAAACGATTCTTTTCAGAAATAACTTTTATTAAAATCTTTGTCGCAATTAACAAATTACACCCAAAATACAGTTTTAGATAAATCATTGATTTTAGACCATTACTAACTTACTCAGGACATTTTCAATTCTTTGGCTAGGCTGCAGTAATTAAGATACTTTCACAAATGTTTTACTTCCCAGCAATGAAAATTGAACCAAAAGTTTACGAAATATCGCGAATTCGTCGCCATCGTGCTAACTTGTCGTACGTGCATTTTGGGCCAAATTGAGTTAAGAACGCCATTTTGTGCAGCTCACAATGCCTCACCTTTTGACCTTCACAGATCCCCAAAATTCGATTTCAATCTTGAGATATTCAACAAAAACCGAAAAAACTCCGTGCATTTTTGTCACTTTACATATGAAAGTAGTTACAAGTGCTATCTTGTCACTCCCTGAAAATTGATGTAAGTGCGACAAAAGCCCAAAGGGATTTCAGGCCAGGAAAGTCAGGATGCGTTTGTCGCACGTACAAGCTAGACTACCGTAAACATTTGTAATTATAACTCGGGACTTCAGCAACCAACTTCAACCAAACTTCTGGACAATGCACAGAATGGTGAGCCAAACAAAACGTGTTTGTTATTGTTTACATTGCGTGCTCTCGTTTTTGAATATTCAAGGTCAAAAATTAAAACGCGTTTTTCTCGGAACGTCAAAATGGCGGGTGCGACAAGATAGCACGACGACGTCGAATTGATAAAAAATGAGGACTACTTAGATGACACTGTAAAAAACTATTCTTTCACAAATTGTTAATTGGTTCTAAGTCAGTGTTTCTCAACCGGTGAGGAATTCCCCCCTGGGGGGAATTTGGCCGTTCTTGGGGGGGAATGACGATGTAATAGAAATCCAATGCGTATTTGTAAAAAATATAAAACTTTGGTTGTATTTAAATAACCTGTCTAGTTCACAATATATTTAAAATATATGGGAATTTCTGTGATAAAATACAACAGCAATTTTTATTTTATTTTATCTTTGCCGGTGTTTCAAAACTATAGCTAACAAAACTTAAAATTCAAAAAAAGTTTACTCCTTGAAATTGTTCTGAATAATACCATCATTTTTTTTAAATATTTGCATTCTCTCAAACATGAGCAATTTTTGAAGAATGGAATTTAATAAATATTTTTTTAAATAATAACATTATTTTAAACATGAGCATATTTTGTTATAAATTTCAAAAATTAGCTTTACTAATATTTTTTTTTAAATAAATTCAAGCTAAATTTCATTTGTGTGTGTGTGTGTGTGCAACCAATCAAACGGGACCACGTGGCCGCTTCTTACAAATTGAGTTGTTTCCATGTATTTTAGATTTTTTATTCTATACATGCAAATAACCCGCATAGGCATTTGGAAGGTGTTAGCTCTGCCGAGCTTCGGTGACGCATTTCTACGCTGGCTAGCCGAGCGCGAGGTACTTCAGCTTTATCGACAAGCCCCGCCCTGAAGAACGTTTGGACCAATCAGATTCAAACGTTATTTAGAACTTCCGAACCCTTGTCAAATGGACAAGGACCCAGCGCGTATATAGTTGATGAGTAACAGTATTCCTAATTCCAGTCATAGCTCATAACGCCGCGAATCTGGACGTGGGATCGAACCTCGCCTTGAGCAATTTTGATTTTTGTTCATGTTCAGGAATTTCAAGAATTTATATTTCCTTAACTTTCTCGTTGGGAGCAGATGGGAAACGAACCCAGAACTATTCGCTTATAAAGCGAACGCCGTAACCAGTCAGCCACGGCCGCTCTTGCATCACTTGAAAATTAAATAAGGATGCAAAAAGGAAATTCCTCACCGGGTTTGAACAATACGATCTCGAACAGCTGTTCTATGCCGCGGAAAGCACAAATCCAAATCCCTCAGCTCCACCTAGTTGTACATATTGGTCAACTTCCACTAGTCTTCTTCAGACCAAAAATTGATATAGCCACCCAGCGCCGTCCGGTATAAAACTGTCCGTAAGGAATTTAGTAATTCACTTGGTTGATGATCAAATAATTTTGAAGACATTTAAATTTTGTCTCAAACATTAAAAAATGAAAACTCCATGTAAATGACAGGAGCACAAAAGTTTGCCAAATTCAAGCTAAATTTCATTTCCTTTCAAAATGAGAATGTTTTGAAAATATTTTTATTTTATGTCAATTTTGCTTTGGTTTTGTTAAGTTTAGTTTTTTCAATTGGGAAGCTTTTTATAAAATATATTTGGGAAGTTTTGCGTTGATTCGTTTTTTTCGAACATTATTCAAATTAATTCCTAAGAGTTTTTGCATCGTTTTGGGCAAAATTCCATTACTTTGAAAAATAATCGAGCATCAAATATTAGTTTTTGTAAAAATTATATAAAGTCTATTTTGTCTTTTTCTTTAAATAAAATATCAGTCATGATTTCTGTCTGTGATTGATAAAAACTAAAACTGTTAGTGTTTATAATATTGCAACATACAGGAACATTTATAAAAAGATTATAATAAAAAGATTTTTCGGGAGCTTTTGCATTCCATTAAATATGAACAGATAATGAAAATGCATTTTAAAAATGCTGCAAGTATGTGTAAATTGTTGCGAGTGAGAAAAAATGAAATGTTGTGAAAAATTTAAAGTTTCTGCAAACATTAATACCAAAATTATGACATTTGTGCAATGATACCCATTAGTTGGGGGAATGATGTTCCTGAAATTCAGCCAAGGGGGGAATGGATCAATAAAGGTTGAGAGCCACTGTTCTAAGTGGATGTGTGACAGAAGGTCGAAAGATATAAGGTCGAATGGACAAAGAGTCGAATGCCGAAAGAAATAAGGTCCAATGGACAAATGGTCGAAAGTGGACAAAAGGTTGAATGGACAAAACGTCGAAGGGACAAGAGGTCGAAAGTGAAAAAATGAAACAATTAATTTTAATTGTAAACCTCAAAAAAACTCATTAACATTATGATTTTTTTCTCTGTGGGTTTATCCTTGGTTTATCCATTCTTTTAGTAATGATATTTTTTTAAATTATCAGAATCCAATTTTTCAGAAGATTTACAATCTTTTAAACACTAGCAGTTCTTAGAAAAAAAGTTCGACTTCTTAAATATTTTTCAAGTAATTGATTATTTTTTAAAACAACCTTTCCTTATTTGTCAAAATATTTTTGTGAGTTTTTCCATTTCTTCAAAAAAAAAGTTCAACATCGAAAGTATTTATGTGTTTTTATTTTATTTTCAATAATCTTTGTGATTTTTTCAATTCTTTCAAATGTTTAGTAAGTTTTTATTGTATTTATAAAAATCATTGGAATATTTTAGAGACTTTTACACTGTTTCAAATTTAAATAGAGTCGAAAATGAAAAAGTCTTTCTCCTTAAATATTGTTGCAAGTAAGCAATCCTTTTTCAATATATCTTTCATGGTCACAATAGATCCTAAGAAAAATCTGACTTCGAAAACATAGCTGTATGGTTGAAAAATCGATCGCTTTTATTTATATTTTTAAAGATAAACTCCGGGGCAAGTTTTTATTTAGAATACATCTACATTTTAAAGAATATAGATGTGAAAAACGTTCAAATCACCATTCCATAGCTGCTTTTCTTTTTTCTGTTTTGTATTTTTTTTAATTCAACCTTTAGACGTTTTGTCTACCTTCGACCATTTGTCCATTCGACCTTTTGGCATTCGACTTTTTGCCATGCATTCCAAAAAATAACATTTAAAAAAAAATGCATTTTATAATGGTTCGAACTTGAAAACAGTGCAATTATTGATGAAAAACAAATGTGTGAAGTCAGTTTCAATTGCAATTTTGATTTTTTTAAGAGTTTTGAAAATTTTGCTTAACAAAATTTTGCATTTTTTTTTTCAAACATTCTTTAGCGTAAAGCATTTTTTTTACTTTTATGAGTTTTGGGCTATGGCACATCTAAAAATTTCGATAACAAAAAATACGAATTGTTGGGTTCCCGAGAAGACGGAAATAACTTGGGATTAATATTTTTGATATTTGAAAATACTAGGCAAATAACATTTAATGTTATGTATCACAAGATTTGTTATTAATCATAATGATTTTTTTGTTTTTGGATTGTTCTTGTAATAACAGACTTAAACATTTTTCGAACAAGTCTTTGTTATTACACAGTCCAACAAGATTTTGTCTCTGAGACGAGTATATGTGTTCGTAGTAGAATTTTGCCTGCTGAATCCGAATCCGGGTCCAGAATTGCTCCAAATGGTCCCAATTTTGAGATACACCCGTTTGAAATGTTAGTTTAGGCCAAAATTAGCTACTTTGTTGACTATTTTACAAAAGAACTATTGAATAAACAACTAAACCAATACATGTATCTTATAGTTCACGTTTTCCCCTTTCTGAAACACCCCTGGTTTTTAAAATGTGATTGTTTCTACGCATATTTATAGCCATTTCAAAATTATATTTTCAGTTGGTTCTCATTCAAGTTTTTCCAACTTGCATGCAAGTCAAATTCTAATTTTAAAATGGCTATAAATATGCGTAGAAACAATCAAATTTTAAAAACCAGGGGTGTTTCAGGAAGCGGAAAACGTGAAATTTAAGATACATGTATTGGTTTAGTTGTTTATTCAATAGTTCTTTTGTAAAATAGTCAACAAAGTAGCTAATTTTGGCCTAAACTAACATTTCAAACGTGTGTATCTCAAAATTGGGACCATTTGGAGCAATTCGGGACCTGGATTCGGATTCAGCAGGCAAAAATCTACTAGAAACACATATTCTCGTCTCAGAGACAAGAAACATTTGATTTTTTGTTGAACTGTGTTATTTTTTGTTATTTTAACAGCTAATCCGAACATCCCAATAACAGTTGGAGGTATTCTTTCATAACAAAAAATGTTATTACAAAGTTGTTTTGGCTTTCAACCAATATCAGACCAATAACAAATTTTGTTATGATAACATAAACTGTTATTAAACTCTTATTCAAAAATTGATTTTTCAAGAAGATTCCATAACACTTTCTGTTATTTTAACAGTATTTGTTATTGAAATGGCATGCATTTTGTTATTACCATCTACCCAGGTTTTAAAATTTCAGCGATAAATAGTCGCATAGCAAAAAGGGATTTTTCCGTAAACCTACTTTTTCTGAAAACTCTTGATCATAACTTACAACTTTACTGAAGATACCAAAATCGATCATAAAATTTCTTCTCAAGATACAGATTTTCGAATATTCACATGCCTATATGCCTTGTATGGAAAAAATAATGATGCAAAAATGGCTCCTTTCGTTATATGTTTCAAATATGTTTCATTTAAAAGAGAGAAAAAAAGACTGGAAATTACAGAATAACTCTCATGATTTTGAACCAGATTCGCAACAAAACAAAAAAAAACAAATTTCCCAAGAATCGCCTGCTGCGATCGGCTTCCACTCTGTGCGCGCAGGGAGTGATGAACGAGCTCCGCGAGTGAACTCAACGTGACGAAGGCAATATCCGTGCAGCAGGGAGATGTTGTTGATTTAATCTCCCCGGCCAATAATAACAATCTCAGTGGTCTTCACGCGGTGACATGGCAGGATTCGGGTATCCCGGCAGCAGCAGCTCTCGCGGGGCGATGGCGAAAAAGGGGGGTTTATTAACTCATCAGGAATGTTTTTTGATGTAAATGTGGCGCTTCTTGATGATTGTTTTTTCGATCGTCGGTTTGAAAAATGATGTTTGAGTTCGTTCATCTTGGGAGGTTCGGGAATTGGTTTTGTTTTGAGGGATTTTTTTTTCTGGCGAATTACAATTGCATCCAAGTAGGTCACTTTTCGGGGAACAAAGTAGCAGTTGCACTTCCAATTATCGACCCCCGTAATTGCAACTCTGGACGCAGTGAAACCATTCGAAATTGTTGATTGCCGTTGCAAGGAGCAGAGTGCAATAAAAACTACTTTAATTATATCCCCATCAAAACCTTCCTTGATTGAGCAATCGAAGCCAAATTAACACGTTGGGCGCGGGTTGATTGGTAAATTTTGTTCCACTTCGTTGGGATATTACGACTAGGTTGAATAAACAATGGGTTGGTCGAAAAAATTACAACAAAAAAGGCATTGAATCCGTCGAGAAGAAGTCTGAAACAGTTGAAAATTTGACATAAATTATAAAATTATTATCCACAACCAAGGATTCCAAATCGATTCGCTAATTACCAACCTAATATCTCGAAGACCTCTTCAACGGCACAGCAATCGGTGCAGTTTCCCAGGCAGAAGTGGACGTAGCAGGCCACCACCCAACGATTTTTAAATCGCTTCATTTTTTCCATAGCCTACCTGGTACTGGTCGTGATCTGTGGAAAGAGGTGCCCAAGGTGGTGTGATAATTACATCGTTTCCAAGTGTCAACAGCATAAATATTAGAGTATGTGCAACAGGTGTCTCTTTTTTCAAAGGGGTTAGAGAAGCGGTTTGAAAGTAGTCATTCTAATTTGTTTGAACTTCTTTGATCGCTTTTTGTGTGTGGTCTGTGGTTGGCTTGTGGGGATGATGGGATTTGAAGCAACAGGTGGGTGCGTGTTTATTTCAAGTTGTTTTGCCTTAAACGTGTAATTTTGCTTCCGAGGACCGAAATAGAACACGACGGTGCTATAGTACTTAATAATTGAGTTGTATTGAACCTGAATACATCACGTTTTAAATATAACACATTACATTTTGTTCTCATTTTTTATTTATTGTCTTGAAATATATTAAAGGTGGTGATTGTTTGTTATTTAAAGCAGCATTAACTTTTGAAGTCACTCATTGCGTAATATATCGATAAAGTTTTCAGAAGATCAATTTAACATAGGGAGACAATATTTGTATTCAATACATTACTTTTTCGCTAAGATATTGCTAATCACGTTTCTCCTTCGCTGTGAGTGACAGGAGATTATCGCCGCCAAACAAAAAACAAAAAATCAAATTATTCGCTCAACAGCTTTGCCTTGACGTTCTCGATTGCGAGATTCCTACTTGAAACTTGGTGTCCGAAGGCTTGATTGTTAAGGCAATTGCAAACCCTTTTTTAACACCTCAGCTTCCATCCACCCCGGGATTCGAACTGACGACCTTTGGATTGTGAGTCCAACTGTCTACCAGCGACTCTACCGAGACAGGACCCAGGGAGCATTATTTGGACATTTTTTGGACTTGAGGACGAAATTACATACAAAAAAAAATCAATAATAAAAATAACAAGCAGATTTTTGTCTCAAGAACTCCTTTCGGGTATTTTTTTCCGCCGATTTTTTTGACGTGGAACAGCAGGATTTTTTTTTAATTATGACCTTATTTTTTTTTTGTTTTTATTTTTATCAACTATTGATCTACTATAAATTTTATATAAAAAAAATAATAGAAATCGAGCAGATTATTTCGCAAAAATAATTTATATTTTCATTGATGGATATGTAAGATCAAGACTGCTAACATAATTTACTTTGACTTGAGAAAGACAACAACAAAGCGTTTTCTAAAACATGACTTAGGTAATTTTTTATTCTTCAGTTTAAAGTTAAATGTTTATATCAATATGAATGATTAAAATGTAGAAAATCAAAAAAAATCATATTAAAGAAAATTTATTAAAGAATAAGAAATAGGAATATTGAAGTAGTTTTATGACTCAAATATTTCGCTGAAACCAAACTTTTGGTGGCTATATCTTGAAAACGAGGGCATTTATTGAAAAATCTGTGCAGTACTTTTCGATTGAAAATTCAATTTACACATAAAATTGGTCAACAAAAAAATATGTTTGAAATTTCATTTGTTTCCAAAAATCACTATTTTTTGCGAGTTTTTTTTCCCTTTAAACATATCAAAGAATCTCAAAAAAAAAAAAAAAAAAAATACGGATTTTGGAAAATCGAGTTTTAGCATAAGCATAGGTGCCCACCCGCAGTTGCTACTCCGTTATTGACCAGGACCTCCAGAAGTTACATCCACGAGCCGTGGAAGATGAGTGGGTGCTATCTTTCCTCGCTTCGCAACTTCTCAAAGGCCCCTATCATGCTGATCAATACCAGCGCCGGGGATTTTGGAAAATCGAGTTTTTGTAAAAAAATTAATTAAAAAATCTGCAGATTAATCCAAACATAGATCTACGGTTTTTTCTCAAAATTTATTTTCCCTAAAAGAGCACTCAGTAAGCAAAGTCTAAACGAAGAAATATGTAACCTCCTTGCAAAGGCTTATGAATTGATCTCATTTGAAAGGTTCTCCAAATCTCTGAATTGCAAATGTAACATCCTGGAACAGAACTGCTAAATTCTAATAAAAACACAAATTGAACTGAATTGAAAATCTGCAAATTATTCTACCGTATACATTTTTTTCTGAATAGTCCAAAACAATACAACCCGAGCAGACGGCAATAACTTGGGAATAACATTTTTTGATATTTGAAAATACTGGGCCAATAACATTTTATGTTATTTATAACAAAATTTGCTATTCGTCGTTATGATTTTTTTTGTTATTGGATTGTTATTGTAATAACACACTAATAACATTTTTAGTTATTTTTCGAACAAATCTATGTTACTATTTTTTGTTATTTTAACAACTAATCCGATCACCCCAATAACAGTTGGAGTTATTCTTCCTTAACAATAAATGTTATTCCAAAGTTGTTTTGGCTTTCAACGAATGTCAGGCCAATAGCAAATTTTGTTATGATAACATAAAGTGTTATTGAACCCTTATGCAAAAATGGATTTTTCAAGAAGATTCCATAACACTTTTTGTTATTTTAACAGTATTTGTTATTGAAATGGCATGAATTATGTTATTACCGTCTGCCCGGGAATTGGACAATTAATCGGAAAATTTCATGCAAAGTAACAGATTTTCGGATATTTATGCTCCATGTATGGATACTAAGGTGCCCAGAAAAAATGACCCCCTGCTCCACAAGCGGAAAACGGTTTTTCGGGTTATTTTAAGCATCTGTGTAAATTTAGAAAGAAATTGGTTGAGATTAACCCATTGATACCCGAGCCCGAAGTTGGCAAAAAAAATGTTTTTCATACAAAAATGACTTTTTTAAATCGCTAATAACTTTTCAGGATCGAGTTTTACAGCTTTGGTATGTTTTACAAAGTTGTAGAGCATTAAATTTTCAATAAGAATCTCACTTTTGAACATATTTCAATGGAAGGAGCGCACCGTGCAGACCAAACCGTAAGAAACTTAGGTTTTCCATACATTTTTTCGATTTTTCCCATACAAACTTCACTTCCGAGTATCAATGGGTAATTGATGACCGATTTTGCTCATATTTGACCCAGAGTCCTAAAATAGGTCAAGGAACAATATTCAGCTTGTGAAGCGAGGTTTTGAGAAAAAGTCCCATATTCTGGGCACCCTAATGGATACCTGTCAAATTTGTATGGGTGAACCAATGACACAAAATAGCTTACTATCAATGCAGTATCAATCGACGCCAAATTTGGAATGATATAAAGCGTACCCAATTTGAATGTATGTATGAAGCATGCAAAATTTTGCTTCATTTGATACCCATGTTGCAAATTTTGAAAATTTTAGTATTTTAGAAAAAAATACTGTGATTTGTGAAAATTATAATTAAAGCATTTAAAAAAACTCTTATAAAGTGAAAAAGCATACCTAAATTAGCTTCGTTTGATACCCATATTGTATATTTTAAAAATCTGAGTATTTTCGAAAAAATGCGGTAATTTGTGAAAATTTTAGCATTTTCCAAAAATACTCTAATAGTTTGAACAAGCACACGATATTTATACCTTGAAAATAACTATATTTTCATAAAATACATCCTTTGTGAAAGCATTGAAAATTTATCATGATATTTTCGAATTATTCGATTTTAGAAAAATTTAAAAAATAAATAATCGTTGGGGTGCCCAGAATATGGAACTTTTTTCCAAAACCTCGCTCCACAAGCTGATTATTGTTCCCTGACCTAGGTGAAATATACCATTTCCAATCAAACACCTATCTTCGTCATGCGGAGAGTTTGATGCTCGATTAAAGCTCCAAAAATACTATTTAGGCTACAAACTTACCAGCAACAGCACCGCCTCGAATCAGCACGCAAATGTATGCCATTTACTGGCCACAAAGATCAAATTTAATGCAGTTTTGATCACAATTTCTATTTTGCGAGACCATTTCTCATCATTTTGTTGGCACACACAGTGACACACGCAAGACTGCTTAACGAAAGTCGCCATCAATATCTTTTCACTTTCGCTTACTTTTTCACGGAGCTTTCAATACAAAACTGCCCCCAACTTTCAGCAACATGTTTTTTGCACATTAGTTAATCACTCACATGAAAAACAAGCCCGAAAAATGTAAATAATTAGCAAGCAACATCAAAAAAACAAACGCGCAAAGTCTTTTGACGTTTCAATTTTGACTACCCATTCTAATCGAAGGCTGAAGAAAACCGAGCGAGGAGCTAAGGCAAATAAAGAACAACGGGTGGCCACCAACATTTCTTTGAAACTTACGTTTTTAATAACTGGGCAAAAAGTAAGCTTGATCCACGAGAACAAAAATTACGAAATTCCATACATTTTTGGCAGGCTGCTCAAACGAAACCATAACAACGTTTTTGCCTAGGTATTTAAAAACGTGGGTTTTATAGAAAACCTGGATGTATGGGTATCAAAAGATCGGAAATTTAATGCCCTTTCCGATGCCATATAGGTTGATTTGTGAATTGTGGACCGGTTCGGATGCCGGCGGATTTTCCGACGACGTAAATCCGGGTTGGTACCGAATTCTAACGAAAAATCTATTCTATCGATACAAAGACCCCCAAAACGGTGTTATTCCTACTCCAAAATGTTTATTTAGCAATTCTATGGTAATATATTGACATTTAGTTAAATTGAAAGTTTGCAAAATTAAGTTTAGAAATGTTACCGTCGGTTTAAAAGGTCGGCTTTGTTTACGCTCCCGCGATTTCGGTTAATTTATTAATCAATTTCAATTTTTCATTACTTTTTCCGGTAAATACGACCTTGGGGCCGTTGGATCGTCGCTGGGATTGTGGAGTCTGGTCGGAGCTGCTTAATTTGCAGAGGAAATTGACTCTTCTCCCTCTCCGGGAGGCGAGCTGAGTTGAGGTTAGGATGTCGAACCGGCGCTCGAACACTGCCAAGGCAGGGAAGGAGTCGAAATCGAACGGTGACGTTGCCCAGCAACTTGAAGAGATCTCAGCTAAGCTATCCAAGCTCGACGAACTGGAGAAGCTGAACCGGGATCTGCTGGGGCAGTTGCTCAAACTTTCGCACAGAGTGACCGAGGTCACCGTGGAAAATCGACTCCTGAGGCAAGAGATCGAGGACTTGAAGCAAGAGCGGTTGCAGGAGGAGGTGCTGATCAAGGGCTTCAAGCTGCAAGGTGCGGAACACCACCAGGAAGTCTTTCACAAGGTCTGCGAGGTGATCGGGGCTGACGTGGCGGAGAACGTCAAAGAGGTTCGTCCGCTGATCTTCAAGCAGAACCGGAAGACAGACGCAGTGCTGGTGAAGTTCTGGAGGGTTGGTGACAAGCACCAGTTCATCCAGCGAGTGCGGGCTCTCAAGAGGCCCATCACACCCGGCGACTTGAACATCAAATCGATAAACAAGTTCGTCTTGATTCAGGACCATCTGACGCCGGAGAAGCAGCGTGTGCATCGGCTGACTTGGGAGCTCTGCAAGCTTGGGCTCCAGAAGCCTTGGTTCTACAAGGGTTCTACCTGGGTCACCCACCCCGAAACCCAGAAACGACTCCGCGTTGCTGATTCCAAGGACGTCGACGAGCTCCAGTTTCTTCTGGTCACGCAAGGGAAAGTCAACACAAACTCCAACCTCGACAATCAGGTAACGGTATCAGACGACTAAATGGAAGATATTGAGCAATATTTAGACTTTCAACATAATAACAAGTATTTTGACAAAATTGACGATTACGACAGGGAATTTCAGAACTTTAACGGTATCTCAATTTTACAAGTCAACACGAGAAGCATTAACAAGATTGATCGATTTGACAATCTTAAAACTCAAATCTCAAAATTAATTTTTAAGCCTCAAATTATTGTTGTCAGTGAAACGTGGATTCCTATTAATCTAATTCAACTTTACAATATTGATGGGTATGAGTCGTTTTTCTCGTGTAGACGCGATGGACGGGGAGGGGGATTAGCTGTTTTTGTCTCAAAAAAACTTAATTTTTCTGTTACTGTAAATCAAGAGGTCTTTTCTAATTCTAACTCTTTTCATTTTTTGCAATTAATAGTTACTGGTTCTTCTAACAAATCACTCATTATTTCTGCGTACTATAGACCCCCAGATGATACAATTTTAACTGATTTCTTGCAACATTTAGACAATACTTTAGATTCCGGTGATTCTGCACATGTAGTTGTGGGAGATATAAACATTGACTCTAATTCCTCTTCAAGGAAACTCGATAAATATTTGAATATAATTTCATCCTTTGGTTTTGCAATAACAAATACTAACTTAACGCGTCCATCTAGCGAATCAATCATTGATCACGTTTTGTTTAACTATCATGATAATTTTTCAATAATCAACGACACCATCTATAATCCAGACAGCGATCATAATTTTATAATTTCATCTATCGATTTCACTCTTAATAACAATCCACCTGATATTAGATACAAACTTCATACTAACTATACTAAATTGCAACAACTTCTTGAAATGAGATTCAGCCCAGCTTACATGGGTAACTACGAAGATCCTAACGCTTTTATGACTATTTCATTAATACCTTGACCAAATCTATATCGGAGAGTACAACTAAATACTTAATTAAAAATAAAACTTCTGCTTGTCCATGGGTCAATGATAACTTACAGTCTTTATACAACTCATCTAGGAATCTAAAGAAAAAGAAAAATAAGCTTTTATCTCAAGGTAAAAATGTAGATCACATCGAAATCAAAATTGAAGCTCTTTCTGATAAAATTAAAAATTGTTCAAGCATATTATATCAAAATTACTATACAGATAAATTTTCTGGTTCAAAATCCACTAAGGATATTTGGAATAACATTAACGATGTTCTTGGTCGAAAACATAAAGATAAAATACCTAAAACTATGACTAAATTAACTGATTCAGGTGTGAAAGTCACAATTGATAGCCAACAAACTATTGCAAACGAATTTAACTCTTTTTTTACTTCAATTGGCAAATCATTAGCAAATAACATTCCTAAAACTTTGAACGATGATATTAATAAATTTCGTATTTTGAAAAACTGCCAACGATCTTTCAACTTAGAGCCTACTAATGAATACGAAATAATTAATCTTATTGATTCTCTTAGTAATAACACTAGTTGTGGACATGATAAAATTTCTGCATTTATTTTAAAAAAAGTAAAGTTAATTATTGCCCCAATTCTCACTAACATTTTAAATTTATCTATGGTTAATGGTTTCTATCCTGATCCAGGGATGCCAGGTCTGGTGGAAGTCGAATCCGTAGACTTGTTAAAAAAAATCCAGGTGGTTGGTGTCTTGGGAACCCAAAATAGTTTTCTTTTTAAAGATTTTTTTTACTAAAATTGAATTAAGGTTTTATCAAGATCAACAAAAAATTAATTTCAAATTTCATGCCTAATTTTACTAAACTATATTTCTAAAGTTGTGCTACTGTACATAAACTACAAAATATAAATGATTTTTGGAAAATATGTTTTTTCATGATTTTATGTGCATATGTCCGTTATGATGGTAATGATATATTGTGCCGTGACAGAATGACGTTTCTTTTTTTCAGTTTTTTGCAGAAACTCGGAAATTTCAAAGAAAACATCCTCAATATTTTTACAGATTCGGAAAGTAAATTAATTTGCCATGAGACATTGGGCTAAGGGTTTAACGTTTCGGTTGCTGTTCTACGTTCGTGTTTTTCGACGAGAAATTTATTCTATTTTCTGGATATGATATGCTTTGGAAAAATGGTTCCTGACCACCGGATATATTTCAGGATTCCGAAGGTGGAATCACAATATATATTTCGCCATTAAATCAAGTTTAAAAATTTTCTATACTAGCCCGGAGAATGTGTCTTATAAACACAAGGAAATGCATTTTAAAGTTGAGTTCATTGCACTCCTTTTTTCAAGACAACTCTGATTTTTTATTACAAAAAAATATTTACCATAATTTGTGAGGTACCTTATTTAGAAGCAAAGGCAACATTAACATTGAATTTATGTGTATTACATGAAAAAAGGCCACATTTTTATTCCCATCATTGTTATATAATTTGATAAACCTTCATATTACATATAATATTACTAAAATGACATTTGCAACGTTTTCAAGTGGTTTGTAAATAGCCGAAAATTTTTATCTTGCGAATGAACCATCCGATTGATTTGATGTTTTCGGCTAAGATTTTCATATTTTTTCACTTTTTGTCACTAAAACTTGATTTGCAAAACAAAAACACAATTTTATTTATTTTTTATTTTTCGATATGTTTAAGGAGTTTAATGTTTAATTTATAACTCGCTTAAATATTTTTTGCCTATTCTGGAAACTTCTGCAAAGTTAGCATTTGATGTCCCCTAAAACATATCAGAAAATAAAAAATAGTGATTTTTGCAAGTCATATTTTAATGACAAAAAGTGAAATAGAAAATCACTAAATTTTTACCGACTACCATATTTTTCAGTGTCGTCCTTATCCATACCTACAACTTTGCCGAAGATACCAAATCGATCAAAAAAATTCCTTCCAAAGATACAAATTTTTGAATTTCCATAAATCATTTTTGTATGAACAGCTGCCAAATATGTATGGAAAATTATATGGACAAACTAATGATGCAAAATGGCTTCTTTGGGCATACCGAAGGCACCAAAAAAGTTTCAGCCGGATTAAAAAATACAAAAAAAATCGAATGACCGAAATCTCAGAGAATTGCTCATTTTTTTTTTTTTTTTAATGCTCTGGGCATACAAATGTCTCGAAGCAAATTTGGTTGTAGTAATTTAGAAATATAGAAATAATAAAATTTATAAAAAAATTTATAGATGGTTTGAAAAATATTTTTCCTTAGCTTTGTTTAAAATCTAAATTTGATTTCACGAATAAAAAAATAAATAAGAAAAATCACTTTAAATTTTTTTTAATGCAAAAATTAATAAAAAAAAGGTGTAGGTGGTTATGTTCTACATGATCAATATGACAAAGAACTTTGTACACAACTCCTAAAAAAATATTCAATTTTTTTTATATATTTTTGAATCATTGCCTATTTATTTAATCCTAAATAATTTATTCCAATTAAATGTTTTCAATATTTGGTACCTCTGTGGAAATAAATTGCCAAAACACCGAGAGAACCTCCCAGAGTGAACCGGCCACTCCGGGTGTGGCCAATCCGGTCAAAATGGCCATTTTCATTACCAGTTTCAAAAACCATGAATTTTGATACCCATATTGCACCAAGTCGCATGGTTTGATCAATGTCCCCCCGGTAGAACCTTCCCCAGGGCACTGGCCACTCCAGGCTGTGGCAAATATCCTATAAATGTGGTCCCAACCCCATTGTCCCAAATCATTCTGGTTTTCCGGTGACCGTCCTAACAATCTTCATTAGAACAGAATTCCTCCCAATTTGGTGCACACACTGTGTTTTTCAATGTGTCCGTGTGTGTGTGAGCATTAAAATTACCACCGTGGATCCGTCTTTAACGAAACCTCCGTAGGCACTGAAATTTTCTGAGGCTAATTGCTAGTTATATAGGGGAAATATACCCATTTTAATCACTCTAAGCCGTTCGACCAATTCTCATCACTTTTGCCGTTTTTCGCTATTAAATCAACATTTTCAGATGTATCAACAATGGAGAGTTGCTTGCTCACTCTTATTTGAGCTATTTATTACTTTGGAACAGTCAAAAACACTTTATGAAAGCTGTAATTCATGATCAAAGTGCTGATAGGCCGATAATAGAAATAGGCTGAGAAAGGGTATAGTTCCCCTAGTTCGCATTAAAAGTGTGGCAACATGGTGCAACATTCTCGCGTGACAGTTCCCAAAAGCAGGAGACAAGGCAAAATTTGCTAAGTGCTCTAAGCCAATCAGTAGCCAGGATTTTTCCTGCAATAATTTTTTATGTTTATCTTAATTTTTTAATACTTTAACAAAGTTTTATCAACTTTCTGAGGTAGTCTTTTTGCAATTTAAGACTTCCCCTTTCGTTTGGTGGATAAAGCATGCAGATTGCTTGAATTGGGTGGAAGATATAAGCGTTTAAACAATTACATAAATCGTTACACTTTCGCTTCGCGAAATTTTGGATTGACACCCGTAGACAGTGCCCTTAGGACAAAGTTCTTTGTCAAAAATCAGATTCAATGTTAGATTTTTTTAAATTGTATTTTTAAATTTCATATCAATTTAAAGTAGGGAATAGAAACTAGAAATTAAATCATCGATTTGAAAATACTGCAACAAGAAAACTGGGCTAGGGATTTTTTATCAACCTGTTTACTACTCCAATTGCAATTTTTAAATCAGAATTCTTTAAAGCAATAGGCAAACATTTGAATTTAAAATCAATTCATCAAAGTGGGGCGCCAAATTGATGCTTCGCCAAGGGCCCCTTGGACCCAAGGTGCATCCCTGAAGAAAAGTAACATTTTTCGTAGAGCAAATGTTACTAAAAATGACCTCATGAACACTGGGAAAAATATGTGGAATTTCTTAGAGAAAGTTACTCAAAACCCTATACAATATTCCTACTCTCAATTTTTGTTAAAGGTTTTGATCCGGTGAATAACTTTGTAGAACATCGCAAAGCGCTAGGAGTTGATTCCGAAAAGAAACAGGGTGTTTTGGGATATTTTTTTGTTTCTTGGGCCCAATACACACCACATGTTCTAATTTCAATCCAAATTTGCCTTTTAACTCAAGTTTAACTTATGTTACGATTTTGTTTTAAATTATTTAATAATGTTTTATTTACACCAACAGAATTATTTTTCAATCATCGACTTGACGTGACCTCAACCCACTAGATCGATTACTTATCTATAAGCTTCCTTGGATTTAAGCCATCGCCTCATTTCTCCTAAACGACTTTTCAATTTAACGATCCTCAAAACTACTTGTAAAACAGATTGTTCAAAACGTTTTCCTAAAACATTTTTATCACGCAAAAATATAATTTCACGTCCTTCATACAATTATCAGCCGGTATGAAAATCCGTAGATTTTGGAGATCAATCCGTAGATCCGTAGGAATGGCTGAAATCCGTAGATCTACGGAGAAATCCGTAGATATGGCATCCCTGTCCTGATCAGTTAAAAATAGCTAGAGTTACACCTATATTTAAATCCGGATCCAATTTACTTTTTAATAATTATCGTCCAATATCTGTTCTTTCCTCAATAAATAAAATTTTCGAAAAGATCCTTTTTCAAAGATTAAATCACTTCTTAATTAGCACAAAATTCTTTTGCACTCAACAGTATGGGTTTAGACAGAAATCTTCTACAACTAACGCAGTAATTGACTTAGTTAATAAAATTCAACGCCACTTAAATGATAAGGAGGATGTGCTTGGACTGTTTTTGGATTTATCTAAAGCTTTTGACACCGTTGATCATAATATTTTGTTAGCTAAACTTGAACGGGCTGGTGTGCGTGGTATTCCTCTAGATTTGTTTAAAAGTTATCTATCTAATAGATCCCAGTTTGTAAGTTTTGATGGTATTAAAAGTAATATTAAATTTATTGATGTAGGTGTTCCACAAGGCTCGGTTCTTGGACCATTATTTTTCATAATTTACTTAAATGATTTAGCATTCCTATCTCTTAAAGGTAAATTGAAACTTTTTGCTGACGATTCTTCTTTTCTGTATAATAACAAGTCTGCTTCCGTAAATGATAAAAACTTGCACGATGATCTCAAAACTCTTGTTGAATATTTCCGAATTAACAAATTAACTTTGAATATTAATAAATCAAATATAATTAATATTAAAAACTCTAATCGTTCCATTCCAAACAGATTGACACTAACTAAAAACAGTTTCCCTGATGTTAAAGTCATAGATGAATGCAAATATCTTGGAATTATCTTAGATAACAGACTTAATTGGTCACCTTATATAAATTCATTATTACTAAAGCTTAACAAAATAACTGGAATCATTTATAAAATCAAACATAAATTACCTTTTAGCGTCCTTTTGTTAATATATCATTCATTGTTTAGCTCTCATCTTTCGTATATAACTGCTGTTTGGGGTAACGCATGTAACATTCTTATTAACAAAGTTCAAATTGCTCAGAACAAATTCTTAAGAATAATCTTTAACTTGCCAATCCGTAGTCATTCCGTTGATTTGTACACTAAATTCAAAAATATTTATCCTGTAAGAGGCATTTACATCATTCAATCATGCTGTTTTATTTATTCATGTTTAGCAAATCAAACTCATAGTAATACAAAATTTGAACCCTCCACTCATAATCATTTTACAAGAAACCACGATTCATTACAGCGTCCCAATGTTTCAACTTTAGCTGGCGAACGAAGTATTACGTTTAAAGGTGCTCAATTGTATAACTTTTTTTCAAACAAGTTTGGTGATTGCTTAAGCCTATCTATTTTCAAAAAACAGCTAACCAATTTCCTGTCTGAACCGGCTATCCTAGAGAAACTTCTCAAAACCTACGATTTCCAGATATAATAATTTCTTTTTTTTTTCTTTTTTCTTGCTTCCATTTCGTAACTGAATTGAACTGATACTGTTGCTCTGCTTGTTCTTTTTTATCCTTGAATTATTTGATCCTGCTTTGCCTTTTCTTTCTTTTATTCCTTTTCAGATGATTCAGCCAGGAGTGTAGGAGTCCAGCTCAACCGAGCTCCTCGCGAAGATGGAGCTCTGGATCCAACCGTGTTATTTGTATTTTGTCACTCATGTATTTATGTTTTGTATTATGTGTTTACAAAAAGAAGTAGGTTTTTGGTGCCACTGCTTTGGTGGCTTTTCCTGCCTTAAAAAAGTAAGTTTCATAAAGAATTTCCAGAGTTATATAAACTTTTATACTAAGTAGTTTGTAAACTTTATATTCAATCCAAATTATTTTTTTAATCAGTCAAGGATGCCTATGTGGAGTTGGGTGATTTGTCAACAAATAACATTATTTATGTTAATTTTTCGAAAGGTGTACAAACTTTTTTTGCACCTTTTTTATTTTTGTAATGGTATTTGTTATATAACTTTTTATAGAAAACATCTTTTCATGAGCTTTTTGTAGCAAAATGTTCAGCATGAGTTTCTGAACAAAACGTAGTACTAGGTTTCTGTCAAACTTTAAATTGTTAAATGTTTCATCACAAAATGTGCATGGTGCCCAAGGGGTGTAAATACTTTTTTTTACATACTGTATGTTCGATAATAAGCTATCCCTTAATGCTTACATACTCAAAATTCTCAAAAATGTTTAGATATTAATTTGACGAGCATTTGAAAAACCTATCAAAGTCACCCCGGGCTATCACAGTTACCCCAGTTTACGGTACTGGCTACACAATAATTTACAGCCAAGTTTGACTATTCTCGCAAATCAGACTGATGCTGCAATTTTGGAAAAAGAAAACAACAACTTCCTTGGTTGCTGTGCACCTTTAACCCTCTACTGCCCAAATTTTTGTTTCGAAAATATTTATTTTTCCCGTGTTCAGGAGGTCATTTTGAGCAACTTTTGTTCTACAAAAAACTTTACTTCTCTTGTTTTATGTTTTTCTTGTTTTATTTTTAGTATTTTAATTTGCATTTATCTTGTTTAGTTTATGTTTGTTTTTGGTAGTATTTGGCCTATTCTACCATCTAATATAATTACATTTTGCCTATCTAATTTTTTCACGTTTTTACAGTCATTTTTTCAATTTTTTGCATGTTTTTCACATTTTCTGCTATAGAATGGCACCATCATTATTTAAATTGCGAAAAAATGCGTAGACGCATAGTCTGGGACACTACAAAAATTACTGCATACTTCTTTTTACTGAAAGTATAGGAAATGTTAGTAAAAAACACAGCCAAAGTTGACCCCTAAAAAAAGGACATTTTTTAAAAACACTGGCTAAGTCACATAAAACAAGTTAAACTCCCAACCCTGATATTTTCTAAAATTTTAAGAGTTCTTCTTTCCAATGCTTTTTAAAGATCAAAAATCGGTTGGAAAATGGATTTTTGGCGATTTTTTAGATTGAAGCCCGTCTAGAGGCGGGGTTAGGTTGTAGAGGGTTAAGTTATTTTTCATTCGACTAAATTTCGACTAAACATTTAACACATCACAAGTACCTTCAACCGAAACCGTTTTACAAACGTCAAGGCAGAGGTCGGTGATAAGCTCAGCTTTCGTTTTTGCGCTCAACCGCAGCGTTAACCTTTCCAAAAGTGCCTTATTAGTTAATTATCGTACCAGCTCAATGAGCAATCAATATGAATTGATTTTTTAAAGAAGCTTTAATTTATTTACGATTAATGTTACGCCCATTCGAGATGTTAATATTGACAACAAACTCTCGTAGGAAGACGTAGAGGTGATGCACACGATTCATTCGTATGCAGAAAGAGAGATATGGAGAGGAATAGAAAAAAAACACTTAAGTCGCTAATGATCGACAGGGTTGAACTTGAAAAAAGAGATCGTTTTTAGTTGAAATGTTTTTTTTGTTGCTAACAAAATTTGATTTTAGCCTCAATTTTAAAGGTAAGGTAACTGTCAAACGCTGGATTGAAGCTTCAACCCTGAGGACCGGATTTCTATGCGGAATGCGTAGTCACTCCGGCTTTTGCTACGACCCGCTCTCAGTTCAAGTCGTCCCGCGCGCCGTACGGACATGTTTTGGTGGATCGGAGTGTACGCCACGCTGCTGTGGGCCTACAATGGCTTCCTCGAGTCGCTGTTGGCCATCGTGTGGGGCTCCATCAGGGCGGCCGTGCGCCGCGAGAAGCTGACCGAGCGTTACGGACCCTGGGCAGGTATGTAACGTGCGCCACCTTGGGAAGTCGTGAGGTCATTTTGAGGCTATTTTTCCCGTCAACAACAGTGATCACCGGGGCAACGGATGGCATTGGCAAGTGTTACGCGCAGAATTTGGCCGCCAAGGGGCTCAACATTGCGCTTCTTTCGAGGAGCAGACAAAAACTGGACCGAGTAGGCGATGAGCTGGAAAAGAGCTACGGCGTGCAGACGAAACGGGTTGTGGTGGACTTCAACGGAGGTCACCAGATTTACGAGCAGCTGCGCGAACAGCTTGCTGCGATGGATATTGGGCTGCTGGGTAAGAAGCGAAATTTTGGACTGCGAGGTTTCAGAACTGGTTTTAATAAAAAAATTTCGAATTTGATTTTGTCATTCGCATGTAGTCAACAACGTGGGCTACCTGCCCGAGCTGGCCACACTGGAGCAGCACACCGAGCAGGACCTGCTGACGGTGGTCAACCTGAACGTGGTGGCCGCCACCGTCCTCTCGCGGATCGTCATCCCCGGGATGCGCGAACGTGGCCGGGGCATCGTGATCAACATCGGGTCCAGCTCGGGCCACGTTCCGGTGGCGTACATGGCCGCGTACGCCGCGTCCAAAGCGTACCTGCACAATCTGGGACTGGCGCTGGGCCAGGAACTGCGCGGCAGTGGCGTCGAGTTCCAGGTCGTGGCCCCGTCCATCGTGCGGACGAACCTGAGCGAGCAGTACGAAAGCAAGATGCCCTGGTACGTGACCGTGCTGGACGTCGAGCAGATGGCCCGGTTTGCGGTGTTTACGATCGGGAAGACGGCGTACACTTCCGGCCACTGGCAGCACTGCTTGCAGGTGGGGAATGGAATAGATTGTTGGTTTTTTTTTGGGATTTCAATTATTGAATCTTTGTTTTAGGTTCTTTGGCAAGGACTGGTGCCCCTGTCACTGGCGGTGAAAATTGTCTCCAGGGTGCTTCACAAAGGGGCTCGGCGGTCGTAATAAAAGTTGTTTGCGTTAAAGTATTGTTTTGAAATGTTCACATTAAAAAAACTGTTCGAATATGTTTTTTTTGTTCGCTTTGAACTCCGTAATCAGCGCACGGTAGTAGGCCGTGACTCGCGACTTGCGCCGACTCCAGAGCCTACTACGAGTAGAAGATTATAAAATCCCAGCGGCGATGGTGGGAACTGTGACAGTAGACATTGGGTTACGTGTATCGCAAGTGCATTTGCACTAAATGGTCCTTGAGACACTCAAACGTAATCAAACTTCCTTCAAATCAATCCTCCAGAACGGTCGGTGACAGTTGGTCCCGGTTCCCAATACGGTTGAATTATAAATCCCGGCAAACGTGCGTCATCGTAAAGTGTTTGTTTTGCCAACCGAGGGTGCGCGAAATCTCAGTTCTTTCCGGAACCGTGAACGAAATGGAAGCCTCCGCCCGTAGCAGGCTCTGGAGTCGGTGCAAGTCGCGGGCCACGGCCTACTACCGTGCGCTGACCAGGGACTTTAACTACTCGACGGACTTCTTCTTCGGGCAGGATTTCCTGTTGGCGATCGCGGGTGCTCGACTGAACTCGACAAACGTTAGAATCAGACGCTGGTGGAACGCTTACCGGTTGGTGAGCTGCCTTCCAATGGCTGTTGTTTTTTGGAACACTTTTGATGCGGTACGGCATTGTGCCAAATTGGAAATTTTACTAAGTTGTGTGCAGGCGGTTATCGGTATTGGCATCTCCGCTTTGCGAATGACACTCTTCTTCCGGCACTACGACTCGCTGATGGCCGTTCTTCGGTACGTGAACCGAAGAAGTTTTGGAAGAATTCTTCAACCATCGCTGGGAACTCGCGCTGAAGCATTTTACCACATTCGAAGAACAGTGATTCCAGCTATTTCAATCGTGACAAGTGTTATTGCAAGCTACCAAGCCTTCGATTTTTCTCATCATCATTTTTTTAAGTTACCATTTGATATCAGACGTGACCACCCACATGTTCAAAAACTCTTCGAAAAATTGTTCATATTGTCATCACATGGCATAGGAATGCTGACAGTTGTTGTGTACCTAATTGTTTACATGGTCCTCAAAGGGCTAACGTGTGAGCTGAAGGTGATTGCGCAAACATTTTCAGTTATTTTAGAAAACACAGAAAATCGAGTTCAACGTAAGCTTGAGCTGGAACCGGGCAACTCTCGACAGCATGACTTGATGAAGAAACGCTTCTTCTGGAAGTTCGTCCAGGAAGAGTTCGGTGACTGCGTCAAGCTGCACATCGAGTTCCTAGCTTTGCTGAACCGAATTCGACCGTTTTTGAATGCCACCTTCCTGATCGTGTACTACTCAACGGTGCTGAGTCTGGCCAGTGGTGCCATCTACGTGTCTCAGATGAAGAGCATTACCCTGTTCACGGTCGCTACACTCTACTTTTGCTTTTGGGTTTCCTTCGAATGTGCCACTTTGACCAGAGCTGTGAGCGTTCTTACGGAGTCGGTAAGTTACTTTAAAAATTGAACTGCAGAGAATAAAACATATCTATAATAAAACAGCACGAATCCATCGGCTGGGAAGTGTACAACCTGGACTGGCACGAGAAGCTCGAATGGGATGATCAGTACCGGGACGAATACCGCTCCGTCCGAGCGACGATGCTGAACGTGATGATCGTGGCGCAGCAACCGCTGCGTTTGAACTGCTTTGGCTTCTTCGAGTTCACCCAGGATCGGTTCTACGAGCTGCTCAACATGGCCTACTCGATGTTCACTTTTTTCAGGAAATTTGTCTAAAATATGTTGTGATCAGCAGGCCTGAGGCTGAATTGGCCAATAGTGTTAAGAAATAACCTGAGTTTATTCATGTTACAGTTATTGACATCCAATTGTAAATTGTTAAACTTCAATGATTGATTTGTAAATATGTACATAAAAGGTAAATGTAAAATCATTAAAGGTAGAAAAAAATGCAAGTAACAAAAATATCCAATAAACGCACCGTAGATTAGGGCCTTAGGCCGATTTTTTTTCATTTTTTTCAAATATATCACAGCAATGGAAAATAATGGTTTTTGTACCCAATCTCATCTCATGTGTGGTGAGTCACCCAAAACCTCTTTTACGCAAATGGACCGACGTTTTACTTCCCCTTCTATATACTATATTTTTTAGGGGACATTAAATGCCAACTTTTCAGAAATTTCCAGAATGTGCAAAAAATCTTTGACCCCCAAACATTGCTCCGTGGACCACAGATGAAAAGTAGGAACCAATCATCACCCCTTCGCAATTTTCAAAGGTCCCTATCATGCTGATCAATACCGACGCCGGCCACGACCAGAGGTAAGACACGGGGAAGTGGATGGAAATGTTAGCCCGATACTTGAGTGATGGGACCGCTAAATCAGCTGCGTCTCCGACAAAGTATCACATGAGTTTTGAGGGGTTAGTAAGATGGGTATGAGGTCAGGATTCACTGTGGTAGGTGATGCGACCATGAGCAATTTGTTTATCGGTTGAAATTTTAAAAATCTTAGGCAGCCGGCTGCGGAAAGATACCTATCTAGGGATTTAAATATAGTATTAATTCGACCGCGATTCTCCAGAAATTCTCCGTCGGCGTGCCTTCCGAGCAACGACGCTGTGAGAAGGGCTTTTTACTCCTATTGCTATTTAAGCAATATATCAAATTGCATTTTCTGTGGTTTCCGATTAAATTATATCAAAACTTTATAGTGAGGTTTGCAATGATTTCATCGTGTTGCGGGATTTTATGACGAAATGTTCCGAAAATAGTGATCTACGAGACCGACAAAATTACGAACAAAGTAACTTACAATTTCGTTTCGAGCAGTTATTAATAAAGTGACACTATCACAAATGGTGCATTTTTATGATTGGTACATTTTTTAGCCGAAGTCGTTATAGGTAGTACTATCTTCCACGTTATATTTATAATTATCGAAAAATAAGATCAGAGTAAAAGGAGAACTAATCCGTAAAAACGACGCATGAACTCGAGTTTGACATTCTCGTTTAACGACCGGTATATTATTATTTACGCGACTTGAAAGAAGGAAAGAAAAAAAGAAGAGGGAAAGTGGGGTAAAATATTTAAAATATAAGATACATACAAAGATAAATTAAAGTAAATAGATCGATTGAAATAAATAAGTATGATTTTCCGTTTATGTAATGGATAATATAATAAATTACCTTTAATCGCAGCTGAAATATTTTTTTTTTCAATTATTAATAAATACGGGCGGGAAGAAATAGTACAGAAGAAGGAAGATAATTTTTTGGCTTAAAATTTTAAATAGATATTGAACTTTATACTAGGCAAAACTATTATTGGATGAGGATTTCACTAGATAGATAATCAGAAATGAATAGAAATAAAGAAGAGAAGATTGGACGTAAATGAGAAACATAATAAAAATGGTGAAACATTTTATATAGTAATATTTTGAATAACTTGAATAGGATTCTGTATGGATGCACTGAATTTCTATCAGTGCCGTTGGTGCTTTTTTTTCGACGCCTCGGCCGCACAACCCGTTCATAAGCGCGAAATCGAATACCTTTTTCCTGATGGCAATCACTCAAACAAAAAGTAATCCGGACAAAACACACCCGAACTTAACTGTTCGCGTCTTCTTCAAAATTTCTCGTCCTTGGTCCTTGGTTGCCCTTGGTTCACTTTTGCTTGAATTTCCACATTAACAGCCTGGACCCGATGTCTGATTTTTCTGTTACATTCTTATTGGAATTCCATATAAACTGTAACGGGAATCGCAGGCACCGGGTCCTGACTATTAAGCTACCGTTAATCCGCTATGCTACCGAAAGTCTTCTTTTTTGTTGTCATAAACTTTACATAAATGTAAAAAAAGTCACCATCCCCTATTTTCTGTTCGAACACCTCTTATCCTTAGTCAAGCAACAATTTCGACAAAGTATACCAGCAATAAATTTTGATTGATTTAGTTATGGCACCATCCAAAAACCACGTGAACACTTTATTGAAAGTCTTCATTGTTGTGGCAACTGCAAACCTCTTTTTACACCCAGGCTGTCATCCACCCCGGGATTTGAACTGGTGACTCCACCGGGAGAGGGACTCAGGGAGACGACTCCTACACTTCTAGGTTAGACCGGGACCAACATTCACACTTCCCCTTCCGACTGACAAATCTCGTCTCGAAAAATGCCACCGGGCCCGTCTGGGATCGAACCTTGGCCAACTGGGTGAGAGGCAACCACGCTTACCCCTACACCACGGTCCCGAGATTTGCCCTATTATCATATATGTAATATACGTATTACACAAACATGCAAATACTGTGATATTTGCATGCGTTTGAGTAGTCTGAAGAATGATTGTCACATCGTATATCGCATATCTTAAAATGTTGCCAAAAATTATGATATCCAGATCGAACTACATAAAAACAAATGAAACCCCCCCAAGTAATCACCACAATCTTCGCCCAGGGGAAAACCAAACAAATCCAACCCGTTTGCGAACCTTCAAAATCCCGCCTGTGCGGTCCCGGCGGGTCGGCATCCCGGCAAAGAAGACGTCAATTTTTCAACCTGACTCAAAATCGACCTCCGATTTTGAGAGAGCAAAAAGCAGCAAAAAAAATATGGATTTATGAAGCATCTTCGATAACACTTCTCACGTCGTATATTCACACCTCTTGTGGGTCTGAGGGGTCTGTGCTGCGAGACCGTGGGTTTTGGCCCATGGGCCATGGTGGTCCAACTGGAGGAGAGGGAGCCGGAATCCGAACCCGTTTGTCGCCGCCGTTCCTGGGGTGCACAAAATTGCATGGCAATAAATCATTGCGTTTCGTTTCGTGTGCGTTTTTTTGGGGCGATTTTTTTCGGACCGTCCTTTTTGGGATCGCTTTTTTTTTGCTGGCGAGACTCGATATAGTTGTAATATCACAAGATTAACTGTTATTATGATCCGCGGAAGCGGACAGGCTGCATTTATTCCGCAATTAATACCCCTTTATTGGCATGTTACACACACGGTGTGGGAACAACCTTTTGAGGTTATGTGCGCTATTGGAAGCTTCGGAAAAGTCGTAGGACCGTCATAGAAGTTCGTTTTATAGGCAAAATTGATGAAAATCATCAATACTTCCTAACCCGGGGTCGGTTCGAAGCTTCCCACGAGACTTGCGGTAGCTTGAGCTGACCTGTACACGGCACGCTCCTCGGGATTACGGGCTAGAAGTAGGGAACTTCCACCACTCGGAAGAACCCCTACCTCCATTAAATTTACGACCTGTTAATCGGATAAATCTTACAGCCCAGCTGGGGATCCTCGTACGCACATTTGACCCCTTCTCACGATGTTTGTTTCTGTCGGCCGAGTCAATTGAAATGACCCCTCTGCCGACTAGGACCTTTGCGAAAACAGGTAGAAGTTTACGGCGCTAACATCTCACCTTGCCCCGTACAATCACCTTGGTTCCCGACGGCGGCGGAGGCCGTTGAGGTTGGTTTGTTTGTTTGGTCAGTTGACAGCAAGCACGGCGCGTAGCAGGCCATGTGATTGTGATTGGTGTGATCAAGGGGCTTCGCTAACCTTGGGATGATTTGTCAATGCTGAGAGGTCGATGAGAGGAAAAAAAGGCTTATTTTGCACAGCTTGATAACTTTTCTCGCAATTGGAGATTGGTGAAAGTTTATCGTGCTGCAGGTACTTGTAAACCCACAGTTGAAATGTAAACATAGCTGTTTTTTTTACTTTCATCAGATGATCATACTGCATTATTTCATACAATTGAACTGTTAGAAATTGTAAAATTTATCTTCAAACAAATTAGAGAGCTTTGCAAATATTCTAAATTCTGCATCTGAGAAGGGATTTTCTGATTAATTTTGTGTCTTGAGAAAAGTGGTAGGTTATAGCCGATTCATAGAAAAGTGACCACACTCTGCTAAGAAATGAATTTTCTATTGTCCGAAGTTTGTTTATATTCTTGTTTTTACACAACAAATTCGAGTTCTGCGACACCTTTTTATTCAAATTTGAATAGTTGATTACCTATTTATTATTAAAATGCAATTTTTTCAATATATCATCACTGCGATATTGGCCGCCATCTTGGATTTCAAAATTCTACATCAATCAAGCGTAATTTAGCTCGACAATAAAAAATAATACAAAATATTGATCATTGCACTGTAACTTGGATTTGGCCCGCACTTTTCTCTCGTACTTTTGACAACAAAATTTCCAAAAACTAGGCAACCAGCAGTTGTTTATTTACATTTCCACTCACAGTTTCCACCAAACTGGACAATCGCACTTTAAAATTGCGATTCACAGGATCGCTTTGATCATTTTTTGAGAAAATTGAAATTTCCCAATCCAGCTTGACAAGTCGCAATAGTGCGATCGATAGCAATAATTTAGTGCGAAGTCCAAGTTGGTGAGAATTGCGAAATATATTTATTTTTTCGTGATTCGATTATTAGAAGTGATTTTTTTCGAGGCATTCGGATAATCGAGTCTGAACAGTATAGTTCGTGATTTCCGAAATCTGCTAAGATGTTATCCAAATGATTGAGATGATTCTAGACGAGTTTCATTTAAAATATATTTAAAAAAGGGTCAAAAGTTTCAAATACATCATCGGTTGAAAATTGGCTGCTGAAATTGTAGCACTCAAAACAAACAATTTTTGTAATTTCAATTCTTGACTAGGCCATTTAATAAAAAAAATATTTTCTGAAATTTCAACCTGTAATAAATAGAACTCGAAAACGGTTATTTTTATCAAAAAATTACCTATATTAGAGCAATTCCAGCTCAAATCAGGAATTTTTCTGGTACTTTTGTAGCCGACCCTCTCCGATTTCAATGAAACTTTGTAGACATGTTATCCTAGTCCTATATGAGCCATTTTTGTGTATATGGAGTCAAAAGTACTCGAAAATAACATTTGAGGAGGGCGTAAGTTATTTAAATATTTTTGTATTTTGTAATTTAAATATTACTGTATCTCGAAGCCGTTGCATCGTATCAAAAAGTGGTCAAAAACAAACTTGTAGGAAATTGGACAGCTTTCTGAAAAAAATACACTGAAACAAAAATACACGCCACATCAATGAGATTTTTTGATTTTTAAGTCTAAAACATAAATTTAAAGGTGATGTCACGTTTTTTTTTGTCAAAATTTTTAAAAACAAATAGGGGAACAGCATCTAATTCCAGCGTGCCTCTAATGTTGGCAGGTCAGAACTTTGACATTCAATTAATGCTAATTAAAAGCGTTTTCAAATGGAATCGAGTGATAAATAGCTCAATAAGAAATGGGTAAGCAAGTTTCTATCAAAAGTTTTGCAAAATTTGTTGTTTGAATAGTAAAATTCAGCAAATTGGATGGAGTTAGGAGCGAGTGCTTAACCTGCAAAACATACGAGAATTTTCCCTAGTGGGGATCGATTCTCCAGACAATTTTTTATAGAAGTCTCCATATTGACCATTGTCATATGTCCAATCCTTGGGAAGATACAGCGGTTTTAAAAATAAAAATGTTGAAAAAACGGGTTTTTTGTGGTTTTTGGCAATTTTTATATGACAGACTTGATTTTTGATACGACGCATCGGCTTCGAGATTTAGTAATTTTTAAATTAGAAAATACAAAAATATTTAAATATCTTACGCCCTTCTCAAATAATATTTTAGAGTACTATTGGCTCCATATACACAAAAATGGCTTATATAGACCCAAGATAACATGTCTACAAAGTTTCATTGCAATCGGAGAGGGTCGGGTACAAAAGTACCAGAAAAATTCCTGATTTGAGCTGGAATTTCTCATTATAAAAAAATGTTTTATAATACTACTTTTTTGTACACCCTATTTATAAAGAAGAAATGATTACATGGTTTCAACATTTTTATGCAAAAAGCGTTTTAAAATGCATTTGACACAAGTACAGTTGTATTGCAATCATATGTTTTTAAAGTATCAAATTATTGAAGTTTTTTTTGGCAAACACATCGTTTTGCATCGACATTTAACAAAATTATTACTATTTTTAAACAAACTTAAACAATTGGTTTATATCAGCCACGAACTTTTTAAAATAGTTCTATAACTTTCCCTTTAGGCTGTTTATGAAACTTTGAATCATTGTTGGAATTCGAGCGAGAAGAAGGAAAGCATTTCTCGCTCGCGAACGAGGGAGAGAACTTGTAGTACTTTTTTCTTCTCGCTCGCGCTCGCATTTTCGTTCGCGTTCTCGCTCTCGCCGCGAGCGCCTCGTGCTAGCCGTTCGCCACAAGCTAGCAATTTGTTTATCAGGCTTATGAATACGAACCAGGCGATGGTATAGAGGTGTAACTTCAATCGCTGTGTTGTTTTTTGTTCGTTTCTAACACGTTCAACTTCTCGCGAACGGGCAATTCTGGCTCGCGAGCAAGCCCGTTCGCGAGCGGAGGAGAGCACGGGCAATCGGTGAGTTTCTCTCGGCAGCTCGAGACTCGCGGCGAGAACTCGAGAGAGAGAAAATTTTCTCGCGAGAGCGCGATAATACCAACACTGCTTTGAATATATAAGTTGAGTGTCTCAAAAATAGCTGATGTCAAAATTTACGCCATCAAATCGGGCGTACAAGTTTACATAAAAGTCCCTTTGACACCAAATTTCTATCTTCTCACCGTTTCAGGTTGCAAATTGTTGAAATACACCTCTTTTTTCGCATGCTCAAAAATGAAAGGGGTCGTACCGCCTCTCCTTTACGAGATATCAAAAAACGGACCTTTGATTCGTGTTCAGGGACAAAAGTTGCCTCTTTGGACAAAGTTTCACGCAAATTGTAGAGGGGTCGGGGCAACTGCTGTGCGAGTTGGCGGAGAATTACCCAAGTCAATTTTTCATGTATTTTGTCAATTAACCGTTCGAATCAAAAAATGCTGAACAGTATAACTTTTCGAAACAAGTGCTGAAAAGTTCAACTTATCAGCATCCATTTCAGTGCTGAAAAGTAGGACATTCTTACAACCAGAACTGGACATCGGCATACGAGAGGATAAAGAGCACGATTCGGTGGTAAAATGGTACTGTGTGCGGACTGAGAGGATAAATCCCGAAACTACCGAGAGTACATTACTCATGGGTTCATCTTCAAAAAAAGTTCATCTATAAAAAAAAGTATCGGTACCGCGACTCGAACCCAAGACCTTCGGGATATTGAATCGAGCCTTTGCCGTATGGACCACCATGGTTCGGTGACTAAGTGGGGATCATTTGTCCATATAAGCCACTCAACAGGATGAACTGTTCCAATGACGAATGAGCACGCAAGAGCACTATACTCTCGCAAAATAGCACTTTCCTCACGTTTCTTTTCGTGAGGACTATCCCCTAGTTCTTTAACTTTGGGTGCAGGAAAAGAAAATAGTTTCACGATGGAATTGCAAAAAAAATAATTAGGAACAGTTTATTTGGATTTTGCTATTATTTTTATAATTAAGTTGCTTAAAAAATGGCACATGAAAACAAAATAAATAATTTCGTACACACCTCAAGTTTTATCAAAATATACCCAAAAAAAATATATATAATTTTCAAGCATGGTTATAATGCGCCATTTTGTTTTTATTTCGTACAATTTTGAAGTTAATAAAATGGATAAATTTCTATAGAGTGCACATTTCTTTCTGAGAAGTCCCAAGCAATACCTTCAGTTTTGTCGAAGACATCCAATCGTTCTGAAAATAATTTCTTTTGATAAGTACATTATTTTGAATAGTTTAATATCATTTTCGTATGGACAGCTGCCATAATTGTATGGGGACTTGAATGGACGAGGCAATGATGTCTTATTTGGTCGTAAAAAGTACACACACATTTTATAATAAATTTGCTCAGTCACAAAAACCCAAAAATGCTATTTAGTGCATTACCAGAAGTTTCCGTGAAATTAAAATGGTTTTCACATTTGCTTTCGTGCATTTGGTACAAAATGGTCATTAATAATTGTTCAAACTGGATAATTGAAGTCCGATCATGTTCCAGTTATTTTTTTTGTTGTTTCGAGTTTCATTCCAACTGTGCCCCCATAATTACACATTTTTATCTCGACAAACCGAATTCACGAACGTGATCTTCAAGCTCTTTTTGGGGAGGGCCAGTTGAAGTAGGTGCCAGTTCGACCAACTTAAACAAACATAGTCACGCATGTAAACGGTTTCAAGCGAGCTGGGTGAGGAAGAAGAATCCCACGTGGAAGAAGTAAACGCGGATTGAGAAAGTGCAAATTTATGACGCACTGTTATCTGTCATTAAATCGTAATTTCTTAATTTCAGTCAAAGTAAGCTGGAGAGAAAAAAAAAGAACGAAGGGATCACCTGATAAAACAACATGCTGCTGGCTGCCTCCTTTTGCCAACATGACTTATGAAGTAAGAAGAATAACACGGGAAAAGTCGAGAACAACATGCGCAACATGATTTATGCACCCGAGAGCAAGGCAGGCGGGAATCGAAAATTCGGTGCAGATCCAAGCAGGCCGGGCGCGGCTGTGGTGGGAATTTATGCGGACATGACCGTCCCGTAATTACTACCTGGCTTGCTACCTGGAAGAAGAGCCTACTGCGTTGTGAATATACATAATATTATATTGTTATAATAATATGCGGAGCTTGTGTATCGATAATAAAGACCTCATAATGTCAAATTTCGTTAAACAAAATGACGTTGAAAAATTAAATAATTGCTTGATTTATTCGGAATTAATGTAGTGCGAGGGAAATAAATCATGGACCAGGAGGCCCGGTACGAACGGGGAAAAAGGAGCACAAAATCTCTGCCCTGAATGTCGCTCGATCTGTCTTGAGGGAGTTACGAGTGCTGCGAACCTAATTTGCATACCTGCACCCCGCGCGACCTGTGCAGTGTGGAAGAACGTCAAGAACAAGCTACCCGACTTACTTCGTGGCCTGCAGGTTGATTCTGAGATATTTATTTTTTTGCGAGATTACGTGAGGAATCACGAGGAAATCGAATTGAAAAGAAGAATTAAGGAAACTTTTGCTGATGATTGACGTATCAAACTAACTTAAGTTTGAACTTTCGGCCGCAAGATGTCACTGCAGTGCAGTGGAACAAAGTTTCCAAAAGAGCACAAAGTAATTCTTTTTGGGTTGTTCCAAAAACACCAAGTTGTGAGGTCAAGGTGTTATCAGGCGCAACCGGCAAGAAAAGGCAATTTTTAATTGTCAGCATACCGTGGTGAGATGCATAATTTATACTACTCGCCGAAGAAATGCTCAAGCTAAAAGCTGTTTCGGTGTTTTACTTCTTGCTTTTATTTTATTTGGTCGTGATTCGTGCATGAGATGTACTACGTCGTGCAGGACCTTTGATAAATGCACTTGCAGACGCATTTTCAGGGATGTGCAAAGCCTAACAAAATCAAAAACAAAAACAAAAACAAAAACAAAAACAAAAACAAAAACAAAAACAAAAACAAAAACAAAAACAAAAACAAAAACAAAAACAAAAACAAAAACAAAAACAAAAACAAAAACAAAAACAAAAACAAAAAAAACAAAAACAAAAACAAAAACAAAAACAAAAACAAAAACAAAAACAAAAACAAAAACAAAAACAAAAACAAAAACAAAAACAAAAACAAAAACAAAAACAAAAACAAAAACAAAAACAAAAACAAAAACAAAAACAAAAACAAAAACAAAAACAAAAACAAAAACAAAAACAAAAAAAAAACAAAAACAAAAACAAAAACAAAAACAAAACAAAAACAAAACAAAACAAAAACAAAAAACAAAAACAAAAACAAAAACAAAAACAAAAACAAAAACAAAAACAAAAACAAAAACAAAAACAAAAACAAAACAAAAACAAAAACAAAAACAAAAACAAAAACAAAAACAAAAACAAAAACAAAAACAAAAACAAAAACAAAAACAAAAAAAAAAACAAAAACAAAAACAAAAACAAAAACAAAAACAAAAACAAAAACAAAAACAAAAACAAAAACAAAAACAAAAACAAAAACAAAAACAAAAACAAAAACAAAAACAAAAACAAAAACAAAAACAAAAACAAAAACAAAAACAAAAACAAAAACAAAAACAAAAACAAAAAAAAAAAAACAAAAACAAAACAAAAACAAAAACAAAAACAAAAACAAAACAAAAACAAAAACAAAAACAAAAACAAAACAAAAAAAAAAAAAACAAAAACAAAAACAAAAACAAAAACAAAAACAAAAACAAAAACAAAAACAAAAACAAAAACAAAAACAAAACAAAAACAAAAACAAAAACAAAAACAAAAACAAAAACAAAAACAAAAACAAAAACAAAAACAAAAACAAAAACAAAAACAAAAACAAAAACAAAAACAAAAACAAAAACAAAAACAAAAACAAAAACAAAAACAAAAACAAAAAAAAAATTGTCATTTTTGTAATTTTTGTAATTTTTGTAATTTTTGTATTTTTTGTAATTTTTGTAATTTTTGTATTTTTTGTAATTTTTGTAATTTTTGTAATTTTTGTAATTTTTGTAATTTTTGTAATTTTTGTAATTTTTGTAATTTTTGTCATTTTTGTCATTTTTGTCATTTTTGTCATTTTTGTCATTTTTGTCATTTTTGTCATTTTTGTCATTTTGTCATTTTGTCATTTTGTCATTTTGTCATTTTTGTCATTTTGTCATTTTTGTCATTTTGTCATTTTTGTCATTTTTGTCATTTTTGTCATTTTTGTCATTTTTGTCATTTTTGTCATTTTTGTCATTTTTGTCATTTTTGTCATTTTTGTCATTTTTGTCATTTTTGTCATTTTTGTCATTTTTGTCATTTTTGTCATTTTTGTCATTTTTGTCATTTTTGTCATTTTTGTCATTTTGTCATTTTTGTCATTTTTGTCATTTTTGTCATTTTTGTCATTTTTGTCATTTTTGTCATTTTTGTCATTTTTGTCATTTTTGTCATTTTTGTCATTTTTGTCATTTTGTCATTTTTGTCATTTTTGTCATTTTGTCATTTTTGTCATTTTTGTCATTTTCATTTTTGTCATTTTGTCATTTTTGTCATTTTTCATTTTTGTCATTTTGTCATTTTTGTCATTTTTGTCATTTTTGTCATTTTTGTAATTTTGTAATTTTTGTAATTTTGTAATTTTGTAATTTTGTAATTTTGTAATTTTGTAATTTTGTAATTTTGTAATTTTGTAATTTTGTAATTTTGTATTTTAAGTAATTTTTGTATTTTAAGTAATTTTGTAATTTTGTAATTTTGTAATTTTGAAATTTTGTAATTTTGTAATTTTTGTCTTTTTGTCATTTTGTCATTTTTGTCATTTTTGTCATTTTGTCATTTTGTCATTTTTTCATTTTGTCATTTTTGTTTTTATCATTTTTGTCATTTTTCATTTTTGTCATTTTTGTCATTTTGTCATTTTTGTCATTTTTGTCATTTTGTCATTTTTGTCATTTTTGTCATTTTTGTCATTTTTGTCATTTTTGTCATTTTGTAATTTTGTAATTTTGTAATTTTGTAATTTTGTAATTTTTGTAATTTTGTAATTTTGTCATTTTTGTCATTTTGTCATTTTTGTCATTTTTGTCATTTTTGTCATTTTTGTCATTTTTGTCATTTTGTCATTTTTGTCATTTTTGTCATTTTATCATTTTATCATTTTTGTCATTTTTGTCATTTTGTCATTTTTGTCATTTTATCATTTTTGTCATTTTTGTCATTTTTGTCATTTTTGTCATTTTGTCATTTTTGTCATTTTGTCATTTTTGTCATTTTTGTCATTTTTGTCATTTTTGTCATTTTTGTCATTTTTGTCATTTTTGTCATTTTGTCATTTTTGTCATTTTTGTCATTTTGTCATTTTTGTCATTTTTGTCATTTTGTCATTTTTGTCATTTTTGTCATTTTTGTCATTTTTGTCATTTTTGTCATTTTTGTCATTTTTGTCATTTTTGTCATTTTTGTCATTTTTGTCATTTTTGTCATTTTTGTCATTTTTGTCATTTTTGTCATTTTTGTCATTTTTGTCATTTTTGTCATTTTTGTCATTTTTGTCATTTTTGTCATTTTTGTCATTTTTGTCATTTCTGTCATTTTTGTTATTTTTGTCGTTTTTGTAATGTAATGAACCTCCACCAGCACTGAAACCGCGAGGACCCGTAACGCAAAAGCTTGCTTCGATCTGAGCAACTTCAAAGAGGGTGAACGCTGATAACAATTTCACCGGTTGCAACATAAATCAGTCGAAGGTTGCTGCGATTGCATCCTGTGGTCTTCCTTATCGAACCAGTGTTATCAATGTTTAATTAACGTGCGCGTTATCATCGCTCGCAAGGAATTCTGTGTATTTTTGGGTGAGAAACGTCAAAAGTGACCTCTGGCGGAGGACCTCTGAACCATGCCGCGGCTAGAGCTCCGAAATCGTGACGCGTCGTAGGACCCCTCGTGGACTCGTCGTGGCCTGGGCCGGATTCCCGGAATCACTTATTAAGTCATTAAACGGCCCCCATCTGCCTTCAATGGCCCTAATTTGGGCGTCGAACGG
Organism: Culex quinquefasciatus; assembly: GCF_015732765.1. Lineage (NCBI taxonomy): Eukaryota > Metazoa > Arthropoda > Insecta > Diptera > Culicidae > Culex > Culex quinquefasciatus. Next base: position 17,151,582 of record NC_051863.1, on the reverse strand, counting down.
GCGTAGGGACCCGCAAATTAAGGGACGCGTCCAACGCAAACAATCGCCAAAAAACGCGAAAAACGCGCGCACTCGGCTGGGGACGCGTCGCGTCGATTTGCGGCGGCGCTTGATAATGGTGATGACGATAATGATGGGGGGGTCCACCAGAAAACTGAAGTCGAGTGGGTTGCCGTGTCGTGATGGTTTGTGGGTCTTGGCCGCGTGCAAACAACAAGTCCGGGGGTTTTGCTCCCCATTTTTTCGGTGGAATTGAATTTGAATCGCTGGTCGTTAGCTTAAGATAGTGGTTTGCGAAGAGTTCATCAGAGTTGGGGGCCCGGGAGTAAACAGTAGTAATCAGGGCCGACGGGGTCCCCCTAAGTACTGTGATTAAGAACCTTCTCCACCGGCCTACCCCCCCTCGATTAGCTATGAATGCTGATGGTCATGTGGGTTTTGCGTGAAGGGAAAAACAAATAAGGGATCCCGAATACATTGTCAAGCTTATTGGGAAAGGATTCAGCAGAATTAATTGGATCAGATATTGAACTCCGACTTTCGAAATTAATTGGTTGGAGCCTTGCATACATTAGGCTTACAAAGTTGAGTAAAGCTATGTCCTAGTAATCCCAAACTTGGGACGCCTACTCCGCGTTTTTCTTTTTTTTTTTTAAATAAAATCAACAGATTCATTACCATCGGTATACCAGGGCCAACTTTGTCGAACTTCTTTGGCGGTACAAACTGGCCTTCGTCAAAAGGCAACGCCTCCTTAATTAAGCAGCCCAGCTACTAGTCAATGCAGTCATCCGATGAACACAGTGCGATACGCACCGAAACACAAAGCCTACTGTTGGCAAAAAGTTGCCAGGCGCTGATGATTGGGATCTTTCCACAACATTGTTCAACGCGGCGCAGGACTTCTTCTCTCTGACATATCGGTAAAGTAGACTCCCATCGGCAACGGGGGGAGCTGGTTTGTTTGTTCTCGCGGGACTCGCGCCCGTTGGCGATGTGGCATTCCATTCGAGGGGTCCCTCGATCACGCTGATTATAGGGATCCGTGCAATGAATGAAGAAAGCAACGAGGAGGAGCAAAAAAAAAAAATCTGAATTGGAAATTTAAACTTATTATAAAAAAGAATCTTCGGTCGAGGGTAAGGTAGATCGGGACAAGGGGTCCGGCGAAGAAATTATTGTGCGCCCCTCGGTTCCCATGACATACGGGTTGATAATTTTTCGATGGCAGTTTTTTTTGTTGCTTATTTTTAACTTGTTAACCGATCTTTTGGTTAACAAGCTCGCCAAACTAAACGGATAACATGTTATCGGTTATTATTATATTTAAACGGGGTAGTCAAAATTGAGCAGTTCCGTCTGAGACGACGGTAAGAAACCAAATTTTCGCCAAATTATCTACATTATCGGACGGGGTAAATTCGCGTTGCCTGGCAAGGGTCTGGCGTTGGGTCAGGCTGGCGCGTAATAAAATTATTACGAAATGTCGACGAAGGAATCGCTCCAGGGATATCGGGATATCGCGGGACGACACGACCATAAAGCTTGGTAATATTCTTGTTTCCTCCCCCCCCCCCCCCCTTTTCCCAACTCCTTCCTCACCGCAGGGGGGTCACTCTTCCCAGGCTCCCTTTTTTACATAGCTTTAATGACTTAATAAAATTTTATATTTATTTTCAATTTCTTTTCCATTATTCGCACTGCATAAACATTGCGCGCCAATCTCACCGTCATCGGGCACGACCCGACGGCCTCGGTCTGGGGTTGTTGGGTTGGCTACAGGAAGACGGTGATGCCACGGCGCAAAATCAGCCAATTTCGGGTCATTATACATCGATCAGGATTTCAAATTAACCGGCGAGGCAGTGCGCCGATGAGGCGTATTAAAATTTGATGATTAGATAAAAAAAAGCAACAGGAGAACAAAAGCAAATAAATCAACACTTAAATATATAATATCTATATAAATTGTTTTTTCAACCAAGTTGTAGAAGGTTCATTTAAAGATTTTGAAGAAGATTAAGAGAAGAATAAAAAGATTTTTTTTGTTATTTTCATTATTTTTTCAGGTTTTAGGCCGATGCAAATACTTTTTAAAGCTTTTGTCCCTCTTCTCTAGCCGGGATCGAGGCAGGGGTCAGCCTTATTTCATATTTGTCATTACTTTTGGGGTTTTCTGGTTAAAAACAAAAAAAGGTTACAAAAACCCCAATAAACGTTACTGGTGATGATCTCTTAACGCTTCCCGAGTTTTTCGCTCTTGCTGGAGGAATGCTAACGAGTTTTCGAGCCTACCAAAACAATTTGAAGCTCTCAGTGAGCTGATGATGAAGTACATCTACAATGGTTAAACGGTTGAAGTGTTTTTTTATTTTTTGATTTCTTGCCAAATCTATTGTTACAATATACAATGACATCCAAATTAACCAGTAAAATAAATTGAAATGAATACTCAAGTAATTATCAAGATATTCGCAAACATTGTTCACGCCATTTTGCCTCATAGGTATTTCCATGCAATTTTTAAGGCTGGTGAAAATTAAAATAGAAAATTTTGGAAAATCTTGACAGATACTCCCTGGTTTGATTCCTTAGGTTAAAATAAGAAACTTTGCCAAATTTGATCCAAATCGGTTAAGGATTAAGGGTCGTTATTGGTCGTTGAAGTTTGTATGGGAAAGTTTGCAAATATGTATAGGGAAAAGAGAAAAAAAATTAAATTTAACCAAAAGGTTGCGTTCAATGTGTCGGATCATTGTCAACTGTGAGATTTTATTATTTTAATTTTATTCATGAAATCGTGCATAAAAATGCACGAATTTATGAATTTTATTCATGGTTAAATATTTTTACAAATATTCATGAATTTTCCTTCATGAAATCATGCATATCACTATTCATGATTTCATGACTGATTTTCATGAGGTCATGACTAAACTTCATGAATTCATGAAAAATATTCATGATTATAAAATAAAATATATTTTACAAAGAAAAAAATATTTTACGCTACAGTTTATGATGATGCTAAATCTCGTACCGCAGCAATGCAGTCAAAAAATTTATATTTTTTGGAAGTTGTATTAAATTTTATATATTTTTTTTGAGTTATCGTATCATTGCTTTTATTTTAATTTTTATCCCATCCACTTCCAAATTTCTAAAAAAACAGGAGGCAAAAAATGTCAGAAGGCCATGAAAAAAATCGAATGAAACATTTTTTTCGCTGTCTGATTTTAAATTGTTGAATTTGAGTCTAACTTCTGAACAAAAAGCTAAAGTGATTTAGAGTGTTTGGATCCAAGATAGTAGCCAATATGGCTGTTTTGAAAAATAAAAAGAATTTTGTAATATAACAGGCAATCTACTATTCCAACTTGATTAAAATGGGGTCGCCAAACTCGAATTTGATGTAAAAAGTATGAAGACAAGTAAAATGAAAAAAAAAAGTTTATGTTCATGGTTTGATTACCCGAAGTCCCATACAAACCTTCAGATAATCGAAACTTAGGGTAATCGAGTCTGGGCTGTAGCACATCTATTGCAATGTAAAAGTTTTAAAATTAAGCTTAAAATTTGAATTTCTCTTCGAAACTTAATAAATAATAATGAATAATATTTGTACTGGTCTTATTAGATTACACATAATAAATTTGCAACCCAAAATTAAATAACATTGTTGTTATTTTTTTACAAATTGCATCGTTTTTAAATTTAAATATTTTGATTTTCGAGAAAATTTGAGTTTTTTTAATTAAAAAATATTTCATGAAGGCACCACAGCAAACAATATTTTCTCGATCAAAACTCGTCCAACAATAAAAAAAAAACTTAGAGATATTTTATATCAGCAGTTAAATAACTGAATTTTCAAAGAAAATTGGAAAACACATAGAAATTATTTAAAAATATTTTTTCTGGGGAGTAACTTTTTAACTTAAAAAAAAAATGAAATATTTTAAAATAGTTTTTTTCAAATACTTTTGATTGCAAATTTTTGTTTGCTCCATACCAAATACTGAAAAAAATAAAACCGTATTTCTCAAAACCTGGGTACTAAATAGTGGTTCGCGAAACGGTCTCAATTTTCAACTGTCAAAGTGGAACCAATTTACTCTCCGCCAAAAGTATAGAGTATTGTTATCGATCATTATTTTTTTTTTCTTTTGGCAAGAATGACAAATTTGTTTCTTTTGAAGACCTGGAGTCAAGACATGTTAAGAAAGTTGAAGGCGAGATCTTCAGTTTTTTATGATAAATAATGAATGGAAGTTGTATAAGGAGTCGATGCGGTTTTATCCATCCAGAAGCTGTCTTAATTGTTTGATTACGTTTGAAAACTTACTGTGAAAAATTTCTCTGTTTGTTGGATCAGCTTCGTTAAAATTAGCGATGTTTTTTTTTTACTGGACCAGGAAGAGCTGCAGGATTCCAAAATCAGTTAGGAAATTTATCTGCGATAACGCAGAATGACACTCTCACCGCAGTTCGTCGTCACTCGTAAAAAAAACATCTTCTTACCGATCAAAACTTTCAAACACACACAGTTTTACAGCAGAAAAGTAAAGAACTAGATAAAATAAAACACAAACCACTGATTATAAAACAGCTCATTTACAAATAAGAAAAAAAGTCATGCTTGTGCTTGAACAGCCTCCAGCTTTGTAGATGTAAACAAAGTGGGATCATTCGAAAGTTACGCATTCTCTCTATTCATCACCCAGCTCAAAACCATTGTTTTTTTAAACATTGCCTTGGTACCAGATCTTGCACCTAAAGTGGAGGTCTGACATATTTTTTACTTTGCCGAAGACACCAAATCGATTGTCCACACTCCATACTGTGTATATAAAGGGTCCACACGGATTATGGATGATCCCTTTCCACACAGAAAAAAAATGTAAATTTACACAGCACGTAATTACTGTTTCCTATGTAATGTTGAAATAAGATGTAAAGAGTAAAAAGTCATACTCCAATGTAAATCTAAATCTAATGTAAATCATGAGTCTAATGGAATCGTTGAGCATGGAAACTCAAATCTGATGAATTTCTACCCATGTTCGGCTTCCTGTAAATTCTTATTTAATGTAAATCATATTTCCAATGTATTTCTGCCAAACGTTGGCTTCAAAACTACCCGAACTAAAAATAGTTATATTTGGTTCTCTTTCTACCGCTCTCATACTTCGCTGGCCCACTGCCTGAGCCTCGCCCTGGACAAGTTGATGCTTTAGCCGCTCGTTTATAAAATGCGAAGATGACTCAGTCGGCAGCGGGTAGCAGCAGTAACACAGAACATCCTACCCGTCGTCCGTTTGATTCCAGTCCAGCGTTATTTCACTTGTCCGTCGACGAGAAAGCGTCCCCTACCTGTGAAACAACTTTTTAAAATCTGAATTTCCTTTTGCTGCCCGCTTCAAACATTTTAAAATATAACATAGGCCACACCCTTTTCCTACGATACCCATGGGGCAGGGGTTAGCGTGATTGCCTCTCACCCAACCGACCGGGGTTCGGTCCCAGAAGGTCCTGGTGTCATTTTTCGAGACGAGATTCTAATTTTGGTGTATTGAGAAATTAAAAGTACAACATGGAGTTGAACTTTCTATCAAGCTGCTGTGAATTATTCCATGGCAGCTGTGAAAGTTTCACTTTATGTAAGTGGCTCACATTTCTCTTTTTAATTTCTCGATATAATATTGTAAGAAAATTGTAATGGTTTGCGTTTGTTTTGTTATGATTTTAGGGACTCCTACAAAGAGCAATAATAACGACCCTCTTGGACCAAGTAACCCTCGTCAGTTACATGATCTCCAAGTAAGGAGTGTAATAAGTTTTTTTTTTATTTTATATTTTGATTGTTAGTTGATCCTCGGTCCTAACCTGGTCGTAGCACCTAAAAGGACCTAATAAAAATAAGTTACGAATAAAAAAAAAGACCAATAATGTGATGCAGATTTCGTGTATTCAAATTAAAATATATTTTTCACACGATCATAGTTCGTATTATTTACTCAAAACTTCCTTCTCCTCTTTTAACAAAAACGAATTTCATAAGAGAGCATAATCCTGAAAATCCCCGCAGGAACCGCTCGTCCTGGGTGGTCCCGGCTCGAATCCTCCGCCACAACCCGAACAACTGTCACCCTGATAAATCGTCGCAATAATTTTCAACCACCACCGTCGGCTTTGCTCGAGTATTTGTTTACGCGCGCGCTTGCAGCAGGCGCTGATTTCTTCGCCGACTTCTGTTCTTCTGCAGCAGCGCCGCGCCGCCGCGATCCAGCATTTGTCAAATGCATTGTTAAAACGTCATCGTCGACGCGGAGTGAAATGGCCTGCTGCGATTTTGGTCGTCGGCACCGGCGGGTATGATGATCGATGATCGCCATTAGCGGATTAGCATAAACGGTATTATGGAAATTGGCAGGCGAAATGACAGCGAAAAGCGTGGATTTGCGATAAGAGGGCGAACGGTTGCAACGCCAGCGATCGCGGGGGGCTTGATGATTGATCATGGGGTCAGTGCGGTGCGGTGATCGACGGTGGTATCCCCTCGTCCGTCAGCGACGAATCGTTTTGTCCCCGAGTGGTCTTTAGCGAGATCACCTTGAGTGACAGGATTTTTTGTTTTCTTTTGAAGTTATGAGAAACCAGATCCACCGAAAACAGTTCTGACAACGGGTGTCCGTAGTTTAATTTAACAAAAATTGTCTAAAAAATCATGAATTTCAACTCAATCAAGTGACCTAGATTCAACTCGCTCGGAAGACCTCACCCTCAAACTTCGGGGTGGCCACACAGTGGAAACAAGGTCCGCGGCTCAAATCGCACTTCGAAAATCAATTTCGGCAGCAACCGCACCGCGCGCACACCCGGTAACTCCTCGATTCCGTGTACCGATCGTGATCGCGACCAAACCGTATGATCATTTAATAAAAATGATTAATTTCCCTCCGTGCCCAGCACTCTGTCTTAATGACTGCCGGTGGCGTCGCCGGGCGGGGATCTCCGGCCCGGAGAGAGAGAGAGAAATTATGATTAAGTAAAATTTTGGCCCATCAACCCGTGTCAGGTACTGCTGGCCCTTTTGCGTACGTTAATTAATCAGAGTGCATCGAAGCAAGCCGTGACGGGTTCGCCGCGTCAGTCAGTCATGCTCTCAGCCTCAGCGATGACTTGATTGAAACTGGAAGATGACCGCGAGACGTCGGGTTCGAAAATCAAAGTGTACACTCAGAGGTGGGTTTAATAGGCAAGTATTCTTCCTTTGATTCCAAGTGTTTTTAAACCAATGATTGCTGCAGACCACTTTTAACCATTCAAAAAGTGAATTTCCCCATATTTTTTCCATGCAACTGAGTGCAGCCGGTTCGATCAACCTGGACTCAGTCCGCAGTCACGTGTTCCTTCATAGCTCAATTTTGTGGTGTAATTTACGATGTGCCATGAGTACACAAGCTAATCGACATCGTCGTCCATCCGTGGTCCTCGTCCATAAAGATCGTTCCGAGCAAATGATGACATTGTCTGCCACGAAACCCTGGGGGCCTTCCTGCCTGCTGAAGCTGAAGCTGAAGCTGGTTGGCCTTTAGTACCGTCCAACAACAACAACAAAAAAACGAAGTAAGAACTCACAGCATGACAAAGTTCTTGGAGACCCCAGCGCCCGGTTGGCAAAAATATAATTAAAGGGTGCTTCTGGATGTCTCGCCAAGGTTGCGCGCGGGTTCGAAAAACTTGTTGCCAGCACTGACACCAAACCAGAATGTAGCATTTCCGAGACCGATCCTGGCGACGACCTTTTCACGTGGCCAAAAGCCGAGCCCAAACTTTTCTTATCGCGACAAGATTTATGCGTGCAAAATTGTTCAAAATTGCTTGTTTACCGAGGCCCGAGACAAACGAGAAAATCTGCTGGCTCATATGGGGGACATTAAGCGGACATTTTCGAGCCCGGTCTTATCAGCGCGTTGTGATCGAATACTTGCGCCGAGTTGCGAGTAAATTTGGGCCTGCAACAGGTTCTGTTCTCACATGAGAATGAGATAAGTAGGGTTAGTGAATTTTCACAATTTCGCGGACAGCGTGAAATCCGCGAAATTTTGCTTTTCCACGAAATCCCGTGAAATTTTACGTTTGCGTGAAAACAATCTTAAGAACTACTGTAAAAATGAGCGAGTTGATTTAATTACCGTCATCTGGAGCGAATTGGGGCAGCTGTTTCAGCAATGTTGCAGCCTAATATTGTAATATTTTTGAGTGGTTTCGGGTACACTGAAAAAAATCAATTCTCGAAATCTTGAATTAAATTCACGAATGTTAGAACCACGAAGGAATATATTCACGTTTATAGTGCAAATGCACCATACTCATGAATAAATTTCTTCGTGGTTCTCACATTCGTGAACTTAATTCACGATTACGTGAATCGTTTTTTTTTCTGTGTAGACCATATTCAGAGCAAATAATTGTGTACAACCATTTACAAATTTGAATCATTTTACTGCTCTAAAACGTGCTCTCCTTATTCAGACTGTAGTTCCGATTCGCCCCACATGACGCTATTAATATAGGGTTAGTGATTTTTGACAGTTTCATGAACGGCGAGAAATTCATGAAATCTATCAATTTTCTTAAATCATTTTTTTTAAATAGCAGCACAAAAAATATTTCATACATAAAGACTACTTAAGTAAATTTTATAAGTTTTCAATTGAAAAGCTTGATATGAACCATTTAAAGAATTTTTAGGTTTTTTTAGAGACTAACTAAATTTAGTAATATTTTCATTCGCTGTTATTTTTTTGAAAGGTTTCAAAAGAACTTAAAATAATCAATCTTTGTTTTATTAAAAATAAAATGAAGAAAATTGTTTGCCTTTGAATCCACCTTTTAAAACCTATCAGATTTTTTCACTGGGTCCTGTTTAATTTTAACAATATTTGATTTTTTGGGTGATTGATTCCCGTGAAAGTAAAAAAAAACTTTTTTTTCTGTTCCCATCTTCAATAAAAATTTCGATTTTGTTGCAACTTATATTACTTTTGCCTATTGATTTTAATTTTTTTTAAGTCAGATAGGAACCTTGAAATCTATTTTAAACCCCGCAGAAAGTTCAAATTATTTTACTCATTTTGGCTTTACAAGATAGTTAAATCTTGCTTTGATATGAAATTCAATAAAATGTAAAATGATATAACAGAAGTAAATCAGCAAAAATGTTCAGCTTTATTATTTACAAAAGCACTTCAGCAAATGAGAATACGCATGCCCTACATTTTGTTTCAAGCACATCCATAAACCAAGTTTATTTCTTTTTTGAAAATCAGGAGATTTGTTTTTGTGTAACGTTCAAGTCTAGTGAAGATTTTTTTAAGTTTATTGAAGAATAATATATAATGATGCATAAAAAGTAGTTTCTGCTATTTAAATACAAAATTTTCAGGGTTATTTTAAAATTTTTCACGTTCCGCGAAATTTGCGTGAAATTTTGCGTTTTGAAACAGAGGTCCCCGTGAAATTTGCAATTTTCGAGCGTGAAAATTCCATAAGCCTAGAGATAAGCTTTTGTCACCGTTGTGCTAACTTGTCGTACGTGCATTTTGGGTCAAATTGAGTTAAGAACGCCATTTTGTGCGACTCACAATGTCTCACCTTTTGACCTTCACAGATCCCCAAAATTCGATTTCAATCTTGAGATATTCAACGAAATTCGAAAAGGCTTCGTGAATTTTTGTCACTTTACATATGAAAGTACAGCCATGCCTCGGTTTTGCACGCCTCGGTTTTACACTGCCCCGATTTTGCACCGTTCAGCTGCCTCGGTTAAGCACGGCCCAGTGCTTAACTGAAGCACAGAGCTTATGGGTTTTTGGCTATATGGGAGACATTGGCTTTAATCGTATGAAAAATCATGCAAACATCAAAAAATTATAGTGTTTTGGAATCGGGATGATGTTAGTTCTCCATTAAAATTATTATTTCATGAAAATTTTCACAATAATACGTATTTTTCCTGTATTTCGAAAATGCATTTTTTTTCTCTAAAGAATCCAAAAATATATTGTTATTGCAATATGGGTATCAAATGATCAGGTTTTTTTTCATACATTTCGGATATAATAACTAATTTTTTAGAAAATACTTTAAATTTTCACAAAACTACGAATTTTCGAAAAAAAAATACTCCAAATTTCAATTTTTACTATATGGGTATCAAACGATCGGGATTTTTTCATACATTTAAAATGTAATAACAACATTTTTAGAAAATAATCAAAATTTTCACAAAACTACTATTTTCGAAAAAAATACTCAAAATTTCAGTTTTTACAATGTGGGTATCAAACGATCGGGATTTTTTCATAAATTTCGAATGTACTAACAATATTTTTTGAAAATAAAAAAAAATCACAAAACTACGTATTTTCGAAAAAAAAAATACTCAAAATTTCCGTTTTTACAACGTGGGTATCAAACGATCGGGTTTTTTTCATACATTTCGAATGAAATAACAATATTTTTTGAAAATAGGGGAACTATACCCTTTCTCAGCCTATTTCTATTATCGGCCTATCAGCACTTTGATCATGAATTACAGCTTAAATAAAGTGTTTTTGACTGTTTCAAAGTAATAAATAGCTCAAATAAAAGTGAGCAGGCAACTCTTCATTGTTGATACATCTGAAAATGTTGATTTAATAGCGGAAAACGGCAAAAGTGATGAGAATGGGCAAACGGCTTAATGTGATTAAAATGGGTATATTTCCCCTACTCAAAGTTTTCACAAAACTACGTTTTTTGTTTAACTTTTCAAAATTTCAGTTTTTACATTATAGGTATCAAATAATCAAATCTATTTTTTTTTTCAAAAATATGTTGTTTTGTGAAAATTTTGAGTATGTTCATTTTTTAATAACTTTAGAAATGTGTGAAAAAATCCCGATCGTTTGATACCCACATTGTAAAAACGGAAATTTTGAGTATTTTTTTCGAAAAAAAACGTAGTTTTGTGAAAGTTTTTAGAATTTTTAAAGAATATTGTTATTACATTCGAAATGTATGAAAAAATCCCGATCGTTTGATACGCCCATTGTAAAATCCGAAATTTTGAGTATTTTTTTTCTCGAAAATACGTAGTTTTGTGATTTTTTTTTAAGTATTTTCAAAAAAAATATTGTTATTACATTCAAAATGCATGAAAAAATTCTGATCGTTTAACACCCACATTGTAAAAACAGAAATTTCGAGTATTTTTTCGAAAAGTCGTAGTTTTGTGAAAATTTGGGGTATTTTCTAAAAATGTTGTTATTAAAAAAAATTTATGAAAAAACATGATCATTTAATACCCATATTGCAATAACGATATATTTTTGGTTTCTTTAGAGAAAAAAACGCATTTTCGAAATACAGCAAAAATACGTATTTTTGTGAAAATTTTCATGAAATAATAATTTCAATGGATAGCTGACCTCATCCCGATTTCAAAACACTATAATTTTATGATGTTTGCATGATTTTTCGTACGATTAAAGCCAATGTCTCCCATATAGCCAAAATCCCATAAGCTCTGTGCCTCGGTTATGCACGCCTCGGTTTTGCATCCCCCATATGCGGTGCTAAACCGAGGCATGACTATATCTCTAAACTACGCTAAAGTGATTCAGAATTTTTGAATCTAAGATGGCGGCCAAATGGCGGGGATTGAAATATTGAAAAATGCTTTTTGTAATTTTATAGGCAATCAACTTTTCATTTTTGACTATATTGGGGGTGAAGAACTTGAATTTAATGCGAAAAACATGAAAATGACAAAAAAACGAAAACAAGTTTTTTCGTGATTCGATTATTCGAAGTCCTATACAAACCTTCGGATAATTGAAAATTCGAATAATCGAGTCTGGCCTGTATTCACTAGCCTATTTTGTATGACTAGTCCGCAAAATTGTATGGAAACTTGTATCGAAAAACATTTCTGATTTCTGATCATTGAACCGACTATAGAGTAATTCTCTACGAAATCGGTCTTTTTTCTTCAATTTTAATTTTTGTATTTTTTAATCCGGCTGAAACATTTTTGGTGCCTTCGGTATGCCCAAAGAAGCCATTTTGCATCATTAGTTTGTCCATATAATTTTCCATACAAATTCGGCAGCTGTCCATACAAAAATGATGTATGAAAATTCAAAATCTGTATCTTTTGAAGGAATTTTTGATCGATTTGGTGTCTTCGGCAAAGTTGTAGGTATGGATACGGACTACACTGGAAAAAATAATACACGGTAAAAAAATTGGTGATTTTTTATTTAACTTTTATCACTAAAACTTGATTTACAAAAAACACTATTTTTAATTTTTTTATTTTTGATATGTTTTAGAAGACATAAAATGCCAACTTTTCAGAAATTTCCAGGTTGTGCAAAAATCACTGACCGAGTTATGAATTTTTAATCAATACTGATTTTTCAAAAATCGAAATTTTGGTCGTAAAATTTTCAACTTCATTTTTCGATGTAAAATCAAATTTGCAATCAAAAGTACTTTACTGAAATTTTGATAAAGTGCACCGTTTTCAAGTTATAGCCATATTTAAGTGACTTTTTGAAAATAGTCGCAGTTTTCATTTTTAAATTAGTGCACATGTTTGCCCAGTTTTGAAAAAATATTTTTGAAAAGCTGAGAAAATTCTCTATATTTTGCTTATTCGGACTATGTTGATACGACCTTTAGTTGCTGAGATATTGCAATGCAAAGGTTTAAAAACAGGAAAATTGATGTTTTCTAAGTTTCACCCAAACAACCCACCATTTTCTATCGTCAATATCTCAGCAACTAATGGTCCGATTTTCAATGTTAATATATGAAACAATTGTGAAATTTTCCAATCTTTTCGAAAAAATATTTTGGAATTTTCAAATCAAGACAAACATTTTAAAAGGGCGTAATATTGAATGTTTGGCCTTTGTGAAATGTTAGTCTTGATTTGAAAATTCCAAAATATTTTTTCGAAGAGATCGGAAAATTTCACAAATGTTTCATATATTAACATTGAAAATCGGACCATTAGTTGCTGAGATATTGACGATAGAAAATGGTGGGTTGTTTGGGTGAAACTTAGAAAACATCAATTTTCCTGTTTTTAAACCTTTGCATTGCAATATCTCAGCAACTAAAGGTCGTATCAACAAAGTCCAAATAAGCAAAATATAGAGAATTTTCTCAGCTTTTCAAAAATATTTTTTCAAAACTGGGCAAACATGTGCACTAATTTAAAAATGAAAACTGCGACTATTTTCAAAAAGTCACTTAAATATGGCTATAACTTGAAAACGGTGCACTTTATCAAAATTTCAGTAGAGTACTTTTTGATTGCAAATTTGATTTTACATCAAAAATGAAGTTGAAAAATTTTACGACCAAAATTTCGATTTTTGAAAAATCAGTATTGATTAAAAATTCATAACTCGGTCAGTGATTTTTGCACAACCTGAAATTTCTGAAAAGTTGGCATTTTATGCCTTCTAAAACATATCAAAAATAAAAAAATTAAAAATAGTGTTTTTTGTAAATCAAGTTTTAGTGATAAAAGTTAAATAAAAAATCACCAAATTTTTTTACCGTGTATTATTTTTTCCAGTGTAGTCCGTATCCATACCTACAACTTTGCCGAAGACACCAAATCGATCAAAAATTCCTTCAAAAGATACAGATTTTTGAATTTTCATACATCATTTTTGTATGGACAGCTGCCGAATTTGTATGGAAAATTATATGGACAAACTAATGATGCAAAATGGCTTCTTTGGGCATACCGAAGGCACCAAAAAAGTTTCAGTCGGATTAAAAAATACAAAAAAAATCGAATGACCGAAATCCTAGAGAACTGCTCTATAAGGATTCTCGCCCTGAACAATTGAAAGTAACGTTTCGGCTTCGTTCAAAATCACTTAATCCCAGAAAAAATGTTCAGAACTTTGTCGGTGCAGTCTCCCGGATCGTTCCTTGAGTTCGTGACTTGAGCAGGCGACGAACCTGACGGTGAATAATTCGTTCACGTTTGCGCGGAGAGTGCCGGGCATAACGTACCTCAAGGCATAATAAAAGAAAAGAGCTCATATTTACATTCGACGCTCGTCAGTTTGTGTCTGCGCTCATGTCGGCAGTGACCTTCACCCTTCAATTTTATAGATTTTATTCAGCCAGGATTTGTGTGGCGCATTGTGTTAGATAATAGAGCGTTGCGCTAGACGATGACTTCGTCTGCCAAGATCGATAATGGAGGCAATTGTTGGGCATTTATATGCAGTTTTTGACGGTACAAAGCCGGGCTTGACACTGAGCTGGAAGTGCATTGTTCGGTCTGAATTGAGTATGAATATTCAATCGTTGCTTGGACTGATGGACGAGGAACATCTTGGTCACTTGGAAAACAAACAAATTGATACATAGTGTAACTTCCGCTTGTCTGTGATCGGTGTGGCAACAAGTTCCTGTAGCTTTCGCCGCCATTGTTCGTTTGACAGCAATGAATTTAGATTAGCGTCGTGCCTTGTTCTGCGATCGTTCTACCTAGGTGTAAACACACGGAATCATTACCCCTTTGATCGCTCTGAAGCAACTTTATTACATCGTAGCTAGTTAATTGGAGGATAAATCGGCGTGGACCCGGAAGTGAATAAGGGTACTTTGAGAAGCAGAGATTCTTTGGATAACCATAGAATCACTGCAATGTTGACAGATTGACAGAATTGACAGAGTTTGACAGACATTGACAGTTGCACCAAAATTCCACGTCCACTATTTCCAGCATCCTCCTGCAGCACATAAAAACAACTTCCCGATCTTCCCCGCCGTCCACATTCTTCCAACTAAACCAGCAGCATCTTCTCCTTGGCATTCTCCTCACTCTCTGTGTGTCACTAGTGCGCTCGCCCCACACACACACACACACACACACAAGTTTCTAGCAGCAGATCCCGGACACGACCGGTTGCGCAGCAACGCCATCATCATCATCACCAACAACAACAACCAGCACGACACACCAGCTAGCTCACCAAACAACCAAGATCAATGAATCTCATGTGAAGCTCATCGTCGACGTCGGGTTTTTTTTTTCCTACAACAAGAACCGTTGCCTTTTCTCTTGGCCGAGTTCTCCGCCGCCGCTTCTAATCCCCCGGCTTCGGAGAGGGGCCAGCTTCTCTAAAACGCCAACTACTCCGCAACAACAACAACAGTCGTACGAAGTCTGCCGAAGGCAGAGCCTACTGCGCGTTCGGCGGCGGAGAGTTGACGCTTGCGAGAGCGAGAGAGGGCACTCGCCGTTATTGGGTCAACTGGCACTCACGTGAGTGACGCAGTTGGCCTCTTGCGACGCAACTTTGCAATGCTTTTGGAGATTTGTGATTGCGGTTCCCATTTCCCACGCAATTGTTTCGAGGGGGGCCAGTCCAGATTGGCCCCTGGAGGATCGTTGGAGAGGAAGACGCGTGGTTGATAAGCCCTGGAAGGGTTGTCGCGGATTCAGGAGAGGTAATCCTCAAACACATTAAAATTGTTGAACAGGTTTGAATGGGGACCCTCTAGGTTTGAAGTTGAGGTCGATTCCGTCCGTAGCGGTCGCTGCCATAGAAGACAACAGTGATGAGGAACATTACTTCCTGTGGATCCAACTGAGTTGGACAGATAGAATGGTCTTCGTTCACATTTCTTCAGAGACTTCCCGCTTAACCTGGAATGTGCGTCTCCTCAAACAGAAAAAAGCCCGCAAATCTTCAACCGCCAACTCCAACCCCGCATAACCCACGACACCCGTTTCGCACAGACGAACAAGAGTCAAGAGTCTAGGTCAAAAATCAATTCCTCGAAAAACCCCTCCAAAAGAAAGAAAGCAAAAAAGTGGTCCGAAACCTAAGAGTTCGCGCTGAGTCATAGCCGGCCATGACTTGGCCCGTCGTCTGCGCGCAACGTCAGATTGGAATAAATTAGCCAACTGCGATGACGACGATTCGATTCGGCTATCAAAATCACTTTTGATTTTGACCGTTGCGGGATCAGATCGGGCCTTACGTTTGACGGAAGCGCTGATTCATAGATGCTTTTTGAAGACGTTGTTTTCGGAACTGCAAACATTCACGAAACTGACAGCACTGTTTCCAACTATGGTTCTATGATGCTTCGCTGGAGCCATAATCCACGCCGCGGCCGGACTTCCTTCGTCGCGCAGCGGAGAACTAGGCACTAATTTGGACGATTGGTTTATTATGGTAATCGGGCCGCGGAGGGTTTCCCCCTGGGGTCCCCGACTTTATGTAAGCTCTGCAGCCGGTCATTTGTCATTTTTGGGGGGAGCTTTTTTGCTTGGACCGCATGTTTTCGGTTTTCTTCCGACCATCAACTTCCTCTAGCGATCAATCACCGTGATCTTGTTTGATGTTTTCCTTAAAAAGCTTTTAATTTTTTCGTTTTTTTAAATGAACAAAGAGACAGAATTGAACAAGTCAACATCAAAGTATGCGATTCAAAAAACCCTAATCCTTTCACTGTTTAACGGTTTTCAACGGTTTAAACAACGGAGTTTAGAAGCCGTCGGTCACAGCTTGCTAAACTTCGACACGATCCAAGTATGCGGAGCGAGTGTCATATCAACTTGCACGGAGGGAATTGTTTGTGCCAAATCATATAGAATTGTCTACGAAACAAAAAAATATGTTTTTTTAAATTGCCCTGCTTTCCGAATCATCAACATTTTCACAACATCATTTTTCTTTCCGTAGTTGCACTTTTTCCGGCACTTTACCAGGCCCGGCCGTGAGGACGGACCCGTCCGGTGTTCACACTCCGGTGGTGACCCGAAGAAATCAAATGTTAATTAAACAAACTACTTGCGCTCGGGCAGCAGCTTCGGTTGAGTGGTTTTGCGAGGGGTTTATTTAGATATAATGTTAGCAGTTTGTATCGCAAAGTTGGTGAGGAAGTTGAACATTAATTTTTGCATTTTTATAATTTGAAATTAAATTAAAAATGAATTAGAAATCTTACATTATCAAAAATGTTTATAAATCAATCGACAAATCAAAATTTCACAATAAAAAAAATCCATATATAAAACTAAGCTAGCTAAATGCACCGCAACCACAAACGGTAGCCACAAAGCTTAATATGCAAATGTTTAACGAGTTTAACCCCTGCGCTCGGAGCCAACGAGCCCATTTTTCAGTGGTCCACTCAGCGTCACATCGTTGCCGTTGCCATTGCACGTTGACGCGGATCAGCCCCAAGTCAAGATGAGCATTTCGCACAAACATCCGGAACTAATTGACCACCTTCTCCTTACTCCTTGCTATTGGAGAGTTGTGCACAGTAAATAAAGTTTAAAAACTAAAAACTTAAAACTAAAAACTAAAAACTAAAAACTAAAAACTAAAAACTAAAAACTAAAAACTAAAAACTAAAAACTAAAAACTAAAAACTAAAAACTAAAAACTAAAAACTAAAAACTAAAAACTAAAAACTAAAAACTAAAAACTAAAAACTAAAAACTAAAAACTAAAAACTAAAAACTAAAAACTAAAAACTAAAAACTAAAAACTAAAAACTAAAAACTAAAAACTAAAAACTAAAAACTAAAAACTAAAAACTAAAAACTAAAAACTAAAAACTAAAAACTAAAAACTAAAAACTAAAAACTAAAAACTAAAAACTAAAAACTAAAAACTAAAAACTAAAAACTAAAAACTAAAAACTAAAAACTAAAAACTAAAAACTAAAAACTAAAAACTAAAAACTAAAAACTTTAAAGTATACTCTAAAACCAATTTTTTGACTCTTGACTCTGTACTTTTGACTTTTTCATTTTTGTAATTTTTGTCATTTTTGTCATTTTTGTCATTTTTGTAATTTTTGTAATTTTTGTAATTTTTGTCATTTTTGTCATTTTTGTCATTTTTGTCATTTTTGTCATTTTTGTCATTTTTGTCATTTTTGTCATTTTTGTCATTTTTGTCATTTTTGTCATTTTTGTCATTTTTGTCATTTTTGTCATTTTTGTCATTTTTGTCATTTTTGTCATTTTTGTCATTTTTGTCATTTTTGTCATTTTTGTCATTTTTGTCATTTTTGTCATTTTTGTCATTTTTGTCATTTTTGTCATTTTTGTCATTTTTGTCATTTTTGTCATTTTTGTCATTTTTGTCATTTTTGTCATTTTTGTCATTTTTGTCATTTTTGTCATTTTTGTCATTTTTGTCATTTTTGTCATTTTTGTCATTTTTGTCATTTTTGTCATTTTTGTCATTTTGTCATTTTTGTCATTTTTGTCATTTTTGTCATTTTTGTCATTTTTGTCATTTTTGTCATTTTTGTCATTTTTGTCATTTTTGTCATTTTTGTCATTTTTGTCATTTTTGTCATTTTTGTCATTTTTGTCATTTTTGTCATTTTATGTCTTTTTTGTCATTTTTGTAATTTTTGTAATTTTTGTAATTTTTGTAATTTTTGTAATTTTTGTCATTTTTGTAATTTTTGTAATTTTTGTAATTTTTGTAATTTTTGTAATTTTTGTAATTTTTGTCATTTTTGTCATTTTTGTCATTTTTGTCATTTTTGTCAGTTTTGTCATTTTTGTCATTTTTGTCATTTTTGTCATTTTTGTCATTTTTGTCATTTTTGTCATTTTTGTCATTTTTGTCATTTTTGTCATATTTGTCATATTTGTCATTTTTGTCATTTTTGTCATTTTTGTCATTTTTGTCATTTTTGTCATTTTTGTCATTTTTGTCATTTTTGTCAGTTTTATCATTTTTGTCATTTTTGTCATTTTTGTCATTTTTGTCATATTTGTCATTTTTGTCATTTTTGTCATTTTTGTCATTTTTGTCATTTTTGTCATTTTTGTCATTTTTGTCATTTTTGTCATTTTTGTCATTTTTGTCATTTTTGTCATTTTTGTCATTTTTGTCATTTTTGTCATTTTTGTCATATTTGTCATTTTTGTCATTTTTGTCATTTTTGTCATTTTTGTCATTTTTGTAATTTTTGTCATTTTTGTCATTTTTGTCATTTTTGTCATATTTGTCATTTTTGTCATTTTTGTCATTTTTGTCATATTTGTCATTTTTGTCAGTTTTGTCATTTTTGTCATTTTTGTCATTTTTGTCATTTTTGTCATTTTTGTCATTTTTGTCATTTTTGTCATTTTTGTCATTTTTGTCATTTTTGTCATTTTTATAATTTTTGTCATTTCTGTAATTTCTGTCATTTTTGTCATTTTTGTCATTTCTGTCATTTTTGTCATTTTTGTCATTTTTGATCATTTTGTCATTTTTGTCATTTTTGTCATTTTTGTCATTTTTGTCATTTTTGTCATTTTTGTCATTTTTGTCATTTTTGTCATTTTTGTCATTTTTGTCATTTTTGTCATTTTTGTCATTTTTGTCATTTTTGTCATTTTTGTCATTTTTGTCATTTTTGTCATTTTTGTCATTTTTGTCATTTTTGTCATTTTTGTCATTTTTGTCATTTTTGTCATTTTTGTCATTTTTGTCATTTTTGTCATTTTTGTCATTTTTGTCATTTTTGTCATTTTTGTCATTTTTGTCATTTTTGTCATTTTTGTCATTTTTGTCATTTTTGTCATTTTTGTCATTTTTGTCATTTTTGTCATTTTTGTCATTTTTGTCATTTTTGTCATTTTTGTCATTTTTGTCATTTTTGTCATTTTTGTCATTTTTGTCATTTTTGTCATTTTTGTCATTTTTGTCATTTTTGTCATTTTTGTCATTTTTGTCATTTTTGTCATTTTTGTCATTTTTGTCATTTTTGTCATTTTGTCTTTTTGTCATTTTTGTCATTTTTGTCATTTTTGTCATTTTTGTCATTTTTGTCATTTTTGTCATTTTTGTCATTTTTGTCATTTTTGTCATTTTTGTCATTTTTGTCATTTTTGTCATTTTTGTCATTTTTGTCATTTTTGTCATTTTTGTCATTTTTGTCATTTTTGTCATTTTTGTCATTTGTGTCATTTTTGTCATTTTTGTCATTTTTGTCATTTTTGTCATTTTTGTCATTTTTGTCATTTTTGTCATTTTTGTCATTTTTGTCATTTTTGTAATTTTTGTCATTTTTGTCATTTTTGTCATTTTTGTCATTTTTGTCATTTTTGTCATTTTTGTCATTTTTGTCATTTTTGTCATTTTTGTCGTTTTAAAAGTCAAAAGTCAAAAAACAAAAGTCAAAAGTCAAAAGTCAAAAGTCAAAAGTCAAAAGTCAAAAGTCAAAAGTCAAAAGTCAAAAGTCAAAAGTCAAAAGTCAAATGTCAAAAGTCAAAAGTCAAAAGTCAAAAGTCAAAAGTCAAAAGTCAAAAGTCAAAAGTCAAAAGTCAAAAGTCAAAAGTCAAAAGTCAAAAGTCAAAAGTCAAAAGTCAAAAGTCAAAAGTCAAAAGTCAAAAGTCAAAAGTCAAAAGTCAAAAGTCAAAAGTCAAAAGTCAAAGTCAAAAGTCAAAGTCAAAAGTCAAAAAAAAGTCAAAAGTCAAAAGTCAAAAGTCAAAAGTCAAAAGTCAAAAGTCAAAAGTCAAAAGTCAAAAGTCAAAAGTCAAAAGTCAAAAGTCAAAAGTCAAAAGTCAAAAGTCAAAAGTCAAAAGTCAAAAGTCAAAAGTCAAAAGTCAAAAGTCAAAAGTCAAAAGTCAAAAGTCAAAAGTCAAAAGTCAAAAGTCAAAAGTCAAAAGTCAAAAGTCAAAAGTCCAAGGTCCAAGGTCCAAGGTCCAAGGTCCAAGGTCCAAGGTCCAAGGTCCAAGGTCCAAGGTCCAAGGTCCAAGGTCCAAGGTCCAAGGTCCAAGGTCCAAGGTCCAAGGTCCAAGGTCCAAGGTCCAAGGTCCAAGGTCCAAGGTCCAAGGTCCAAGGTCCAAGGTCCAAGGTCCAAGGTCCAAGGTCCAAGGTCCAAGGTCCAAGGTCAAAAGTCAAATGTCAATTTAAAAAAAAAATATTCTAGAAATGTCGAAGAATGCTTAAATTTTCAAATTATGTTTATTGCAAAGAAATGAAAATTTCACAAAAATAAATATAATTGTTAGAAAAAATCTTCTCACTGTGCACCTGCATCGCAAACCATGCACGAGGTGATGAGTTTGAAAAAGAGACGCAAATCGTTTTGCAAATAACTCAAGCTATGACCAGGTGACTTGGGTCAGGTTTTTTTTTCCAGAAGATTAAGAAGAGAAAAAAACTCCAAGTGATGAAAAGTGGCAAACAGGGATTAATGACCACCGCTCATTTGCATATCACGAGTTCGCATTGAGAGTAGGCGTAAAAAGGCCGTTCGGAGCACGGCATGTTGACGTGGGAAAAATTCCAGGAAAATTCAATTTAAAATTACAAAACAGTCGGAAACCAGTCCACACTTTCGCTACCAATCGCAATAAGTTGAGCCTTTTTAATGGGTCTCGCGTGAAGATGGCGTATAAAGTAACACCTAATTAAAAATTCCACACCGATGTGCGAGCTTCCTTAATTTTTGTGAAAACACTTTCCTACCAATGAAGATTTTTTTTTTCGGACATCATCGATTCGTTCCGTGGGAACCATAAAGTGCGCATTTTAACGCCCGGCTGTCGATTTCGAGGCTCCAAGTTGAGAATTTTGGCTTCTTCTTCGTTTCAGTTTTGTGAAGCATGCCGAGCCGGTCCGCGGTAATGATTAACAAATTATGTCGCAATGTTTATTTCCTCTGGGTTGCGTTTTTATTGCTTATTTTTCGGAAAGCTGATTCCCGCAGCCAAATTTCACTTTTATTGGCGCGTAATTTTTCGGACTACGGTTTGAAATTTCGGTTTTAAATGGGTTTCTGGGTCACGTGGACTCAGATTTTGGGCTCTGTGAGATCCCGATCGAAATTTAGTAGAAGAGTACAAAAATGACAAAAATGACAAAAATTACAAAAATTACAAAAATGCAATGTTTAGTAAAATTGACAAAACAAAATTAATATAAAAATAATATTGATAATTTTAAAAAAATGCATTCTTAACCTCTCCACCCAATATTTCTTCCTAAAAACAAATCATCCAAAGTTCAACGCCTCCTTCGACAGCGCATCTTCTCTCGGCATCCAAAATCCGGAGTGTCAATAACCCGACCTGCCAAATTCACACGCCGCCTGCTGGCTGAACTGCTCCAAGAACTGCCAATTTTTTTGACAGCACGCCACTCACCTGCACGCAGCAGCAGCATCTTCGTGGTGGGTAAATCGGACCGAGATTTACATGCCCACTGCACCCAAATTAAGTGCCCAAGCCCGCCAGGGTCAACGGAACTTTGAAGTCCCGACCAAAACCCCATCCTTCCGTGCGCTGTAATTGTTTCGCAATTGCAATTCTGGCAACACGGTGCGGCGTGGCGCGGCCTTAGAGAATTTCTGACAAGTGCAAGTGTTGCGTGCCGGGCGGCCCAAAATAGGATAATTTGTAGCCGCCCCGCCGCGGCGGATTGTGACGGACAAGGCCTGCCGGGGCGAGGGCCCCGTAATGGGACGCACAAGTACCTTTAAAAAAATTGTAATTTGTTAAATTATTTTCACCTCGCCATCGAAGAGGGCCGTTTTTTTTGGTGGCGGTTCTGACAACTGGATGCGTGCAGGGTTGTCAGCCCTTGGCTACCAGGCTGGGAGTCGTACCCAAAAAGCGCAAAACAGAGAGATCCCGAAAAGCGTGTAATTACGGACGCTGTTTTTCGAACCTCGAAAGGTTATGTTTTGCCGGAAACGTAAGATTTGCCTCCACCAGGAATGCTGGCCGGGGTCGAAATTAAGCATAACTTTGAGTTGAATTTTTCGAGTAATTTGCTTCAACAGTGTAACTTGTGTGAAGTTTGACGTTTAAGTACAACCCTGCGTTTCAGCAATCACAATTTTCGTGTAGCTGTCATCATTCGTCTCGAAATGAAAATGTTGTTTGTTTACATTGCCCCTTTGACGGGGTGGTCCAAAGTGTGCACAGTGCAAAAGTCACTTTTTGAGGTTGGGTCCCCCCGGCGTGTCGTGATAGAACCGATCGTTCCCACGACACTAGTGAAATGATGAGAAAGAGGTTGACACTCACCATATCTGAGGGGGTTTTGTTCTGGATCGATACCGCTGGCATTGACTATCGAAGAGGGTGATCCGTCCAACAATGAGTGATCTTTGGCATGCTTAGATGTCAGAGCTGATAAGACCCGTTTTCCCATGATGACTCCAAAGCCAACTGGGATGAAAGTTTGACATTTCTAACTTAACCGACTTTTTTACAAGTCTTTACTTGACTGATTAACCTAGAATTTACTCAACTTAAAAGGTTTATCGTGAATCTTACTAAAATTTAGTTTAAAATCCTAAAAAACTAATTCTAGAGATTTTTTTTGTTGAAAAGGTCCTATAAGCTACTGTGTTCATATGGTCATAAGACCTTATCAAAAAAAGTCTGGAATTGTTTTTTTTTTCAAAACCCATTTTTTTTAGTTAGAAATCCTTAAAAAATATCCTGGATTTGACAGCTGGTTAATTTTCCGCCAACTCACACAGCAGTTGTCCCGACCCCTCTTCGATTTGCGTGAAACTTTGTCCTAAGGGGTAACCCCTTCCTTTTTTGAACATGCGAAAAAAGAAGTGTTTTTCAATAATTTGCAGCCTGAAACGGTGATGAGATAGAAATTTGGTGTCAGATGGACTTTTATGTCAAATTAGACGCCCGATTTGATGGCGTACTCAAAATTCCAAAAAAACGTATTTTTCATCGAAAAAAACACAAAAAAAGTTTTAAAAATTCTCCCATTTTCCGTTACTCGACTGTAAAAATTTTTGGAACATGTCATTTTATGGGAAATTTAATGTACTTTTCGAATCAACATTGACCCAGAAGAGTCATTTTTTTCATTTAGAACCAAAATTTTTCATTTTAGAATTTCGTGTTTTTTCTTACTTTGCAGGGTTATTTTTTAGAGTGTAACAATATTTTACAAAGTTGTAGAGCAGACAATAACAAAAAAATTGATATATAGACATAGGGGATTTGCTTCAAAACATTACGAGTTATCGCGATTTTACGAAAAAAAAGTTTTGAAAAAGTTGGTCGTCATCGATCATGGCCGCTCATGGTCACCCGCGACAGACACGGATTGGACACGGACGACGAAACAAAGTGAAACGCAAAAAGTAACTTTTTCAAAACTTTTTTTTCGTAAAATCGCGATAACTCGTGATGTTTATAAGCATATCCCTTATGTTTTCCATAAAAATTGTCTGCTCTACAACTTTGTAGAACATTGTTACACTCTAAAAAATAACCCTGCAGTTTTTCCCAGTTGGAAAAAACACGAAATTTTAAAATGATTTTTTTTTCTAAATGAAAAAATGACCTTTCTGGGTCAATGTAGATTTGAAAAGTACATTAAATTTCCCATAAAATGGCATGTTCACAAATTTTTTACAGTCGAATAACGAAAAATGGGAGAATTTTTTAAACTTTTTTAGTGTTTTTTTTCGATGAAAAATACGTTTTTTCGAAATTCTTAGTACGCCATCAAATTGGGCGTCTAATTTTACAAAAAAGTCCCTTTGACACCGAATTTCTATCTCATCACCGTTTCAGGCTGCAAATTATTGAAAAACACCTCTTTTTTCGCTTGTTCAAAAATGGAAGGGGTCGTACCTCCCCTCCGTCACGAGATATCAAAAAACGGGCCTCGGATTCGTGATCAGGGACAAAAGTTACCCCTTAGAACAAAGTTTCACGCAAATCGAAGATGGGTCGGGGCAACTTTTCCCGATTTCGTGTGAGTTGGTAGAGAATTACCCAGCTGAAATCTACCTTAATTATTAGAAAATTTTACTAATTTGCAATCTGGAAAAATTCTGTAAGCCTCAAAAGCTGTTTGTTTTCGGCAAGGCTTTTAGCTATTCTAGCTAGATTTTATGCTATTCCAGGAAGTTTTATGGATAGCCCAGCGAGTTATTAGACTATGTCAACTAGTTTTCTTCTGGAAACATTTTCAAAATGTTCCATTGATGGCTGCGAAGCCCCCCCCCCTTTACTTTGGTCAGAGTCGAGGGACATAAACTTCAAAAAATATTTGCAACTGCCTTACTTAGGCAGTTTAGTTTTTTTAAATCTTTATTATACTTATATTGACTTGATTTAAATACAAATAAATTCAAAGTATTCTTTATTTATTTTGAGTTATATTTACCGAAATTGAATTAAATTGAGCTAAATAATCCTCAAATTCACATGTTACTAAAATCAGCCAGTTTTATCTTATATTTTTCTAATGTTTGTTTATTTACTTAGTTTTTACTTTATCTAACTTTACTAATTTATACTTGTATTAACTTAATTTTACTGAATTTAACTTATACAACTTAATTTAACTAATTTAACTTTAATTGAACTTAATTTAATTAATTTAACTTAATTTAACTTAATTTAACGTAATTTAACTAAATTTAACTTAATTTAACTTAATTTAATCTAACTTAACTGAATTTAACTTAATTTTACTTGATTTAATTAAATTTAACTAAATTTAACTAAATTTAAATACATTTAACTTAATTTAACCCAATTTACTTTTATTTATCTTAATTTAACTAAATTTGACTTTATTAAACTTAATTCATGTTAATTGAATTTAATTTAACTTAATTTTATCTAATTTAACTTAATTTACTTTAATTTCACTGCATTTCACTTTATTTAACATAATTGAACTTCATTCAACTTAATTTTGCTCAATTGTACTTTATTTTACTTAATATAACGAAATTTATCTTAATTTAACTTAATTTATCTTAATATAACTTAATTTAACTTAATTTAACTATTTTTAACTAGGCCGATGCAAATATTTTTCAAAGTTTTTGTCGCCCCCTCCCTTCAAAATCGATCCGAAAAATCAGAGGGCAAAAAAATGTTTTTTCAAAAATCTTAAATAATTATAATGAAAATAGAAGTCAAATCAACTTAAAACAATCTATAACGCATTTTTTTGCATGAATAATCCTATTTAGCAGGTTTGGGCTTGTTTAGAAATGTTTTGAATTTTTATAAAATTCCAACGTACACTGCCGTTCTACGCATAATTGTCCCATGTCAGTTTTTGACTATTTTGACTTTATGCCATTTTTAAGTTTAGTCTGATGTGTACTTTAAGAAAAACACATAAAATCTGGTACTTTGTTCGGAAACTCATCAAAAACAACACCAAGTCTGTTTGTCTCATCGTTGAACTTCTACGCATAATTGTCCCACCAAGTATTTTCTTACACGGAATCATTAGTTTTACTAAGCATTATGCCTTGTTTACCTGTTGTATAGCAAGAGGATCACAAATAAGGGTGATAAACTGGGGCGATTAGGGACACATAGGGCGAATAGGAACCCACGGGACAATTATGCGTAGAAACACAGAAATCGGTCGAAAAATTTCAATCGCGTTTTTCTCAGTTGCACTTTTTTGAACATGGGACAATTATGCGTAGAACGGCAGTACAGCACTGCAAAAAAAAACTTCCTCAATACTTAGATGTTTTGAAAACTAATGATTGCAAAACAACTGGGCAGATATAAAATGCATTTTTAAACACTTTTTTCATTCAAATGTCAATACCGTGGCTTGTAATTTTAATTTTCAATTTCGATTTTGGCCTGAGTCGAGGGACATTAACTTCAAAAAATATTTGCAACGGCTTTAATTTTACATAGTTTAATTTACTTTGATTTAATTTAGTTTTACATAATTTAACTTAATTTTACTTAATTTTTCTTAATTTTACTTAATTTTACTTAATTTTACTTAACTTTACCTAATTTAACTTAATTAAATTCAACTTAATTTAACTTAATTTAACTTAATTTAACTTAATTTAACTTAATTTAACTTAATTTAACTTAATTTAACTTAATTTAACTTAATTTGACTTAATTTGACTTAATTTAATTTAACTTTATTTTACTTAATTGAACTTAATTCAACTCAATTTAACTCATTTTAACTTAATTTAACTTAATTTCACTTAATTTTACTCAATTTTACTTAATTTAACTTAATTTAACTTAATTTAACTTAATTTAACTTAATTTAACTTAATTTAACTTAATTTAACTTTATTTTACTTAATTGAACTTAATTTAGCTCAATTTAATTTATTTTAACTTAATTTAACATAATTTAACTTAATTATACTTAATTTTACCTAATTTAACTTAATTTAACTGAATTTAATTTAAAATTAATTAACTTAATTTAACTTAATTTAACTTAATTTAACTTAATTTAACTTAATTTAACTTTATTTTACTTAATTGAACTTAATTTAACTCAATTTAACTTATTTTAACTTATTTTAACTTAATTTAACTTAATTTTACCTAATTTCACTTAATTTAACTTAATTTAACTTAATATAACTTAATTTAACTTAATTTAACTTAATTTAACTTAATTTAACTTAGTTTAACTTAATTTAACTTAATGTAACTTAATTTAACTTAATTTAACTTAATTTAACTTAATTTGACTTAATTTGACTTAATTTAATTTAACTTTATTTTATTTAATTGAACTTAATTTAACTCAATTTAACTTATTTTAACTTAATTTAACTTAATTTAACTGAATTTAACTTAATTTGACTTAATTTGACTTAATTTAACTTAATTCAGCTAAATTTAACTTAATTCAACTTAATTGAACTTAATTTTACATAATTTTGCTCAATTTACTTAATTCTATTTAATATAACTTAATTTAATTTAATTCAATTGAATTTAATTTTATTCAATTTAAATTATTTAACTGAATTTATCTTAATTTATCTTAATTTAACTTAATTTTACTTAATTCAACTTAATTTAACTAAATTTAACTCACATTAACTAAATTTGACCTAATTTTAAAAAGCAAAGCAATCCACTTTAACGACCCAGGTCTTTGTAGTCTCTGTTGCAAGTTTCTGCTAATTTCTAGGCGTCCGAAGGTTATGTGTTGTGAGTCACCCAAAATCTCTTTTATGCAAATTTAACTTATTCAATTCAATTAATTTTAACTGAACATAACTTTTACTAATTAAATTTGATTTTAATTAATTAGTTGTGTAAATAACTTAAAACTTAATTCCAATTCAATTTTACTTAATTTTACAAAATGTTATTATATTTTACTAAATTCTTAAAAAATGAACGTAAACCAACTTAATTTAACCAAATCGGGCCAAATTTTACTAAATTACACAAAAAAGAACAAATTTAATTTAAATTTTTCATATTTTAACTTAATTCAACTAGATTCTATTTTTTTCTAAATCTAACCAGTTCAGTTCAACTTATTTTACTTAACAAAACTTGATTTAACTTTTGTTTATTTAATTTAATAATTCCTTGATTGAATTTTAAAGGCATTTGGTGCTTTGCTCCTTCGGATCTGTCAAACATTGACCAATCTAGGTATATCTAGACATTCGGTACCCCCTCCCTTCAGGTAGACAGATGTCCATACAAAAATTAAAGGCTCAACTTCTAACCGCTTTCTCTCAACACAAAAAACTTCTCACCTAATCAACAGTTACTGAAGATGTCGACCCGCTTTCAATTCATTCACTCACGCATTCTACCACCTTTTGCACTTGCACTTTCAAACAAAACACGTAATCATCACAAAACTCCGCCAACTGAGCGGCTCAAACAGGATCAAACACGATACGAGACGTTCTCTGGCTTTGTTTTGGTCTCGAACTGATGATCTGTCAAAAAATCCAGGCTGCCATTATTTTTGTTAAAATCTCTCCTGTCATTTTGATTTGGGCTGTCAGTTTTGGATAGCAAATCAGCAATCAGGATTAGCAGTTTCACCAATCTCAAGTTGGTAAATTTACCTGTAATTTTAGCTAATTCAACCAAAAACATCTCTGTTTCGCCAATTTGAATTGTTACCCCGATTGTGCTCACCTTTGAAAAACGGATCAAATTCCCGATCAACATGAATTTATGTAATTAAACCCATTAATTAAATTTGTATTTTCCCGTAGGAGTCCGCCACTACTGATTAGGTGTTCGCTGTCCTATGCTACCTGTGCCGGCTTGCAGCGCAGAACAGGTGTGCCTCATTGACTCATGAAATGCGTAGGATTTGCCAACAGTTTCAATTTATCTCCAGCTCAGTTGGTCTTGGTCTTGCTGGAGGTTCAAAATTTTTAGCGTCAGCTCTAATCTCGACGAACATAAATTGAACGGTGATTTATGTGGCACGGCCAGCATTAGTCATGTTAAGGTCTGGTAGTAATGCTACCCCCAGCTATCGGTTCTAATCGGTTCTCTTTCGGTGGCTGGGCGCGGCTGCGCCAACCACGGGATTTTCCACAGAAATATTCCCCCTCTTGTTGTTGGGGGCACCATTTGTCCAATTAAACCCACGTACTTAATCACATTGTTGCTGTGAGGTTGAGGATTACGCAACGACCCCGTTTGGGTTGGTATCTCAATCTCTCGTGTTCCGTTTCGTGACGCATATCACGTTCATCTTCTTCGGGACGGTTCAAAATCGGCCGAATCACGCTTTTGCACTAAAGATAACGATCGTCATCAACAACCTGGTAGGTTAAACTAGCGTAGTAGTAGGCCGTGTGTGGTTTCGCTTTTCATTTCCCATATTGCGAGATCGGATAGTAAGCCAGCCCCCTCTAAGAGTGTGTTGACGGTCTAAGAAGGCTTTGGCGACAACGACACGTGTTTTGGGCACAATCATCACCGCCGCCATCATGATTATTGTGTTGTTTGAGGAGATTTTTAAGAGGCCTACCGAGATCAGTTGGCATCACTTAACGGCCCAGTCGGCGCCCACCACGTCAGTTTGTAGATCTCGGGGAAGAAGTTGGGAATGACAGCAAGCAAATGTTGCTCTCAAAGCATGGGCGTTAAAAAAGATATTCAAACAAATTGTTTGTTGTTAACTTAAATTTTCCTACAGTTTCAAGCTTCAGTTCGCAACGAGCGCACGGAATCTGGATCGAGTGGCATCACCTCTCAACGAGAGTGTCCTATCCTCACGTGACGGGACCAACCGCGACGGTGATTTATGGCCGCAGCTTTCCTTCTCGGTTTCAAAACCCCCTAAAACTAGGCTTGTCACGTCCGCGCGGACACTTTCATGGGTCGGTGGAGATGATGGGTTTTATTTGCAAAAGGGGGCTCAAGTCTGTCTGGGACCATGGGAACCACGGAATGTGGACCAAAACAAACGCATCAATCATGCTGCGGAGTTGGCACGCAAACATGTTTGTCAAAGTTCGTTTGGACGACTTGTTTATGAATATGACATGGTTTATGGGATTTTTCCTGAATGAATTTTTTTTACTGAGAATTTGAGTCACTTTCAATTTAGAGTGTAGCTGTCATCCAAACATAATTTAAGTGAAGTTTTAAAACAGCCATTTCCAAAATTCAACTCAACCGAAATGTAACTCGATATTCGCGATTCATAAACAGATTTCTCCAACAAAATTTCCAGCAACTGTACAGCAAGTACCTACTTTGACAGCTCTCTCTCTGTGGTAAGCAGCACAGCCTTCAATTACACGAGTTAAACTGCGCAGTATGACCCTCTGTATCAAGTTGCACCACTTGGTTTCGTCGATACGGTCTGTCAAGTTCGCGGCAAGCCGTGTGAAATGTCATGTTTGCCGAATCTTGAATTACGCAGAACTTCATGCTCTTTTCCTTCTCTTATGTTTTGAACACTTAAAAAAAGTTTTTAAAGTTGGGCTTCAATCAGAGATTTTTAAAAACTTTAGTTAAATAAAACAAAATATTTAAATATTTTGAAAAAAAAATAAAATGTTTTACTGTACTGTACATACGAGATGATCCTGATAAGCTATTAGCAATGCGATGAAAAGAAATTGGCTTATATACTTGCAAGCATAAGCGGAGTACATAGGAAGTAATTATAGGAACATACTTTTTACTTCAAAAAATCACCGAAAATTAGGATCAACCCGGAGCGCTTTGCGACCTTCAGCAAAGTTGTATAGAAATGAAGATTCTCACACTTGGACAATTTTGGGGTAGATCTTCGCCACCTGCCGGCAAAATTCTGATTTTTTTTAATTGTCATCCGGAAAGCATGCTGTGATGGTTGCCTAAGTATATTTTGTTTTTTATTGCATGTATGTGATTATTTCTCCATAATTTTGTAAATCGACTTTTTTAATGATTTGAATGAAAAAATGTCCGTGCATTCTCTATGTCAACAAATTTTAAATTGAAAATTACAAAACAAATTTTTATATTAATGTGCACCATTTTTAAGTCTAAGGCATTTTAACGGGAATTTTTTCAAAATTGTTCATAGTTTTGAAAATTTAAAAAAACTTCATGAAGGAAAAGCACCCTTTCAACAAATATTTTTAAAACCATGTTTTCAATGAAACTTTTGTAAAATTTTCTTCTCTTTCAATAAAATTGATATTTCTTGATTTTAGATTTGTGACCATTTGAAAAAGTAAAAATTACATATTTTTGTCATAGACGACACTGAAAAAAATACATTTTTCACAAAACTTAAAATTGAAATGATTAATTTTAGCAATGAGCAATCCGATCAACAAAGTATTAAAATAGTAGTTTATGCAACAAGTTGCAAAAAGAGGATTTTTTCAGCACAAGTCGTACATTTATCCAACGAGGTTCGCCGAGTTGGATAAATACAAAGAGTGCTGAAAAAATCAAGTTTTGCAACGAGTTCCATACACCATTTTTTGCAATTCCGAAAAACACCCATTGAGTGAAATTTAAAGTCGAATTTTCATGTATTTTGTCAATAAATCGTTTAAATCAAAAAATGTTGAAAAGTGTTACATTTCGAAACAAGTGCTGAAAAGTTCAACTTTTCAGCACCCATTTCAGTGCTGAAAAGTAGAACTTTTCAGCATTTATTTTGAAAAATGTTGCTATTCGATTCTGTTATTTTTGGTACAGAAAAGTAGGCTATTTCGTCGTTCAAGAATGACAGGAAAAGTAGATAGTTTCACGACGGAATTGCAAAAAATGATTTTGAGGCGGTGCGCATTCTTCATAAAGTATTTGTAAATTGTAAAAAAAAAACTGAAACATTTTTTTTTCGCAAAAATTTCACCATTAAAAGTCCACAGTCATGCCCCGATTTTGCACACCTCGGTTATGATTCGTTCAGCTGCCTCGGTTAAACACGCAGTGCTTAACTGAAACACAGAGCTTATGGGATTTGGACTAGCCAATGTCTTCTATTTTTTTGGAAAATCATCAAAACTTCTACAAATTATAATGTTTTTAAATTAGGATGGTGTCAGCTTTCCATACCAACAATAATTACATTACATTTTTTTACACAGATATGTATTTTTCTTGAATTTTGAAAATACAATTTTTCTCGAAAAATACTCAAAATTATTGTTTCTAAAATATGGAAGTCAAATGATCGAGATATTTTCATACATTTCTAGAGTTATGACACATTTTTGGAAATATTTCAAATTTTCACAATACTACGAACCTAAAAAAAAATAAAAATTAATGTTTTTTTATCAAAATGGGTATAAAGTAATCATGTATTTTTCAAACATTTCAATAGAAACAATATTTTTAGTCAAATATTATTTTTTTTGAATATTACGTTTTTTTTAAAATACAAAACAAATATTTTTTAACAATATGGGTATCAAATAATCGGGATTGTTTTTAAAATTTAAAAAGTAATAAAAAAAAATTTGATACTCGTAGAATTTTTCACAAAACTACATAGCTTTAAAAAAACAAAAATTCAAGTTTTTCATAATATGGGTATCAAATGATCGTAAAAATCGTAAAAGATTATTAAACATTCGAAATTTTTATTGCGCGTATTGAGAAATAATCAGTTTTGGTGATTATCTTGAAGGGGTCCCAAACATAGGAGCGCAAGGAGTTTTTCAATTGATCGCAGCAATCGGCTTGATTTTCACTTTACATTGCTGTCAGTGCAGATCAGCAATTTATGCTATTTTTTCGTTTTGAGAGTCTTTTTCAGATGGTGAGCGTTTTTTAATGGAATAATATTTAATATTTAAAATAAATCTTCTTCCTTCTATTGCAGGAATCATGTTTGATTTGAAAAATGTATCAATCCTGGGGCTTTTTCGCAACTGCGTTCTTTTATTGTGTAACGCAGTAAGGGGGATGTGCTCGAGACTTATAAATACTTTTTTGATTTGCCAAAACGGACTCCGGATGTGACCACCGGGTAACATAGGATCCGACCCAGCAGACAAATTAATACACTAAAGACACTCCATTCAAAATCAAAAAGTTTTATACGTCGCATGGTCAGTTAACCAACGAGTTAACGCTGTTTCCTAAATACGGTTCTTGATGTGGCCACCGAAGAAAGTGGAACCGATTTCGATGTTCCGTCTCATGGATTTTTTTTTTGCTATTCTAGTATTGTTTTGCATGGAAAAAGCAATGGAATCAAAATTCTTGACAATACTGGATCTATCGGTGGACCGTACCCCGGTCACCGGTCTGTGGGGTAATTTTTTATAAGATTCTGTTTTGATGGTTGGAAGTTATCTTTAGTGGAACCAGAGAGAATGGAAATACTCAATACTCTTTGGTGGAACCATGTTTTGTTAAATGTTTGGTCATTTTCTCACTCTTAACCATCGTCTCGTGTCATTTAGCGTAATCAAAATCAGGGCCGATAGCCCTCACGCAACTGACCTTAACCGTCAGGTAATGTCCCCTCTGAGCATGCCCGGGTTAGCATATAGCTGGGCGTCAAGTGCTCCAACGATGGGGAAGCATGCCCGACAGAGCCAGCAATGCCCGCTGTGCCGACCAGGAACCCGGTTCCATCAAGCTGGCCACAAAGGTCTCAGAACCGTAGATTCCCCCACCAGAAACCAGACAACCGCAGCCAAAACCAACGAGCAATCGTCAGCCAGCAGTAAAAGTCCCTACCAATATCTCAGATTGACAGTTAACAATAATTTTAAAAAAATGTCTAGGCCTACTCTCCTGCCTTCTCTAGGTTTCCCAGGGTTTTCACATTGCGACGATATCTTTCTCCGGCGATTAATTGGAGCGCAAGATTCTAATTTTTCTCGAAATTATTAATACAAATCCCTGTATTAAAAAAAAATGTTTTTTACAAAAAAATATTAATTTCACACGCAAATGTTAAAAAACTGAAATTTTGATAATTTTTGCAAAAAAAACGTAAATCTGAAAAAAATTGGGTATTTTCAAAAAAAAAAATCCATCCAAATGTATGGAAAATTTTCAATCATTTTATGCCTATCTTGAAAAATAGAAAAAAAAAATCAAAAAAAAAACGAAGTTTAGTGAAAATATTTAGTATTTCACAAAAAATATCGTTACTATCGGAATGTATGAAAAATTTCCGAACATTTCCTTCCAATTAGTAAAATACTGAAATTTGGAGTGTTTTTTTTTCAAAAATACGTAGTTTTTCTAATGGCCAAACCAAAAAAAAACGTGTCTTATTATTTTGGCTAAGGAACCCCCAGAATAGTTTTGAGCCCGACCGGAGATCTTTTTTATCGGTGTTAGGCTCTTTTCAAATGGAATTGCTGTATAAGAGTTTTTACATTCAAGACTTACTGCAATTGTGTGGGCTGGTCATACAAAATTGTAATGTGAATATTCGAATTTTATGATCCTTTTGGTGTCTTTGGTAAAGTTAAGCCGTTGCTCCCCCTTCAAAATCGGGCTGAATAACCAGAATTTTTTGGAATGTTTTGGGGGAATAAAAATGCATTTAGTGTGCTTAAGTTAAGGATGGTGAAAAATCTTAAAATAACGGCATGAATTTAAAAAGAAAAAAAATTGTGAATAAATCTGAAACATTTTCAAACAAATTAAAAAAAAACATTTTAACGATGCAAAAATAAAATCGCAATCAAATTTTTTTTTGATAAAAAAAAACACAATTTTTAAGTTAAAGATGAAGGTTTCAGTTTTTGAAATTTTAAAATACTTCATGAAAAGTTCTTTTCAAAAGAAGCGGTAATCTTAAACAACTGTTCTCAGACTTCGTGATCGGAATGCTGAAAAACAACCTGGAAAAGTTTAATTTTTGTGAAATATCTTTTTACTCAGTGTAATCAAAGCAGCCCTCATTTTTCATCGCGCAACATTTTGGAAACTTTTTGATCAATGTTAAAATAGGTAACTAAATTTTCTCAGCTATATTTAATTTTGCATGAAGGCAAATATTGCAAATAATTTTCGAAGTTTATGTCAATGGTGTTCAAAAATCAGGGGGCAACAAAATTTTTTTTCGAAAACTTCAAAATTATAATGGAAAAGGAAGTCTAATCAACTGAAAATGCGTCTAAAATCATATTTAGCATGTCTGGGAATGATTTAAAATAATTTTGGACTTTGAACAGAGTCGAGGAACATAAACTTCAAAAAATATTTGCAACTGCCTAAGTGGTTTTTCCTTGAAACAATTTTTAATTGTAAAAAAAACTGATTTTAAATTGTAAAAAACTGATTTTTTCGATAAAATTCACCGCCTATAACTTGATAATGGTGCACTAAATCAAATATTTATTGACAGTGTTAATGGTTTTTTTTTCAAAAATCACATTTTTGTCAACAATTCATGTCTCCGGTATCAAATTTTTCATCATCCTAATTTTTGGTGCTAAGTATGCCTTTTATGTCAAATAAAAACAAATTGAAAATAAAAAAATATGAGTGGGAATTCAAGTTTTTCGAAATAAAAAAGTCAAATAAAAAAACGATATTGTGTAACTATTTTTTTGCTGAAAAGTCTATATTATGGAAAATTGCAAAATTCAAAAGGTTTTAATTTTTAATGTGATGATAAGTTTTATTTATCTCATTCTCAAAAATAATTTGAAAAGAAACACGATTTTAAAACAAAAATTAAAATCTGTACAGATACATATGGATATGGGTAATTCCAGGTCAACTGGATATTAGGGGGCATTTATGGATGAGAACTTTGTTTTTATCAAATTTCTTGATCAATTTTCTAAAAATGCACTCTTTAGAAAGTCTTTTGCTCTAATAGTTGCAAAGTAATGATTTTTAATCATTATTCAACTATTAGAGCAAAGTTTTTTAGAAAATCGTCAAAAAAGAGGGCGGTGCCAAAAATCGGTGAACCCGAGCAGACGGAAATAACTTGGGAATAAAATTTTTTGATATTTGAAAATACAATGCCAATAACATTTTATGTTATTTATAACAAGATTTGTTTTTCGACGTTATGATTTTTTTGTTATTGGATTGTTATTGTTATAACAGACTAATAATAATTTTAGTTATTCTTCGGACAAAACTTTGTTATTATGTTTTGTTATTTTAACAACTAATCCGATCATCCCAATAACAGTTGCAGGTATTCTTCCATAACAAAAAATGTTATTCCGCAGTATTTTTACCCGAACAGACGGTAATAACTAAATTCATGCCATTTCAATAACACATACTGTTAAAATAACAAAAAGTGTTATGAAATATTCTTGCAAAATCAATTTTTGCATAAGAGTTCAATAACAGTTTATGTTATCATAACAAAATTTGTTATCGGTCTGATATTGATTGAAAGCCAGAACAACTTTAGAATAACATTTTTTGTTATGGAAGAATACGTCAAACTGTTATTGGGATGATCGGATTAGTTGTTAAAATAACAAAAAATAATAACAAAGATTTGTTCGAAAAATAACTTAAAATGTTTTTAGTCTGTTATTGCAATAACAATCCAATAACAAAAAAATCATAACGGCGAATAACAAATCTTGTAAATCTTGTCCTAAATTTATTTTTCAAAAAAGGTAAACAATTTTTTAAGATTAAGAATGAATATTAAACTAGGGTGTATCAAAAAACTTTTTGGGGGGCATTCAAGGGCTTGTTCTAGTGCGCGAATAGAGCTCAATTCCAAAATTTTAGCTTAATTGGACGAATCAGGGACTGGCGCTTTAAATTTTGAATGTGATTTAACCCGTAAAATGTTTTTTTTTTTTAAATGACGCCCGAGACGCTATTTCAATTTGCTGGGACCGATTTTTCAACAACAACAAAATCCAAGCTTTGAAAGCCTGTTTCGAGCTCTAAGCTGCTCAATTTTTCATGCCAAACTGGTGCAATATCTGGCCTATACGCCAGTGATGTTGAATATAAACGCATTAGTGGTCAAAGTGCCATAAAAAATGAAAAATTACTTTTGAGGGGTTAAATCACATTCAAAATTTAAATTCAAATTCAGTATGCGGAATTCGGAAGAAAAGCCCACAAATTTGAAAATACTCGCAATTTCCCTAATTCAGCGGATCAAGTTCACATGTGTTCACAGTTGTGCTACGACGCTTGGGTGCTCGTGGCCCGCCATGTTCGACATGACACCGAGACAACATTCCGTTATCGGAGCTGTGACTGAGAACCTCCCCCCCCCCCTCCTCCCCCGACTCGCGTAATTAGTCAGTCAGGACATGGAAGTCTCTTCTACTCGGTGAGACACGCAAAATTCAAACGACCTGCGGCTGAAGCAGCGGGTGGCCGTTTTTTTTGCCTTTCGTCTCAAAAGTCGAACCTAACATTTCAATGTGGTCCGGAAGAAAAAGAGATTGTTTTTTAATTTTATTTGTTTAATCAATGTTTTGCGATGGATACTTTCTTAAATTATATTTTTGAAGAAACTTATCACCCAAACAATAAATAAAGCAAAATAAAAAAAAATATTGTTACGCCCAAATGAAAAGTTTCCCCCTCAAAACACGTTCGTACTAACGGTGGTCGATAGCGATCCCGATGTCGGTGGGGGAGGGGGTCGTTTGGGGGTAGACCTGGCCTTGTATCGATTTAAATATTGTCACGTATTGAGCGTCGGGTATAATTAAAGGGTTACGACGGGGGCCTGCCAGGCTCGATTCGCGAGGGGTGGATTAAAAATAGTATGAAAATTCACTTTGATCCGGTCGTCCGATGGCGAGGGCGTTGTTGTTGTTGTACTCCCTGCTTAAACCAATACTTTGCATAAGACATTGTTGCCGGTGTGAAACCGGGGGTCTGCGAAATGGGTCAATTATGACGGCGAGGAGGAAGCCAATGACAGTTATTAGGGAGTTATTTTTTCTGATAAAAGTGTACGAATGTGTGTTTACCGTAATGATGTTTGAGAATTCAGCCCAAACCGCTACAAATACATATTTGTTGTAAAACAGATCAATTTCTTTCTCTAGTCAATCACTGCTCATAATCATCCCAGAGGGATTTTCACTACCGCATTGACCGCACTAAAATCAACGCACTCACGGACATATTCGCGTTAATTACCGTTCGCCGCGGCCAAACCCCGACTCAATTAATGACGTAATATCAATTAAGGCCTCCACGCGAGGGCCCCCAGAAATGTCCCCGTCCCCGTTGTCGGATTCGTTCGGGGTATAATCCTCGCGGGGATTTGCTCTCAATTTTTTTAGCTTTTGCTACCCTCATCCGTTCCAATTTCGGCATCCTTAATTAAGATGATAACGACCGAAGCAGATCAGAAAGCCCTTAACTGGACAAGTGGAGAAAAAGGAAAAAAAAATCTCGCTGTGGGTTTTATTTTTTATTTTTATTTCAGCTCAGCCCTGACCACCGGGAGATCACAGATTCCGCGGTCCAAGTCGGAGGACGGACACTTGCGAGTCATGCGACGACGATCGACATGGAATTGATTGAACACCATTCCGACGACGAGGGACTGAACGACCAACAGGAGTTTGAGCGCAACGCAGTCGTCGTCGGGATGTTGAAAGAGACTCTCCGAGCGGGGTCTTGTGTCACAGGAATTTTAATTAAAATCCTTGCGAAATCGAGCCCAAACTGGGGATGGTCGAAATTGACAAATTTGAGTGGAATTTAAATTAGTTATCGTAAGTGTAATAAATGACATAAATTTTTCTGTTTTTAAACCTTTGCCTAGCAATATCTCAGCAACTAAGGGTCGTTTCAACAAAGTTCAAAAAAGCAAAATATAGAAAATTTTCTCAGCCTTTCGAAAATATTTTTTTTTTTTCAAAAATGGGCAAACATGGGCATTAACTTTAAAAAATTAATTGGGACTATTTTTAACAAAAAATATCTAAAAATGGCTGAAACTTCAAAACTGTATCAAAATTTCACTAGTGTTGTTTTTGATTGCAAATTAGATTTTACAACAAAAAATAAAGTTTTTAATTTTTTGCGATTAATATTTCGATTTTTTGAAAAAATTGTATTGATTTAAAAAATCATAACCCGTTCAAAAAATTTTTGCACGTTCTGTAAATTTCTGAAAAGTTGGCATTTGATGTCCACAAAATCATATCAGAAATTAAAAAAAAATTTAAATAGTGTTTTTTGCTAATCAAGTTTAAGCGACCAAAAGTGAAATTTAAAATATTCATACCTACAACTTTGCCGAAGACACAAAATCGATAAAAAAAGTCCTTCAAAAGAAACAGATTTCTGATTTTTTTAAATGACAATTTGTGCTGATTTAACAAAGATGTTTGATAACAAATAATTTAAAATGAGATTTTTTATTAGATTTAGTATAATATTGATCTTAGGATTTTCACAAATTTATAACATTAAGGCCATAATTTTATTTAAAATTTTTGTCCCCCCTCCCCTTGGTCCGAAAAATCAGGGTTTTTTTCCAAAAACTTCAACATTTCTATGGAAATTCAAGAGAAATTAGCTAAAACCAAATTAAAATGCATTCCTAAACGTTTAGAAAATTATAAGCATGTTTGCGTTGATTTAAAATCTTTAGAATGTTAAAAAAATTGATGTTAATATCGCAAAAAGATTTTTTATCACATTTTTTGAAAAGTATTGATTGCAAAGCCACTGAACTAGTGTAAAATGCAATATTTACACTTTTTCCGTGCAAATGTTTGAAACTTTGTCTTGTTATTTCAATATTTATAATATTTATCACGATACTATGTATTTTCGAAAAAATGCTCAAAATTTAAATTTTCACAATTTTAGTTTCAAATGATCGGATTTTTTTTAAACTTTGAGATTTTGAGTTTTTTTTTAGAAAATACGTAGTTTTGTGAAAATTTTGAGTATTTAAAAAAATTGACTTAGCTTAAAAAAATTTATTACAATATCACAATAAACCCATATTGTGAAAACTGAAATTTGGGCATTTTTCGAAGATACGTAGTTTGTACAAAAGAGCAGTTCTCTAGCAGTTTTCTACTAAAAAAAAAATAATACACCTTAAAAAAAAATTTGGTAATTTTTTTATTTAACTTTTTATCACTAAAACTTGATTTGCAAAAAAACACTATTTTTATTTTTTTTATATGTTTTAGAGGACATAAAATGCCAACTTTTCAGAAATTTCCAGGTTGTGCAAAAAATCTTTGACCGAGTTATGAATTTTTTAATCAATACTGATTTTTTCGAAAAATCGAAATATTGGTCGCAAAAAAATTTCAACTTCATTTTTCGATGTAAAATCAAATTTGAAATCAAAAAGTACTTTAGTGAAATTTTGATAAAGTGAACCGTTTTCAAGTTATAGCCATTTTTAGGTAACTTTTTTGAAAATAGTCGCAGTTTTTCTTTTTTTAAATAGTGCACATGTTTGCACACTTTTTGAAAAAATATTTTTGAAAAGCTGAGAAAATTCTCTATATTTTGCTTTTTCGGACTTTGTTGATACGACCTTAAGTTGCTGAGATATTGCAATGCAAAGGTTTAAAAACAGGAAAATTGATGTTTTTTAAGTCTCACCCAAACAACCCACCATTTTTTATTGTCGATATCTCAGAAACTAATGGTCCTATTTTCAAAATTTTCAAATCAAGACTAACATTTCAAAAGGGCCAAACATTCAATATTACGCCTTTTTAAAATGTTAACCTTGGTTTAAAAATTTGGAAAAAAATGTTTTCGAAAAGATCGGAAAATTTCACAAACGTTTCATATATTAACATTGAAAATAGGACCATTAGTTGCTGAGATATCGACAATAAAAAATGGTGGGTTGTTTGGGTGAGACTTAAAAAACATAAATTTTCCTGTTTTTAAACTTTTGCATGGCAATATCTCAGCAACTAAAGGTCGTATCAACAAAGTCTGAAAAAGCAAAATATAGAGAATTTTCTCAGCTTTTCAAAAATATTTTTTCCAAAAGTGTGCAAATATGTGCACTATTTAAAAAAAATGAAAAACTGCGACTATTTTCAAAAAAGTTACCTAAAAATGGCTATAACTTGAAAACGGTTCACTTTATCAAAATTTCACTAAAGTACTTCTTGATTTCAAATTTGATTTTACATCGAAAAATGAAGTTGAAATTTTTTTGCGACCAATATTTCGATTTTTTGAAAAAAATCAGTATTGATTAAAAAATTCATAACTCGGTCAAAGATTTTTTGCACAACCTGGAAATTTCTGAAAAGTTGGCATTTTATGTCCTCTAAAACATATCAAAAAATAAAAAAATATAAAAAAAGTGTTTTTTTTTGCAAATCAAGTTTTAGTGATAAAAAGTTAAATAAAAGAATCACCAAATTTTTTTAAAGTATATTCATTTTTTTTGTAGTTTGTATCCATACCTACAACTTTGCCCAAGACACTAAATCGATCAAAAAATTCCTTCAAAAGATACAGATTTTTGAATTTTCATCCATCATTTTTGTATGGGCAGCTGCCAAATTTGTATGGAAAATTTTATGGACAAACTAATGATGCAAAATGGCTTCTTTAGGCATACCGAAGGCACCAAAAAAGTTTCAGTCGGATTAAAAAATACAAAAAAAAAAATCGAATGACCGAAATCCTAGTGAACTGCTCAAAAGTGTTTGTATTTTCAAAAAAATGTATTACAACTTTCGAAATGTATTAAAAATTCCGATCGTTTGATATCCATAATGTAAAAACTGAAATTGTAAGTGCTTTTTTCGAAAATATGTAGTTTTGAAATTTTTTTGAGTATTTTCAAAAAAATTATAGTATTTCGAGATGTTAGAAAAAATTCCAATCATTTGATACCCATTTTGAAAAAAACTGAAACCTTGAGTATTTTTTTTCGAAAATACGTTGTTTTGTGATATTTTTTATAGTTTTTCAAAAAAAATTAAACTGACTTTTACTATATTCGAAATGTATTCAAAAATTTCAATCATTTGATTAGTATGTTTAAAAAATGCGCAGTTTTGTGAAAATTTTAGTATTTTTGAAAATGTTAGTTCTATCTTTCGAAAAGTATGAAAAATCCAGATTCTATGAATTCAATATTGTTAAAAAACAGAAATTTTGAGTTTTTTTTCTAGAATAGGTAGTTTTGTGAATTTTTTTAGTATTTGAAAAAAAAATATTATAACATTCGAAATGTATCAAAAATCCCAACCATATTGCAATAACAATAATTTTGAGTATTTTTTCGAGTAACATTGATGATTTCTCACTAGGTGAGAAACACCATTACGGCCTTTTTTGTCAGAGATTATAAATGTGACCTTTCTGACATAATTTGTACGAGAATTCTTTTACTAATAAAATCCCTTATAATTTTGAAGAATTTTGGTGCACTGTGAATATTGTCATTAATTAATTTGTTTTATCAATGATAATGTTTCAAATGTTAGATCTTTAAATATGTTAAATTTAAGGAAGGATTCACCTTTATTTTCTGTTTTGGAGGTCTCAATATCTGCAATCAAGAGGTCGAATGAACATTGTTCAAATTGAAAAAGTGTTGCGATCTGTTATTTTTTGTCAATGGACACT
Organism: Culex quinquefasciatus; assembly: GCF_015732765.1. NCBI lineage: Eukaryota > Metazoa > Arthropoda > Insecta > Diptera > Culicidae > Culex > Culex quinquefasciatus. The sequence continues at coordinate 17,108,756 of NC_051863.1, read as the reverse complement.
ATTAAAAATTACAATAATTCATAATAATTCATCTGCAAATTTTTCAAGCAAAAGTTGAATTGTTATTGTTGTTTATTAAATTAAGGGGATTTTAAAGATTTAAAATTAATTGAGCAATTCTCTACAAAACCGTCCGATTTTTTTATTGTATTATTTATTTGGCTCAAAATTTGTGGGGGATTTCCAAAAGACCAAAGAAGCCATTTTGTGTAATTGGTTCACCCAATAGGTTTTTTTTTGTAAAATCGCGATTACTTGGGATGGTAATAATCCCGATCATAATATTTTTTACACTCTTAAAAATTCACTGCAAAGTTAGAAAAAACATGATTTTTTTAAACTAAACATTCGTGAAAAACCAATTAAACAGGTTCATAGATACAAAAAATATGTTCTATTTTAATAAAATCTCATTTGTGTTGGAATCATGTAGCCATAGAGACCGCAATACAAGCCCATCACCACAAAGATTTTAATTGCAACACGTGTTAAAAAAGGGCGGTTCCCTTAGTAGACTCCACCCTCGTAAGACATCTAATAAATGTCCCAAGCACGTCCACAATCCTAGTTCAGTCCAAGTTTAAACCATGGATTGTCAACATCTCCCAACCCTCCTGTGGAACCGGTGCAAATCGCGAGTGGTCAGACTCCGCCGGGATCTAACCCAAGAATTCGACTATGCGGATTCGAATTTCTTCTTCGGAGTGGACTTCATAATGACCGTCAGTGGGGCTCGATACAGCTTGAAAAACGCAAAATTGCAACGTTTCTGGAATGTGTACCGCTGGATCATCTACCTGCCGACGATTCTGATTTTCTGGAACACCTTCCTGAACGTCCGCAACTGGGCCAGCATGGAAATCCTGATCAGCAGTCTGCAGGCTTCGCTGGCGATTTCCGTCACGATTTTGCGAATGCGGATCATTCTGTGGCATTACGAACCGCTGATGGAAGTTCGTCGCTACGTGAATCGTCGCGAGTTTGGGCGGGATCTGGCGCAATCGGTTGGAATTCGTAGTGAGGCTTTTTACAGCATTCGAAGAATTGCGATTTGTGGGGTTGGATTCATGTTTGCGTTTGGTGCCAGTATTCCGGCATTGGATTTCTCGGAAAATCACATTTTCAAGCTACCGTTTGACATCGGACGCGATTTTCCAAATGTGCAATACTTTTGTGAGAAGTTTGTGAATTTTTGGACCATCGGAACATCGCTGATGACGGCGCTGGATTTGCTGATTGTCTACATGGTGCTCGCGGGGCTCACCGCCGAAGGAAAAGTAGTTGCGCTGTGTTTTTCCAGCATTTTTGGCAACACTGGACGACGAGTTCAGCGCAAGCTTGAATCAAAACCGGGCAATTCGCGCCAGCAAGCTGAGCGGGAAAAGTTCTACTTTTGGAAATATCTCCAAGAAGAGTTCAACAGCTGCGTCGAGTTGAACATTGAGTTTTTGGCTGCCAAAAACAAAATCAGACCCTTTTTGAACGCCATCTTTCTCATCACGTACTACTCAACGGTGGTGACACTGGCCAGTGGTGCCATCTATCTGTCACAAATGGAAACAATCTCACTCTTCTCATTCCTAACACTGTCCTACTGTCTGTGGGTTGTGATCGAGTGTGCCTTGCTGACCCGGCTGGTGAACCTGGCAACCGAAGCGAACGCGTCCATCGGCTGGCAGGTGTACGACCTGGAGTGGCCGGCGAAGCTGCAGTACGAGCAGCGGTTCCGCGAGGTGTATCGATCCGTTCGCACGGCAATACTGACAGTGATGGCAGTTTCGCGGCAGCCGTTACGGTTCAACTGTTTTGGGTTTTTCGAGTTTACCCTGGACCAGTTTTGGATTCTGCTCAACATGACGTATGATTTGTACAAGTTTTTTAGAAGATTTGTTTAAAAGTGAATTAGAGATTTCTTTATATGGACTGTTAAATAGTTGAGAAGAACCATGTTATACAGCTTTTGGTGTCAAATAGATTGCAAATAAATACAGTTGACGGTTGTCGTTTAGTTCGTTTTGCCTTCCTCACCTCAATGAGCACTGGCTGAACCGATTTGGTTCGTTTTGGACTCATTCGATCCGTCTTGGGGTCCCATAAATCGCTATTGAAAATAAAAAAGTTTAGTTAAGCATTTCAAAAATTATGCTAAAAAATCAATTTCGACTAACGTCCGCAAGATTGTAAAAGGGGTTGGTTTTGGAGGGAAACCCTTCATGTTATACATTTTTAGGAAAGACAATTCCAACGAGCCCAAATAATTTATGATCTGACATCCCCATCAAATGTTATAATCGCTCAAGTGTTTTTTATGCACTTTCTTGAAGCTGGATCTAAAATATTTTGGGGTTGAACCAGCGTGATATAGTATGACATTGGGGGGAGGGAGGAGGAGGGGGCAATTTCGGACGATATTATTGATCCTTGCACTGTAACTTGGATTTTGCCCGCACTTTTCTCTCGCACTTTTGACAGCAAAAATCAAAAAATCTAGGCAACCACTCGTTGTTTATTTACATTTCCCGTCGCTGTTTCCACCAAACTGAACTTTCGCACTTCAAAATTGCGAGTGACAGCTGAAATACAAGCGATAAACCTCGGCTATCTTTGATCATTTTTGAGGAAATTTTTAATTTTCCAGGCCAGTTTGACAAGTCGCAATAGTGCGATCAATAGCAATAATGTAGTGCGAAGTCCAAGTTAGTGGAAATTGCGCAATAGCGTGACATACTTTAATGATGACGCCTTTTGACGGATCCTAAAAGGCATTTTTGAAAAACAGAGAAGTATTGATAAAAATTTTGCCGAAAAGTTAAGATTCGTTGAAGAAATATTTCAAGCCTCATTTTTTAAACTCTGTTTTTTATGTTGATTCGAATTTTTAATTGAAAAGCATTTAATAGAAATTTTGATAAAGTGAGCCTTATAAATAAAAAAAAAGTCAATTGAAATTGTCGGTTTTTAATGAAAATTTCTAGTTTAACGTTATTTAAAAATAGTGTTAACAAGTGTCCATTTCTAAAAATATATTTTCGAAAAGCTCAAAATAAATTATACAAAATTGGCTAAGAAAAATTACAGATATTTTTTATTTCCAGGAATGCAGTCACCTAAGAAATTATAAAAAAAAAATATTCTTATGGTCACCCAAACAGCTCTAAATTTGAAAATGGCAATATCTCAGAAAGTATTGTTTTGATTTTTCATGATAAAAAATTAACCTTTCATGAAATTTGTGTTTGTTTCTAAAATAAATGTTTAATTTAAAAAGTTGAAAGTTTTGGAATAATCGCAATAAAATCATTTACGCATGCGAGCTTTCTTCACCCGCGAAAGAGAGAGGAGGAAAAGTACGCAAAAGAAATTCGCTCCCGATCTTCTCAAAGAAAATCAATCTGCTGATGATTTTTTTTTTGTGAACTTTCTTATCAGTGTCACTTAAAATGATGTATGTCCCCTTGTTGACACAGATTGCCCATCTACAAAATGTGACAGGTCACTTTTCGAGTTGTGACATTACACCTGCAAGTGCAAGTAGTGAAAAATATGTTCCATCGAATAATCAAGACGATGATTTTGTTCAATTTCTTTTACCGATCTTTCGTGCGCGAGAGAGGAGAGTCATGTTCCCTTCGGTTTGTTTTTCTTTTGATGAACATTCAAAGATTTTCTTTTGATGATGATTCTACCATCGCAAATCAGCAACATGTTTAAGCCTACGAATCGTGAAAAAAACACATTTTTTTAAAGAACAAACATATTGAAACAATAATTAAATTGCTATTAATTATAAAAATCTTTTTAAAATTATTTTCATGTATTATGGATTAGAATAAAGTACAAAAATATTTTTTGAAATTGGAATACATTTGTTTTAAAGATTATATTTTACATCAAATTTGTTATGGAAATTACGCTTGATGTAAGTTTCGATCTCACTAGGTTTTTTGGCCAACTTTTCCCAAGTTTTTGTTTAATTGCATTTGAAAAAACTTCTGTTACCAAGCGGTTAGGCTGGCCCCCCCCTTCCCGTTCAAAGTTGGCTCAAAAAATCAGGGGGCAAAAAAAAATTTTAAAAACTCTAATAATTCAATGAAAATTTAAGTGCAATCAGTTGAAATTAATTTTGAATGCATTCCCCTTGCGCTTAGAATCATTTTTAGCATGTTTCGGTTGATTTAAAAATCATTTGAATTTTTGAAAATTTTTGATGTTTATTATCGCAAAAAGTTTTTTTTCGCAAAAATTTTGGTTTTCGTCAAATTTTACATTTTTTGAAAACTAATGATTGCAAAACAACTGAACTAGTGTAAAATGCATTTTAAAACAGCTTTTCCGTGCAAATGTTGAAACTATGGCTTGTTATTTCAATATTTTTATTTTTTTATTTTTTTGCCCCCCCCCCCCCCTCGAACCCAGCCCGAGCCGAGGGACAAAAACTTTGAAAAATATTTGCATCGGCCTTAGTGAAAAGAAAACTTTTGCAAGGAATTCTATGAAACAGCTGTGAAATTATTATTTCGATGAATAAAATGAATTGAATTGAATTATGCTTAAATGAATTGAACATCTCAATAAACATCTAAAAAATAAAATGTTGACAGGAACGTAGTACCACGTTTCGTTCCGATGCTCATGCCAAGCTTTTTTTTTTATAAAAAGATCATGAAAAGATGATTTCTATAAAAAGTTATAAAACAAATATTATTACAAAAATCAAAAAGGTGCAAAAAAAGTTTTTACATCTTTCGAAAAATTAACATAAATAAAGTTATTTGTTGACAAATCACTAGGGTTAGTGAAATTTCACGATTTCGTGGACAGCGTGAAATCCGCGAAATTTTGCTTTTTCCGTGAAATCCCGTGAAATTTTATGTTTGCGTGAACCTGTGACGCTATTAATAGAGGGTTAGTGATTTTTGACAATTCTATGAACGGCGAGAAATTCGTGAAATCTATTTATTTTCTCAAAACATTTTTTTTAAATAGCAGCGCAAAAAATATTTCATGCATAAAGACTACTTAAGTAAATTTTATAGGTTATCAATTGAAAAGCTTGATATGAACCATTTGAAGAATTGTTTAAAATTTTTAGGTTTTTTTTAGAGACTAACTAAATTTAGTAATATTTTCATTCGCTGTTATTTTTTTGAAAGTTTTCAAAAGAACTTAAAATAATAAAGGTTTGTTTTATTAAAAATAAAATGAAGAAAATTGTTTGCCTTTGAATCAACCTTTTAAAACATATGAGCTTTTTAACTGAGTCCTGTTTAATTTTAACGATATTTGGTTTTTTGGATGATTGATTCCCGTGAAAGTAAAAAAAAAACTTTTTTTTCTGTTCCCATTTTCAATAAAAATTTCGATTTTGTTACAACTTATATTACTTTTGCCTATTGATTTTATTTTTTTTAAGTCAGATGAAAACCTTGAAATCTATTTTAAACTCCACAGAAGGTTCAAACTATTTTATTCATTTTGGCTTTACAAGATTGTTTCATCTTGCTTTGATATGAAATACAATAAAATGTAAAATGATATAACAGAAGCAAATCAGCAAAATTTTTTAGCTTTATTATTTAAAAAAAGCAGTTCAGTAAATGAGAATACGCATGCCCCACATTTTGTTTCAAGCACATCCATAAACAAAGTTAATTTTTTTTTGAAAATTAGGAGATTTTTTTTTGTGTCACGTTCAAGTCTAGTGAAGATTTTTTTAGTTTATTGAAGAATATTATATCATGAAGCATAAAAAGTAGTTTTTGCTATTTAAATACAAAATTTTCAGAGTTATTTTAACATTTTTCACGTTCCGCGAAATTTGCGTGAAATTTTGCGTTTTGAAACAGAGGTCCGCGTGAAATTTGCAATTTTCGAGCGTGAAAAATCACTAAGCCTACAAATCACCATAAATCCAGTCTCCCAACTCCAAATAGGCATCCTTGACTGATTAAAAAAATAATTTGGATTGAATATAAAGTTTTCTAACTACTTAGTATAAAAGTTTATATAACTCTGGAAATTCTATACAAAACTTATCTTATTTTAAGTTTGCAAACTTTTAATTTAACTAAATGTCAATATATTACCATCAAAAATCAAATTATTCGCTTTACAGCATTACCTTGGCGTTCTCAATTGCGAGATTTCTACACGAATATATTATAATATATTACCATAGAAGTGCTAAATAAAGGGGAGTGGATTGGGTAAAACATCGATCTTTGTGGAGTCTTTGTATCGATAGAATAGATTTTTCGTTGGAATTTCGTACCAACCCGGAATCACGTCGTCGGAAAATACGCCGGCATCCGAACCAGTCTACGATTCACAAATCAATCTATGTGGCATCGGAAAGGGCATAAAATTTCCGATCTTTTGATATTCAAACATCTAGGTGTTTTATAAAATCCACGTTTTAAAATACCTGAGCAAAAAGTAAGTTTAATCCACGAAAACAAAAATTACGAAAGTCCATACATTTTGGGCAAGTTGCTAAAGGGCGTAATATTTTATTTTTTTTTTCATGCGATAAACATCAGTGCTTTTATTAACGAACCTTTCGACAACAATCGGCCAAGTTTAAAACATTTTCATTAACTGTGGTTTTTGTGGATTGATTGAATGGTAATGCTTTGTAAAAATCTGGTATCATACCCGATGCTATTAGAGATTAGTTATTCACACAATATTTTTTAGTATTGTTGACTTTAACCTTCTAGCAAAGCATTACGGGTCTGACAATTTGATTGTTACAATTAAAAATATTCGAGAACGTAAATTTCCGCACTGTGCTCCAAGGCTACGCCCATCCAGTCCTGTGGGGATTTGGGTGGGAATTGTGTGACTACAAACTACTATCCCACAAACAAATTGCACAATTTAACTTTTGCTGTAACAATCAAGCTATACTTTTTCAGTAGATTCGTTGAATCCGTTTACCACTTTAGACGAAATTTCGGAAAAACGTGTACAAGTTGTACGTCATGTTGAGCAGAATCCAAAACTGGTCCTGGGTGAACTCGAAAAATCCAAAACAGTTGAACCGTAACGGCTGCCGCGAAACTGCCAGCACTGTCATCACTGCCTTTTGGACGGACCGATAAACCTCGCGGAACCGCTCCTCGTGCTGCAGCTTCGCCGGCCACTCCAGGTCGTACACCTGCCAGCCGATGGACGCGTTCGCTTCGGTTGCCAGGTTCACCAGCCGGGTCAGCAAGGCACACTCGATCACCACCCAAGAGCAGTAGAACAAGGTGAGCAGCGAAAACAGCGTGACGCTTTGCATCTGTGACAGATAGATGCAGCCGCAGGCCAGGGTCACCACCGTTGAGTAGTACGTGATCAAGAAGCTGCCGTTTAGGGTGGGTTTGATTTTGTTTTTGATCGCTAGGAATTCGATGTGCAGCTCGATGCAGCTGTTGAACTCTTCTTGGAGGTATTTCCAAAAGTAGAACCGTTCCCATTTGGCTTGTTGGCGCGAATTGCCCGGTGCTGACTCAAGTTTTTGCTGAACTCGTCGGTCAGTGTTGCCGAAAATTTCGGAAAAACTCAGTGCAATAACTTTCCCTTCGGCGGTGAGCCCAGCGAGCACCATGTATATGATCAAGAAATCCAGAGCTGCCAAGAAGGCGGTACCAACAATCCAAATATTGACCGCCTTTTCGCAAAAGTACTGCCCGTTTGGAAAATCGCGGCTGATGTCGAACGGTAGTTTGAAAATGTGATTGTTGGAAAAATTCAACGCGGGGATGCTGAAACCAAAAATGAACATGGACCCAAATCCGTACATCACTATTTTTCGAACGTTGTAGAACGCTTCACTGCGAATTCCAACCGACTGCGCCAGATCCCGCCCAAACTTGCGTCGATTCACGTAACGTTTAACCTCCATCAACGGTTCGTAGAACCAGAGTAGGATCCGCATTCGCAGCACCGTGACGAGCATCGCCAGCGCGCCCTGCAGACTGCTAAGGATAATTTCCAAACTGGCCCAGTCCTGGACGTTCCGATGGGCGTTCCAGAGAATCAAAGCCTGCGGCACGCAGATCATCCAGTGGTACACGTTCCAGCAGCGTTTGGCATTGGACTTTTTGGTGTTCCAGCGGACACCACCGACGGCCATCATGACGTCCAGGCCGAAGAAGAAATCCGAGTGTGAATAGTCAAAGTCCCGGGTTAGGACCTGGCGGACACTAGCCACTCGCGACTTGCACCGGTTCCAGAGCTGCTGGCGGTCCATGGTTTTAACCTGTGACGGAATGAGGATTGTGGACTTGCTTGGGACTTTTATAGGAGGATTTGAGAGGGTTGAGTCTAGTGAGGGACCTCCCTTTTTTTAGCACGCGTGCCAATTAAACGCTTGTGGTTGATGAGTCAGTATTGGTATATCCTAGGATACGAAAACAAGCAATTGGCAAAACAAACATAATTTATGAATATTTTAACAAGGTTGATTCCTTCTAATTACCACTTATGTTCCGTTTTGTCTTTATCGCCTTATTGAGGAAAAGCAATAATATCACTCGAAAAATGAACTTCTTAATTTGACCTCCTTGACCCACCTTCACTTAAAACAAATTTTAAACAAATTTAAAAAAACAAATCCATATGGATGGAGCAACTCTCCTAAAAAAAATACAAAAATCATTACCTGGAACTGCTTTGTACTTAAAAGTCTCCATATTGACCAGTGTCCAAAGTCCAATCGTTGTAAAGTTACAGTGGTTTAAAAAAAAATTATAAAAAAGGTTTTTTGGTGGTTTTGGGCAATTTCTATAACACAGATTTGATTTTTCAGCCTCGAAAAAAAATTTACCGGAAATCTCGTCCAATTTCCTTTATGTTTGTGTATGAACACTTTTCAAAATAATTCGTGTTGTTTTTTTTATTTACGCTAATTTACAATCGAGGTTACTGCCATCCATTGAACTACGCTGAAAAAAATATTCTGTTTTCAGTTATGAGTAATGTAATAAGCTTTTATCTTAAAGCCCATACTTCCAATTGAAATGTGGACACAAGCATAGGGGAAAGTGTGCAAGTGTAACAAGCTAAGGAAATGCTCGTTTTAATCAATTAAAAAGTTAGAAATCTATCGGATTTTAGTATAATTATCTCATTCTAGGGGTTGACAAGAAATTAAAAAACAGGTTTTTAAAAATCCTGTTTTATAATGCAAAAAATTGATTTTAAAATTTTTGATTTTCCGTACGTTTCCGTAGTTGAGTACAACTAGTGGGGCAAGACGGACAACCCGTTGGGGCATGAAAAAAAACATATTAATTTGCTAACAATTGAACTATTATCACTTAGATACATCAGTATAGAATGTATTTGAAAGATACAAGTTTGATCGTTTTTGCAAAAAAAAAAATTATTTAGTTGAAAAACAGTAAATTTTCATAGTTTCACTATATTTTGCATGGACAATTTTTTTAACAATTGTTTATCAGTTTTAAAGCACTTTCATGTATTTATTTCCCAATAAAATATGTTGTTGCAGCAATTCGTAATTTTTTCCATACTAAAAATCCATATGGTACATTTGCCCCACTTGAACAAGATTTTTTAAAAGCTCTCAACAAAAATAACTAAAAGTTAAATCATACTTTATAATAGGTGCATGTCATTGGTAGGGACACTACTGATCTAGGAAAAATAGCATTTTGGTGAAATGAGCCTTAAAACGAACCCTAAGCCTTATTTTGTACTTTCCAAATATTATAAGAAAACAAAGGTTTTGAAAAAAACTTCATTAAATCTTATGCCTTGTGGCGTTTACGTCGTTTTGGCGGTTATGTGGTAGTAGAATCAGCTAATTGCATTGCTATCAACAATTCATCATACTGGAAATAATCAAAATTGTAAATTGTTCCTCTTGCCCCATATGGTCGTCTTGCCCCACCTTCCCCTACTTTGGAGCATGCAATTGGACGAGCTTTCCAGTAAAAATAATTTTGAGACTGAAATATCAAGTTTGCCATATAGAAACTGCCGAAAACCACAAAAAAACTTATTGTTTCAACATTTTTTGGGTTTTGATATTTTTGACGTTTGGAGCACTTTTCATTTTTTATTTATTTTGAAGAAAAAAAAAACTTACCTTCAAATTTTTCATTAAAACCTAAAAATTAAAAAAAAAATCATAATAGTGGCATGTTTTTTTTTTCTTTCAGTGTTTTTTTTTGAAAACCCGTCAAATTTCCTACAAGTTTGTCTTTGACCAATTTTTGATACGATGCATCGGATTCGAGTAACAGCAATATTTAAATTAAAAAATACAAAAAATACTTTCTTCAAAACTACGGGAACGATCGATATATTTTTTTTAAATTCAATAAATACCGTCAGTGGGGGTAACATTGGGTCTGGGGGTGAGATTGGGTCAAAGTGATTTTTTGCGGATTTTACCATTTCTCATGTTCTTCTCAATGAAAATTAATTCTGTTGAAAGGGTTGTGCAGGGGATATCTTAAGATGACTTCGCTGAAAAATCTCGTTCCTCAAACAAATCTTGTTATTTTGGTAGCTGTCTAAAGTTGGGGTACGTCTTTGGCCAAAAATGACCTCGCGAAAAATCATTTTTCTAATATTTTTGTTGGAATTGCTTGAAAACTACCCAAATGTTTGAAAATCTCCACTTCAAACATTGTAGCGTGTCAATACGATTCCCTCGAACAAGAAACACTGTTGGATGACTTGTTTTTACCATATCGTTGTATTTGAGCATCATTTTAGTTTCATTTGACCCAATGTCACCCCCTCTAAGGGGTGAGATCGGGTAAATTTTCAAACAATTGGCATTTAAGGTAGTGATCATCAAAATCCACCATATTTTGGGGAAATGTTAGTAAACTATCTAAGAACAAATCTACGTTGAAAGATTTTCGATGTTATTTAAATTGTTTTTGTCATTAAGAAAATACGAGAGGAGTATCGTTTTTTGACCCATAGTCACCCCCACTGACGGTACTGTCTACAAAATAATTTCCAACAAAATTTGACTATTTGACAAACAGATTGATGCAGGATTGGGTTGGTAGATTTGACAATTTTGAAATAAGAAGACAACAATTTCCTTGGTTGCTGCGCACCCTTAATGTCAACATTTGTTAATTATTCGGTCAAATTTTATCATATTCCAAGATTTTTAAATGGATTTTTATGTGGGTTGTTCAGTGTGCCAAACTTAACTTAAAATCGCTTTAGTTGATTTTTTTTAATGATTTTGTTTTGAGGCGTTCTACGATTGAGTTAAGCATTCAAGCAATCTTATTTTCCCGGAAAATTGTAAAATTCAAACTATTTTTAAACAGCTGAGCAATTCACTGAGAATTCGGTCTTTGGATATTTTTGTATTTTTTAACCCATTAGAAACATTTGGATTGCAAATTCAATTTTGCATAAAAAATAAATTTGATTTTTTTCTATTTTTTCAAAAATCAGTATCATAACTTGATTTTTTGCACATTCTAATCTAATCTAATCTAACCCTAGCGCAGCCTGTCTTTCGAGGGCTTCCTGGAAAATGCCTTAGGTTGATTAACGCCTAGCATCCTCTTGTCATTATTAACAATTGCAGTGCCCCAATGCAATAAATTGCTTTGAAACATCACAAAACGTTAAAGCGGCCAGGCCAACTGCGTAAAGTTTACCGCAAAGATGATTCGTTGAAGTGGGTTGAGTTTGAGCACGAATGTTCAAACAACAACACAATTCTGAATCGACAGGGGAGGAAGAAACGTGGGGATCCCCCGCTCATATTCCTGTTTGTTTGGGCAATTAATCGTTGGGAGCACCATGCTAAGAAGTTTTGATGCCCTGGACACTATTTGCCGTGGTTATAGCGCCACAACTCGCTGCACATCACATGATTTTTTGCACATTCTGGAAATTTCATAAAAGTTGGCATTTTTTGTCCCTTAAAAAGTAACAAAAAATGAAAAAAAATTCAAATTGTGTTTTTTTTTTGCAAAAAGTGAAATTAAAAATCAGCAAACAAATTTACCGTGTATATTTTTTTCAGTGTAGTCCTTGTCCTACAACTTTGTCGAAGACACCAAATCGATCAAAAAATTCCTTCAAAAGAGACAGATTTTTGAAGTTTCATAAATCATTTTTGTATGGACAGCTTCCAAATTTGTATGGAAAATAATATGGACAGACTAATGATGCAAAATGGCTCCTTTGAGCATACCGAAGGCACCAAAAACATTTCACTCTGATTTAAAAATACAAAATATAAAACTAAAAAATAAGATCGTTTTTGTAGAGAATTGCTCAGCTGAAAACCCCGCCTTATCTCATCTAATCTATATGCCATAGCAAGGAATCATCCTAACGAAATTAGAAAATTGTCCATTTATATGTTATTTTGACCGCCGAATCTTAATCCGCCGAAATTATCAAAATGTCGTTTAATTGCCATATTTTGGGTTTTCTATGAGTTTAAATTATTTTATATAGAAACTAAAAATATGATTAAAATTCGATATTATGAAAATTGCAGTTTAAATGACTTTAATTTTTAATCCTAAAGTCCACACATTAATTTTCCAAAAACTAAAATGTTGTAAAAGTGCTCAGAACATCACTTTTCTTTGAAATTTGACCTTGAATTCCTCTGCTAAAAAAAAGATTTTCGAAAAAAATCCCCTAAATAAAAAAAAATGCATCTGGAAAATAAGAGTAGACAAAATACCCTAATCGTGAACCACCCAAACACTTCCAACCCGGCAAAAAGTTGCCCCTTCCCACTTGCAACAACTCTTCTGAAGAAATCAAAGTTCCAAAACTTCACCATTTTTTTTCGGAAAAATCAATTTTCCGCATTTGTGCGATGTCGAAAGGACAAAAGGTCGAATGCTTAAAAGTCGAAATGAAAAAGAGTTGAAAGTCAGAAGGTCCAAAAGCCAATAGGTTGATAGGACTAAAGAACGAAAGTGGACAAAGTTTTGAATGGACATCAGGTCGAATGAAGAAAAGGTCGAAAGAAATTAAAATTTCTTTTCTACAAAGATGGTGGTCAATCACTGTTTTTCAAAATCAAACCATCCACATTAACGACCCCCGGGTCTTTTGTGGTCTCTATTGCAAGTTTCTGCTCGAACCTAGGAGTCCGAAGGCTTGAATGGGGAGAACACCCAAACCTCTTTTTACTCCAAGGAACCTTCCACCCCAGTGTTTGAACTGACGACCTTTGGATTGTGAGTCCAACCGCCGCCAGCGATTCCACCGGAGTAGGCTTGGTTTGGTGTGTTGTTTGTACTTATGGCATGGAGACAACTCCTACACCTGGAATGACTTAACGGCCTAACAACCAAGGCCGGGACCGACATTTTACTTCCTCATCCGATGGAAGGTTGCAGCAGATGGGAATCGAACCCAGAATCATCCGCTTACAAAGCGGACAGCGTAACCATTCGGCCACGCACTGCCATAATCACTGTTTTTTATGAATTGCTATTTGGCCACATTAAATGCATTCTCAAGAGCATTTGGTTTTAAGCAAGCTTTTTGCATGCCTAATGGGTCTTGACAAATACAACACTCTTGGTTTTAAAGAAAAATGCAATAAAATCGTTTGAAATGACAATGCCATCAGGTTTTTCAGACTCTCTTAAAACCTTTATAAAACCTTATTGAAAGCCATTTTTCTTATATTGCACCAGGTTTTATGTCCGAGGCATAAAACCTTCTAAGAACCTTCAAATCAGCCCATATTTATTAGTTGCTGTGAGTGCCAACATAAAACTTATAAGCAATCAAGATGCTACCATAAAACCTAAATAAAACTAGGTGGTGGCTAACTGGTTTAAATTATTACTTGGGCATGAAACAACAAATTAAATTTACACCGTTTTTTCACTTAAATCTAACAAACACTAGAATAGATTACTCAAAAAAAATATAAATTTTATAAAAAAAAATTGAGTTTAGACAAAAAACTGCTCATGTTTGAAAAATAGAAAACATGTTTCAAAAAACATTCACAAATAAAAATCCACATTTTTAAAACATAACAGAAATCGTAAAAGCAATAAAATTGATGAATTTTTGATGAAAATACACATTTATACTGAATTTCTGACATAACTGGTATAACCATCGGTGCTAAAAATTAAATTGATTTTTTTTTTTTTCAAAAAATACAATTTTTAAGTTGTTATGAGAAAACCATTTTTTTGACTCAGCTCAGCTGAAATAAAGCCACAAATTGAGAGGAATAAGCATTCAAATTATTTTAGTTAAGACGTTTTAAAACGTATGAAATGTAATTTTTCCGTAACTCCTAACTGGGGTTTAACAAAGGTTTTATTAAAATTTTGAGGAGGTTGTTAGGATTCAACTGTAAACCTTGAACTCCTATGTAGGTTTTATAAATAGGCCATGACAACTTCTTGCGGAGGTCCTTTTGGGTTTCATGAGGGGTTTATCAGGGTTCTGTGGAGGCTGTTACGACCAAACGGTTTTATGTTTGGTTCTGGATGATAGGGTTTATAGCGGTTATGACAGCTTTCATAAAGCCTAAAATGTTACTTGGGTGTTAAAAAAAGCTGTTAAGGGATAACATTTGACACTTGTCCTTTCGACCTCTTCTAAGTTTTTTTTTAAATGTTGAATAAACATAATTTATTTTTCAAGAGTGTTTTTGAATCCCCTTGGTCAACTAATTCATAATTGACCTTAATGTCTATTCGACCTTTTGTCTTTTGACATTTAACCTAAGGGTATTTTTTCCAATATTAGGGAAATTCTAAATTAAATTTCAAACCATTTTTGAAATGTTTGAAGTTGTGTTATTAAAATTAACTAATAATTAAATCATTTGACTGTAAATATATTTTCCAGATTAGAAATCAATACACTTTTAAAATGCCAACTCCGCGCTTCGCAACCTTCCTGGACATCCCTACCAAAAAGTATTCAAACTGGCTACCGAAAAAAACCAAATCGCTCCTGCGTATCCAAAAAACCCCGGAGACAACACCAGAAGCTGCCTTCTTCTGTCATTGTGGCCCGGCTGCTGGCTGTCATTAATAAATTTCGTTTGACTCCTTTGCTTTTTTTTTTTTGATCTGCTGCTTCTGTTTGATCAACTTTAGTGAAGAAATTCAGTGGCAGCAAAAAGGATTCGTCGAAGATTTTTTCCACTCCTTTACCGAAACGCTCTGACAAACGCGCTGTAAATGGTCATTTTTCCTTGTTTAAAATGTGTCGTTTTTTGAGGTGGAAATTAAACATTGTTAAAACGGGCAATTTATTTACCAGATTTTTTTTGTAAAGGTTTGCTTACGATCGTAACGATTGTAAATTTTAGTACATTATTAGTCCAAATTTCAAACAAAAAAAATCAACTCTTAAAAGAAATGCCTCCCCAGTTTAGAACATTTTTTGTCAAGTGACGAACCCGTTTCAAACAGCGACGAACCCCACATAAAATCAACCATTTAACGATTACCCAACCGGATGGAGATAATACCCAAAGTCCAAATCAGCTCAGCTCGATGACAGCGGTCGAAAACCTTGCATTTTGTTGTGTCCTCAAAAAAAAAAGGAGTAGGCTGGTCAGTTAATTCAATTACCAAGCGTGCGCTCAAGTCTCCCAAATATTTTTGGCGTGGTGGCCAATCGTCAAGCGGCGAGTTTATTGATGCCCAAGCCTCGATGACAATTTTATAAAGGCGTGCAGTTTTTGTGGTGTCACCACGGGTTCGAGGAGGTGCATAATTTTGGGGAGTTTTTTTTCTTCTCTCGGCCGAATTCTGACGACGACGGTGGTGACTTTTAATTAAATGCACTGCTTTACGACAATTGTTTTGACGTTTGACTTGGTGGTTTTTTGTTTGTGCGTTTCGGGAGGTGAATGATTTTATGCATTGATAACTTACTTGGCTGAATCAGGGGAGTGGTTCATTTCTCTGTTTACTGACCAGAAAGGCATAATTTTCTCACTTGGATTTATATTCGCTCTTTCGTTTTTACACAAAAAAAACGTAAGGTTCGGAAAAAGTATAGGGATCGCCTTAGAATCATAGGATATCAACATAATTATATTTTACATCTCGAATTCAAAAAGGTTTCGCACAATTATGGTTGGTATGTATATCGAACAAATATCAACGCTTAACAATTTCAGAAATCGTATTTATCGTAAAGATCAGACAATTTTGCATAAGAATGAAGATTTGCACTTGATAGTTTGTCACATTTATGTTAATATAGAAATTAAACTAAATAAAAAGATTGAAGAATCAGTTTTGGGCCCACCCAAGTAACATTTTTTTCCAGGAGTTCTACAAGAGCTCTTCAAGATAGCTACAGCATAGCAGTTTGGACAGCGGTAGGATAAAACTCTCTTCAAGTACTCTTCCAAACTCCTGAAGAAGTTTTGAAGAGAATTTTATCCTACCGTGGTCCAAACTGCCATGCTGTAGCTATCTTGAAGAGCTTTTATAGAACTCCTGAAAAAAAATTTCTTGGGAATTTTCCCAAACACAGAATAAACTGCCTTAAAAAAATTTATTCTTATCAAAATAAATGTGACAAACTGTTAAGTGCAAATCGTAATTCTTATGCAAAATTGTCTGATCTTTGCGATACAAATATTTTCTAATTTTTTAATGTGACCTAACATTGGAAAATGGCCAATAATGCTTTTACAGCGAAATTATGGTCAAATGGATGATTTTTGCGGTGCAAGTGGTTATTTTTACTGGATTCCTGGGACCAACGTTGCCAGATTATTTTGAGGGAGATTTGTATTTTCTTAAAAATAAATCTGTATTTTATCTGTATCTTGTCAAATTCGAAGCCATCGAAGACATTTTCAAACTTTTAACAACAGATTTAAGCTTTTTAATCATATTAAAGCATAAATTAATAACTAAATTGTTGAAAATTTCAAATATAACCGTTTTAAACAAATCTGAATATACAGATTTTTGGCATCGAAAAATCTGTAAAATACAGATTTATCTGTATATCTGGCATGGCTGTCTGGGACATTTCCACATAAGTTAAGAGCATTTTGGATGGCCGCATAAAGCCTCCGCTCTTAATACAGACCGATTTTCAGAAGGAATGTAAAAAATGGGGAATTTAGGCAAAATAGACCCTTTGCCGTTCCGGGCGTTTGATGAAACCATCACCAATCAATTTCCCGATTTTTTTTTACATAAAAAACACTATTATTCATACCAGGGAACCAGCCGCGATCAATAAGGTCCGATTTTGGGTTCCATTTCGTCCACTGTGATTGGCTATAATCGTATAAAAATCATGCAAACATAAAAAATATAGTGTTTTGGAAGCTATTTATTGCTTTTATAATTAGGCTGGTACAAACATTTTTAAAAGTTTTTGTCACCCCCCCCCCCCCTTCAAAATTGGCCCGAAAAATCAGGGGGCAAAAAAAATATTTTTACAATAAACTTCAAAATTTCAATGAAAATTCAAGTGCAACCAGCTGAAATCAAATTGAAATACATTCTTCTGCGTTTTCAATCATTTTTAGCATGTTTGGGTTTATTAAAAAATCTTAAGATTTTTTGAAAATTTTCGATGCAAAATCTTTTTTTCGATACAATTTTTGTTTTTGTCAGATCTTAGATTTTTTGAAAACTTAAAACACTTTTTTCATTTAAATGTGAAGACTATGGCTTGTTATTTAAATTTTTATATTTTTTTTATTTTTTGCCCCCCCCCCCTTGATCTTGGCCAGGGCCGAGGGACAAAAACTTTTTGAAATATTTGCATCGGCCTTACATGAAAATTTTCACAAAAGTACGTATTTTTAAAATGACTTGTTCTTCAAAAAAATACTCAAAATTATAGTTATTGCATTGTGGATATCAAACAATCGGATTTTTTCATACATTTCGAATGTAATGACAACATTTTTGAAAATATTAGTTTTTTTTTACAAAATTATCAATTTTCATTTTTTAATACAATATGGGCATCAAACGATTGGGATTTTCATGCATTCCGAAAGTTGTAACACTTATTTTTGAAAATACTAAAAAAAATTGAAAAAACCAAAATCGTGTTCGAAAAAATACTAAAAAAATTAGTTTTTCACAATATGGGTATCAAATGATCGGGATTTTCTTCATACACTTCGAATGTTATAACATAAATTTGTGAAAACACTAAAAATTTTCAGTTATTGCTACTCATATCGTGAAAAACTGAAAGTTGTAACACTTATTTTTGAAAATACTAAAAAAAATGAAAAAACTAAAATCGTTTTTTGGAAAAATGCTAAATTTTTTAGTTTTTCACAATATGAGTGTAAAATGATCGGAATTTGTTCATATCCTTCAAATGTTATGACAAAACTTTTGGAAAATATTTTAAAATTTCACATAACTACGAATTTTCGAAAAATACTAACATTTTTAGTTTTTCACAATAAGGGTATCAAACGATTGGGATTTTCTTCATAAAATTCGTATGTAATAACATAAATTTGTGAAAACACTCAATATTTTCAGTTATTGCTACTCATATCGTGAAAAACTGAAATTTAGAGTATATTTTCGAAAATATGTAGTTTTGAGAATAATTTGAGTGTTTTCAAGAAATGTTCCTTCAAAATTTTATCACCCACAATTTTTATTTTTTAAATATTTTTTTCGCAGGCAGAAAGTTTTATTTAAAAAAAATTAACATTATATAACTTTCTGGAAGACAAAAAATATCAAAAAGGTCCTGAAAAGTTAGATTTTCAAAATCTCCCTAATTGAGAACTCTTCTTAAGATACCGGAAATCGGAAAATCAATGTTCCACAAAATTTCGCGATCTCGGCCACTGTGCATTGATTCTTCCATACAAAACGGCTATAAAAACGTTTAAATATCTCTACCATGAGAACGGATCCGATAAAAAAATCGTCTTTTGTTCAATGACGCAAGTTGGTCAAAATTCACTAACCCTCTACAAACCAACCCCGCCTTTAGACGGGCTTCGATTAACAAAATTGCCAAACTCAATTTTTTTCAACCAGTTTTTGACCTTCAAAAAGCGTTCGAAAGAAGATGTGTGTGTGTGTGTGTGTGTGCAACCAACCAAACGGGACCACGCGGTCGCTTCTTACAAATTGAGTTGTTTCCATGTATTTTTAGATCTACATTCTATACATGCAAATAACTCGCATAGGCATTTGGAAGGTGTTAGCTCTGCCGAGCTTCGGTGACCCATTTCTACGCTGGCTAGCCGAGCGCGAGGTTCCTCAGCTTTTATCGACAAGCCCCGCCCTGAAGAACGTTTGCACCAATCGGGTTCAAACGTTATTTAGAACTTCCGAACCCTTGTCAAATGGACAAGGACCCAGCGCGTATATAGTTTGATAGTAACAGTATTCCTAATTCCAGACGTCGCTCACCAAGCCGTGATGGCCTAGTGGTTAGCATTTTTGCTTACCAATCCAAAGGACGGGGGATCGAACCCCGACTCGGGCGACTTTGATTTTTCGTTCATGTTCAGAGTTTCAAGATTAATATTTCCTATACTTTCTCGTTGGGAGCAGATGGGAATCGAACCCAGGACCATTCGCTTAGAAAGCGAACACCGTAACCAGTCAGCCACGGCCGCTCCTTTTCAAAAAGCGTTCGAAAGAAGATTTCTCAAAATTTTATAAAATTCATAGGTCGGAAGTTTTACTTGTTTTATGTGGCTTTGCCAATGTTTTTAAAAATGTAATTTTTTTTGGGTCAACTTTGGCTGTATTTTTTACTAACATTTCCTATATTTTAAGTAAAAAGAAGTTTGCAGTAATTTCTCTAGTGTCTCAGACTATCCGGTTTTTTTTTTAATTTAAATGATAATGGTGCCATTTTATAGCAGAAAAGGCAAAAAAAACAAGCAAAAATTTAAAAAAGTTACTGTTGAAAATTTGAAAAATTAGAAACGCAAAATGTAATGATAAGAGGTGGTAGAATAGGCCAAAAACTGCCAAAAACATGCATCAACTATACAAGATAAATGCAAATTAAATCACTTAAAATGAAACAAGAAAAACATAAAACATAAAACAAGAGAAGTAAAGTATTTCGTAGAACAAAAGTTGCCCAAAATGACATTCTAAACACGGGAAAAATAATAAAATGGGCTGTAGAGGGTTAAGCAGTGTTGCTAATGTTCCAAAAAATAAAATCTTTTGAAAAAAATATTTTGAAATATATTTTGTATCGTTCACCGTATTAAAGTTATATACACTTGATGTTCGTTAAATATTGAAAACGTGATTTGTCTTACCTGTAGAAATCACAACCATGCTTGGTCATCCCTGAAAATATTTGAAAATTACCCACAAATAAGCTTAAAGAATTTAATTATAGATAGGGCCAAAGGTTGCGTGAACTAAAAAAGCACAACCTAGCTTTCGAAAATAATCGTCTCTTTTTTATTTTTATTTTTTTCAAAAATTATTATTGTTTCGCAAAATTGTCAACACTTCCAAGTTAGCAATTCTCCACCAAACCCGTAAATGGATGAGACTTCGTCAATTTTCCCATTTCTTTTTTTCTTTTATGCCCTGTATTTCAGCACACAGAGGTCCAATCTTCAATGTCTCTTAGGCAATTTTACTGGAAGCATTTAAAAAAAAATTCAAGGGTGGACATTCATAGGCATTTAAAAAAAACGAAACACGGTGATTTTTCGGTTCAAACTGAACTTTATGTGGCTTTATCAAGAAAATCTGCAGAGTACTTTGATTAAAAATTAAGTTTTTATTAAAGGCAGAAGTTTTTTTTAATCCAATTTTTATTTTATATTTTTTGAATAGTTCCCAGTCGCCGAAGCGATTTTCCACGCTAAATAAATCAATTTTCACGACATCACAAAATTTCACGAAGCGTGTAAAATGCAAAAATGACTTAAAAAACCAAAAAAAATTTAGTATTAATTATTTATATAAAGCATACAAGTTTTATGATTTTTTAAACTGAAAATTTTCAGTTTTCACGGAATCCATCAAATCTTATCATTAAATTATATAATCATTTCAAACTCAAATCACACACAATCTTAAATACATTGAATTTGAAACTTAAATTTTCTTTTGGGATTCTTCTCAAGTGACAATAAATGCAGGATTATTTATTTATTTTTAGTCAATTGCACTTCTTTTTCACTTAACATTTCGAAGAATTAAAAAAAATTGTACATTGTTTGTACATGAAAACGAAATAAAATAAAAATTTCAAATATGAAGCATTTTTATTTTATTTCAATTGACGGATTACTTTTTTTTAATTACATTTAAAGGTGAAAAAAAAATACAAAACATCAATAATGTCTAAAAAACATCCGAAGTGCTTCAGGTATTTCTAATATTTGTCTCCAAAACTAAAAATTTTAGATTACCTTAAAAGTTCCAAATTAAATTGAATACCGTCATCAGGGGTGACATTGGGTCTGGACGATGACATTGGGTCATACCAATTTCAGCATTTTTATATGGCCCAATCTCACCCCCAGACCTAATGTCACCCCTGATGACGGTGCACTAAAAATAACAAAATACAATGTTTACAACCGATTGCACTTATTTTTATTTCAATGACAATTAATATTTTAAGCTCACTTTTTTGAAACGTGCCTCACCCTGTTCAAAATTTGAATAAATCAATCACATAGAACAATTGTGTAATGAAGACTTCTGAAAGGAAAACTAATGATTGCTTCTTTCGAAAATGACGGGGAAATCAAGTAATTTTCAAAACTCTACAGAATATTAAACCTTACTTTTTCAAAAGCATATTTGAGTTCCGTTTTCGCTAACTGTAAAATTCTGTTCAAACCTGTGAGCGCACCAGACTCGTTACAGATGATTACGAAATACAATGTACCTTGACTACTTTCACTTTCGCTTCTTCCCCAACTTTTCACCCCCCCAGCCGGTCAGTGCAAAAGGAGCGCGCCTGATGAATAACGCCTAAAAACCACCAATATTTTACAATTACACTCGAGTTTTTGCTAAACTGGTGCGCACGTCGTACACTTGCCCTGGCCATGTTCCGCGCACGAGTTTCGAACAATAATGAGCAAAACACGGGCCAATTTCCCTTAAACCTCCTCTATTCATCCATCCTCCCTTCCGAAAGATGATGATTGATTGACCACACACAAGCACACTCTTCTAGTTTGGTGGCTTAAATTGCAACTATTTAACTCCGTGGTCAAAGACACAGGTTACGGTTCCACCTCCTCCAACTACTCATCATCATCATCGGCTGCTTCTTCGTAGTTCATCTTTGGGTTGTAAAATTGATGGCGTGCCATTTGTCTTAACCCCAAAGGGTTTCCCTTTTAGTTACAGCGTCAAGTCTGACTTGGAACGACTTGAACTCGTTGAAAGTTTTTTCTTTGTAGCGTCAAAACTCAATAGAATTCCTAAACTCCTATCGAAAATGGGTAATTTCTCGTCACAGTGTACGCTTTCCGAGAAGTAAACAAAGAGCTGTCACTTTCTTTGCCCTATAAGAAGTGCTCTTCCGACATCGTGCCATTTTCTCCAAAAGTCGGTCTGATTTGAGATTGTGTTTGTGCATTATCTTTTAAAAGCCTTTTTGTCAATAAATCGTACATTTATCACGCAAAAACTGGTAATCTTGCTTCACATAAGAGTGTACTGCCAAAAAAGGTCCACCAAAAACCTGATTTTCGCCGATCCAGGACCAGCCCCAAAAAGTGACCAACAAGTCAAGCACCTTTTGTACTTCTCTTATTTTTCATCTTCTTTCTCCTCCTCCTCCTTCACGACGACAGCAGCACAGCTGTCAACGTCGTTTTCTCTCTTTCTCCCCCCCCCCCCTCCCTCACTCGACTGATATTGCACTTTTGGGTGCAAAAATCTTCTGCGCGATGCGTCAACCAATAAAATGGCGTTTATTGCTCCCGTGCAGAGGAGACTCGCTTTTTGTTGTTGTTTCTTTTCGACAGTGCTCAAGTTTTCGCCCTCGTCCAAAAATCTCTCGCTCGTGAGGTTCTCAACTTTGAGCCAGTTTTTATTTACGACCGCGCGCACACCCAAAAAGGAACAGTTAGCTTCTTCTTCTTGTTCTTCCAGACATGAATTTCAAGAGCTTTTTTTCTCTCTCCGTGTTTTCGACTTTGTCGTGTGTTTTTTAATGAAAGCAAGAAAAATCTGTACCGGTCAGCAGGAACAAGCGCGCGTCGTAAATTATCCCCGCGCGGATGGCCCCCAGGATTGACCCAGATTAATGGGTCCTTTTTGAGTGCACCAGCCCAGCCTGGAATCGGGACCGAATTTGCGCTGCG